>NC_059218.1:13393046-14593046 GCF_020615455.1 Coregonus clupeaformis | reverse complement strand
CGAGCAATGGACATTAGACCGGTGGAAATCTGTCCTTTGGTTTGATGAGTCCAAATTTGAGATTTTTGGTTCCAACCGCTGTGTCTTTGTGAGACGCAGAGGAGGTGAACGGATGATCTCTGCATGTGTGGTTCCCACCGTGAAGCATGGAGGAGGAGGTATGGGGGTGCTTTGCTGGTGACACTGTCGTGATTTATTTAGAATTCAATGCACACTTAACCAGAATGGCTACGACAGCATTCTGAAGCGATACGCCATCCCATCGGGTTTGCGCTTAGTGGGACTATCATTTGTTTTTCAACAGGACAATGACCTAAAACACACCTCCAGTCTGTGTAAGGGCTATTTGACCAAGAAGGAGAGTGGTGGAGTGCTGTATCAGATGACCTGGCCTCCACAATCACCCGACCTCAACCCAATTGAGATGGTTGGGGATGAGTTGGACCGCAGAGTGAAGGAAAAGCAGCCAACAAGTGCTCAGGATATGTGGGAACTCCTTCAAGACTGTTGGAAAAGCATTCCTCATGAAGCTGGTTGAGAGAATGCCAAGAGTGTGCAAAGCTGTCATCAAGGCAAAGGGTGGCTACTTTGAAGAATCTAAAATCTAAAATATATTTTGATTTGTTTAACACTTTTTTGGTTACTACATGATTCCATATGTGTTATTTCATAGTTTTGATGTCTTAATTATTATTATACAATGTAGAAAATACTAAAAATAAAGAAAAACCCTTGAATGAGTAGGTGTGTCCAAACTTGATAAAGAAATGTGTGAGTAAGATGACTAAAATGTCACACCCTCAGTTAAACTAATAATGTATGACTAATTAGTAGACTAGAGCTTAGAGAGTTAATCAAATGTGTTTATATCCCAGCAACAGAGTATTTGTGTCTTGTAATTAGGCAAGCAGAAGTGCAAAACAATTGAAACCAAATAACAGGAGACTGGTTCCCAAAACACACAGGGAAAGGGGAGTGAAAAGGCTTTCAGGATATTGTGAGGACGCAATAACTGAATGCAGCCTGCCCGAGCAAGGAGTAGACTATGATAAGAATGTGTGCGTGTGTGTGTGTGTGTGAGACCTGATGGTCAGGAGAGCAGAGGAAAATCACATGAGCTAGACCCAGGTGTGAACTTACAAGATGTGTACAGTGGAAAAATACAGCCCGCCTACAGCGGGGTGGGATTTTTCCTCTGACGTGTGCGTATAAAAATATTGTACGACCATTTTGTTGCAGAGCACTCTCATTAATAAATATGTTGACCATGAGCAGAATTGGGTCTTTGTTTAATTTATTTAAACTAAGAGATTTACAACCTTTTGGGAATTATTCAAAGATTTAAGAAGTAGTTGACTTCAACCATTGAGATAACAAAATTCTCATAACAGCTTGGTCCTTCGAGCCGGATATCAATACCCGTCCTCTGTCGTTCCGGAGGACACCGAAAACCGTGCACGGGTGGATGATACATCCGTATAGACAAAGACCTGCCCTCTGAGATTGGGGGTTTAAGTACAGGCCGGTGACAACCTGGAAACGACAGAAACGGTGACGATATCCAACCAAAATTGAGATGCAAAAATAAGGTCAGTAATCTTTATTCATTGGATTTTGGTGGAAAGAGATCTGAACTTGCAATAATAATCTGTAATTCTTGTAAAGGGCAGAGAATGATTACCAAAATCTAGTAAGTCTTGGCCATTGCGTTTTTAGACGTTTATCTAGAGAAAACCCAATGCGCCAGTATTCTAGATAGATAAAAAAATGCAAGTGGTATAGCAAATATGCTTAAGTAAATGGGGGGGCATTACTAAAAATAAACTGACCTTGTGTTGCATCTAATCTAGGATTGACAAGAGTACACAGGAAGGAAGTCAACTTCAGCGTTTTTAGACGTTTTATCTAGAGAAAACCCAATGCGCCAGTATTCTAGATAAATAAAAAAAACGGGGGTGAAACTTCAAGGAAGGAATAATTATTGACTTGTGAAATAGATATATTAATCGCGATAATTAATTGTTTCAAGGAAGGAATATACGATAAAACGTATAATTCATTAAAAAACATGTAAAATAATTTGACACCAAACAATTCATTAAAAGTGATAAAATAATTATTAGAGATTCTAAGTATAAGTTATCTATAAACCATACTTAGGCGTTTGTAAGAAGACTATTAAAACATACCCAATTAGTGAGACCTAATAATCTATCAACAGTCATAATATAATTATTCGAGGGAGAGGTGATAGTGAGACGGTCCGGGAACGTCAATAAATATCAAGAATGGACTGAAATAGGTCGCGTGAGAAATAAGGTTAATATAATTGAGTAAATTTGGACGGTTAAGATCACTAGAAAAGAGGGAGAACCCATTCCTGTTGTATGAGACTGTCAGGAATTGTCAAGATTACATTGTGGGGATAAATTCCTCCGTAACAGTATGAGATAATTCTGGGGGACTAGTCAAGACTACTTAAACAGGGAGGGGTGATTCCAGGTGTTGTGTGAAACTGTTTTGAATTACTTGTTATATAGAAAAGAAGTCCAGGGATAGGAGAAAGAAACCTCCATTACGTGACCAGGTGGAGGGAGAGGTATGGTTTTGAGGGACGTCTGGATGCAGACAAACTCGAATCCATGGTAAAACAGATGCACAGGGTGTGTAAAGGCAGAGTAGAGAGAGAGCGAGTGGAAGGGCTAGATATGGCCAGGGTGTGGCTCTCGGAGCCTCGAAAGAGAGAGGAGGGTGAGAGACAGAAAAAATAAGTTAAAGAGAAAGAAGCAGAAAGCCAGAAAGAGAAGGCTAAGAAAGTAACTAGAGTACTAGAGTACAATAGGGGGGTCAAGGGACCAAAGGGTGGAAGACCCAGGTCCCTGAGGAGACTTGAACCCCACAACAAAATTCCAGTTAGGAGCTGAGCTCAAGAGGGAGTCAGTATGAGTCAGGAGATGAGAGAGTAGGAGGGGGCCAGTACCCAATGATAGCCTTACCTAATCTATTGGCAGGGAATGAAGGGGCCCCAGCAACCTTAGATGTATACAGGCCATGGACACAGAGGGACGTGGCCCGAGTGGTAGAAGGAATGACCCACCCCAAGAAAGGATTGGGCTGCCGTTAGAGGGCAGTGGTTTTCAGGGGATGCCCAGAGGGCACTTTTGCCATGGGCCA
This sequence comes from Coregonus clupeaformis, assembly GCF_020615455.1. Classification (NCBI taxonomy): domain Eukaryota; kingdom Metazoa; phylum Chordata; class Actinopteri; order Salmoniformes; family Salmonidae; genus Coregonus; species Coregonus clupeaformis. The sequence continues at coordinate 14,589,872 of NC_059218.1, read as the reverse complement.
ATCACGGAGAGTATGTTGGGAAAATAACTGAATTGTATAATAGCCTCAGGGAACATTACCATCGTCATGCAGACTTCTCTAAAGTACATGAGTGTAAACAAGAGGATAGTGAGACTGTTAGCCAATACTTAGAGAGGCTTAAGGATGTGTTCAACGCAAACAGTGGCATACCCGAGCTAGACCAGAGACAGGGGAGTGATACGCCCTACCATCAGCAACTAAAGATAGCGTTCCTCAGTGGAATGAGACCAGAGATAAGCAGAACCATTAAAAATACTTTGATAGGGTGGGGAGTGACACCACTACCTGAGGTTAGGAGACATGCAATCCATCATGAGCAGAATAACAGACAGGACAGAGCCAAGAAAGAGCAGAAAGGAGCAGAGTACCTGATGGCCACTCTGGGGGAGATAGCGGGTAAAGGTAGAAACCCAGGAAAAAGTGAAGGTTACAGCGGGGGGAATAGGTGCTTTAACTGTAACAAGGGAGGGCACTTCGCCAAAGAATGTGAGGCCCGTGTAAATACTGTGGCAAGATGGGCCATAACTTTTTCCACTGCAAACATAAAGGAGAGGGCAAGAAGGGTAACCGGGGAGAGAAAAGAGAGAAGCCTAACAGACGTCCATCCCCCAGCTTTGAGCATGAGGAAGAGGGAGATGAGGCGTGACTAGCCCTCAAGGGAGGGAGAGTAGATTCTAGTGAGGAGGAGACTGAGGAGCCCATTGATCCAAGTTGTGAGGTGTTTGAATTGGCTACTATTGACCTAGCACTTCAACAGGAACAGAAACCTTATTTGACATTGACAGTAATGGGTAAGAAAATTTAATTCCTATGTGATACAGGGGCATGCAGGACCGCAATCTGTTCAGCAGACAAACCAGAGGGAGTGAGGGTTGATGGGGAGAAAATCATAGTGCGATCTGCCTCTGGTCATGAATTTATTGAAAGGTTATCAGCCCCAATAACCCTAAAACATGACCAATCAGGAGGAGAGGCAACCATACCCGTCCTGATATCTAAGTTGTGTCTGGTAAATTTACTAGGACGTGATGTAATGACTGAATTGAATGTGGCCGTCATTTCCACTGAGAGGGGAATGAAAGCACACATAGTCAGAGACAATATGGTGGTTTGTGGGGAAGGGGAACCATGTTATTGGTATAGTCAAGACTTGTTAAGGGGGGGAATAACTGATATTCCCCGAACATTAATGGAACTTGCTGATGATGTGGTACCAGGCCCCACTAAAATGTCCCCTGATGACCTACATTGTACTCTCTGGTATAACCAACACCCAGGTCCAGATTCAATCTATGAGGAAGCACTATTTAAAACCACAGAAAGAACTGTAGCACTAAAATGGTTTCACTATGACAACACACACGCAGCAGTGGAAGTGGAACTAGGGCCCCAAAGTCAGAGACTGTTAAGAGAGAAATGGAATTCACATGTGTCCCTAGCAAAGGAGCCAGCAGAGGACTGGAAAGACATGGGCCAGTGGGTGTCCAAGGGTAAGAGGATGACTGATTGGGTCAACATTGAGAATGGAAATCAGCACAGCACATCCACGGATAGGTATCGTTGGAAATTGAATTGGAGAGCCAATTCAATTCCCGTGGTACATTTAGATGAGGGTAGAGATTGTAGAGGATTTCCTGTGTGAAAAAAGTAATAGAAATTGGGTGATGAGAAATGTTGAATTGCATTGTTTAAGCAAGAATGGTATTAAATTCATGCTTTCTAGTTATGTGTATGCAAATTTGCTATTCATTTTTGGTGGTGTGTGGATAGAATTTACTAATGCCAGGATTTAGTAAACGAAGCAGAGGGTAATGTGAAGCGGATGTCTGAATAGTTTGTTTATACAACAGTGAGTTATGTAGACAGTTCACGTTGAACAATGGGAGATCGTTTTTACTATTAGGCTGATGGTGTAGTAAACATTTTTCGTAGGTTCTGGATTTATTAAACAATAGGTTTATATTTTAATAAATTAATGCAACAGGTTTAAATCAGTAGATTACCGGAAAGTGATTATGGGTTTGTTATTTATAGGTTTAGTGAATTTAATGAAACGTGGAGTTATCCGATGTGTTCTGAGGTTTTTTTTCCCCTTTATTTCCCAGGTTGACGGAAGACCCCTACAGTATATGTTAAGAGACAGTAGGAGACAACGTATCAACATTTCTTTAATAGATGCCTGGAATAAAATATCACTGCTTTCTTATACGAAATAAGGGATTATATTGGCAAATGAGTGAAATATGACATTAAGAAGGGTGACAGGAACAATATACGGGGAAACAGATATTTCCTATGTTCTTGATTACATTTTGCATTTTGGCCATTTGGCAGACGCTCTTATCCGGAGCGACTTAGAGTTGGTGAGTGAATACATTTTCATACTATAAAGAAAGGGGCAATCCTACGAGAATGTCTGGCATAAGGATAAATTATTAAATGTATTAAAGTCACTGTTTTGATATGCGGAAATATTGACACATGGGTAAAGCAATGTGTCAATAGGTGGATGGTAGAGCAGGTTAGGTAACACTTTGTGGCCTATGGTATAACGAATTCCTAAAAAATATATTTTTGGGTTCCAGATGTGTCATCTCTGCACAGAATAATCACCAAGATAGACAGAGAGCACCCCAGGGGGAATATCCCTCTGGCAAAATATCCAGTCCAGCAATTGGAAATTGATTTTATAGAGTTATCACGGAGTGAAAGGAAGAAATTGGGTACAATGTCTGCCAATCGTACTAATGACTATCCGAATAACGCCAGATAAGAACAGATTGTCCTCCTTTGAGAAAGTGTTTGGAAGACCTTACAGAATGCCACAGTTGGCAGTACCAGAACAGGCAGACATAGAACTAGAGAATACACTAGCAGAACACATGAGAATATTGTTCGTTAACCATACCTGTATGTCTAAGAATTTGTGTCCTACAGGAGAATTAAAGGAGAAGGTGACTCATAGTATACAACCTGGAGACTGGGTGTGGATCCAATCGTTGAGGAAAAAGGATTGAAAGCAGTCATGCTGGGAGGGACCATACCAAGTCCTATTGGTAACTGCCTTCGCTATAAGAATAGCTGAGAGAGCCACTTGGGTCCACGTTACCCACTGGAAAAAGGTAGGCCCACATACCAACACTGTTGAACACACACAGAGTTAAAGAGAAGAACTGACCCACTAGGGTTCGGGGGTAAACTCTGTTAACGAAGAAACCCTACCCCGACCTTTCATCACTGTGCAGTGTTTATAGAGGTGTGGGTATGGGGAAGTACCAGGCAGGTGGGTCAGGGACAGGATTGGGGTGGCGGCTTTGGGGATTTTGGGGGACTCTGAGCTGCATCATCGTGTTAACCATATTTTGGATTAATCCAGGTCAACCTAAACAGGGAAATGATGAACAAAATAATACCAAGGCACTAATTCGATCTCGTAGAAATACTGAAACCAAGAAAGACTATTGGGGGAATTATTATTTTATAGTTAAAGTCAGTTTAGGACAAGATGGGGGATTCAAGATACCATTCGACTTCTCCCATGAAGAGATAGGAGGTTTTGGGGGCTTTGGTAAGAAGGGAGCGTGTACAAGAAAGTTAGGTCCTAGAAGGTATGGTAAATACATTTGCACTGGGGAACGCTCATGTCCTTGGGCAAGGGTGTTTAAACATACCTGGGGTTACATACTATGAGAATGGAATGGACGCAGCACACCAATGGGGAATTAAACAAACCCATGATGAATGTAAAACGGAACTGGTGATAACGGTAAAGTCAATTATGCAAGATGACATAGCAAGGAACTATTGAGTCTGTGTTGATGATGTCGGGGAAGATACATGTGTGAGGCTCATTTTTCAGGAGAGAAATGAATCTTCCACCCCTGAGACAGAACAGCAGGTAGATCCAATGTTATAACGAGAGGTATCAAAAACTAGTCTAACACCCTTTGGAAGGCCCTCAGAAGGAATCCTAAATAGCACTAAACCACCAAGGGTAGAATATTTCCTCATGCAGGAAATGAACCAAGGAGAAGTAGAAGGAATTTCAAAAGAGAAGTTCTGAGTAAAGTGGATGAACTACACAGCTAGGGCGTTGGGTCAAACTATGCCTGTTCAACAGGTAGGCCAGTCCTTTTAACTGCACCTATGCCTCAGACCATGTTCTCTTGTGTGATAGATTTGGGATCAAACCAAACCTCACCTAATTGTTCTGATATTAAAATATCTGCTCTTAAAAAAGAGAATGTTAAGCCACCCCAATTCACCATGACCCCCGGAGATTATCAATGTTATAGACACCAAAGTAATGCGAATCGCAGATCAAATTGGAGAAGGGTTTACAACAACGTTTTTCTGGTGGGTTACAATTAATAAAAATGTTGACTGGATTAATTACATCTATTACAATCAACAAAGGTGTGTTAATTAGACAAGGGATGCAGTAAAGGGAATCTCAGACCAACTATCTGCCACCTCACTCATGACCTGGCAGAATAGGTTGGCTCTCGATATGCTTTTAGCAGAGAAGGGTGGGAGTTTGCAAGATGGTGGGAGGTCATTGTTGTACGTTTATCCCCAACAATACAGCCCCAGAGGGTACAGTAACTAGAGCACTGGCCAGTCTCACAGCATTAAGTGAAGAATGGGCTGAGAGCTGGGGGGTGAATACATCAATGACTGGATGGTTTGATAACATTTTTGGTAAATGGAAAACTATTGTTCCAACTATTCTGGGTGCAGCTATAGCTTGTATGGGTATGCTTGTTCTTTGTGGATGTTGTCTTATTCCCTGTGTCAGAGGGTTGGTGAGCAAGGCGTTGGAGAATGCAGTTGTCACACCCTGACCTGTAAATGCTTGTTGTTTCTCGTTGGTTTGGTCAGGGTGTGAGTTTCTATGTGTATATCTATGTGTATGATCTAGTATGTGTAGGTCTATGTTGGCCGGGTGTGGTTCCCAATCAGAGGCAGCTGTCGATCGTTGTCTCTGATTGGGGATCATACTTAGGCAGCCATTTTGTCTACCTTTGTTGTGGGATCTTGACTCTTGTTTGGCTTGTGTGTGTGTAGCCATTGTGAGCTTCACGTTACGTTGCTTTTGTTGTTTTGTCGTGTGTTTACTTTATATTTAAACATGTATGCATTCCACGCTGCACCTTGGTCCAACCCTGTACTCAACGAACGTGACAGAAGATCCCACCACCAACGGACCAAGCAGCGTGCCCAGGAGGAGCAAACACCCTGGACACAGGTGGGGAAGATGTGGTCTTGGGAGGAGATATTTGCGGGTAAAGGACCCTGGGCGAAGGTAGAAGCCCAGGTAGGAGAGGATCAACGGCGGCGCCAACAATGATGGAAGCCCGAGAGACAGCCCCAAGAAAATTTTGGATGGGGGCACATGGGGTGGTCGACGAAGCAGCAGGAGGCCGTGAAAGGGCTATTTTAGAGGTCCTCCAAGACCTGCAGATCAGCAGTTTAAGAGAGGAGGCCACCATATTACGGGGGATGATAACGAGGATAGAGCAGGAGAGCTCCCTTCAAGAGGAGGCGCTGCAGGAGGCCCGTAGGGAGAAGGAAGTAGTGGATGCACGGAGAGAGGAGCTGGTCAGGCAACAAAAGGAGCGTGTGTTCATTGAGGAACCAAGGTATGCGGAGATACGCACTGTGTTGGCAGTGCGCCTCCACGGTCCAGTATATCCTGCGCCAGTCCTACGCACTGTGTCGCCAGTGCGCGTTCACAGCCCAGTGCGTTCTGTGCCAGGGCCCCGCACGTGCCGTGTGAAAGTGGGCATCCAGCCAGGACGGGTTGTGCCAGCTTTACACTCCAGACCTCCAGTACGCCTCCACAGTCCCGTACCTGCTCCCCGCACCAAACCAGTGGTGCGTGTCGCCAGCCTGGTACACCCCGTACCTGCTCCCCGCACCAAACCAGTGGTGCGTGTCGCCAGCCCGGTACGCCCCGTACCTGCTCCCCGCACCAAACCAGTGGTGCATGCATCCAGTCTGGTACGGCCCGTACCTGCTCCTCGCATCAAACCAGTGGTGCGTGTATCCAGTCCGGTACGGCCCGTGCCTGCTCCTCGCACCAAACCAGTGGTGTGCGTCTCCAGTCCGGCACGGCCCGTGCCTGCTCCTCGCACCAGACCAGTGGTGCGTGTTCCCAGCCCGGTGCGGCCCATACCTGGTCCTCACACCAGACCAGTGGTGCGTGTCCCCAGCCCGGTACAGCTGGTGCCAGAGCAGTCCGCTCCACCGGTGTCCAGTCCAGCTCCGGACAGCTGCTCCACTCCAGTGCCAGAGAAGTCCGCTCCACCGGTGCCCAGTCCAGCTCCGGTCAGCTGCTCCACTCCAGTGCCAGAGCAGTCCGCTCCACCGGTGCCTAGTCCAGCTCCGGTCAGCTGCTCCACTCCAGTGCCAGAGCAGTCCGCTCCACCGGGGTCCAGTCCAGCTCTGGTCACCTGCTTCAGTCCAGAGCCAGAGCAGTCCGCTCCACCGGGGTCGAGTTCAGCTCCGGTCAGCGGCTCCACTCCAGAACCAGACGTCAACCCCTCTCCAGAGTCGGGGCCTCCCACACCAGGGTCCAGACAGGGCTTGGTGCATCGCGGGGGGATTGCCGGTCCAGGCCCAGAGGTCGGCCCCTATCCAGGGTCGGGGAAGCATCGCGCCGAGGTCCAGACCGGACCAGGGGTGCAACGGGGAGGCAGTAAGGGAGAGGACGTCACGGCCGGAGCCGAAGCCGCCACCGAGGCTAGATGCCCACCTGGACCCTCCCCTGTTAAGTTAGGTTTTGTGTGTGTCTATGTTGGCCGGGTGTGGTTCCCAATCAGAGGCAGCTGTCGATCGTTGTCTCTGATTGGGGATCAGACTTAGGCAGCCATTTTGCCTACCTTTGTTGTGGGATCTTGACTCTTGTTTGGCTTGTGTGTGTGTAGCCATTGTGAGCTTCACGTTACATTGCTTTTGTTGTTTTGTCGTGTGTTTACTTTATAATTAAACATGTATGCATTCCACGCTGCACCTTGGTCCAATCCTGTACTCAACGAACGTGACTGCAGTACCCCAGCTATGGGCCCATCCCCTACTCAGACCGATGGAACGACGACCTATATCCTCCCGCTCTAGTGGAGGATGCAGAAGATTTCAATCCTGATGAACCTGGATTAAATGAGACCATGTTTTATGTTTACTATACTATCTTTTCAATGAAAGTTAAAGTGAAAATCCTAACAAGGAGAGTGAGTTGTGGTTGGAAGTAAAATTTGGTAGCAATGCAAGACAAATTGTATTTTTATAGTGTGTTTTGTACTAGTGATTCATTTAATATGCAAAACAAGTTGTATGCCTTGTTGTGTGTTTCATTTTACAAGAATGTCTTTTAAATGTGTGTGTGAAATTTAGTCAAAGGGTGGATTGATAAAGAAATGTATGAGAAAGATGTGACTAAAATGTCACACCCTCAGTGCAGACCCTGAGTGTCTGTGTGGCCCCCAGTGTTCTATCCCTTCCACACTAATAGTACATTTTATTTGTAAAGCGCTTTTCAAAACCCAAAGTGCCCAAAAATTATAAATTAAAATAAATAAAAACACATAGCGCAGCACATAGACACAAAAGGCCTACAATGGCTAGAGAGAAGTCCGTTAAAACATCTATAGTATTAGGCCTACACTTTAAAAGCCTCTTGAAACAGGTGTCCCTTAAGCCTGGTTTTAAAACTAGCAATGCTATCGGCAGCTCTGACATGAGAGGGCAGAGGCAAAGGCCCTGTTGCCCATGGTGCGAAGCCTGGTCTTGGGGACCATCAGGATGCCCGAGTCAGAAGAGAGTAGGGAGTGGCCCGGGCAGTGGGAATGGAGGACCTGTGAGAGGTAGGAGGGGGCAGAGCCATGTAGGGCCTTGAATGTGAGGAGCAGCAATTTGAAGTCTATCCTCTCCTTCATGGGAAGCCAATGCAGGTCCTGGAGGATTGGGTTGATGTGACGAGGCAGGCAGCTGAGTTTTGGACATGTTGGAGTCTGTTAACTAGGTGGGAGGGGACACCATAGAGGAACCTATTGCAGTAATCCAAACGACAGGATGAATGCATGGATTTGTTTTTCAGCATCGTGAAGGAGAGGATTTATTTATTTATTTTACCAGGTAAGTTGTTTACAGAAACGACCTGGGGAATAGTTACAGGGGAGAGGCCCGCCACAGGAGTCGCTAGTGTGCGATGGGACAAGAATATCCCTGCCGGCCAAACCCTCCCCTAACCTGGACGACGCTGCGCCCCATGGGTCTCCCGGTCACGGCCGGCTGCGACAGAGCCTGGACTCGAACCAGGATCTCTAGTGGCACAGCCACTGCGCCTCTCGGGAGGCTACTCAGTACAGCACCTTTGGCAGCGATTACAGCCTTGAGTCTTCTTGGGTATGTTGCTACAAGCTTGGCACACCTGTATTTGGGGAGTTTTCTCACATTCTTCTCTGCAGATCCTTTCAAGCTCTGTCAGGTTGGATGGGGAGCGTCGCTGCACAGCTATTTTCAGGTCTCTCCAGAGATGTTCGATCGGGTTCAAGTCCGGGCTCTGTTGGAAGGTGAACCTTTGCCCCAGTCTGAGGTCCAGAACACTCTGGAGCAGGTTTTCATCAAGGATCTCTCTGTACTTTGCTCCGTTCATCTTTCCCTCAATCCTGACTAGTCTCCCAGTCCCTGCCGCTGAAAAACATCCCCACAGCATGATGCTGCCACCACCATGCTTCACCATAGGGATGTTGCCAGGTTTCCTCCAGACAGCTTGGCATTCAGGCCAAAGAGTTACATCTTGGTTTCATCAGACTAGAGAATCTTGTTTCTCATGGTCTGAGACCTTTTGGCAAACTCTAAGTGGACTGTCGTGCCTTTTACTGAGGAGTGGCTTACGTCTGGCCACTCTACCATAAAAGCCTGATTGGTGGAGTGCTGCAGAGATGGTTGTCCTTATGGAAGATTCTCCCATCTCCACAGAGGAACTCTGGAGCTCTGCCAGAGTGACCATCTTGGGCGGCAGGTAGCTTAGTGGGTAAGAGCGTTGTGCCAGTAACCGAAAGGTCGCTGGTTCTAATCCCCGAGCCGACTAGGTGAAAAATCTGTCGATGTGCCCTTAAGCAAGGCACTTAACCCTAATTGCTCATGTACGTCGCTCTGGATAAGAGTGTCTGCTAAATGACTATAATGTAAATGTAAATGAGAGGGGGGATGAATGAGCCAATTGGAAGCTGGGGATAATTAGGTGGCCATGATGGTATGAGGGCCAGATTGGGAATTTAGCCAGGACACCGGGGTTAACACCCGTACTCTTACAATAAGTGCCATGGGCTCTTTAGTGACCACAGCGAGTCAGGTCACCCGTTTAACGTCCCGTCTGAAAGACGGCACCTGGGGCATTGGGCTATACTGTATATTTTTTTTGACCAGAGGAAAGAGTGCATCCTACTGGCCCTCCAACACCACTTCCAGCAGCATCTGGTCTCCCATCCAGGGACCAATCAGGACCAACCATGCTTAGCTTCAGAGACAAGCCATCAGTGGGATGCAGGGTGGTATGCTGCTGGAATGGGACAATCCTGGCGATGTTTTGGTGATAGACGAAGGACAGACGTCTGGTGTTATTTATGTGGGATTCAAATGATAGGAGTCCATGACAACACCTAGGTTTTGACATGGGGAGATGCATTGACTGTGGCCTCCTCAATGTTCAACAGGGTTTTGCTGGGGTTTTGTTGAGGGTTTCTGAACCAATTAGAAGGACAGCGGTTTTCTCACAGTTAAGAGAAAGCTGTTGTGCATCCATGCTCTAACTGTATGAAGGCAGCTGTGTAGTTGGGTCAGGGCAAAGGAGGTGTCAGATTTTGTTCTGATGTACAGTATATTTTAGTGTCATCACCATAGAGTTAAGTCCAAGGTTATGAATAATCTGACAGGGAGCGTGTAGATGGAGAATAGCAGCAAGGACAGAGCCGTGCAGAACAGTAGTTGAGGTGGATTTGAGACTGTCTATGGTGACAAATTGTTGTCTGTTTGTGAGTTAAGATTTGAAACAGGCAGTGGCCAGGCCAGTGAGACCAATGAACTGCTCCAGTCTTTCAAGTAGGATGTTGTGGTTCACAATGTCAAAGGCTGCACTGAGATCCAAGAGGATCAGGATGCTCATGTGCCCCAAATCAGCAGCCAGTGGGAGGTTGTTGGCTACTCTGACTAGGGCAGTCTCAGTGCTGTGCTGCTACCTGAAGCCTGATTGGAAAGTGTCAAGAAGCTTGTAGGACGTGAGGTGATTTTGTAGTTGGGAGAACACAGCACGTTCCATCACCTTAGAAAGGAAAGGGAGGTTGGGTATGGGCCTATAATTATTCAGTGTGTCAGGGTCGAGGCCAGTTTTTATTTTGTACAGGTTTGATTGAACTGGTTTTCATTGATGTGGGGATTGCCCCGGGACACCCTACCGATTAAAAGGATAGGTTGATGACCAGGGGTGTTTCTAGGATTTGAAGACATTAGTGGCTTAGCCCAAAATCAGTAGGGGGTCCCGAGGCATCCTCTCCGGCAAAAAAAAAAAAAGAGGCATTTCAACAGCTAAATGCATGAATTTGGTTCACTTTGAGATTAACATTAAGAGATTAGAACATTGAGAGAGCACATACAGTGGGGAAAAAAAGTATTTAGTCAGCCACCAATTGTGCAAGTTCTCCCACTTAAAAAGATGAGAGAGGCCTGTAATTGTCATCATAGGTACACGTCAACTATGACAGACAAAATTAGGAAAAAAAATCCAGAAAATCACATTGTAGGATTTTTAATGAATTTATTTGCAAGTTATGGTGGAAAATAATTATTTGGTCAATAACAAAAGTTTCTCAATACTTTGTTATATACCCTTTGTTGGCAATGACACAGGTCAAACATTTTCTGTAAGTTTCTACAAGGTTTTCACATACTGTTGCTGGTATTTTGGCCCATTCCTCCATGCAGATCTCCTCTAGAGCAGTGATGTTTTGGGGCTGTCGCTGGGCAACACGGACTTTCAACTCCCTCCAAAGATTTTCTATGGGGTTGAGATCTGGAGACTGGCTAGGCCACTCCAGGACCTTGAAATGCTTCTTACGAAGCCACTCCTTCATTGCCCGGGCGGTGTGTTTGGGATCATTGTCATGCTGAAAGACCCAGCCACGTTTCATCTTCAATGCCATTGCTGATGGAAGGAGGTTTTCACTCAAAATCTCACGATACATGGCCCCATTCATTCTTTCCTTTACATGGATCAGTCGTCCTGGTCCCTTTGCAGAAAAACAGCCCCAAAGCATGATGTTTCCACCCCCATGCTTCACAGTAGGTATGGTGTTCTTTGGATGCAACTCAGCATTCTTTGTCCTCCAAACACGACAAGTTGAGTTTTTACCAAAAAGTTATATTCTGGTTTCATCTGACCATATGACATTCTCCCAATCCTCTTCTGGATCATCCAAATGCACTCTAGCAAACTTCAGATGGGCCTGGACATGTACTGGCTTAAGCAGGGGGACACGTCTGGCACTGCAGGATTTGAGTCCCTGGCGGCGTAGTGTGTTACTGATGGTAGGCTTTGTTACTTTGGTCCCAGCTCTCTGCAGGTCATTCACTAGGTCCCCCCGTGTGGTTCTGGGATTTTTGCTCACCGTTCTTGTGATCATTTTGACCCCACGGGGTGAGATCTTGCGTGGAGCCCCAGATCGAGGGAGATTATCAGTGGTCTTGTATGTCTTCCATTTCCTAATAATTGCTCCCACAGTTGATTTCTTCAAATCAAGCTGCTTACCTATTGCAGATTCAATCTTCCCAGCCTGGTGCAGGTCTACAATTTTGTTTCTGGTGTCCTTTGACAGCTCTTTGGTCTTGGCCATAGTGGAGTTTGGAGTGTGACTGTTTGAGGTTGTGGACAGGTGTTTTTTATACTGATAACAAGTTCAAACAGGTGCCATTAATACAGGTAACATGTGGAGGACAGAGGAGCCTCTTAAAGAAGAAGTTACAGGTCTGTGAGAGCCAGAAATCTTGCTTGTTTGTAGGTGACCAAATACTTATTTTCCACCATAATTTGCAAATAAATTCATAAAAAATCCTACAATGTGATTTTCTGGATTTTTTTTCTCTATTTGTCTGTCATAGTTGACGTGTACCTATGATGAAAATTACAGGCCTCTCTCATCTTTTTAAGTGGGAGAACTTGCACAATTGGTGGCTGACTAAATACTTTTTCCCCCCCACTGTATTTTTCAGGTAATTTGCACCTTCCCACCTGCCACAGCAGACACTGCCAGTACTCAATTACAATAGCTACTGTGGGGCTCTCTACTCTGGAACACTCTTTACTCTGGAACACATACATCTATGGTGTACTGCCAAAAACCTCCATACCACTCAACAACTTCAAACATAGACTCTGACCTGTTCAATGAGCCAAAATGATTCAAGAATCCCAGCACCCGAACACCCTTTCTCTCGTTCACACACGCACACACTGGGCAGTAATTACAATCCATAGCGCTGCTTTAAGTGAGACAGTCTACTGTATGCTCATCCCTCATCTTCCTCTCTCCATCGCTTTCTCTGTGTCGTCTGTTGCGGTCTCTTAGTCTACCCTCCTCTCTTGTCCTGGTTGTAAAAAGTGTAAAAGTAAACAATTGTTTTAATAGTAATTTCACAAGCTTTTTCACCTCACCTGCAAATTCTTTGTAAACCATGATTTACTTTTTCACTGTCTGTATTTCACCTGTTACAATTTGTGCAAATAAATAAAACTAATTAGAAGCTATAGAGCAGCTTGCATGATACAGTCTACTGTGTGCTCATCCCACCTCTGTTCTCTCTCCATCTCTTCTGTCACTTTCTCTGTGCCTTGTCTGTTGCTGTCTCAGTTTCTTGTTTGTCTCCTTTGTCAAATGTATAAACATATGAACAACAACTTACAGACACACACAAACAATGAAAACATCTCATCTGCCCAGACCCGCATGCTCACACCCCCATCCCTAGTGCCTGCATTATTGTTTGCAACTTGGCCTTAAATTCTACCAATTTGTTTTTTTCGGTCGCCCATGCTATTTCAATATTTCAATAATAAATCATAAGGTTTTTCCATTGTGTCAATGATGGTGGACTGGTTGACTTCCAAGTTTTTTGTATACGTTTTTTCAAGATGAGTGATGATAAAATAATCGTCCAGCCCATCGGGTATCTCACTACACAAATATGCAGACAGACGGATTAAAAGTAAGTTTACATTGTAATACTTCTGACAGCCAACTTTCTAGCTCCGCCCACAACTTCCGAACTTTATGGCATTTCCAGAAAGCATGGATTATTTAGTCATTATTAGTTTTACACTTGAGACATAACTCTGCCGTTTTGCTGTAGAATTTGTGAATTTTCTATACATTATACTGGATTAAGCGTACATTCTTGCTAACTGTAATTTTGTTAGTTATGCTCCAACTTTCCCTCCATCTTGTGCCAACATCAGTTCTTTTAAAATCTTGGTTCCAATAGTTTTTTTCTGGTGTCTCTCTCCATCATATCCCATTCTTCTGTTGCTGTCTCTGTGTCTTGTCTTGTGTGTCTCTCTCCATCATATCCTATTCTTCTGTTGCTATCTCTTTGTCTTGTCTGGTGTGTCTCTTTAGTTTTGCAATCCAAAAATGGTCAAGGGGATACTGCGGTAGCTTAACTTAACTTAAATCATCCTCTTCCCTATCAGTTGCCCCTGGCTGCTGTTGTTTTAAGTGCTCCACTGGCCTACTGTTCTCATCTGTTCTCTTCCTCATCTACAAGGTAGCAAGGTAGAGGTACAACATGTCATTAGTTCGTTTTAAAGGGCGACTGCACTAACTCAATTTAGATTTGGTTCATTATGAAATGCTAGCAGCCATGATTGAGTGTGGTTTGATGTGGGTGTCTCGTTTGTGTGTTCGCAGGTGGGAAGAGTTAGCCAAATTATTTTGCCAATTAACTTCAGCTGGCTGGTGTGCGACCTGACTTTGACTTTGGATAGCCTATGTCCTGGCTGTTTAGGGACTGTCAATAAATTACACAATGTAAAATGGGACAATATTTCCATGTTGTACAAATTTTTGTCTCATTAAATGCTTGTAATATACAGTGGGGAGAACAAGTATTTGATACACTGCCGATTTTGCAGGTTTTCCTACTTACAAAGCGTCTGTAATTTTTATCATAGGTACACTTCAACTGTGAGAGACGGAATCTAAAACAAAAATCCAGAAAATCACATTGTATGATTTTTAAGTAATTAATTAGCATTTTATTGCATGACATAAGTATTTGATCACCTACCAACCAGTAAGAATTCCGGCTCTCACAGACCTGTTAGTTTTTCTTTAAGAAGCCCTCCTGTTCTCCACTCATTACCTGTATTAACTGCACCTGTTTGAACTCGTTACCTGTATAAAAGACACCTGTCCACACACTCAATCAAACAGACTCCAACCTCTCCACAATGGCCAAGACCAGAGAGCTGTGTAAGGACATCAGGGATAAAATTGTAGACCTGCACAAGGCTGGGATGGGCTACAGGACAATAGGCAAGCAGCTTGGTGAGAAGGCAACAACTGTTGGCGCAATTATTAGAAAATGGAAGAAGTTCAAGATGACGGTCAATCACCCTCGGTCTGGGGCTCCATGCAAGATCTCACCTCGTGGGGCATCAATGATCATGAGGAAGGTGAGGGATCAGCCCAGAACTACACGGCAGGACCTGGTCAATGACCTGAAGAGAGCTGGGACCACAGTCTCAAAGAACCATTAGTAACACACTACGCCGTCATGGATTAAAATCCTGCAGCGCACGCAAGGTCCCCCTGCTCAAGCCAGCGCATGTCCATGCCCGTCTGAAGTTTGCCAATGACCATCTGGATGATCCAGAGGAGGAATGGGAGAAGGTAATGTGGTCTGATGAGACAAAAATAGAGCTTTTTGTCTAAACTCAACTCGCCGTGTTTGGAGGAAGAAGAAGGATGAGTACAACCCCAAGAACACCATCCCAACCGTGAAGCATGGAGGTGGAAACATCATTATTTGGGGATGCTTTTCTGCAAAGGGGACAGGACGACTGCACCGTATTGAGGGGAGGGTGGATGGGGTCATGTATCGCAAGATCTTGGCCAACAACCTCCTTCCCTCAGTAAGAGCATTGAAGATGGGTCGTGGCTGGGTCTTCCAGCATGACAACGACCCGAAACACACAGCCAGGGCAACTAAGGAGTGGCTCCGTAAGAAGCATCTCAAGGTCCTGGAGTGGCCTAGCCAGTCTCCAGACCTGAACCCAATAGAAATCTTTGGAGGGAGCTGAAAGTCTGTATTGCCCAGCGACAGCCCCAAAACCTGAAGGATCTGGAGAAGGTCTGTATGGAGGAGTGGGCCAAAATCCCTGCTGCAGTGTGTGCAAACCTGGTCAAGACCTACAGGAAACGTATGATCTCTGTAATTGCAAACAAAGGTTTCTGTACCAAATATTAAGTTCTGCTTTTCTGATGTATCAAATACTTATGTCTATAAATAAAATGCAAATGAATTACTTAAAAATCATACAATGTGATTTTCTGGATTTTTGTTTTAGATTCCATCTCTCACAGTTGAAGTGTACCTATGATAAATATTACAGACCTCTACATGCTTTGTAAGTAGGAAAACCAGCGAAATCTGCAGTGTATCAAATACTTGTTCTCCCCACTGTAAATGAATGTCTACAATTTATAGTTGGTTTGAGGTTTTTAAGTCATTGAAATTTGGAGGTATTGGAATTTTAACATATTGTCCCATGCACATTGTGTTATTTACTGATGGTCCCTAACTAGCCCAATAGGGATAAACAAAGTCAACCCAAGTGTACCACAGGATTATGTCGCGTGCAGCTGCCGAATTGATTATTAGTTGTGTGCTGCCAGCTGTGTGCAGGATGGAAACAAACCCAACATTCATTTACATTGTGATGCAGTTACGACCACAAGTCTCACAAAACTCAGTTTTGGACAAAACTGACTTTATGACCAAAATGGTCCTATTTACACTTTGTAGTGAATTTGGACAGTAGAATAAATGTTTCTTACTCATATCGATGCCAATGAGAAGTTGGTTTTTAGGGGCAGTTGCGCTCTAAAGTTACTGTATACTGCCATGACTAGGGTAACTCAACTGTAAAGAAAAATACAAGTGTACGACTTACAGAGCAACACAACTCATCGACATGACAGATAAGAAGCTACAGGCTATATTAATATAAAGAGACATGAGCCAAAAAAGTATTACCTTTAGAAAGGAATTAGTTATGATTAATTTAGTCTTTTCTACCAGCTAATGTGATATTTTTAGATTACATAACATTTGAGGACACATAACTTGAGGGCCTATGTCTTTTCAATATTTTTTACAATCTAACCCCAAAGCTAGCCATCTTTCCCTCCCGCCTTTTCTGGCTGCCCACTCCCTTCCCTTCTAAGTTCACATTTGTTTATTTGTCATATACACATGGAGTACACAGAGAGTATAAAAAGAGTAATAAAAATAAAAGCTCAATGAAAGTGTTCCACAGGGATGCTGGTCCATGTTGACTCCAATACTTCCCACAGTTGTGTCAAGTTGGCTGAATGTCCTTTGGGTAGTGGACCATTCTTGATACACACGGGAAACTGTTGAGCGTGAACGACCCAGCAGCGTTGCAGTTCTTGACACAAACCAGTGCACCTGCCACCTACTACCATACACTGTTCAAAGACACTTACTGTAAATCTTTTGTTTACATTTACATTTTCGTCATTTAGCAGACGCTCTTATCCAGAGCGACTTACAAATTGGTGCATTCACCTTATGATAGCCAGTGGGACAACCACTTTACAATTGTTTTATTTATTTATTTCTTGGGGGGTGGGGTAAGGGAGGGTAGAAGGATTACTGTATCCTATCCCAGGTATTCCTTAAAGAGGTTGGGTTTCAAGTGTCTCCAGAAGGTGGTGAGTGACTCCGCTGTCCTGGCGTCGTGAGGGAGCTTGTTCAACCATTGGGGTGCCAGAGCAGTTAACAGTTTTGACTGGGCTGAGTGGGAACTGTGCTTCCGCAGAGGTAGGGGAGCCAGCAGGCCAGAGGTGGATGAACGTAGTGCCCTCGTTTGGGTGTAGGGACTGATCAGAGCCTGAAGGTACGGAGGTGAGGTTCCCCTCACAGCTCCGTAGGCAAGCACCATGGTCTTGTAGCAGATGCGAGCTTCAACTGGAAGCCAGTGGAGTGTGCGGAGGAGCGGGGTGACGTGAGAGAACTTGGGAAGGTTGAACACCAGACGGGCTGCGGTGTTCTGGATGAGTTGTAGGGGTTTAATGGCACAGGCAGGGAGCCCAGCCAACAGCGAGTTGCAGTAATCCAGACGGGAGATGACAAGTGCCTGGATTAGGACCTGTGCCGCTTCCTGTGTAAGGCAGGGTCGTACTCTGCGAATGTTGTAGAGCATGAACCTACACGATCGAGTCACAGCATTGATGTTAGCGGAGAACGACAGGGTGTTGTCCAGGGTCACGCCAAGGCTCTTCGAACTCTGGGAGGAGGACACAACGGAGTTGTCAACCGTGATGGCGAGATCATGGAACGGGCAGTCCTTCCCCGGGAGGAAGCGCAGCTCTGTCTTGCCGAGGTTCAGCTTGAGGTGGTGATCTGTCTGCCAGACATGCAGAGATGCGATTCGCCACCTGGTTATCAGAAGGGGGAAAGGAGAAGATTAATTGTGTGTCGTCTGCGTAGCAATGATAGGAAAGGCCATGTGAGGATATGACAGAGCCAAGTGACTTGATGTATGGCGAGATTAGGAGAGGGCCTAGAACTGAGCCCTGGGGGACACCAGTGGTGAGAGCACGTGGTGCGGATACAGATTCTCTCCATGCCACCTGGTAGGAGCGACCTGTCAGGTAGGACGCAATCCAAGAGTGAGCCGCGCCGGAGATGCCCAACTCGGAGAGGGTGGAGAGGAGGATCTGATGGTTCACAGTATCAAAGGCAGCAGATAGGTCTAGAAGGATGAGAGCAGAGGAGAGATAGTTAGCTTTAGCAGTGCAGAGAGCCTCCGTGACACAGAGATGAGCAGTCTCAGTTGAATGAGCAGTCTTGAAACCTGACTGGTTTGGATCAAGAAGGTCATTCTGAGAGAGATAGCAAGAGAGTTGGCTAAAGACGGCACGCTCAAGAGTTTTGGAGAGAAAAGAAAGGGACATCGGAGTTGTTGACATCGGAGGGATCGAGTGTAGGTTTTTTGAGAAAGGGTGCAACTCTCGCTCTCTTGAAGACGGAAGGGACATAGCCAGCGGTCAAGGATGAGCGAGGTGAGGTAAGGGAGAAGGTCTCCGTAAATGGTCTGGAGAAGAGAGGAGGGGATAGGGTCAAGCGGGCAGGTTGTTGGGCGGCCGGCCGTCACAAGTCGCAAGATTTCATCTGGAGAGAGAGGGGAGAAAGAAGTCAAAGCATAGGGTAGGGCAGTGTGAGCAGGACCAGCGGTGTCATTTGATTTAACAAACGAGGATCGGATGTCGTCAACCTTCTTTTCAAAATGGTTGACGAAGTCATCCACAGAGAGGGAGGAGGGGGGAGGGGGAGGAGGATTCAGCAGGGAGGAGAAGGTGGCAAAGAGCTTCCTAGGGTTATATGCAGATGCTTGGAATTTAGAGTTGTAGAAAGTGGCTTTAGCAGCAGAAACAGAGGAAGAAAATGTAGAGAGGAGGGAGTGAAAAGATGCCAGGTCCGCAGGGAGTCCAGTTTTCCTCCATTTCCACTCGGCTGCCCGGAGCCCTGTTCTGTGAGCTCGCAATGAGTCGTCAAGCCACGGAGCAGGAGGGGAGGACCGAGCCGGCCGGGAGGATAGGGGACATAGAGAGTCAAAGGATGCAGAAAGGGAGGAGAGGAGAGTTGAGGAGGCAGAATCAGGAGATTGGAGGGAGAAGGATTGAGCAGAGGGAAGAGATGATAGGATGGAAGAGAGAGTAGCGGGAGAGAGAGAGCGAAGGTCTCGACGGCACATTACCATCTGAGTAGGGGCAGAGTGAGTAGTGTTGGAGGAGAGCGAGAGAGAAAAGATTACAAAGTAGTGGTCTGAGACTTGGAGGGGAGTTGCAGTGAGATTAGTAGAAGAACAGCATCTAGTAAAGATGAGGTCAAGCGTATTGCCTGCCTTGTGAGTAGGGGGGGACGGGGAGAGGGTGAGGTCAAAAGAGGAGAGGAGTGGAAAGAAGGAGGCAAAGAGAAATGAGTCAAAGGTAGACGTAGGGAGGTTAAAGTCACCCAGAACTGTGAGGGGTGAGCCATCCTCAGGAAAGGAACTTGTCAAGCTCATTGATGAACTCTCCAAGGGAACCTGGAGGGCGATAAATGACAAGGATGTTAAGCTTGAATGGGCTAGTGACTGTGACAGCATGGAATTCAAATGAGGAGATAGACAGATGGGTCAGGGGAGAAAAAGAGAATGTCCACTTGGGAGAGATGAGGATTCCTGTGCCACCACCCTGCTGACCAGATGCTCTCGGGGTATGCGAGAACACATGGTCAGATGAGGAGAGAGCAGTAGGAGTAGCAGTGTTTTCTGTGGTAATCCATGTTTCCGTCAGCGCCAAGAAGTCGAGGGACTGGAGGGTAGCATAGGCTGAGATGAACTCTGCCTTGCTGGCCGCAGAATGGCAGTTCCAGAGGCTGGAACTCCACGTGGGTTGTGCGTGCAGGGACCACCACGTTAGAGTGGCAGTAGCCACGCGGTGTGAGGCGTTTGTATAGCCTGTGCGGAGAGGAGAGAACAGGGATAGACAGACACATAGTTGACAGGCTACAGAAAATGGCTACAATAATGCAAAGGAGATCTGAATGGAATGAACTAAACATCTGGGAAAGCGAGAGAGCGGGGCCTCCCTCACTTACGTTTCACTGAAACACCCAAATATAACTCTCCCAACGTCCACCTCTGAAACTATAATTGTTGTAAACTACAGAGGTTCAATGTTTTCTAGGAATAGACTAACTTAGTTTATTCAGCTAGCTAACTTGGTACAGTATTCTTCTGTGAAAACCGTCCAGGGCACCGAATCCTATGACGCCACAGCCAACTAGCATGCCAGCCTCCAACAACACGGTTTAGCACCAATACTCGGCCACAACAAACCACCAGTGTGTCAACACGCCAAGCAGATCATTTGTGTCCGTGTCTAACGTTGTATAAAGTTCTGGGTTAGTCCCGACAGCTTGAGCGAGTCTGTCGTCAATTTATTCAGCCAGTTAGTTAGCTAGAATAGTTAGCATACTAGCTAGCCATTGCTCTCTGCCCAAAAAAAAAAAAAAATACTCCTCCCACGGCACGAACACACAGAGAGGGCCAAGCTAACGTTAACTAGTCACCCATGTCCCGAATTCCCTTGAATGACTCTGGTTACCAGTAAGTAAAAACAAAACACAAATGTAGGTTATAACTTACCCCTAGCAGCTACTGTTAGCCAGCCAAGTGCAAAGCTAACCACTGAATTGACTGAGCCAGTTCACGTCTGTTCGCTAGGTCGTTCCAGCTATTGTTTAGTTAGCTATCCAGGTATTAACAAGCTAGCTACATTTCGAGCACAGTAGCTACTAACTACCTAACGCCAACGCTTCAGACAATGAGGTTAAAAAAACTGCTGAATGGTAGGCAGCTAGCTGGCATAATTACAGGTACTCTCAAGCGTGAAACAACTATCCACAGTTGCTAATAGTTACCAGTAGCTACCCGCTAGCTAGTCCAGGTAGTGGGTTAGCTAGCCTTGTGCTTCACCGGGCTCAGTCGAATACAATACTTACAGTGGGGAAAAAAAGTATTTAGTCAGCCACCAATTGTGCAAGTTCTCCCACTTAAAAAGATGAGAGAGGCCTGTAATTTTCATCATAGGTACACGTCAACTATTGAAATGCTTCTTACGAAGCCACTCCTTCGTTGCCCGGGCGGTGTGTTTGGGATCATTGTCATGCTGAAAGACCCAGCCACGTTTCATCTTCAATGCCCTTGCTGATGGAAGGAGGTTTTCACTCAAAATCTCACGACACATGGCCCCATTCATTCTTTCCTTTACACGGATCAGTCGTCCTGGTCCCTTTGCAGAAAAACAGCCCCAAAGCATGATGTTTCCACCCCCATGCTTCACAGTAGGTATGGTGTTCTTTGGATGCAACTCAGCATTCTTTGTCCTCCAAACACGACCAGTTGAGTTTTTACCAAAAAGTTCTATTTTGGTTTCATCTGACCATATGACATTCTCCCAATCCTCTTCCGGTCCGGCCCGTTCCTGCTCCCCGCACCAAGCCAGTGGTGCGTGTCATCAGCCCGGTCCGGCCCGTTCCTGCTCCCCGCACCAAGCCAGTGGTGCGCGTCGTCAGTCCGGCACGGTCCGTGCCTGTTCCACCGGTGCCTAGTCCGGCACCGGTCAGCTGCTCCACACCGGAGCCAGAGCAATCCGCTCCACCGGTGTCCAGTCCAGCTCCGGCCAGCGGGGCTAGTCCAGACCAGGGGCGCTACGGGGGGGTAGAGATAGAGGGGTGGTCACGCCCGGAGCCGGATCCGCCTCCGAGGCGGAATGCCCACCCGGCCCCTACCCTCTTGTGTTGGTGTGGCGCGGTCGTAGTCCGCGCCTTTGGGGGGTGGGGTACTGTCACGCCCTGGCTCTGGGGACTCTTAAATGTTGAGCCAGGGTGTGGATTTTCCTATGTTTAGTTGTTCCATGTTTTCATTCTAGATCGTTTAGATCTATGTTGGCCAGGGTGTTCCCAATCAGAGGCAGCTGTAGCTCGTTGTCTCTGATTGGGAACCATACTTAGGCAGCCTGTTTTCACTAGTCATTGTGGGATCTTGTTCCGTAAGGTTTGTTTTGGTGTTAACCTAGGACTTCATGTATCATTTGGTTTGTTGTTTTGTTCGTGTGTGCTTTGGTCCGCTTCATCATGTAACGATCGTGACAAGGTCCCCCCGTGTGGTTCTGGGATTTTTGCTCACCGTTCTTGTGATCATTTTGACCCCACGGGTGAGATCTTGCGTGGAGCCCCAGATCGAGGGAGATTATCAGTGGTCTTGTATGTCTTCCATTTCCTAATAATTGCTCCCACAGTTGATTTCTTCAAACCAAGCTGCTTACCTATTGCAGATTCAGTCTTCCCAGCCTGGTGCAGGCCTACAATTTTGTTTCTGGTGTCCTTTGACAGCTCTTTGGTCTTGGCCATAGTGGAGTTTGGAGTGTGACTGTTTGAGGTTGTGGACAGGTGTCTTTTATACTGATAACAAGTTCAAAAAGGTGCCATTAATACAGGTAACGAGTGGAGGACAGAGGAGCATCTTAAAGAAGAAGTTACAGGTCTGTGAGAGCCAGAAATCTTGCTTGTTTGTAGGTGACCAAATACTTATTTTCCACCATAATGTGCAAATAAATTCATTAAAAATCCTACAATGTGATTTTCTGGAGAAAAAAAATCTCAATTTGTCTGTCATAGTTGACGTGTACCTATGATGAAAATTACAGGCCTCTCTCATCTTTTTAAGTGGGAGAACTTGCACAATTGGTGGCTGACTAAATACATTTTGTGCCTTATCGATAGGAATAACCACCTGCAGAGGCCAGGCCCTACCTCGCTATGGTCTGAGCCCATCATTAGTGGAAAGTAAGTGACAGCCCTGCGGATGAAGTCAAGTCGGTTTCACACCTCCTTCATAAGCGCCAATGCACTGCCGTGGTTATGACACAATCAGTACCATGTTCACCTTACTACTGACAGTCATAACACAAACTGTTGTTTAAGCAAACTAGCTACCTAGTTAGCAAGTGCTATAGTGCTCGCCAGCTTGTATAGTAGTCCTAAAAACTGAAATTAACCTCTGGTTCGTTCAGCCATTCCTATGGTGGAAATGAATGGGAAAAGAATGGGGTTTGATTCTATGAGATAATATCAGTCATTTAACATGACCTTTATGAATTATGAAGCCTTTATGTGTTTTATGCGTTTGTTTTGATTACATAAATGCTTAAAAATTCACAGAAAGTGAAGCTAGCTGATGAAGATTATCGCATAGAACAAAACGTATAAGATCACCTAACCTGTGTTTACCACAGACTTTATTTTCTGCATTTATCCCCCCCAAAAACGACGAGCCATGGTGGGTTAGCCTCCATTAGTGTCTACAAAAAGATGCCATTGCTATTGCTCTCTATATCTTGGTAATCTAGCCCAATGTCACCCAACGTGTTTGTCAAGGACCCCAGCTGTTGCACATTTTTGGTCTATTTGAGAACGAACATGCCTAATTTAGGTGTGCTAATAATGTAGTTGAAAAAATATGTGAAATAGTTATAGGTCCCCAAGGACCCTTTTGGGAAACACAGAGTAAGCCAGCTAGCTAGTTTGCAACCTCTCCCAAGCAACGTTGTTTTGATGACCACGGCAAGAGCTCAGTTGTCTGCCACATCAAAGGCTTGTTTAATTATGGTATCATTATGTCATGTTATGTCATGCTTACGACAGTGTTATGAAGGCCTTATAACGGAGGCGTCTGCTAAAGTGTTAGGCCCCACCACACTAACAGCACGCGCTGACCATGCTCTTACGGACGAATGCTGTGCCTGTCTCTGCCTTGCTTCTCACACTTTACAAGCCAATCACAGTATGTGCACATGTATCCATACACACCCTCATCTTTAACGCGCAGAATGGTTTAAAAAAACAATAACAAATAACCAGATTGAATAAGAATTCAGAAAATCTGTCTCCCTAAATGGATTGACAGCCAGAGATTAATAGACATGGTTTAGTATTCTGGACATTAGAAACCTCACCCCCCCAAATCCTCCTCTAGTGGTGCACCTTTCCATGGCACGAATGGATGGATCAAAGTCTGGTTTACGGGTTTAGACTCAAGATCAGTACTGTAATCTGGGCCTCATATTTGCTCTGAAGACTGCATGGCATGTATAGAAGTAGTTTTAGAAACTTCCTCCGACTCCAACTCCATCCTGATCATTTGTTTACCCCTCTTTCCATATACTCGTTTGAACATTCCAGTAGTAGGCGTTTGGTTGCTGTGGTCCTGTGCACGTTAGTGTGCGTTCCTCTACTAAGTAGTGGACCAGAGCTAGGCGTTTTGATGTTTTTGTACACTGGTCATTTATTCATTCAGAATTCTCATATATACATGAAGATGCAAGATACCTACAGATGTTAAACACAATTTTGCTTCGTCAAACATCCACAGAATTGGAATGTGTAGCCATCAGTCTGTGTCAGCAGATGGGGCTACATGTTACACTAAATCTAAAGCCATTACACTATCAGAACCAAAACTACATTAAAACATATAGAATATTGTGGTATGCACAAATTAATTTGAGAAGGTGACAGTGGCTTTTCGACAAAATGAACAACAGTGTACAATGTTGTTGTTTTTTTTGCTCAGAGGAGGCTTGTTTGCTCATTCGTGGTAAGTCAAAACCCTGTATGCATAATGTAAAGGCCCATGGGAGCTCTGTAGTCCTGCCCGATATGCGAAAAGGGAATTAGTTGTGCTATCAGGTGATGCCATAATGACATGTAACGGATATGTCTCCAGTGGCCTGAAGGAGTTGAGGATGGATGACCTTAAGCCATTTGGCGCTTTCAACCTAACCTGGGTGCCAGTGTATTATTCCTTCATAGCCATTGTTGGAAATCATGCAGCCTTGTCGATTGCTCAGACAGTCTGTCTACTACATCCAGGCTACTTTAAATTTATTTTGCAACATATACGGAAAATTCCTGTTTAAGGGGGAAAAACATACTTCTGTGACTATGTTCAATGAACACTTTGATAGTGATATTTCATTCCTTTGGAATTGACCTTCTGAGGCAGGGTTCTTCATTCCTGGTCCTTGGGCTCTCCAGGGTATGATGGTTTTTGTTTTAACCTAACACTGTTGAATCAGGTGTATTAGTGCAGAGCTAGAACAAAAGTCTGCATACCCTGTCTGGATCGTGACCAGGACTGAAGGACACTGACTCTATCTGAACTGAGCTGAAGCCTCCTTACCCTCTATCTTCCCTTACCCCACCCTGCTTCTACCTGCACTAATGCCTACATAAGAGCACTCCTTCCTGGGGTGGCTATCGCAAAGCTGCCCCCCGATTCCTCCACTGTGTGTGGTTCCTCTGAGTACACACACATCCATGCTTGGGACAATTTCAGTGTGCAGTTTCAGTGTGTTAGCAAGGGAATGCATGCATGCTGTGTTATGGGAATCCACCAATTCATTGCAGCCTAACATGCTAAACTGAACAAGCACTTGGCCAACCATTCACTTGTTACTTAAAGCTTGATAAAAGTTACACTTTTGTTGTTGAGAAACTTGTGGCAAGGGAAGATATTGTGTTCATCCTTCTCACCTGTTATTGATGAAAATCTGCTTGTCCAGTTTTTGTTTAAAAAATCACATCTGTAATATCTGCATGAAAAAGTCTTCATGAAAAAAAAGTGTTATACTGTACGAATGATTGGACAAGCCAAAGAACTCTCCAAGAAACACGCCAGGGTTGTTTCTCTCTCTGGGGGAGATGCTATCTGTTGCAAAACATATCCTTCCCTCCCACTTATAAATCATGACTTTGATTTAGTAGAGTTTATACACATCACACTCTTATTATGGCTAAAGCCAGGTCTTATTGCTTGGAACATAATCAAGTTGCCAAGTTAAACTACCTCTGTTTATTGGGTCAGATTGAATTGGACAAAGAATGGTTTACTTTTTAACCCATCTATGATCCATGAACATTACCACAGCTGTGGAACTTGCATGTTGTTAGAACCTTTTATGCCAATACTCTAACTAAACTCAAACTTTAGCTCCACACAGCAGTAATATGACTATGCTTTTCTCAACTAAGCAAGGATCACAACGCCAAAGACAATTTGGGGAAAATCAATTGGTTCTCCTATTGAACAAATCCAAGAAGCTCTGACGTCTCTACTGTGGCAATCAAGAGACAGTCAGGAGCTACTGAGGGGAGAGAGCGAAGGAGAGAGAGAGAACTTGGCAGAGAGGGATAGAATTTATAGAGCTGAGGAAAAAGAGGGAGGTAGAGAGGGATAGGTATAGAAACAAATAGATGAGAAAGGAAGAGAGATTGGTTTTGTTCAACAAAAACCAATAGAGCTGAGAGAGGATGGTCTTAGATCCCCACTGTGGACACCAGACTTGCTGAGAATAAAAGGGTTAAGAAAACAGGTAGAATAACTTGAGGGACGAGTGAAGGAGTTGAAGAGATACAGAAGGCTGAGATAGTGATGGAGTAGAGCCAGGGAGGGAGTAGGGGAGCCAGGGAGAGTTTAGAAAGGGCAAAGATAGAAGGCCATAGAAAGAAATGACTGGGAGAGAGAATAGGTTTCTTAGCGGCTGTAACTGTCCTTGTCTCTCTGTCAGCGGATGGATTTAGCCCTGTCCTTTGGGAGAGTACAAGTCCTTCATTGCCTCAGAGTTCCCCAGCTCTTCAATATGGACAGACAGAGGACAGAGAGAGATACAGACAGACAGACAGACTGACTGACTGACAGTTGTTGTCAATGGCAGATTGGGACAAGTGAACTGTGCCGAATCTCAGGGAAGATCTAACTAACTCTCCTGCTAATAAATAATGGACTGAGGAATCCAAATTTAGGGCCATTCAAAGTTAGATTCAGCTCAACAAGGGTATGATATGATTTGCAGTATATTATCTGAATTTCTATTTGATATTTTTGCCACGTTTTCATTTGTACAGTGCATTAGATTGTTTTATTTCATAGTTGATTGTGCTTCAAACACACTTGTATGCACACTCGATGGCACAGCAACTGAAGACATAAGACACTTCATGTTTTCCCGAGCCAGGATGTCAGCATTCAGGCTTTATCAATGGATCTGCTCCCTCTCTCCCCACACATCTGATACTTCTGCATTAACTGGTGCAAAAGGATGACTTTTAATTTACTCATGATTTGATGATGTTTGACAGTGTTTATTTTCCCCTGCCTTGCTGTACGTTGTCACACAGACAAACCCTATATTCCAATATAGAACATCTACATTTAAAATTTCCAGAAAATATAATCATAAATACATAAAAACATAATTGTATATTGAATTCTATCTCCGTATATGGTTAAATCTGTGTTGACAAATGCATGTGATACTTTAAGATGAATGAGATTTTTCACATTGCTATTTTTCCAATGAGAAAGGAGGGCCATGATTGTGTATATTTTCACATTGTAAATAAACCATCTTCCTCCTTCTCCTCTTCCTCTCTTACAGCCATGGAGATTACCTGATAGTCACGCCATTTGCACAGGTCAGTGTCTTATCCTTACAATATGCTTCACTTTCATTATGTTTATTAGTTGTTAGACTGGTTGAATCAACATTGTTCCCACATACAGTTGAAGTCGGAAGTTTACATACACTTAGGTTGGAGTCATTAAAACTAATTTTTCAACCACTCCATACATTTCTTGTAAACAAACTATAGTTTAGGCAAGTCGGTTAGGACATCTACTTTGTGCATGACACAAGTCATTTTTCCAACAATTGTTTACAGACAGATTATTTCACTTATAATTCACTGTATCACAATTCCAGTGGGTCAGAAGTTTACATACACTAAATTGACAGTGCATTTAAACAGCTTGGAAAATTCCAGGAAATGATGTCATGGCTTTAGAAGCTTCTGATAGGCTAATTTACATCATTTGAGTCAATTGGAGGTGTCCCTGTGGATGTATTTCAAGGCCTACCTTCAAACTCAGTGCCTCTTTGCTTGACATCATGGGAAAATCAAAAGAAATCAGACAAGACCTCAGAAAAATAATTGTAGACCTCCACAAGTCTGATTCATCCTTGGGAGCAATTTCCAAACACCTGAAGGTACCACGTTCATCTGTACAAACAATAGTACGCAAGTGTAAACACCATGGGACCACGCAGCCGTCATACCGCTCAGGAAGGAGAAGTGTTCTGTCTCGTAGAGATGAACGTACTTTGGTGCGAAAAGTGCAAATCAATCCCAAAACAACTGCAAAGGACCTTGTGAATATGCTGGAGAAAACAGTTACAAAAATATCTATATCCACAGTAAAACGAGTCCTATATCGACATAAACTGAAAGGCCGCTCAGCAAGGAAGAAGCCACTGCTCCAAAACCGCCACAAAAAAGCCAGACTACGGTTTGCAACTGCACATAGGGACAAAGATCGTACTTTTTTGAGAAATGTCCTTTGGTCTGATTAAACAAAAATATAACTGTTTGGCCATAATGGCCATCATTATGTTTGGAGGAAAAAGGGGGTCGCTTGCAAGCCAAAGAACATTTATTTTTATTTTATTTATTTTTTTTTATTTCACCTTTATTTAACCAGGTAAACCAGTTGAGAACAAGTTCTCATTTACAACTGCGACCTGGCCAAGATAAAGCATAGCAGTGCGATAAAAACAACAACACAGAGTTACATATGGGGTAAAACAAAACAAAAATCAAAAAAATACAACAGAAATACAATTAATATACAGTGTGCAAATTTAGCAAGTTATGGAGGTAAGGCAATAAAATAGGCTATAGTGCAAAATAATTACAATTTAGTATTAACACTGGAATGATGTGCAAGAGATGATGTGCAAATAGAGATACTGGGGTACAGATGAGCAAAATAAATAACAATATAGGGATGAGGTAGTTGGGCGGGCTAATTTCAGATGGGCTGTGTACAGGTGCAGTGATCGGTAAGGT
This sequence comes from Coregonus clupeaformis, assembly GCF_020615455.1. Classification (NCBI taxonomy): domain Eukaryota; kingdom Metazoa; phylum Chordata; class Actinopteri; order Salmoniformes; family Salmonidae; genus Coregonus; species Coregonus clupeaformis. The sequence continues at coordinate 14,561,036 of NC_059218.1, read as the reverse complement.
GCTCTGACAACTGATGCCTAAAGTTAGTGAGGGAGATAAGCGTCTCCAGCTTCAGAGATTTTTGCAGTTTGTTCCAGTCATTGGCAGCAGAGAACTGGAAGGAATTGCGGCCAAAGGAGGTGTTGGCTTTGGGGATGACCAGTGAGATATACCCGCTGGAGCGCAGACTACGGGTGGGTGTTGCTATGGTGACCAATGAGCTAAGATAAGGCGGGGATTTGCCTAGCAGTGATTTATAGATGGCCTGGAGCCAGTGGGTTTGGCGACGAATATGTAGTGAGGACCAGCCAACAAGAGCGTACAGGTCACAGTGGTGGGTATTATATGGGGCTTTGGAGACAAAACGGATGGCACTGTGATAGACAACATCCAATTTGCTGAGTAGAGTGTTGGAGGCTATTTTGTAAATGACATCGCCGAAGTCAAGGATCGGTAGGATAGTCAGTTTTACAAGGGCATGTTTGGCAGCATGAGTGAAGGAGGCTTTGTTGCGAAATAGGAAACCGATTCTAGATTTAACTTTGGATTGGAGATTCTTAATGTGAGTCTGGAAGGAGAGTTTACAGTCTAACCAGACACCTAGATATTTGTAGTTGTCCACGTACTCTAGGTCAGACCCGTCTAGAGTAGTGATTCTAGTCGGGTGGGCGGGTGCAAGCAGCGTTCGGTTGAAGAGCATGCATTTTGTTTTACTAGTGTTTAAGAGCAGTTGGAGGCTACTGAAGGAGTGTTGTATGGAATTGAAGCTCGTTTGGAGGTTTGTTAACACAGTGTCCAATGAAGGGCCAGATGTATACAAAATGGTGTCGTCTGCGTAGAGGTGGATCTGAGAGTCACCAGCAGCAAGAGCGACGTCATTGATATACACAGAGAAAAGAGTTGGCCCAAGAATTGAACCCTGTGGCACCCCCATAGAGACTGCCATAGGTCCAGACAACAGGCCCTCCGATTTGACACATTGAACTCTATCTGAGAAGTAGTTGGTGAACCAGGCGAGGCAGTCATTAGAGAAACCAAGGCTATTTAGTCTGCCAATAAGAATGCGGTGGTTGACAGAGTCGAAAGCCTTGGCCAGGTCAATGAAAACGGCTGCACAGTACTGTCTATTATCGATCGCGGTTATAATATCATTTAGGACCTTGAGCGTGGCTGAAGTGCACCCATGACCAGCTCGGAAACCGGATTGCATAGCAGAGAAGGTACGGTGGGATTCGAAATGGTTGGTGATCTGTTTGTTGACTTGGCTTTCAAAAACTTTTGAAAGGCAGGGCAGGATGGATATGGGTCTGTAACAGTTTGGATCTAGAGTGTCACCCCCTTTGAAGAGGGGGATGACCGCGGCAGCTTTCCAATCTCTGGGGATCTCAGACGTTACGAAAGAGAGGTTGAACAGGCTAGTAATAGGGGTTGCGACAATTTCGGCGGCTAGTTTTAGAAAGAAAGGGTCCAGATTGTCTAGTCCAGATGATTTGTAGGGGTCCAGATTTTGCAGCTCTTTTAGAACATCAGCTGTCTGGATTTGTGTGAAGGAGAAGCGGGGGGCATGGGCAAGTTGCAGCGGAGGGTGCAGAGCTGGTGGCCGGGGTAGTGGTAGCCAGGTGGAAAGCATGGCCAGCCGTAGCAAAATGCTTGTTGAAATTCTCGATTATTGTAGATTTATCGGTGGTGATAGTGTTTCCTAGCCTCAGTGCAGTGGGCAGCTGGGAGGAAGTGCTCTTATTTTCCATGGACTTTACAGTGTCCCAAAACTTTTTGGAGTTAGTGCTACAGGATGCAAATTTCTGTTTGAAAAAGTTAGCCTTTGCTTTCCTAACTGCTTGTGTATATTGGTTCCTAACTTCCCTGAAAAGTTGCATATCACGGGGGCTATTTGATGCTAATGCAGTACGCCACAGGATGTTTTTGTGCTGGTCAAGGGCAGTCAAGTCTGAGGAGAACCAGGGGCTATATCTGTTCTTAGTTCTGTATTTTTTGAATGGGGCATGTCTATTTAAGATTGAGAGGAAATTACTTTTAAAGAACAACCAGGCATCCTCTACTGACGGAATGAGATCTATATCCATCCAGGATACCTGGGCCAGGTCAATTAGGAAGGCCTGCTCGCTGAAGTGTTTTTGGGAGCGTTTGACAGTGATGAGGGGTGGTCGTTTGACCGCGGACCCGTTACGGTCCGCGGTCAACATCATCCCAACCGTGAAGCACGGGGTGGCAACATCATACTGTGGGGGTGCTTTGCTGCAGGAGGGACTGGTGCACTTCACAAAATAGATGGCATCATGAGGAAGGAAAATGATGTGGATATATTGAAGCAACATCTCAAGACATCAGTCAGGAAGTTAAAGCTTGGTCGCAAATGAGTCTTCCAAATGGACAATGACCCCAAGCAGACTTCCAAAGTTGTGGCAAAATGGCTTAAGGACAACAAAGTCAAGGTATTGGAGTGGCCATCACAAAGCCCTGACCTCAATCCTATAGAAAATGTGTGGGCATAACTGAAAAAGCGTGTGCGAGCAAGGAGGCCTACAAACCTGGCTCAGTTACACCAGCTCTGTCAGGAGGGATGGGCCAAAATTCACCCAACTTATTGTCGGAAGCTTGTAGAAGGCTACCCGAACCGTTTGACCCAAGTTAAACAATTTAAAGGCAATGCTACCAAATACTAATTGAGTGTATGTAAACTTCTGACCCACTGGGAATGTGATGAAAGAAATAAAAGCTTAAATAAATCATTCTCTCTACTATTATTCTGACATTTCACATTCTTAAAATAAAGTGGTGATCCTAACTGACCTAAGACAGGGAATTTGTACTAGGATTAAATGTCAGGAATTGTGAAAAACTGAGTTTAAATGTATTTGGCTAAGGTGTATGTAAACTTCCGACTTCAACTGTAATTTCAATGAAATTGCATTGAACCAACTTTGAATAGATGTTGAATAGACGTCTGTGCCCAGAGGATTGTTACATTTTTGGGGCCTGAAATACTTCACTTGCATAATCAGTACCGCTTTAAAAAATATACACTAACAGGTCAAAAGTTCCTACTCATTCAGGGGTTTTTCTTTATTTTAACTATTTTCTACAAAGTTGAATAATATTGAAGACATCAAAACTATGAAATAACACATATGGAATCCTGTAGTAACCCAAAAAGTATTAAACAAATCAAAATCTATTTTATTTTTTAGATTCTTCAAATAGCCACCCTTCGCCTTGATGACAGCTTTGCACACTCTTGGCATTCTCTCAACCAGCTTCACCTGGAATGCTTTTCCAACCATCTTGAAGGAGTTCCCACATATGCTGAGCACTTGTTGGCTGCTTTTCCTTCACTCTGCCGTCCGACTCATGCCAAACCATCTCAATTGGGTTGAGGTCGCGGGATTGTGGAGGCCAGGTCATCTGATGCAGCACTCCATCACTCTCCTTCTTGGTAAAATAGCCCTTGCACAGCCTGGAGGTGTGTTGGGTCATTGTCCTGTTGAAAAATAAATGATAGTCTCACTAAGCCCAAACCAGGTGGGATGGCGTATCGCTGCAGAATGCTGTGGTAGCCATGCTGGTTAAGTGTGTCTTGAATTCTAAACAAATCACAGACAGTGTCACCAGCAAAGCACCCCCACACCATAACACCTCCTCCATGCTTTATCGTGGAAACTACACATGCAGTGATCATCCGTTCACCCACACCGCGTCTCACAAAGACACAGCGGTTGGAACCAAAAATCTCAAATTTGTCCATTCATCCTTTAGTAGTGGTTTCTTTGTAGCAATTCGACCATGAAGGCCTGATTCACACAGTCCCCTCTGAACTGTTGATGTTGAGATGTGTCTGTGACTTGAACTCTGTGAAGCATTTATTTGGGCTGCAATTTCTGAGGCTGGTAACCCTAACGAACTTATCCTCTGCAGCAGAGGTAACTCTGGATCTTCCATTCCTGTGGCGGTCCTCATGAGAGCCAGTTTCATCATAGAGCTTGATGGTTTTTGCGACTGTGCACTTGAAGAAACTTTCAAGTTCTTGAAATGTTCCAGATTGACTGACCTTCATGTCTTAAAGTAATGATGGACTGTCGTTTCTCTTTGCTTATGTGAGCTGTTCTTGCCATAATATGGACTTGCTCTTTCACCAAATAAGGCTATCTTCTGTATACCCCCCTACCTTGTCACAACACAACTGATTGTCTCAAATGCATTAAGAAGGAAAGAAATTCCACAAATTAACTTTTAAGAAGGCACACCTGTTAATTGAATGCATTCCAGCTGACTACCTCATGAAGCTGGTTGAGAGAATGCCAAGAGTGTGCAAAGCTGTCATCAAGGCAAGAATCTCAAATGTATTTTTATTTGTTTAACACTTTTTTGGTTACTACATGATTCCATATGTGTTCTTTCATAGTTTTGATGTCTTCACTATTATTCTAGTAAAAATAAAGAAAAACCCTTGAATGAGTAGGTGTGTCCAAACATTTGACTGGTAGTGTATATACAGTGGGGAGAACAAGTATTTGATACACTGCCGATTTTGCAGGTTTTCCTACTTACAAAGCATGTAGAGGTCTGTAATTTTTATCATAGGTACACTTCAACTGTGAGAGACGGAATCTAAAACAAAAATCTAGAAAATCACATTGTATTGTATTGCATGACATAAGTATTTGATACATCAGAAAAGCAGAACTTAATATTTGGTACAGAAACCTTTGTTTGCAATTACAGAGATCATACGTTTCCTGTAGGTCTTGACCAGGTTTGCACACACTGCAGCAGGGGTTTTGGCCCACTCTTCCATACAGACCTTCTCCAGATCCTTCAGGTTTCGGGGCTGTCGCTGGGCAATACGGACTTTCAGCTCCCTCCAAAGATGTTCTATTGGGTTCAGGTCTGGAGACTGGGTAGGCCACTCCAGGACCTTGAGATGCTTCTTACGGAGCCACTCCTTAGTTGGCCTGGCTGTGTGTTTCGGGTCGTTGTCATGCTGGAAGACCCATCCACGACCCATCTTCAATGCTTACTGAGGGAAGGAGGTTGTTGGCCAAGATCTCGCAATACATGGCCCCATCCATCCTCCCCTCAATACGGTGCAGTCGTCCTGTCCCCTTTGCAGAAAAGCATCCCCAAAGAATGATGTTTCCACCTCCATGCTTCACGGTTGGGATGGTGTTCTTGGGGTTGTACTCATCCTTCTTCTTCCTCCAAACACGACGAGTGGAGTTTAGACCAAAAAGCTATATTTTTGTCTCATCAGACCACATGACCTTCTCCCATTCCTCCTCTGGATCATCCAGATGGTCATTGGCAAACTTCAGACGGGCCTGGACATGCGCTGGCTTGAGAAGGGGGACCTTGCGTGCGCTGCAGGATTTTAATCCATGACGGCGTAGTGTGTTACTAATGGTTTTCTTTGAGACTGTGGTCCCAGCTCTCTTCAGGTCATTGACCAGGTCCTGCCATGTAGTTCTGGGCTGATCCCTCACCTTCCTCATGATCATTGATGCCCCACTAGGTGAAATCTTGCATGGAGCCCCAGACCGAGGGTGATTGACCGTCATCTTGAACTTCTTCCATTTTCTAATAATTGCGCCAACAGTTGTTGCCTTCTCACCAAGCTGCTTGCCTATTGTCCTGTAGCCCATCCCAGCCTTGTGCAGATCTACAATTTTATCCCTGATGTCCTTACACAGCTCTCTGGTCTTGCCATTGTGGAGAGGTTGGAGTCTGTTTGATTGAGTGTGTGGACAGGTGTCTTTTATACAGGTAACGAGTTCAAACAGGTGCAGTTAATACAGGTAATGAGTGGAGAACAGGAGGGCTTCTTAAAGAAAAACGAACAGGTCTGTGAGAGCCGGAATTCTTACTGGTTGGCAGGTGATCAAATACTTATGTCATGCAATAAAATGCAAATTAATTACTTAAACATCATACAATGTGATTTTCTGGATTTTTGTTTTAGATTATGTCTCTCACAGTTAAAGTGTACCTATGATAAAAATTACAGACCTCTACATGCTTTGTACGTAGGAAAACCTGAAAAATCGGCAGTGTATCAAATACTTGTTCTCCCCACTGTATATATATGTACAGTGAGGGAAAAAAGTATTTGATCCCCTGCTGATTTTGTACGTTTGCCCACTGACAAAGACATGATCAGTCTATCATTTTAATGGTAGGTTTATTTGAACAGTGTGAGACAGAATAACAACATCAAAATCCAGAAAAATGCATGTCCATTTTTAAAAAAATTGATTTGCATTTTAATGAGGGAAATAAGTATTTGACCCCTCTGCAAAACATGACTTAGTACTTGGTGGCAAAACCCTTGTTGGCAATCACAGAGGTCAGACGTTTCTTGTAGTTGGCCACCAGGTTTGCACACATCTCAGGAGGGATTTTGTCCCACTCCTCTTTGCAGATCTTCTCCAAGTCATTAAGGTTTCGAGGCTGACTTTTGGCAACTCGAACCTTCAGCTCCCTCCACAGATTTTCTATGGGATTAAGGTCTGGAGACTGGCTAGGCCACTCCAGGACCTTAATGTGCTTCTTCTTGAGCCACTCCTTTGTTGCCTTGGCTGTGTGTTTTGGGTCATTGTCATGCTGGAATACCCATCCACGACCCATTTTCAATGCTCTGGCTGAGGAAAGGAGGTTCTCACCCAATATTTGATGGTACATGGCCCCGTCCATCGTCCCTTTTATGCGGTGAAGTTGTCCTGTCCCCTTAGCAGAAATACACCCCCAAAGCATAATGTTTCCACCTCCATGTTTGACGGTGGGGATGGTGTTCTTGGGATCATAGGGAGCATTCCTCCTCCTCCAAACACGGCGGGTTGAGTTGATGCCAAAGAGCTCGATTTTGGTCTCATCTGACCACAACACTTTCACCCAGTTCTCCTCTGAATCATTCAGATGTTCATTGACGAACTTCAGACAGGCCTGTACAGTGGGGGGAAAAAGTATTTAGTCATCCACCAATTGTGCAAGTTCTCCCACTTAAAAATATGAGAGAGGCCTGTAATTTTCATCATAGGTACACGTCAACTATGACAGACAAAATGAGAAAAAAATATCCAGAAAATCACATTGTAGGATTTTTAATGAATTTATTTGCAAATTCTGGTGGAAAATAAGTATTTGGTCAATAACAAAAGTTTCTCAATACTTTGTTATATACCCTTTGTTGGCAATGACACAGGTCAAACGTTTTCTGTAAGTCTTCACAAGGTTTTCACACACTGTTGCTGGTATTTTGGCCCATTCCTCCATGCAGATCTCCTCTAGAGCAGTGATGTTTTGGGGCTGTCGCTGGGCAACACGGACTTTCAACTCCCTCCAAAGATTTTCTATGGGGTTGAGATCTGGAGACTGGCTAGGCCACTCCAGGACCTTGAAATGCTTCTTACGAAGCCACTCCTTCGTTGCCCGGGCGGTGTGTTTGGGATCATTGTCATGCTGAAAGACCCAGCCACGTTTCATCTTCAATGCCCTTGCTGATGGAAGGAGGTTTTCACTCAAAATCTCACGATATATGGCCCCATTCATTCTTTCCTTTACACGGATCAGTCGTCCTGGTCCCTTTGCAGAAAAACAGCCCCAAAGCATGATGTTTCCACCCCCATGCTTCACAGTAGGTATAGTGTTCTTTGGATGCAACTCAGCATTCTTTGTCCTCCAAACACGACGAGTTGAGTTTTTACCAAAAAATTATATTTTGGTTTCATCTGACCATATGACATTCTCCCAATCCTCTTCTGGATCATCCAAATGCACTCTAGCAAACTTCAGACGGGCCTGGACATGTACTGGCTTAAGCAGGGGGACACGTCTGGCACTGCAGGATTTTAGTCCCTGGCGGCGTAGTGTGTTACTGATGGTAGGCTTTGTTACTTTGGTCCCAGTTCTCTGCAGGTCATTCACTAGGTCCCCCCGTGTGGTTCTGGGATTTTTGCTCACCATTCTTGTGATCATTTTGACCCCACGGGGTGAGATCTTGCGTGGAGCCCCAGATCGAGGGAGATTATCAGTGGTCTTGTATGTCTTCCATTTCCTAATAATTGTTCCCACAGTCGATTTCTTCAAACCAAGCTGCTTACCTATTGTAGATTCAATCTTCCCAGCCTGGTGCAGGTCTACAATTTTGTTTCTGGTGTCCTTTGACAGCTCTTTGGTCTTGGCCATAGTGGAGTTTGGAGTGTGACTGTTTGAGGTTGTGGACAGGTGTCTTTTATACTGATAACAAGTTCAAACAGGTGCCATTAATACAGGTAACGAGTGGAGGACAGAGGAGCCTCTTAAAGAAGAAGTTACAGGTCTGTGAGAGCCAGAAATCTTGCTTGTTTGTAGGTGACCAAATACTTATTTTCCACCATAATTTGCAAATAAATTCATAAAAAATCCTACAATGTGATTTTCTGGATTTTTATTTTTATTTTATTTTTTTGGAATCTGATTGATGATTGCTTCTGTGGACTGGTGTCTTTTATACAGGTAACAAACTTAGATTAGGAGCACTCCCTTTAAGAGTGTGCTCCTAATCTCAGCTCGTTACCTGTATAAAAGACACCTGGGAGCCAGAAATCTTTCTGATTGAGAGGGGGTCAAATACTTATTTCCCTCATTAAAATGCAAATCAATTTATAACATTTTTGACATGCGTTTTTCTGGATTTTTTTGTTGTTATTCTGTCTCTCACTGTTCAAATAAACCTACCATTAATATTATAGACGGATCATTTCTTTGTCAGTGGGCAAACATACAAAATCAGCAGGGGATCAAATACTTTTTTCCCTCACTGTATATAAATGTAAAGAAAATCACACAATTATATTATTCCTGTGGGAACTATGGATTTATTACTCCTGTATGAGCGTCCCTAAACCAAAACATCTTCATGCGGCTATGGTCACAGCCATGTGGTTGTTGCTGAGGATCATTAGTAACAGTTGATAATATTTAAAAGAAATGACATGTAGGCTGATTCAATCGTTATGGCGCCGAGCGCAAACCAAGCCATAACACACATTGTGCAATACTTGGCTGTGTCATCACACAGTTCCATGGTTAGTGCAGACAATAGAGGAGGGTATAGCCTACTATGGGACACTATTCTCCCTATTATAATTATATGTAGACTAATCTTCCAACATTACCATATGTTAAAGAACTGAATGTGGCATTTTTCAAAATTAATCAAACCACTGTATCTATGATTCACCAATACTGTATACTTTGTGTGTAAAGGCTCTCCTAACCCATTTTTTTTTCATTTATTCATACATACTTTCCTAACCCTAAAATGTGCCTAAATAATCTACAAGATCAGAGTATTTTTATATCTATCAGTTGGTGTTGAAACAGAGATGAATATGCATATATTTAGATAGCTTTCTTTTATTGATCAGTATTTTCTGAACCCGTTCTCTCGATGTACTCTAGTCTGTCGACAAAATTCTAATTAAAGGTACACCGTATTTAAAAGGATGGCTTAAGATAAATGTACTGAAAACCTTATTGAATGAAAAGTCCTCAAGAAAATATGTTGGCCAGCAAGTGGGAGGGTTTTCAGAGGTTGAATTACATTTATTCAGCTTGAGCAAAGGAACCACGCCTGCAAAGTCCGTCATGCACCTTCATAAGGTAAATCTGAACACCCAACTACTGATAAGTGCGTAGGAAAGGTGTGGTAGGAAAGGCATAAATTCCTAAGTCGGAATCGGGCCCATGTTGACTAACATAGCCTATAGGCCAATATACACAAAATGTCTGCAAATTCTCTGAAGAGCCAAAAATAAATCCCATAATTCTGGATCATATTTTGACAGGTTGCATATCAAAATATCAATCATGCATTCCCTGGATATTTTAGATTAAATAGCTTACTGCTTGAATCATAGGCTACCCACTGGGCACAGACGTCAGTTCAATGTCTAGTTTTGATTAAAATTTGGTTGAATTGTCAACTAATGTGAATTCAATGTGAAGAAAAAACTAATTCACCATGTCATTGGATTTAGGTTAAATGTTGGGTGACTAAATTACCTTACATTTTCCACGTTGATTCAACATCATCACATAGATTGTTTTTGTTGAAATGACGTAGAAACAAAGTTGATTGAACCAGTTTTTGCCCAGAGGGTACCATCTCAGTTGTCTTACTTGGCACTGGAAACATTACCCCTGCCGCTAATGTAAAGTCACTGTCCATTAAAAAGTTGAATTTATTGTTATTGAGCAAAATAGTAACATTTATCAAAATATGACTTTTTGTCCATATTGCTCAGATCTAGCACCTCCCCCAAAATAATTATTTGTAATTTATCGTCAGAGGCAAAACCAATTTTTTACATACATTACCAGTCAGAAGTTTGGACACACCTACTCATTTCAGGGTTTTTCTTTATTTTTACTATTTTCTACATTGTAGCATAATAGTGTGGTCCTCTGTAGCTCAGCTGGTAGAGCACGGCGCTTGTAACGCCAAGGTAGTGGGTTCGATCCCCGGGACCACACAAAAATGCACAAAAATGTATGCACGCATGACTGTAAGTCGCTTTGGATAAAAGCGTCTGCTAAATGGCATATTATTATTATTATTATAGTGAAGACATCAAAACTATGAAATAACACATGGAATCATGTAGCAACCAAAAAAGTGTTAAACAAATCAAAATATATTTTATATTTGAGATTCTACAAATTGCCACCCTTTGCCTTGATGACAGCTTTGCACACTCTTGGCATTCTCTTAACCAGATTCATGAGGTAGTCACCTGGAATGAACAGGTGTGCCTTCTTAAAAGTGAATTTGTCGAATTTCTTTCCTTCTTAATATGTTTGAGCCAATCAGTTGTATTGTATACAGAAGATAGCCCTATTTGGTGAAAGACCAAGTACATATTATGGCAAGAACAGCTCAAATAATCAAAGAGAAACGACAGTCCATCATTTCTTTAAGACATGAAGGTCAGTCAATCCGGAACATTTCAAGAACTTTGAACGTTTCTTCAAGTGCAGTCGCAAAAACCATCAAGCGCTATGATGAAACTGGCTCTCATGAGGACCGCCACAGGAATGGAAGACCCAGAGTTACCTCTGCTGCAGATGAAGAGTTCATTGGAGTTACCAGCCTCAGAAATTGCAGCCCAAATAAGTGCTTCACAGAGTTCAAGTAACAAACACATCTCAACATCAACTGTTTAGAGGGGACTGTGTGTATCAGGTCTTCGTGGTCGAATTGCTGCAAAGAAACCACTACTAAAATACACCAATAATAAGAAGAGACCTGGTTGGGCCAAGAAACACAAGCAAGGACATTAGACCGGTGGAAATTTGTCCTTTGGTCTGGAGTCCAAATTTGAGATTTTTGGTTCCAACCACCGTCCCTTTGTGAGACGCAGTGTGGGTGAATGGATCATCTCTGCATGTGTATTTCCCACCGTAAAGCGTGGAGGAGGTGTTATGGGGTGGGGGTGCTTTGCTGGTGTCACTGTCTGTGATTTATTTAGAATTCAAGGCACACTTAACCAGCATGGCTACCACAGCATTCTACAGCGATACGCCATCCCATCTGGTTTGGGCTTAGTGGGACTATCATTTGTTTTTCAACAGGACAATGACCCAACACACCTCCAGGCTGTGTAAGGGCTATTTTACCAAGAAGGAGAGCGATGGAGTGCTGCATCAGATGACCTGGTCTCCACAATCCCCCGACCTCAACCCAATTGAGATGGTTTGGGATGAGTCAGACCGCAGAGTGAAGGAAAAGCAGCCAACAAGTGCTCTGCATATGTGGGAACTCTTTCAAGACTGTTGGAAAAGCATTCCAGGTGAAGCTGGTTGAGAGAATGTCAAGAGTGTGCAAAGCTGTCATCAAGGCAAAGGGTGGCTATTTGAAGAATCTCAAATATTACATATATTTTGATTTGTTTAACACTTTTTTGTTTACTACATGATTCCATATATGTTATTTCATAGTTTTGATGTCTTCAGTATTATTCTAAAATGTAAAAAATAGTAAAAAATAAAGAACAACCCTTGAATGAGTAGGTGTGTCCAAACTTTTGACTGGTAGTGTACATTCTTTGTAATGTGTTTGTGTGTGAGAGCGAGAGAGATAATTTTTCTGTTGGGAGAAGGAAATACATTCCTGATCAAACACTTATTTCTCTGTGGTTTCCTTCACCAGGCGGTCCCCTATGTGTAACTAACAACCACCCATCATCAAGTCCTCTTTCTTAGGTAAGACCAACACACACACACACACACACACACACACACACACACACTTTTGGAGTAGATTATCTATTGAGCCGTGCCAGAGGACGAAGCTTCAGTTGGCCTCAGTCCAGGCTTGTGTTCATTAGGGCATGCAACAGAAAATGCTTTGCAACAGAAAACGTAAATAAGTGTTTATTTTTGGACAAGTCCAGTTAGTCTCTCCCTCTCTGTTTTCTTCTGTTTGGTGCCTAATGAACACGACCCACTCTTGTTGTTGGGTCTTACATCAGGTTGCTTGTCTGGTTCTGTTCAAATACAGTGTATTGTTCCCTAATTCCTTTCTCCATGCCTTGGATTGATTACAGATCTGGATCTGAGAGGGTTGGATTAGTTAATAGTCTTTCACTTATCCAATCATGTAAGAATCAGTGATTACACCATTGAATAAAAGAGAAAAGGAGGGATGTTTAAAGTGTATTGGGACTGTGGTGAATCTTGGAGTGCATTGGAGTTATACATGGTGAGTGATGGTTGTGCAACATTAGCACCAGATATGTACAGCAGAGGGAGACAAAGGGCATGTTTTACACATTGGTGCCCTGTGGTGGTTTGTTGTTGTGCTTTACAAAGCAGGCCATTAAGCAGGCCATTAAGATATTTCTAGATTAATGATCTTTTAAGTTAATAGTGAGTATTCAAAAGATAGTATGGTCTTTAAGATTGGTTTATTGTCTTCACTCAGCTGGTAGTTTTTCACACCTGCACGACTGTAATATAGATTTTAGGTTGAATACCACTTGCTATGTTATTCTAGGCCTATCTTGAACAGCTAAAGTGTGTGTGTGTGCATGTGTGTGTGTTTGCACATGTGTATGCAGTATGAAAATGTATGCCCTCACTAACTGTAAGTCGCTCTGGATAACAGCGTCTGCTAAATGACAAAAAATTAATGATAATAGGAGGAGCCACTGGGAAAAGTAATGCCTCCATTAGAGCCCATTAACCAGAGCAATCAAGACCCAGCCTGATCCTTGGCACCTGCCAATCCGACTTGATTATGAGGAAGAGGAGTTCTATATTTAGAACTGGCTAAAAAATGTTTTTCTTTCCAAGAATAGTGGAAATATGTGGCCATGTTGTCTAGTAACAGCAATGTTGGGGTTGGGATTAATGAAATTAATATGTTGCAATACTGGTGTATGACCACAATACTTACTATAAATTTAAAGGTAGACAGCGAAATGACGTTGACACGAGCAGCACCGCAGATATTGCGATGAGCAAGATGCAAGACTTTGCTCACACACAGTCACACACACAGCATCTGCGCACATGGGTTGGGACTTTTCAGATTTGAAAAAAAAAATGTTACTAAATTATAATAACAGTTTGGAGTATTAATGGTACTATAAGCAATTTTACATTACTTTTCACGATGCCAATTGTTTATAATAATAATAATAATAATAGGCCTTTAATTTGTTACATTCACTGCTAAAATTGACAGAATTTGACTGCCAAGATATTTTATGTGTAAAGAATTCTGCGACTCTGCGAATGGTGGTCCTCAAGAGCTTTTGACAGTGATTTGGTGGTCCCCGGAATGGTAAAGGTCGGGAACCGCTGCCCTATGGTAATGTTTCCCAAGCCTCTCCTCGAGTATACACATTATTTGATATATTCTCTTACTGGTCAGCTTATCCTTGATTAGCTAAATCAGATGTGCTGCAATAAAATAAGGGGAATTACTGGGGGTACTTGGGCAGAAATTTGGGAAACCCAGAGTTATCATACTAGGTAGCTCGTTAGCTAATTCTACCAAGCGACATTGTTTTGGTGACGATTGCTTAGGACTCCTGATCCTCTAAATACCGGTTTAGCATGAGCACTTGCCGTTTCCCTGAGAAGGCAGGCCCTGTGTGTAGCATTGAGCAGGAGACGAATGCCATTGATATCAGAGGAGATGTTGTCAGCAAGGTCAGAGGAGCACTGCTTCAAGCTTCTGAAACCCCCTAGCCCAGCCACTGACTGGCTGCACAGCCATTTGAAGGAGAGAGAGAGAGAGGAGAGAGAGAGAGAGAGAGAGAGAGAGAGAGAGAGAGAGAGAGAGAGAGAGAGAGAGAGAGAGAGAGAGAGAGAGAGAGAGAGAGAGAGAGAGAGAGAGAGAGAGAGAGAGAGAGAGAGAGAGAGAGAGAGAGAGAGACAGAGACAGAGACAGAGACAGAGACAGAGACAGAGACAGAGACAGAGACAGAGACAGAGAGAGAGAGAGAGAGAGAGAGAGAGAGAGATATGGGGGAATGCAGAGAGGTGTGCAATAAAGAGAGAGGGGGAGAGAAAGATAATTTGTCTACTCTGTCTCTTTCTGTGTTTCTGGTTGTAGCTCTATCCTCCCCTCTTTTACTGTCTGTCTGTCTGTTTATCTGTATCTCTTTCACATCCTATGAGTCACAGAGAGGCCATCCAAACACTGTGCCCGTGACATCACACCTACAGGCAGACAGACTCACTGAATGCAAGTTGCCATTCACATAGTCAGCCTTACATAGTGTAACACCAGCACCACAACCAACACAACACAAACACTATCACAATATCAGCAAATAAAAATTGCATACCTCAACACATAGCAGCATAACTATCTTTGCAAGCTGGTGCTGGGACACATTTTAATGGAATGCCATTTGTCCTAAAATGTAACAGATTTACATTAGTGAATTGTATTACTTGAGCTACCGTGGCAGGGTATTTCGCAGCCTTCAAAAATATTATCTACAACAATTTGTGGTGTTCATTTGCTTTGTCCTCACAACTCATGAGGACATCATAATACTGTTGGTAAATGATGGTATTTCGTAAAGACAGAATATGGTGTGTGTCACACATACACTCGTTCCACCACACATTTTAGATTGATCAAATTTCCAGATGACTAATCCGGGATTAAGGAAAAACACAGGGAATATGTGGCTCAGCGGAAAAGCCCCTGCATCGTTTACTAATGAGGATTAATCGTGAGAAGATTCAGCCTGACTCACTACCATTCAAAATCCCACTGGCGGAATACTCAGATTATTGTGTGTGTTAATGTGTGTGTCATCATGTTTTCTTTGTCTGTTTTTATAGTCAGAACCACTAGTCATATAGTAATCACTGATCTAGGACATGATTAGACAGTTTAAAGCATGGGTTCACTTTCACTTGTTCAGTGGTGTGAGATTAATGATTACATCAAGGAAGGGAGGTAGAAAGGTTGCAAAGTCTTCGAACAGGGCATATCAGTCTGTGTTGCACCTGTGGTAAAGATCTAGGACCAGATTACCCTAATTTTACCCCAACCTTAACCATTGGGGGTTCAGTAGACATCTGACCCTGGATCAGTAGTTAGAGGCAACTTCAAAGACTTTCAGATTTAAATCTGTGAACCCAGTCCAGTCCTGGTGCTCCAGTCCGGCTCTTCCCGTGTGCTGAGCTGTGCTTTACTCTCAGACCAGTGTTCTCACAGGAAGCAAGCGTTTTTCGACTCATGCATTTTGACTCAGCCTTCCCTTCTATAGATGTGTTGCTTAAGCCACAGTCAGACCTGCTTGGATCTTTCTCTCCATCCGTCTGTCTGTCAGAGCAGCAGTCATCGCCAGTGTGTCATCGTTGCAGGGAGGAAAGGGGATTTGAGACAGGAAATAAGCTCATCTGTGGTTCTGTGTGTGTGTGTGGACTATGAATGGGGTTCTCTGTCTTTAGAGGGGGGTAGAGGAAGAGGTTTGTGTGTTTGGAAGGGGGTCTTTGCTTTGTTTTAGACTTCTCCTTTGTTGATGACTCCTCATCATGAGAAGCTGAGGAAGTTTTCCTGTTTTTCATTCCAGATATCCTTAGGAAGAGTGTTGATCATGGAGAGATGCGTGAGACGGATTTTCCTGCAATCCCAGATCGGGGAATCCTTTGGGCTGGATAAAGCACAACTCCGTCCGGACCGTTGAAAGATTTGTGTGTAAACACTGGATTCCGTGTGTGTGTTTTGTTTTCTGCTCGTGGAGCAGGGGGGGGTGCTTTGCTGTCTTTTCCCTCAAGGGCTTTTGCAAGGCTGGGCTCATTCTATTGTGACATTGTGGAACTATTTCTCCCCTAGATGCTAGAACTGTGGATTCTAGAACTGTATGTTGTGGATTCTTGAACCGCTCACTCTGGATTGTAGAACTGTGCATTGTGGATACTAGAATTGCACTCCGTGGAACATTCTCTCCTTGGGATTCTAGAACTACTTCTACTACTACTGTAACTACTCTCAGGAGGACTGAGAGAGGGACAGATGGGTGATTGTTGATGCTTTAGGGGTTATCAAAGACACTTAGCTACAATTAGAGACCATCTCAGAGACTAGTCTTTTCCCCCTTTTAAATCTATCTCTGTGGGGACGCTATCATCACCATTGCCAGATTTTGCTCTCTAAGCCCCCCTTACTATGAAGAGTCACCCATGCGTCCACACTGGCAACCCGGGCATGGTGCTCGTCTACGGAGTCATCGCTGACAAAACACAAGAGATGACATCGCACAGCCCTGTCAAGCGCCTCAAAACTGACCACCACCACTCACCACCCCTCCCTGTCCCTGTTCCCCTGTCCCCTGTCCCCTGTCTCCCCCCTCCAGAGGAGGCCTACCAGAAGCTGGCCACGGAGACGCTGGAGGAACTGGACTGGTGCCTGGACCAACTGGAGACCCTGCAGACCAGACACTCTGTCAGCAAGATGGCCTCCACCAAGGTAAGACCACTATCTACTTAGCTACTACTTAATTATTACTACTAAGACTATCTTCACAATAATCGCTATATGCTTTGGTTGAAAGAGTGAGACCAACTGCCACAGGGCAGTGGGCATGGTGTTGGCTAGTGTATGTTGAGATAGCTCTTTACAGTAGGCCTACATGTTCTAGTTGTATATGCTTTGGGTGAAAGAGTGTGAGCAACAGGGCAGAGGCATGACGTTCTAGTGGATTTGGTTGAGGTAGCGCTTTACAGTAGGCCTACATGGTCTGGGACCTAGGTCTAAGTCTCAAAGCGGGATGGAGAGAGGACACATCCAGGCACATCTCTCTTTCTCTGAGCCCAGTAAGATACTGAAATGTACAAAGAACATCAGCACCATCATAAAAAAAATAAAATAATAATATATATATATATATATATATATATATATTTCAAATCAAATCAAATCAAAATGTATTTGCCACATGCACCGAATACAGCAGGTGTAGACATTACAGTGAAATGCTTACTTACAAGCCCTTAACCAACAATGCCGTTTTTTTTTTAAGAAAAAGAAAAAAGAAAAAAGTGTTAATTAAAGAAAAATAGAAAATAAAAGCAAATAGCTAAAGAGCAGCAGTAAAATAAAATAACAGTAGGGAGGCTATATACAGGGGGGTACCGGTACAGAGTCAATGTGCGGGGGCACTGGCTAGTCGAGGTAATTGAGGTCATATGTACATGTGGGTAGAGTTAAAAGTGACTATGCATAAATAGTAAACAGAGTAACAGCAGCGTAAAAGAGGGGGATGGGGTGGGGTGGGGTGGGGGGCAGTGCAAATAGTCCAGGTAGCCATGATTAGCTGTTCAGGAGTCTTATGGCTTGGGGGTAGAAGCTGTTGAGAAACCTTTTGGACCTAGACTTGGCGCTCCGGTACCGCTTGCCGTGCGGTAGCAGAGAGAACAGTCTATGACTAGGGTGGCTTGAGTCTTTGACAATTTTTAGGGCCTTCCTCTGACACCGCCTGGTATAGAGGTCCTGTATGGCAGGAAGCTTGGCCCCAGTGATGTACTGGGCCGTACGCACTACCCTCTGTAGTGCCTTGCGGTCGGAGGCCGAGCAGTTGCCTTACCAGGCGGTGATGGAACCAGTCAGGATGCTCTCGATTGTACAGCTTTATAACTTTTTGAGGATCTGAGGACCCATGCCAAATCTTTTCAGTCTCCTGAGGGGGAATAGGTTTTGTCGTACCCTCTTCACAACTGTCTTGGTGTGTTTGGACCATGATAGTTCGTTGGTGATGTGGACACCAAGGAACTTGAAGCTCTCAACCTGTTCCACTACAGCCCCGTCGATGAGAATGGGGGCATGCTCAGTCCTCATTTTTCTTTGTCGTGATCACGTTGAGGGAGAGGTTGTTATCCTGGCACCACGTGGCCAGGTCTCTGACCTCCTCCCTATAGGCTGTCTCATCGTTGTCGGTGATCAGGCCTACCACTGTTGTGTCGTCGGCAAACTTAATGATGGTGTTGGAGTCCTGCCTGGCCATGTAGTCATGGGTGAACAGGGAGTACAGGAGGGGACTGAGCACGCACCCCTGAGGGGCCCCCATGTTGAGGATCAGCGTGGCAGATGTGTTGTTACCTACCCTTACCACCTGGGGGCGGCCCGTCAGGAAGTCCAGGATCCAGTTGCAGAGGGAGGTGTTTAGTCCCAGGAACCTTAGCTTTGTGATGAGCTTTGAGGGCACTATGGTGTTGAACGCTGAGCTGTAGTCAATGAATAGCATTCTCACGTTGTTGTTCCTCTTGTCCAGATGGGAAAGGGCAGTGTGTTGTGCAATAGAGAATGCATCATCTGTGGATCTGTTGGGACGGTATGCAAATTGAGTGGATCTAGGGTTTCTGGGATAATGGTGTTGATGTGAGCCATGACCAGCCTTTCAAAGCACTTCATGGCTACAGACGTGAGTGCTACGGGTCGGTAGTCATTTAGACAGGTTATCTTAGTATCCTTGGGCATAGGGACTATGGTGGTCTGCTTGAAACATGTTGGTATTACAGACTCAGTCAGGGACATGTTGAAAATGTTGTTGAATATACTTGCCAGTTGGTCAGCGCATGCTCGGAGTACACGTCCTGGTAATCCCTCTGGACCTGCGGCCTTGTGAATGTTGACCTGCTTAAAAGTCTTATCACATTGGCTACGGAGAGCGTGATCACATAGTCATCCGGAACAGCTGGTGCTCTCATGCATGCTTCAGTGTTGCTTGCCTCGAAGCGAGCGTAGAAGTGATTTAGCTCGTCTGGTAGACTTGTGTCACTGGGCAGTTCGCGGCTGTGCTTCCCTTTGTAGTCTGTAATAGTTTTCAAGCCCTGCCACATCCGACGAGCGTCAGAGCCGGTGTAGTACGATTCAATCTTAGTACTGTATTGACTCTTTGCCTGTTTGATGGTTTGTCGGAGGGCATAGCGGGATTTCTTATAAGCTTCTGGGTTAGAGTCCCGCTCCTTTGAAAGCAGCTCTAGCCTTTAGCTCAGTGCGGATGTTGCCTGTAATCCATGGCTTCTGGTTGGGGTATGTACGTACGGTCACTGTGGGGACAACGTCATCGATGCACTTATTGATGAAGCAAGTGACTGATGTGGTGTACTCCTCAATGCTATCTGAAGAATCCCGGAACATATTCCAGTCTGTGCTAGCAACACAGTCCTGTAGCTTAGCATCTGTGTCATCTGACCAATTTTTTATTGACCGAGTCACTGGTGCTTCCTGCTTTATTTTTTGCTTATAAGCAGGAATCAGGAGGATAGAGTTATGGTCAGATTTACCAAATGGAGGGCGAGGGAGAGCTTTGTATGCGTCTCTGTGTGTGGAGTAAAGGTGGTCTAGAGTTTTTTTTCCCTCTGGTTGCACATTTAACATGCTGATAGAAATGAGGTAGAACGGATTTAAGTTTTCCTGCATTAAAGTCCCCGGCCACTAGGAGCGCTGCCTCTGGATGAGCGTTTTCCTGTTTGCTTATGGCCTTATACAGCTCATTGAGAGCAATCTTAGTGCCAGAATCGGTTCGTGGTGGTAGATAGACAGCTACAAAACTATATAGATGAAAACTCTCTTGGTAAATAGTGTGGTCTACAGCTTATCATGAGATACTCTACCTCAGGCGAGCAAAACCTTGAGACTTCCTTAGTATTTGATTTTGTGCACCAGCTGCTGTTTACAAATATACACAGTCAGCCGTTCTATCCTGCCGATGTAGCATATAGCCCGCTAGCTGTATGTTATCCATGTCGTCGTTCAGCCACGACTCGGTGAAACATGAGATATGACAGTTTTTAATGTCCCATTGGTAGGATAACCTTAGTCTTGGGTCATCCAATTTGTTTTCAAATTATTGAACATTGGCTAATAGGATTGATGGAAGAGGCAGTTTACTCGCTCGCCGTCGGATACTTACAAGGCACCCCGACCTACGTCCACGATATCTCTGTCTCTTTCTCATGCGAATGAAGGGGATTTGGGCCTTGTCGGGTGTCTGTAGAATATCTTTAGCGTCCGACTCGTTGAAGAAAAAATCTTCGTCCAATACGAGGTGAGTAATCGCTGTCCTGATATCCAGAAGCTCTTTTTGGTCGTAAGAGACGGTGGAAGAAACATTATGTACAGAATAAATTACAAATAACGCAAAAAAACACATAATAGTACATTTGGTTAGAGGGCTGTAAAATGGCAGCCATCTTCTCCGGCACCATTGATTTTATTTTATTTTATATATTTGTCAGATACACGTGTTTAGCAGATAGTATTGCGGGTGTAGCGAAATGCTTGTGCTTCTAGCTCCGACAGTGCAGTAATATGTAGCAAGTAATATCTAACAATTTCACAACATAAACCCAATACACACAAATCCAGTAAGGAATGGAATTTAAGAATATACACATATATGGACAAGCAATGACAGAGCGGCATGGACTAAGATACAGTAGAATATTATAGAATAGAATACAGTATATACATATGAGATGAGTAGTGCAAGATATGTAAACATTATTAAAGTGACTAGTGTTCCATTTCTTAAAGTGGCCAGTGATTTCAATAGGCAGCAGCAGCCTCTAATGTGCTAGTGATGGCTATTTAACAGTCTGATGGCCTTGAGATAGAAGCTGTTTTTCATTATCTCGGTCCCAGCTTTGATGCACCTGTACTGACCTCGCCTTCTGGATGATAGCGGGGTGAACAGGCAGTGGCTCGGGTGGTTGATGTCCTTGATGATCTTTTGGCCTTCCTGTGACATCGGGTGCTGTAGGTGTCTTGGAGGGCGAGTAGTTTGCCCCTGGTAATGTGTTCGGCAGACAGCACCACCCTCTGGAGAGCCCTGCGGTTGCGGGCGGTGCAGTTGCCGTACTAGGCGGTGATACAGCCCGACAGGATGCTCTCAATTGTGCATCTGTAAAGGTTTGTGAGGGTTTTAGGTGCCAAGCCACATTTCTTCAGCCTCCTGAGGATTAAGAGGCTCTGTTGCACCTTCTTCACCACACTGTCTACGTGGGTGGACCATTTCAGTTTGTCAGTGATGTGTACGCCAAGGAACTTGAGGCTTTCCACCTTCTCCACTGCGGTCCCGTCGATGTGGATAGGGTGGTGTACCCTCTGCTGTTTCCCGAAGTCCACGATCATCGCCTTTGTTTTGTTGACGTTGAGTGAGAGGTTATTTTCCTGACACCAGACTCCCAGAGCCCTCACCTCCTCTCTGTAGGCGGTCTCGTCATTATTGGTAATCAAGCCTACTACTGTTGTTTCGTCTGCAAACTTGATGATTGAGTTGGAGCTGGCACCCTTGTGGGGCCCCAGTGTTGAGGATCAGCGAAGTGGAGATGTTGTTTCCTACCTTCACCACCTGGGGGCGGCCCGTCAGGAAGTCCAGGACCTAGTTGCACAGGGCAGGGTTCAGACCCAGGGCCTTGAGCTTAATGATGAGCTTGGAGGGTACTATCGTGTTGAATGCTGAGCTATAGTCAATGAACAGCATTCTTACGTAGGTATTCCTCTTGTCATGATTGGATAGGATAGTGTGCAGTGTGATGGCAATTGCATCGTCTGTTGATATATTGGGGCGGTAAGCAAATTGAAGTGGGTCTAGGGTGACAGGTAAGGTGGAGGTGATATGATCCTTGACTAGTCTCTCAAAGCACTTCATGATGACAGAGGTCAGTGCTATGGGGCGATAGTAATTTAGTTCAGTTACCTTTGCTTTCTTGGGTACAGGAACAATGGTGGCCATCTTGAAGCATGTGGGAACAGCAGACTGCGAAAGGGAGAAATTGAATTTGTCCGTAAACACACCATCCAGCTGGTCTGTGCATGCTCTGAGGACGTGGCTAGGGATGCCGTCTGGGCCGGCAGCCTTGCGGGGGTTAACATGCTTAAATGTCTTACTCACGTCAGCCACGGAGAAGGAGAGGCCACAGTCCTTGGTAGTGGGCCTCGTCAGTGGCACTGTGTTATCCTCAAAGCGGGCGAAGAAGGTGTTTAGCTTGTCTGGAAGCGAGACGTCGGTGTCGGCGACGTGGCTGGTTTTCTTTTTGTAGTCTGTGATTGTCTGTAGACCCTGCCACATACGTCTCATGTCTGAGCCGTTGAATTGCGACTCCACTTTGTCTCTATACTGATGTTTTGCCAGTTGAATTCCCTTGCGGAGTGAGTAGCTACACTGTTTGTATTCTGCCATATTCCCAGTCACCTTGCCATGGTTAAATGCGGTGGTTCGCGCTTTCAGTTTTGCGTGAATGCTGCCATCTACCCACGGTTTTTGGTTAGGGTAGGTTTTAATTGTCACAGTGGGCACAACATCTCCTATACACTTCTTGATAAACTTCTCTTTTAGTCCACAGTCACATGACAGAAATGAAGGTTACAGGTGGACGTATTGTTGGCTATCATGCAGAGGATGAGGTTTGTTGGAAAGAACAGTAATACTGCAGGTTGAATCCCTGTTTATATGGGTGTTTCAGTTGAACATGCTTACAGTACTGCTGTCTCTGGTTATACCACTTCCTGCTCGCTCCTTTACATGTCGCTGCTTATTTGATGTCGCTGTTAGTTAACCCTTGCTCGCTTATGACGTGTAGGTAATAAATTGTCCTTTTATTCAGTCGTTTACCTGTGTGTTCCCCCTGGGAGCAGCTAATAACTGGCCTAGGCAGACACACAGATTCAGACTTGCTGCCCCAACTAGATCAGCTACAGTAGCAGCAGCCAGGCAGGCTCTTGGATAGCACCTCACTTAGATCCAAGATGTCCGTCGCAGGGAGCCAGTCTCATGCAGATGTTTTGTACACATGGTAGGCAGGCTACAGTACAGAAACCTAAGGGGGCTAGCATTAGGCTAGCGTAGCGTCCTGCTTTGCTGTCTGCCATGGCTCCGGAGTGGTGTCCAGTCAATAACTGATGTCATCAGTATGCTCGACCATCTCGAGGAGAAATGAGGGACAGCATAATGTGTTTCTGCGTGAGTAGTTTTGTCACTGTGTGTATACAGTGGGGGGGAAAAGTATTTAGTCAGCCACCAATTGTGTAAGTTCTCCCACTTAAAAAGATGAGAGAGGCCTGTAATTTTCATCATAGGTACACTAAGGCACGTGTCAAACGTATTCTACGGAGGGCCGAGTGTCTGCGGGTTTTCGCTCCTCCCTTGATTGATGAATTAATGTCACTAATTAGTAAGGAACTCCCCTCACCTGGTTGCCTAGGTCTTAATTGAAAGGAAAACCAAAAACCAGCAGACACTAGGCCCTCCATGGAATGAGTTTGACACCCCTGCTCTAAGAGCTTTGCACACCTGGATTGTACAAAATTCTTCAAGCTCTGTCAAGTTGGTTCATCATTCAAAGACAGCCATTTTGAAGTCTAGCCAAAACTTTAACTAGGCAACTCAGGAACATTCAATGTTGTCTTGGTAAGCAACTGTAGTGTATATTTGGCCTTGTGTTTTAGGTTATTGTCCTGCTGAAAGGTGAATTTGCCTCGGAGTGTCTGTTGGAAGCAGACTGAACCAGGTTTTCCTCTAGGATTTTGCCTGTGCTTAGCTTTATTCTGTTTATTTTTATCCAAATAAACTCCCTAGTCCTTGCCGATGACAAGAGTACCCATAATATGATGCAGCCACTACCATGCTTTAAAATACGAAGAGTGGTACTCAGTGATATGTTGTGTTGGATTTGCCCTAAACATAACACTTCGTATTCAGGACATAAAGTTAATTTCTTTGCCACGTTTTGAAGTTTTACTTTAGATACTTATTGCAAACAGGATGCATGTTTTGGAATATATGTATTCTGTACAGGCTTCCTTCTTTTTACTCTGTCATTTAGGTTAGTATTGTGGAGTAACTACAATGTTTTTGATCCATTCTCAATTTTCTCCTATCACAGCCATTAAACTCTTTAACTGTTTTAAAGTCACCATTGGCCTCATGGTGAAATCCCTGAGCGGTTGCCTTCCTCTCCAGCAACTGAGTTAGGAAGGATGCCATTTGTCTTTGTACTAACTGTGTGTATTGATACTCCATCCAAAGTGTAATTAATAACTTCACCATGCTCAAAGGGATATTCAATGTCTGTTTTTTTTTTTACACCTTTTTCATCTACCAATAGGATCCCTTCTTTGTGAGGCATTAGAAAACCTCACTGGTCTTTGTGGTTGAATCTGTGTTTGAAATTCACTGCGACCTTACAGATAATTGTATGTGTGGGGTACAGAGATGAGGTAGTCATTCAAAAATCATGTTAAATGCTATTATTGCACACAGATTGAGTCCATGCAACTTACAGTACCAGTCAAGAGTTTGGACACACCAACTCATTCCAGGATTTTCTTTATTTTTACTATTTTCAACATTGTAGAATAATAGTGAAGACATCAAAACTATGAAATAACACATATTGTCACAACTTCCTCCGAAGCTGCCTCCTCTCGTTGTTCGGGCAGGCTTTGGCGTTCGTCGAAGCCACACCCCAGCACCCAGAGGGATTCACCTGTCCTGACCGAGGGTTTCCTCCTGCAGCTGGACCTCTATTTTGCCACCATCAGCCCCGCTTCCTCGGAGCGGGAGAAGGTGTCCGCCCTCGTCTCCTGCCTCTCGGGTAAAGCCCTGGAGTGGGCCAACGCGGTCTGGAGTGAAGGAGGAGCCGTGTTGGACAACTACGGGGAGGTCGCTCGCTCGCCTCTTCCGGGCCGTCTTCTATCACCCTCCCGAAGGGAGAGAGGCGGGCGACCGTCTGGTCCATTTGAGGCAGGGGACGAGGACCACGCAGGACTCTAGCGGCTGGGTCCGTGTGGAACGAGCGAGCCCTCATCAACCGCTACACACGCCGAGCATGTGTCCCTGGTTCGCAAAGTGCTGGCCCGACTGTTGGAAAATGACCTTCATGCCAAGGCCGAAAACGGTCTGTTTTTCCAGCAGTCTGTCTCCTTCCTCGGATACCGCATTACCACCTCAGGTGTGGAAATGGAGGGAGACCACATTTCAGCCGTGCGTGATTGGCCGACTCCAACCACAGTCAAAGAGGTGCAGCGCAATATTGGCTTTGCGAATTACTATCGGAGGTTTATCCGGGGCTTTGGCAAGGTCGCAGCTCCCATCACCTCTCTGTTGAAAGGTGGGACGTCCAGGCTCCGCTGGTCTGCTGAGGCTGACAGGGCTTTCAGTAACCTGAGGGTTCTGTTCACCTCAGCCCCGGTACTGGCCCATCCCGATCCATCACTACCGTTCATAGTGGAGGTGGATATGTCCGAGGTAGGGATAGGCGCTGTCCTATCTCAACGCTCGGGCACGCCACCCAAGCTCCACCCCTGTGCCGCCTTCTCCAAGAAGCTCAGCCCGGCGGAGCAGAACTACGACATTGGTGATCGGGAGCTGTTGGCTGTTGTCAGAGCCCTAACTTTGTGGAGGCACTGGCTCGATGGGGCGAAACACCCTTTCCTTGTCTGGACTGACCACCGTAACCTGGAGTACATCCGGGCAGCAAGGAGGCTGAACCCTCGCCAGGCCACGTGGGCCCTGTTCTTCACCCGGTTTGATTTTATACTATCCTACATACCGGGTACTAAGAACGTGAAGGCAGACGCACTGTCATGGCTGTACGTCACAGACGAGAGGCCCATAGACCACACCCCCATACTCCCGGCCTTCTGCATTGTGGCACCGGTAGTGTGGGCGATGGACACGGACATAGAGCGGGCGTTACGCTTGGGCAGGCTTCGGCGTTCGTCGTCACCGGCCTTCTACCCACTGCCACTCCTCATATCTTCATTCCATTTGTTTTGTCTTGTTTATTACACACAGCTGGTTCATATCCCCTCATCAGTACCTGTATAAGTGTTCCCTCTGCCCCCTTGTCTTTGTGTGTGATTGTTTATTGTAGCGGAGATTATAGCTTGGTGGAGCTCGATTCTATTGTGTATCGCTGGGTTATTCACCCGTGTGTGCCTTTATTTCCCCAGTACGCCATTTGTCCGCACTGGTGTGTATTATGCATTGCTGCGTACCACTGTTTATTGATTAAACCATTTATTCTGTGATTTCCTCTCCTGCATCTGACTCTGTCCAACATCACCCGCTACACATATGGAATCATGTAGTAACCAAAAAAGTGTTAAACAAATCCAAATTAATTTTATATTTGAGACTCTTCAAATAGCCACTGTTTGCCTTGATAACAGCTTTGCACACTCTTGGCATTCTCTCAACCAGCTTCATGAGGTAGTCACCTGGAATGCATTTCAATTAACAGGTGTGCCTTCCTAAAAGTTAATTTTGTCACGGGTTACAAAGCCAGAACCCAGAAGCAGACCAGGACAAGGTGAGTTGAAACGAAGGTGAATATTTATTTAACAGATTCAAAAGCGATGCTGAATAATCCAGGGAACAGAGCGGGCGGCGGAGATGAGTTGGTGGGGGTGCAGTGACAGGTCCAATAATGGCTCGGCAGCCGCCGACCACCAGGAAGGGGTTGGGTGAAGGTTCCGGGTGAGTGACTGCAGATAGAACAAAACGGAGGTAAGTACACAGCAAGCCAACAAGGTGCAAAACAACAAAACTAACGCTAGAAGCTCCAAGGCTGATACACTGACAAACATACTGTTCATGGCTCACGATCCGGCAGGGAATGGATGTCAGGTCAGAGCTTAAAAAGGGTGATGATCAGGACCAGGTGTGCAGATCGCTGATGGGATGCAGGTGCGGTTAATCAGGAGAGCTCCCGCCTAGCAACGTCGCCCGGCAACCAGGCAGGGAGCGTTCCAGAACCCTCAGGAAACTGGAGATTCCGAGCAGAAAATGACAACACAGGCAGGAACCGACTCAGGATGCAGGGTTCATGACAGTACCCCCCCCTCCGACGAACGCCACCGGGCGGACTACCCGGAGCGCCAGGATGGAGGCGGTAGAAGTCACGAAGGAGGTCAGCATCAAGGATCTGTCGCCGAGGAATCCAACTCCTCTCTTCAGGACCATACCCCTCCCAGTCCACGAGATACTGGAAACCCCGGCCCCGCCGTCTGGAATCCATAATGCGTCGCACCGTGTAGGCAGGACCACCTCCGATCATCCGAGGGGGAGGAGGAGGAGGCGGAGGGGGCAATAGAGGACTGAGGAGAACAGGCTTGAGGCAGGAGACATGAAAGGTGGGATGGACTCTGAGCATTCTCGGTAACTTGAGTCGAACTGCAACAGGATTGATCACCTTCTCCACCACAAACGGACCAATGAACTTCGGTGACAGTTTCCTAGACTCAGTCCGTAGAGGCAGATCCCGTGTGGCCAACCAGACCCTATCTCCGATGGTATAGGTGGGAGCGGGAATCCGGCGACGATTCGCCTGGAGCTGATACCGGTCAGAAACTCTAAGGAGGGCCTTTCTGGCCCGATGCCAGGTCCGGTGGCAACGACGAATGTGGGCCTGAACAGAGGGCACTGAGAGATCCTTCTCCTGAGAAGGAAACAAGGGAGGTTGGTAGCCATACAGGCACTGGAAGGGAGACATCCCAGTGGCAGATGTAGGGAGAGTATTGTGGGCATACTCAACCCAAGGCAACTGAGAGACCCAGGAGGTGGGGTTGGAGGAGACAAGGCAGCGTAGCGTGGATTCCATCTTCTGGTTGGCTCTCTCCGCCTGACCATTAGATTGGGGGTGAAAACCAGATGTGAGACTGACTGTAGCTCCAATGGCCAAACAGAAGGACTTCCAGACAGCAGAGGTAAACTGAGGACCACGGTCGGAAACGATGTCACTGGGCAACCCGTGGACCCTGAAAACCTCCCTAACCAGGATCTCGGACGTCTCAGAGGCAGAGGGAAGCTTGGAAATGGGCACAAAGTGGGCAAACTTGCTGAATCTGTCCACGATAGTCAGAACGACCGTGTTCCCCTCAGAAGAGGGCAACCCAGTGACAAAGTCCAGGGCCAGATGCGACCATGGTCGCCGGGGAATAGGGAGGGGGTGAAGTAGTCCAGAGCTGGGCCGATTGGCACTCTTATTCTGCGCACACACTGGACAGGCAGCAACAAACCTCCGAGTATCCTCTCCCATGGCAGGCCACCAAAATCGTCTGCGAAGTAACGCCATCGTCCGAGCCACGCCAGGGTGACAAGCCATCTTGCTGGCGTGGGACCATTGGAGGACAGCAGAACGAACCGACTCAGGCACAAACAACCGACCGGGTGGACCGTTACCGGGACCGGGCTGCGTCCGAAGGGCCGCCATAACCTCCTCCTCAATCTTCCACATAACCGCTCCCACGACACAGTTCCGGGGAAGAATCGTCTCGGTCTTGGCCCCACTCTCCTCCGTCTTGGAGAACATCCGGGACAAGGCGTCCGCCTTGCCGTTCTTAGATCCAGGTCGGAACGTCAGGGAAAAATTAAAGCGTCCGAAAAACAAAGACCACCTGTACTGACGGGAGTTGATACGTCTAGCCGATTGCACGTAAGCAAGATTCTTGTGGTCAGTCCAGACAATAAACGGTTGCTCCGCCCCCTCCAACCAGTGGCGCCACTCCTCCAAGGCAAGCTTCACCGCGAGAAGCTCCCGGTTACCCACATCGTAGTTCCTCTCCGCAGACGAAAGACGACGAGAGTAGTAGGCGCAGGGATGGAGTTTACCGTCAGTGGAGCATCGCTGGGACAGGATGGCGCCAACCCCCACATCAGACGCATCCACTTCAACGACGAACTGACGGGCCGTGTCAGGTTGAGAGAGAATCGGTGCGTTGGTGAATCGCCTCTTCAAATCCAGGAACGCTCGATCCGCCTCCGGATTCCAATTGAAGGTCCTGGTACTGGAAGTCAGGGCAGTTAACGGAGCGGCCACACGACTGTAATCCCGGATGAATCTGCGGTAGAAATTCGCAAACCCCAGAAACCTCTGGAGCTGCAATCTCGTACCGGGCTGGGCCCATTCCAGAACCGCCCTAACCTTCTCCTGGTCCATCCTAATCTCTCCCCTGGAGATGATGTACCCGAGGAAGGATGTAGTGTGGGCGTGAAATTCGCACTTCTCGGCCTTCACGAACAGACGATTCTCCAACAATCGCTGCAGAACCTGCCTGACATGCTGGACGTGGTTGGAAGGTTCCTTCGAGAAGATCAGAATGTCATCCAGGTAAACAAACACAAAGAGACCGATCATATCTCTCAGGACGTCATTCACCATACTCTGGAATACAGCTGGAGCATTGGTCAGTCCAAACGGCATCACCTGATACTCGAAGTGACCCATCGGTGTATTGAAACCCGTCAACCACTCGTCCCCCTCTCTGATCCGGACCAGGTGATACGCATTGCGTAGGTCTAGCTTGGTGAACACAGTAGCACCCTGTAAGGAGTCGAAGGCAGAGCTCATCAAGGGCAGGGGATACTTGTTCTTAACCGTGATATCATTCAACCCCCGATAATCAATACACGGTCGAAGAGAGCCATCCTTCTTACCCACAAAGAAGAATCCTGCCCCCAGGGGTGATGACGAGGGACGAATGAGACCAGCAGCTAGGGACTCCTTGATGTAGGTCTCCAAAGCCTCACGTTCAGGTCGGAAGATACTGTATAACCGTCCCTTGGGATAGACAGCTCCAGGGAACAGGTTGATGGCACAATCATATGGTCGGTGGGGAGGGAGTGACAGAGCCCTCTGCTTACTGAACACTTCCCCCAAATCGTGATATGTCTCGGGAACCAGGGACAAATCTGGGGGTTTAGCCTCAATCACCTGACTGGGAACCGAATGGGAACAGGCAGTCTTGAGACAGTTAGCATGACAATCAAGGCTCCAACTAGTTACCTTGCCAGTCACCCAATCGAACGTGGGATTGTGTTCCTTCAGCCAGGGGTATCCAAGGACCAGAGGAACATGGGAAGAAGGCAGAATGAAGAATGAGATCACCTCAGAATGATTCCCTGACAACAGCATCTTAACCGGTTCAGTCCTCATCGTGATACGTGCCAGACTACTGCCGTTCAGAGTGGTAGCTTCAATGGCTTCCGGTAATTGCTCCTTGGAAAGCCCCAGCTGTTCCATCACTTCGGCATCAATAAAGCTCCCATCGGCACCTGAATCGACAAAAGCGTTAATCGCTAAGCTCTGATTCCTGTTCATGAGGGTAGCCGGGAAACGGGGTCTGACAGAGGTATTGAGAGGTTGAAACTGGCTCGCTAAAAGTCCTCCCAACTTTAGCGAGCCGAGCAGTTTGACGACCGCCGGGAACAAGTGGAGATGTAATGTCCCGAACTACCACAGTAGAGGCAGCAGTTGGTCTTACGTCTATGTTGGCGCTCCTCCTTGGTTAACCCGTGCCGCCCCACTTGCATGGGTTCAGAATCGGGAGGCAGGACCTCTCCACTAATCCTGTGTGGTGGACAATGATCGACGTATTCTGGTCCACCCCCCGACCCGACTGGGAACTGAGAAGCTGATCGACTGGACGGGCCCCATTGCTTCTCCCTCCTTCGCTCTCGAACTCGGTTATCCACCCGAATAGACAAGGCTACCAAGCTGTCCAGGTCACTAGGCTCCGGATAGGAGATCAACTCATCCTTGAGCTGCTCCGACAGGCCCTGGTAAAAGGCCGCTTGCAGAGACTCCTCATTCCACCCACTCTCCACAGCCAACGTCCTGAACTCGATCACGAAGTCGGCAACGCTGCGAGTTCCTTGGTGAAGCGAAAACAGGCGCCTAGCTGCGTCCATACCTCGGACGGAATGGTCGAATAGCTTCCTCATCTCGGCCGTGAACTCCTGGTATGAAGCCATGCAGGTGTCCTGTCGTTCCCAAACGGCTGAAGCCCACTCCAGCGCTCGACCACGCAGCAACTCAATAACAAAGGCTATCCTAGCCTTGTCTGTGGCATAAGAGTTGGGCTGTAGATCGAACACCAATCCACACTGCATAAGGAAAGAACGGCATCTTCCCAGCTCCCCCTCATATTTATCCGGCGTCGGAACCTTGGGCTCACGGAAGGACACAGCTCCAGAAGCGGCAGGCGAGATGGGTGAAACCGGTAGTGGGTTCTCCACCGGCAAACTGAGCTGGGCCTGGATCTTCGTCAGACTGGTAGAAAGGTTCCGAACTGACAACGCTATCTCCTGTAGTGCCGTGCTATGGTGTCCCAACATCTTCTCCTGATGGGTAATGGCATGGCGAACAGAGTCCAGGTCCGCTGGGTTCATTACTGGCCGGATCGTTCTGTCACGGGTTACAAAGCCAGAACCCAGAAGCAGACCAGGACAAGGTGAGTTGAAACGAAGGTGAATATTTATTTAACAGATTCAAAAGCGATGCTGAATAATCCAGGGAACAGAGCGGGCGGCGGAGATGAGTTGGTGGGGGTGCAGTGACAGGTCCAATAATGGCTCGGCAGCCGCCGACCACCAGGCAGGGGTTGGGTGAAGGTTCCGGGTGAGTGACTGCAGATAGAACAAAACGGAGGTAAGTACACAGCAAGCCAACAAGGTGCAAAACAACAAAACTAGAAGCTCCAGCTCCAAGGCTGATACACTGACAAACATACTGTTCATGGCTAACGATCCGGCAGGGAATGGATGTCAGGTCAGAGCTTAAAAAGGGTGATGATCAGGACCAGGTGTGCAGATCGCTGATGGGATGCAGGTGCGGTTAATCAGGAGAGCTCCCGCCTAGCAACGTCGCCCGGCAACCAGGCAGGGAGCGTTCCAGAACCCTCAGGAAACTGGAGATTCCGAGCAGAAAATGACAACACAGGCAGGAACCGACTCAGGATGCAGGGTTCATGACAAATTTGTGGAATTTATTTCCTTTTTAATGCGTTTGAGCCAATCAGTTTTGTTGTGACAAGGTAGGGTGGGTATACATCAGATAGCCCTATTTGGTAAAAGACCAAGTCCATATTATGACAAGAACATCTCAAATAAGCAAAGAGAAATGACAGTCCATCATTACTTTAAGACATGAAGGTCAGTCAGTATGGAACATTTCAAGAACTTTGAAAGTTTCTTCAAGTGCAGTCGCAAAAACCATCAAGCGCTATGATGAAACTGGCTCTCATGAGGACCACCACAGGAATGGAAGACCCAGAGTTACCTCTGCTGCAAATGATAAGTTCTTTAGAGTTACCAGCCTCAGAAATTGCAACCCAAAGAAATGCTTCACAGAGTTCAAGTAACAGACACGTCTCAACATCAACTGTTCAGAGGGGACTGTGTGAATCAGGCCTTCATGGTCGAATTGCTGCAAAGAAACCACTACTAAAGGACACCAATAAAAAGAGACCTGCTTGTGCCAAGAAACACGAGCAATGGACGTTAGACCAGTGGAAATGTGTCCTTTGGTCTGGAGTCCAAATTTGAGATTTTTGGTTCCAACCTCCGTGTCTTTGTGAGACGAGGTGTGGGTGAACGGATGATCTCCGCATGTGTGATTCCCACCGTAAAGCATGGAGGAGGAGGTATTTTGCTGGTGACAGTGTCTGTGATTTATTTAGACTTCAAGGCACACTTAACCAGCATGGCTACCACAGCATTCTACAGCGATACGCCATCCCATCTGGTTTGGACTTAGTTAGACTATCATTTTTTGTTTTTCAACAGGACAATGTCCCAACACACCTCCAGGCTGTGTAATGGCTATTTTACCAAGAAGGAGAGTGATGGAGTGCTGCATCAGATGACCTGGCCTCCACTATCCCGCGACCTCAATCCAATTGAGATGGTTTGGGATGAGTCGGACGTCAGAGTGAAGGAAAAGCAGCCAACAGGTGCTCAGCATACAGTGAGGGAAAAAAGTATTTGATCCCCTGCTGATTTTGTACATTTTCCCACTGACAAAGAAATGATCAGTCTATAATTTTAATGGTAGGTTTATTTGAACAGTGAGAGACAGAATAACAACAGAAAAACGCATGTAAAAATATGTTATAAATAGATTTGCATTTGAATGAGGGAAATAAATATTTGATCCCCTCTCAATCAGAAAGATTTCTGTTTCCCAGGTGTCTTTTATACAGGTAACGAGCTGAGATTAGGAGCACACTCTTAAAGGGAGTGCTCCTAATCTCAGCTTGTTACCTGTATAAAAGACACCTGTCCACAGAAGCAATCAATGAATCAGATTCCAAACTCTCCACTATGGCCAAGACCCAAGAGCTCTCCAAGGATGTCAGGGACAAGATTGTAGACCTACATAAGGCTGGAATGGGCTACAAGACCATCGACAAGCAGCTGGGTGAGAAGGTGACAACAGTTGGTGCGATTATTTGCAAATGGAAAAAACACAAAATAACTGTCAATCTCCCTCGGCATGGGACTCCATGCAAGATCTCACCTCGTGGAGTTGCAATGATCATGAGAACGGTGAGGAATCAGCCCAGAACTACACGGGAGGATCTTGTCAATGATCTCAAGGCAGCTGGGACCATAGTCACCAAGAAAACAATTGGTAACACACTACGCCGTGAAGGACTGAAATCCTGCAGCGCCCGCAAGGTCCCCCTGCTCAAGAAAGCACATATACAGGGCCGTCTAAAGTTTGCCAATGAACATCTGAATGATTCAGAGGAGAACTGGGTGAAAGTGTTGTGGTCAGATGAGACCAAAATCGAGCTCTTTGGCATCAACTCAACTCGCCGTATTTGGAGGAGGAGGAATGCTGCCTATGACCCCAAGAACACCATCCCCACCGTCAAACATGGAGGTGGAAACATTATGCTTTGGGGGTGTTTTTCTGCTAAGGGGACAGGACAACTTCACCGTATCAAAGGGACGATGGACGGAGCCATGTACCGTCAAATCTTGGGTGAGAACCTTCTTCCCTCAGCCAGGGCATTGAAAATGGGTCGTGGATGGGTATTCCAGCATGACAATGACCCAAAACACACGGCCAAGGCAACAAAGGAGTGGCTCAAGAAGAAGCACATTAAGGTCCTGGAGTGGCCTAGCCAGTCTCCAGACCTTAATCCCATAGAAAATCTGTGGAGGGAGCTGAAGGTTCGAGTTGCCAAACGTCAGCCTCAAAACCTTAATGACTTGGAGAAGATCTGCAAAGAGGAGTGGAACAAAATCCCTCCTGAGATGTGTGCAAACCTGGTGGCCAACTACAAGAAACGTCTGACCTCTGTGATTGCCAACAAGGGTTTTGCCACCAAGTACTAAGTCATGTTTTGCAGAGGGGTCAAATACTTATTTCCCTCATTAAAATGCAAATCAATTTATAACATTTTTGACATGCGTTTTTCTGGATTTTTTTGTTGTTATTCCGTCTCTCACTGTTCAAATAAACCTACCATTAAAATTATAGACTGATCATGTCTTTGTCAGTGGGCAAACGTACAAAATCAGCAGGGGATCAAATACTTTTTTCCCTCACTGTATATGGGAACTCCTTCAAGACCGTTGGAAAAGCATTCCAGGTGATGCTTGTTGAGAGAATGCCAACAGTGTGCAAAGCTGTAATCAAGGCAAACTGTGGCTATTTTTGTAGAATCTCAAATATAAAATATATTTTGATTTGTTTAACACTTTTCTGTTTACTACATTATTCCAAATGTGTTATTTCATAGTGTTGATGTCTTCACTATTATTCTACAATTGTAGAAATTGTAAAAAAAAAAAATGTAAAAATATAGAAAAACCCTTGAATGAGTAGGTGTGTCCAAACTTTTGGCTGGTAGTGTGTTTGACTTGTTAAGCACATTTTTACTCCTGCACTTATTTAGGCTTGCCACAACAAAGAGGTTGAATACTTATTGACTCAAGACATTTCAGCTTTTTCTTTTTGATTAATTTGTAACCATTTATATAGAGTGGGGAAAAAAAGTATTTAGTCAGCCACCAATTGTGCAAGTTCTCCCACTTAAAAAGATGAGAGAGGCCTGTAATTTTCATCATAGGTACACGTCAACTATGACAGACAAATTGAGATTTTTTTTCTCCAGAAAATCACATTGTAGGATTTTTAATGAATTTATTTGCAAATTATGGTGGAAAATAAGTATTTGGTCACCTACAAACAAGCAAGATTTCTGGCTCTCACAGACCCGTAACTTCTTCTTTAAGAGGCTCCTCTGTCCTCCACTCGTTACCTGTATTAATGGCACCTGTTTGAACTTGTTATCAGTATAAAAGACACCTGTCCACAACCTCAAACAGTCACACTCCAAACTCCACTATGGCCAAGACCAAAGACCTGTCAAAGGACACCAGAAACAAAATTGTAGACCTGCACCAGGCTGGAAAGACTGAATCTGCAATAGGTAAGCAGCTTGGTTTGAAGAAATCAACTGTGGGAGCAAGTATTAGGAAATGGAAGACATACAAGATCACTGATAATCTCCCTTGATCTGGGGCTCCACGCAAGATCTCACCCTGTGGGGTCAAAATGATCACAAGAACAGTGAGCAAAAATCCCAAAACCACACGGGGGGACCTAGTGAATGACCTGCTGAGAGCTGGGACCAAAGTAACAAAGCCTACCATCAGTAACACACTACGCCGCCAGGGACTCAAATCCTGCAGTGCAAGACGTGTCCCCCTGCTTAAGCCAGTACATGTCCAGGCCCGTCTGAAGTTTGCTAGAGTGCATTTGGATGATCCAGAAGAGGATTGGGAGAATGTCATATGGTCAGATGAAACCAAAATATAACTTTTTGGTAAAAACTCAACTCGTCGTGTTTGGAGTACAAAGAATGCTGAGTTGCATCCAAAGAACACCATACCTACTGTGAAGCATGGGGGTGGAAACATCATGCTTTGGGGCTGTTTTTCTGCAAAGGGACCAGGACGACTGATCCGTGTAAAGGAAAGAATGAATGGGGCCATGTATCGTGAGATTTTGAGTGAAAACCTCCTTCCATCAGCAAGGGCATTGAAGATGAAACGTGGCTGGGTCTTTCAGCATGACAATGATCCCAAACACACCGCCCGGGCAACGAAGGAGTGGCTTCGTAAGAAGCATTTCAAGGTCCTGGAGTGGCCTAGCCAGTCTCCAGATCTCAACACCATAGAAAATCTTTGGAGGGAGTTGAAAATCCGTGTTGCCCAGCGACAGCCCCAAAACATCACTGCTCTAGAGGAGATCTGCATGGAGGAATGGGCCAAAATACCAGCAACAGTGTGTGAAAACCTTGTGAAGACTTACAGAAAACGTTTGACCTGTGTCATTGCCAACAAAGGGTATATAACAAAGTATTGAGAAACTTTTTTGTTATTGACCAAATACTTATTTTCCACCATAATTTGCTAATAAATTCATTAAAAATCCTACAATGTGATTTTCTGGAATTTCTTTTCTCATTTTGTCTGTCATAGTTGACGTGTACCTATGATGAAAATTACAGGCCTCTCTCATCTTTTTAAGTGGGAGAACTTGCACAATTGGTGGCTGACTAAATACTTTTTTTCCCCACTGTATATGCCCATTTAGCAGACACTTTTATGCAAAGTGACTTACATTACAGTGAGTTCAGAATTTTTTTGTATGTGTATGTGATTACATTTACATCATTTAGTAGACGCTCTTATCCAGAGCGACTTACAAAATGGGGGTGGGGGAAGAAGGATTACTTTATACTATTCCAGATATTCCTTATAGAGGTAGGGTTTCAAGTGTCTCCGGAAGGTGGTCAGTGACTCCGCTGTCCTGGCGTCGTGGGGGAGCTTGTTCCACCATTGGGGTGCCAGAGCAGCGAATAGCTTTGACTGGGCTGAGTGGGAACTGTGCTTCCGTAGAGGTAGGGGAGCTAGCAGGCCAGAGGTGGATGAACGTAGTGCCCTTGTTTGGGTGTAGGATCAGAGCCTGAAGGTAAGGAGGTGCCGTTCCCCTCACAGCTCCATAGGCAAGCACCATGGTCTTGTAGTACATGCAAGCCTCAACTGGAAGCCAGTGGAGTGTGCAGAGGAGCGGGGTGACATGAGATAACTTGGGAAGGTTGAACAACAGACGGGCTGCAGCGTTCTGGATAAGTTGAAGGGGTTTAATGGCACAGGCAGGGAGCCCAGCCAACAGCGAGTTGCAGTAATCCAGACGGGAGATGACAAGTACCTGGATTAGGACCTGTGCCGCTTTCTGTGTAAGGTAGGGTCGTACTCTGCGAATGTTGTAGAGCATGAACCTGCAGGATCGGGTCACCGCTTTGATGTTAGCGGAGAACGACAGGGTGTTGTCCAGGGTCACGCCAAGGTTCTTTGCACTCTGGGAGGAGGACACAATGGAGTTGTCAACCGTGATGGCGAGATCATGGAGCGTGCAGTCCTTCCCCGGGAGGAAGAGCAGCTCCGTCTTGCCGAGGTTCAGCTTGAGGTGGTGATCTGATATCCACACTGATATGTCTGCCAGACATGCAGAGATGCGATTCGCCACCTGGTTATCAGAAAGGGGAAAGGAGGAAATTAATTGTGTGTCGTCTGCGTAGCAATGATCTCTGTGAGCATTGAACCCATGACCTTGCTGGCGCCAGGCTCTTATCAAGTCGGCCACACAGAGCCAGATAGTCCCATGACCTTCCTTAAATATTCCATTAACACTCTGTAAGAATTATATCATCAACAGTTAGTGGTAGGGTTTATTGTTACATTTTCTTTTTTTCCCTCTCATATTTCCAGTTTCTCTTGCCTGCGAGATTGTGGTCTGTCTGTGTAGACTATTTGTTGCACTACACATAGTGTTTGGACATAGTTGTCTTTTCTTAGAGCACCTGTGGAGTCTGTCATCAACAATGAAATGTTCCCTCTTTTTTCATGCTCTCATGCTTGAAAAACAGTAGTCTGTGTGTGTACATACTGTGTTAATGTGGCCATATCTCTCTGCTCTCTCTCTCTGTCCATGTACAAAGTCATTATCCACAAAACCTCCCAAATGTGTGTTTCAGTTATCTAATCCTCCTGGACACAATCAGTCTCCCTGGTTGTGCAGGCCGGGACCGAGGGCTTTTTAGGGACCGATAAGCAGGGATTTCAGCCTAAACACTGGCTTCTTTATACAGAAACACCACCTAATCCTGAAAGCACCATTGTCCGATCCAACCCCTGGACACTGACTACCATTCTTCCTGCATGCCATGGTAACTCTTGACTCCCATTCAAGCCTTGTTTCTAACCCCCCTAGGCCAAGTCTGTTTCATGACATTCTCCTTCATACACTATATCTGGTGCATTGAGATGTTCAGCTTAATATAGTTCATGGCAGTTATTTTGTTTTCAAAGTCATGCCATGTGGTATGAGCAATATGTCTGTTTTGGAGACAGGGATGGGCGAGATGGGCTTGTCTCAATTGTAATTGTAAATAGAAGCATTTTTACTTCAAGCTTTTATGTCTGTATGTTTTTAGTGTAAGTGAGTTAGTAGTCTTTGTTTTTGCCTGATCTAAATGGTTGAAATGACCTTCAACTCGGGTCCACATAGAATTTAAATCCTCAGATTGTGAAATGTGACTGTGTGTGTTAAAACCAATCCTCTCTCTTTCACCCTTCCTTTCACCCCTTTTCCCCCTACCTTTGTTTTCTTGTGTATGTTTTTCCCGCTGCACTGAGCATGCGCCTGACTCACCGGCATCGCTCTGCCCAGCTGCATACTGATGAAGGCACACTCACACACACTCACACTGTGCACAGACAGACAGGTCTAGACATGTGCCACACACACACCCCACCTTCGCTACAGACCTGAATGCTCACCCCTGTTGCCATGGAAACCATGCTGTCAATTCAATCCCGGCTCTGTACTCTGAGTAAGGGCAGCAACAGGGGCCAGAGAGAGAGAGAGAGAGACAGAAGACAAGACAGTGTGTATGCATGTGCGTCTGTCTTTCTGTCTGTGTCTCTTAGCAGGCATTTTAAATATTCCTCAATGTGATTGCATTCACCACATAAGGTCACAGTTTGATTATACAATTGTCATGGAAATTCTTACACAGGGACACTCAAAGTACATTTTAAATGAATCATTGTTCATTATCAGCACACTGGAGTGGTTCCAACAAACTTGATGCACCATAGTGAATGTCTATCAGGAGCTCTTACGAGGCAGTCCCGTTTAGTTCCCTTATATACTGCAGACAAGTGATATTTCTATGAATTAGCTTATTCATAATTAATGAATCATTAACGTTTGCTTCATTCATGTGACTGACCAATACTGGGTCATGCATGTGACAGACCAATACCTCACAAGGCTTCTTCTCTAAGCTGAGACCTTGAAACTGAGATATCTTTCGTTCTCAAAACAAGGGTCTGGGCGTACTGCCAAATTGCAGATACTGATAGTGAGGGTTCGTTCAATCAGTCACTTGCATGAACACAGAAAACAGTTATTAGAAAAGCACAAAGATAGAACACAAAAAAACAAGCTATGAGGTCGAAGGAATTGTCCGTAGAGCTCCGAACAGGGTCAAGGCACAGAAATGGGGAAGGGTACCAAAAAATTTCTGGAGCATTGAAGGTCCCCAAGAACACAGTGGCATCTGTCAAACTGAGCAATCGGGGGAGAAGGGCCTTGGTCAGGGAGGTGACCCCTGGTAGAGTGCCAGACGGAAGCCACTCCTCAGTAAAAGGCACATGACAGCCCGTTTGCCAAAAGGTACCTAAAGACTCTCAGACCATGAGAAACAAGATTCTCTGGTCTGATGAAACCAAGATTGAACTCTTTGGCCTGAATGCCAAGCGTCACGTCTGGAGGAAACCTGGCACCATCCCTACAGTGAAGCATGGTGGTGGCAGCATCATGCTCTGGGATATTTTTCAGTGGCAGGGACTGGGAGACTAGTCAGGATCGAGGCAAAGATGAACGGAGCAAAGTACAGAGAGGTCCTTGATGAAAACCTGCTCCAGAGTGCTCAGGATCTCAGACTGTGGTGAATGTTCACCTTCCAACAGGACAACGACCCTAAGCACACAGCCAAGACAATGCAGGAGTGGCTTCGGGGCAAGTCTCTGAATGTCCTTGAGTGGCCCAGCCAGAACCCGAAAGAACATCTCTGGAGTGACCTGAAAAAACTAGCCAAATACAGGTGTGCCAAGCTTGTAGCGTCATACCGAAGAAGACTCAATGCTGTAATCGCTGCCAAAGGTGCTTCAACAAAGTACTGAGTAATGGGTCTGAAAACGTATGTAAATGTGATATTTCAGTTTTTTATTTATAATATATTTGCAAAAATGTTTTTGCTTTGTCATTATGGGGGTATTGTGTGTAGATTGATGAAAAAACTATTTTAATAAATTTTAGAATAAGGCTGTAACATAACTAAATGTGGAAAAAGTCAAGGAGTCTGAACACTTTGCGAAGGCACTGTAAATAATACAAAACACAAACGGATTACCAGCCACAATTGCTTCACTGACAGTAATGCAATATAACATTAGTTACAGAGCGTAGTCGTGATCCAGGAAATATCAGTATAGATGAAAAAAGATAATGCACTAGCACGGGGAGTGCGCAGTACTCTGTGTGTGCATCCTCCACACTCTCGTCCTATTAAGAACGTACTCAAGAGAACGTCCTCGAAGAACGAACTCGGAGTAGGGGAGTGTGGAGCACAGTAAGTAGTATACATATTGAGAAACACCCTATGTCTTGTGAGTGTTCACCAAACATATTGCTTTAGATTACACAAGTGCAAGTATGCACATGTGCACATGCCACACACACGCACACACACACACACACACACAAGATCTGAGTAAATCCACAACCATTTAGACACCAAGGTGAGGCCAATAGTTAGAGAGATGCACTGCGAGGGCTTTCAGTTTGTATTAATGTATTCCACAGTGAAAATAGAACACCAAATGAAGGATCATCAAGCCCCGGTTCAATTTGGGCTTGATGATCGCTGATTGGTTAGCTCTCAGCGGTGGGCTGATGCGATTGGGTGAGATGTGGGCAGGTGTTGACAGGAGTGCAACCAAGTTAGGTCCGCTCTGAAGAGCTAGTCGAAGACTCAGCTGACTAGCGTCCTCGTAATGTAGCTACCTGTCTTACGGACACTTCCAATGCTCTAGGTCCCGTTCTATCCGGTTATTCAGCATTGGATTTTTTGGGGGGAGGATAGTACTTTATCATTGATGTTATAGCCATACCTAGATTAGGGATTTTTTTGTGTATTATTTGGATCAATTAAATTTTTCCCCTATCTTACTCCTTCTGTATCCGATCTTGTTACAATCCCAAGGGTTTATTTGCCTGAAAATAATTTGTAGATTATTCCATCAAGGCCATGGAGACACTACCTTATGGATTATGCCATGATTGATTGTATAACGATGATTAGAGGGATACCTTTTGTGTACGTGTTTTGGATCTATCTACGTTTGATTTTACTGCATCGAAAATGCCTGAGGCAAACTACTTACGTTCTCTGTCATGGGGGTACATAAAGGTACAGTATGTTGACCTTGATGCTGATTTAGAATTCAAGCAATTTCAGGGCTAAGTTCATTAGGCATCAAATGGAAAAACACAGACTAAAACAGGGACAGACTACCTGGTCCAATAAGAAACACTCATTTTCGCTTTCCGTTGCAAAATATTTTCCATTGTGTGCCGTAATCAACAGCTCCCAGATAGCCAATCTTATGCTAAAGCTTGTAGGTTCGAGTTGCTGCCTTTGGATAATGTCTACAGTGTCATTCCAAAAACTTGAGAGAAGGCTTTACTTTACTGGTTTGTTAAGTGTTTTCATCAACGCAGTCATTTTCATTGAGGTAAAAAGGTCAAATAATGTGACATCGTTGTGATGTGATGCTCTGTGATGTAGAGAGAATGAAGATAACAGTACTAGTCCAGGCACTAGTCGCATTTCCATCTCAAGTATTATGTCGGAATTCCACACGTTAGCCATTTTGCATAGATTTGTTTATGCAAATGTACTGCTGTGATGTTGGTAGACTGATGTATTTAGCTGTTTTGTTGTTGAGGAAGAGCTGCCTTCTTTATCTCTTGCAAAGTCAAATTATGTAAATGTAAATAGTAATTCACTCAAGTATTTTGTGAATAGTATGTGAAATAAGGCAAAAACAATAGTTGGGCAGTAACTTATCCTTGAATCAGACCACATATACTACATAGTTGCTACTCACAGTATCTGTGAGTGTCTGCTGAAAATGCCTCAGATTCACAATGCATGGTAAAAACATTTGATAATGACAGAAATAAAATATAATCAATTTTCCGCTTAAGTTTTCATGTACTGAATAAAATAGCAAATATGCCCCCTCTGGTCATGGCATGTGCGCTCTAGCCAACAGCTGGCATGTACGGTGTGGGTATGGTAGTCTACATGATGAGATTATTGTGGATAAGTGCGAGATTATTTTATTTGTCAAACGGCAGCCAAGGATCGATCATCATGTCACCAGAATAAGACCCTCGATATTTATTGAAAAGGAGCATCAAACTCATCATCGTGCACTTTCACCACTGTGGGAAGTTCATCATAACATATTTTGTATCTGTAGCCTAATAATTCATGCTTTCCCAAGTCGAAGTGGGAAGACCACAGCGTGACTCCAAATTTACTCCGATATGATGATTATTCTATCAATATTTGCGCATAATGGCGTTTCCACCGCCATTTCTTACATAATTAATTTTACAGACACAAGATCCCACATTGTCTAGTGTATTTTGTTTTGTCGACATTTGGAAAGTTTACAGACAAATCTGTTGTTTCCATCAGGCCTGTAGTGACAGTTTTTATCCGACATGTACCCCCCCTCTCTCTCTCTCTCTCTCTCCCCCCCTCTCTCTCTCTCTCTCTCTCTCTCTCTCTCCCCCCCCCTCTCTCTCTCTCTCTCTCTCTCCCTCTCCCCCCCTCTCTCTCTCTCTCTCCCTCTCTCCCCTCCCTCTCCCTCTCTCCCTCCCCCCCTCTCTCTCTCTCTCTCTCTCTCTCTCTCTCTCTCTCTCTCTCTCTCTCTCTCTCTCTCTCTCTCTCTCTCTCCCTCCCTCTCTCTCTCCCTCTCTCTCTCTCTCTCTCTCTCTCTCTCTCCCCCTTTCTATCTCTCATTCTCTCTGTCTATCTCTTTTTCTTTCTCTTCTCTCTCTATCTGTGTCCAGTTCAAGAGGATGTTGAACAGGGAGCTGTCTCACCTGTCTGAGATGAGTCGCTCGGGGAACCAGGTCTCTGAGTTCATCTCCAGCACCTTCTTAGGTAAGACTGACTGACCTTGCTGTTCTGTTATCAGTACTTATAACAACAAGTACAAGTACCAATCCTCCAAGGTTCCCAAACAGTCCCCAAGAGTCAAGTAAAGAATCTCAATCACTCAGTCCACAAAAATGTGCCCCGAAACTGAAACTCCCAATCCCCAAAAAGCCTCCAAATCAT
Organism: Coregonus clupeaformis; assembly: GCF_020615455.1. Classification (NCBI taxonomy): domain Eukaryota; kingdom Metazoa; phylum Chordata; class Actinopteri; order Salmoniformes; family Salmonidae; genus Coregonus; species Coregonus clupeaformis. The sequence goes on along the minus strand of NC_059218.1, from coordinate 14,517,238 downwards.
TTGGGTATAGGGCAACACGGAAACAGAATTACGCTGAGACTCACATTTTTCACTTTAAAATGTATGCTAAACAAAAACCATTAATTTAAAGTGTAACAAACCATACAACTATATGCACAATGACTACTTTCAACAATTTACACAGTAAAAAATAAATATAAACATTTACTAGAAAAACTGTGCAGATGCAAAGTTTGGTAACAGAATTATGGTAAAATCTCCCTCAGTTTTATACTGTTACCCAACTTTGTATCTGCACAGTTCTTCCTGTAAATGTGTTTTTGTAAAATAAATCAGTAGAAATTGTTAAGTAGTCTATGGTTTGCTAAACTTTGAAATCAATGTTTTTTGTTTGGTATACATTTTAAAGTGAAAAACCTGAGTCTCAGTGCAATTCCGTTACGGAATTGCCCTATAACAAACCATGTCGTTTTATAAAATTAGACCATGGGCGACATGCATGTGTGTTTTGTTTTGTCAATGAGGACCAATCCTAACTTGAGATCAGGGTGCGTAACTGAAGTCTTCAAATGACCTCAATGCATGATTATTGGAGAGTGCGATCTCAAGTTAGGATTCAGCCTTCAAGCACAAAATATGCTACTTTTTTTTAAAACTTTGTATATTGTCTAACAGTCCCTCCTTCTCGTCCTATATCTATCCCCTCCTTCCTTCACTCTTCCCCCAGACAAGCAGCATGACGTGGAGATGCCATGTCCGCAGATGCAGAAGGAGAGGACGGACAAGAAGAGTGCCAAGCCAATGTGTCAGATCAGTAGTGTGAAGAAGCTGCAGCACAGCACCAGCCTCACCAACTCTAATATACCACGCTTTGGGGTCAAGACCGGGACAGAGGACAAACTGGCAAAGGTGAAGGAGCATTTTGACATTATATTTACATTTCAGTCATTTAGCAGACGCTCTTGGCTTCTCTTAGCCAGAGTGACTTACAATCAGGGTATTCAACTAAGGTAGGTAAAACAACCACATATAGGAGCAGTCTTTTGGTTGCGCTTTTGTTTTACAGAGTAAAGTCAATTATTTATCTGGTATGAACTTGAGGAAGGCACTTAAAGATGCAACCGGGATCTTAAGCACTTACAAATTCCTAACATATTGTACGAATTGGAATTTGTAACATATGGGTATAACATATGGGTATATGGATATAATATATGTTGTGGTTATAATTCGTAACATATCGTGTGGCTCAGTTGGTAGAGCATGGCGCTTGCAACACCAGGGTTGTGGGTTCAATTCTCACAGGGGACCAGTAGAAAATGTTTGCACTCACTACTGTAAGTCGCTCTGGATAAGAGCGTCTGCTAAATGACAAAAATGCAAATGATTGGCTTAGTACTCAATTGTGCATCACTTTAACCTCTAACTACATATAATAATAATACGCCATTTAGCAGACGCTTTTATCCAAAGCGACTTACAGTCATGCGTGCATAATTTTTTTTTATTTATTAATTTTATTTGTGTATGGGTGGTCCCGGGGATCGAACCCACTACCTTGGCGTTACAAGCGCCGTGCTCTACCAGCAGGCTACATAATGTCCCTGTGAGTTTTGGCTGGGCCTTTATCTGGACTTTTGTATTTTTCCCAAGGTGAAGTGTAGCCTGACCTGGACCTCTTCATTGTTCTATCATTCTATTTTTATTCTAGGCATTATCCCACTGATCCTTGATAGTACTTTACGGCACCATCGTAGCTAGCTAGAGATTACCACCAGCGCTAGACCAAGTTCTAGTGCTTATTAAACTTCCAGCACTTATCACCACTCAAGATTTAAGCCACAATCGATAAAGTTTCTGGTAATAGGATGCCTAAAAGGGCAATCTCTGTAATGTCCAATATAGTGATATGGACTAAATTGATTCTATTGAGATCCAGGTAATAGGGTAAAAGGGTCACCTATATAATGTTACGCCACAGTGGTTTGCTGATTGGCATACGGGGCATGTGGTAATACGGGAGATGGGCTGGATTCAACCAAACATGCTATGTGGTATGAACACCCAATCTGTAAAAGTAGCGAAGTAGCTGTGAAGATACACCCTATATTATTAAGATGATACTGGCTTAGGGTTTTGTGTCCCTTAATTTTCAGTTAGACTGTGCTACAGACATTGCCTCATACATCTTTACTTAGAATGTGATTTGATACAGCGCAGTGCGGATAAACCTACAGTGTTGTTTTGATTGAACTCCAGACTATACCTGAGTTATTAATTTTTGTTATGGGAAATGTGTAATTATGTGTATTAATGTATATAATTTCTCCTTATAGTACACTACATGGCAAAAGTATGTGGACACTCCTTCAAATTAGTGGATTTGGCTATTTCAGCCACACCCGTTGCTGACAGGTGTATAAAATCGAGCACTCAGCCATGCAATCTCCGTAGACAAACATTGGCAGTAGAATGGCCCATACTGAAGAGCTCAGTGATTTCAACGTGGCACCGTCATAGGATGCCACCTTTCCAACAAGTCAAATTTCTGCCCTGCTAGAGCTGCCCCAGTCAACTGTAAGTGCTGTTATTGTGAAGTGGAAACGTCTAAGAGCAACAACAGCTCAGCTGCTAAGTGATAGGCCACACAAGCTCACAGAACGGGACTGCCAAGTGCTGAAGCGCGTAGAGCGTAAAGATCGTCTGTCCTCGGTTGCAACACTCACTACCGTGTTCCAAACTGCCTCTGGAAGCAACGTCAGCACAAGAACTGTTCGTCAGGAGCTTCATGAAATGGGTTTCCATGGCCGAGCAGCCGCACACAAGCCTAAGATCACCATGCGCAATGCCAAGCATTGGCTGGAGTGGTGTAAAGCTCACCGCCATTGGACTCTGGAGCAGTGGAAACGCGTTCTCTGGAGTGATGAATCACGCTTCACCATCTGGCAGTCTGATGGACAGATCTGGGTTTGGCGGATGCCAGGAGAACGCTACCTGCCCCAAAGCATAGTGCCAACAGTAAAGTTTGGTGAAGGAGGAATAATGCTCTGGGGCTGTTTTTCATGGTTCGGGCTAGGCCCCTTAGTTCCAGTGAAGGGAAATCTTAACACTACAGCATACAATGACATTCTAGACAATTCTGTGCTTCCATCTTTGTGGCAACAGTTTGGGGAAGGCCCTTTCCTCTTTCAGCATGGCAATGCCCCTATGCACAAAGCAAGGTCCATACAGAAATGGTTTGTCGAGATCGGTGTGGAAGAACTTGACTGGCCTGCACAGAGTCCTGACCTCAACCCCATCGAACACCTTTGGGATGAATTGGAACGCCGACTGCGAGCCAGGCCTAATCGCCCAACATCAGTGCCGACCTCCCTAATGCTCTTGTGGCTGAATGGAAGCAAGTCCCCGCAGCAATGTTCCAACATCTAGTTGAATGCCTTCCCAGAAGAGTGGAGGCTGTTATAGCAGCAAAAAGGGACCAACTCAATATCAATGCCCATGATTTTGGAATGAGATGTTCGACGAGCAGGTGTCCACATACCTTTGGCCATGTGGTGTATGTTTGGAGGAAAGTGGTGTGTCTAAAACGGGCCATGATGTCTGATTTCAGGAGCTTGAGGACGTCGATAAATGGGGCCTTAATCTTTTTAAAGTCACCGAGCTTTCGGGGAACAGGCCTTTAACAGTCATGATGTACACAATTTTCCAGGTAAGAACGTTTATACAAATTTACTGTGTGTGTGTGTGTGTGTGTTATATAAGTTTACTGTGTGTGTGTGTGTGTGTGTTTTGTGTGTGTGCGCGTGTGTGTGCGCGTGCGAATGTATGTGTGAATAGCAGTCAGTTGATCCATTATTCGGACATTATTCTTGATCCTTTTTGACCAAGTGTCTCATGTTTTCTCTCATTTTCAGGAAAGAGATTTATTAAAAACATACAAAATACCATTGGACACCTTTATAACCTACCTGATGACTCTAGAAGACCATTACCATGGTGATGTAGCCTATCACAATAACATCCATGCTGCTGATGTCACCCAGTCCACTCACGTGCTGCTGTCCACGCCTGCTCTAGAGGTAGGGAATGTACTGTCTCCGTCACTTCATGGGGGGAACATTTGTTGGGAGGATTTGATACAGTGCTGTCAATATGGCCATCTCTTTTAACTTTTTGGCTTATGTTTTGTTAATATTGCGAGTTTTAAACACAGCAATTATATCTGTTTTTATATTTGTCTTTATATGTAACCTGATTTGGGTTCATTAGGAACAGAAAACGTTTTAAAACATTTTGCAATGGATAACAAAAATGACAGTTTCTTATTAGACAAGTCCTGGTAGTCCCTCTCTGTTCCAATCTGGTTTCTTCCCTTTTGAATGACCCTGGTTTTGATGGATTGAACAGTGAGGTTCATACAGTCAGATCGGGTTCATTGTTTTGTTGTGCTCATATAGATTGTTCCACCTCTTTTCTTCGCAGGCTGTGTTCACAGACCTGGAAATCCTAGCTGCCATCTTTGCTAGTGCTATTCATGACGTAGACCACCCGGGGGTCTCCAACCAGTTTCTCATCAGCACCAGTGAGTGGTCTTTCCAGTGCCGTGCAGTTATGAGCTTTTCTGCCTCCCATGACATGCCGTTTTTGCCTTTATCGCAGTGCTAATGTAGATGGCCGTTTTAAGATGAGCTTTTCTCTTCTGTGTTTGAGTGATTCTTTTACACACATAGTGAGTGTCAGAATGGTTTGCTGCTGACATACTTAAGCATTTTATAACCTCTTTCAATCCCACACATGCGCACACGCTGGCACACATGTAGAGAAGACAGACAGACAGACAGACACACACACACACTTGGATCCATCTCTCTGCGGGGAATCCCCTTCATTAGACATGCAGACAGGAGGCGATGACTCTATATCAGTTCATTGTGGACCACACAAAGAGACTTCTATCATTCCCAGACTGTGTGTGCTTGTGCGTGTCTGTCTGTCTATGTGTGAGTGTGGATGGACACTCCCTGACTGGGTTAGTAGCCCCAGAGGCATGCTACTCACAGTCATAAAACCATTTTATAAAGAAGGTAAAGAATGTACTGTGCATAATCTGAGAAACATGTGACATACAATAGAATACATACAATGATCTGCTAAACAATGATCTGCTAAACATGTGTATGTGACCAAAACAAGCCTTGACCCCGATCCGTTTGTGCTGTATACAATCAAAAGATATATATATAAAACAAATATTTGTCACATACACGTGTTTAGCAGATGTTATTGCGGGTTTAGTGAAATGCTTGTGCTTCTAGCTCCGACAGTGCAGTAATATCTAACAAGTAATATCTAACAATTTCACAACATATACCCAATACACACAAATCTAAGTAAGCAATGAATTAAGAATATATACATATATGGACGAGCGATGTCAGAGCGGAATGGACTAAGATACAGTAGAATAGTATAGAATACAGTATATACATACAGTGGGGAAAAAAAGTATTTAGTCAGCCACCAATTGTGCAAGTTCTCCCACTTAAAAAGATGAGAGAGGCCTGTAATTTTCATCATAGGTACACGTCAACTATGACAGACAAAATGAGGAAAAAAAATCCAGAAAATCACATTGTAGGATTTTTAATGAATTTATTGGCATATGATGGTGGAAAATAAGTATTTGGTCAATAACAAAAGTTTCTCAATACTTTGTTATATACCCTTTGTTGGCAATGACACAGGTCAAACGTTTTCTGTAAGTCTTCACAAGGTTTTCACACACTGTTGCTGGTATTTTGGCCCATTCCTCCATGCATATCTCCTCTAGAGCAGTGATGTTTTGGGGCTGTCGCTGGGCAACACAGACTTTCAACTCCCTCCAAAGATTTTCTATGGGGTTGAGATCTGGAGACTGGCTAGGCCACTCCAGGACCTTGAAATGCTTCTTACGAAGCCACTCCTTCGTTGCCCGGGCGGTGTGTTTGGGATCATTGTCATGCTGAAAGACCCAGCCACGTTTCATCTTCAATGCCCTTGCTGATGGAAGGAGGGTTTCACTCAAAATCTCACGATACATGGCCCCATTCATTCTTTCCTTTACACGGATCAGTCGTCCTGGTCCCTTTGCAGAAAAACAGCCCCAAAGCATGATGTTTCCAACCCCATGCTTCACAGTAGGTATGGTGTTCTTTGGATGCAACTCAGCATTCTTTGTCCTCCAAACATGACGAGTTGAGTTTTTACCAAAAAAGTTATATTTTGGTTTCATCTGACCGTATGACATTCTCCCCAATTTTTTTCTGGATCATTCAAATGCACTTCAGACGGGCCTGGACATGTACTGGCTTAAGCAGGGGGACACGTCTCGCACTGCAGGATTTGAGTCCCTGGCGGCGTAGTGTGTTACTGATGGTAGGCTTTGTTACTTTGGTCCCAGCTCTCTGCAGGTCATTCACTAGGTCCCCCCGTGTGGTTCTGGGATTTTTGCTCACCGTTCTTGTGATCATTTTGACCCCACGGGGTGAGATGTTGCGTGGAGCCCCAGATCGAGGGAGATTATCAGTGGTCTTGTATGTCTTCCATTTCCTAATAATTGCTCCCACAGTTGATTTCTTCAAACCAAGCTGCTTACCTATTGCAGATTCAGTCTTCCCAGCCTGGTGCAGGTCTACAATTTTGTTTTTGGTGTCCTTTGACAGCTCTTTGGTCTTGGCCATTGTGGAGTTTGGAGTGTGACTGTTTGAGGTTGTGGACCGGTGTCTTTTATACTGATAACAAGTTCAAACAGGTGCCATTAATACAGGTAACGAGTGGAGGACAGAGGAGCCTCTTAAAGAAGAAGTTACAGGTCTGTGAGAGCCAGAAATCTTGCTTGTTTGTAGGTGACCAAATACTTATTTTCCACCATAATTTGCAAATAAATTCATAAAAAATCCTACAATGTGATTTTCTGGATTTTTTTTTCTCAATTTGTCTGTCATAGTTGACGTGTACCTATGATGAAAATTACAGGCCTCTCTCATCTTTTTAAGTGGGAGAACTTGCACAATTGGTGGCTGACTAAATACTTTTTTTCCCCACTGTATGAGATGAGTAATGCAAGATATGTAAACATTATTAAAGTGGCTAGTGTTCCATTTCTTAAAGTGGCCAGTGATTTCTATAGGCAGCAGCAGCCTATAATGTGCTAGTGATGGCTATTTAGTCTGATGGCCTTGAGATAGAAGCAGTTTTTCAGTCTCTCGTCCCAGCTTTGATGCACCTATACTGACCTCGCCTTCTGGATGATAGCGGGGTGAACAGGCAGTGGCTCGGGTGGTTGATGTCCTTGATGATCTTTTTGGCCAACTCCTATGGACAAAGACATGAACAATATTGGCGTGACAATGACCGTATAGTTGGCAAGACAGCACAAACAGATCTGGGACCAGGCTAGAAAAGATTGCCTTGCAAGACAAATTAACTCAGTTCAAGCTAAATGGTATTGTAGATATAATGAAGGGTAAGTTGATTTCTATTGAAACCTGATTCATTGTCTTAGTATAAGATTATACAATGTTGGGATTGGACTGTCTGTTCTCTAGGCCGATTGACTGGGAGCTGATTTTGATCCTCAGCAGTTACGCAATCCTACAGTGAGGGAAAAAAGTATTTGATCCCCTGCTGATTTTGTACGTTTGCCCACTGACAAAGAAATGATCAGTCTATCATTGTAATGGTAGGTTTATTTAAACAGTGAGAGACAGAATAACAACAAAAAAATCCAGAAAAACGCATGTCAAAAATGTTATAAATTGATTTGCATTTTAATGAGAGAAATAAGTATTTGACCCCCTGTCAATCAGAACGATTTCTGGCTCCCAGGTGTCTTTTATACAGGTAACGAGCTGAGATTAGGAGCACACTTTTAAAGGGAGTGCTCCTAACCTCAGCTTGTTACCTGTATAAAAGACACCTGTCCACAGAAGCAATCAATCAATCAGATTCCAAACTCTCGACCATGGCCAAGACCAAAGAGCTCTCCAAGGGTGTCAGGGACAAGATTGTAGACCTACACAAGGCTGGAATGGGCTACAAGACCATCGGCAAGCAGTTTGGTGAGAAGGTGACAACAGTTGGTGTGATTATTCGCAAATGGAAGAAACACAAAAGAACTGTCAATCTCCCTCGGCCTGGGGCTCCATGCAAGATCTCACCTCGTGGAGTTGCAATGATCATGAAAACGATTAGGAATCAGCCCAGAACTACACGGGAGGATCTTATCAATAATCTCAAGGCAGCTGGGACCATAGTCACCAAGAAAACAATTAGTAAACACACTACGCCGTGAAGGACTGAAATCCTGCAGCGCCCGCAAGGTCCCCCTGCTCAAGAAAGCACATATACATGCCCGTCTGAAGTTTGCCAATGAACATCTGAATGATTCAGAGGAGAACTGGGTGAAAGTGTTGTGGTCAGATAAGACCAAAATCGAGCTCTTTGGCATCAACTCAACTCGCCGTATTTGGAGGAGGAGGAATGCTGCCTATGACCCCAAGAACACCATCCCCACCGTCAAACATGGAGGTGGAAACATTATGCTTTGGGGGTGTGTTTCTGCTAAGGGGACAGGACAACTTCACCGTATCAAAGGGACGATGGACGGGGCCATGTACCGTCAAATCTTGGGTGAGAACCTCCTTCCCTCAGCCAGGGCATTGAAAATGGGTCGTGGATGGGTATTCCAGCATGACAATGACCCAAAACACACGGCCAAGGCAACAAAGGAGTCGCTCAAGAAGAAGCACATTAAGGTTCTGGAGTGGCCTAGCCAGTCTCCAGACCTTAATCCCATAGAAAATCTGTGGAGGGAGCTGAAGGTTCGAGTTGCCAAACGTCAGCCTCTAAACCTTAATGACTTAGAGAAGATCTGCAAAGAGGAGTGGGACAAAATCCCTCCTGAGATGTGTGCAAACCTGGTGGCTAACTACAAGAAACGTCTGACCTCTGTCATTGCCAACAAGGGTTTTGCCACCAAGTACTAAGTCATGTTTTGCAGAGGGCTCAAATACTTATTTCCCTCATTAAAATGCAAATCAATTCATAACATTTTTGACATGCGTTTTTCTGGATTTTTTTGTTGTTATTCTGTCTCTCACTGTTCAAATAAACCTACCATTAAAATGATAGACTGATCATGTGTTTGTCAGTGGGCAAATGTACAAAATCAGCAGGGGATCAAATACTTTTTTCCCTCACTGTATGACATAACATGTGTTAGTCTAGCCTAGCTGCCATGGCAACAAATAAATTGGACCCATCCTTTGGAATCTGTGTGTGCGTGTGTCCGTGTGTGTGTGTGTTCTTGCCTGTGTGTGTGATTGTGTGTGTTTGACTTCGCGTGTAAGTGCAATAGATAGAGATATATATTTGACTTGTCTCTGTCAAATGAGGCAGGGATTACTCAGAGTAGTAGGCATTGTGTGTTGTGTCTGCGTGTGCACGCTTGTGCGTGTGTTGTGATGAGCTCTAGTAAAAGTGTCCCAAGACGTTTGTTTGGCTACTTGATTCACTTTATTCAACGTGCATGCGTGTGGCAGAGAGAGAGCGAGATACCAGATGAAATCTACAAACAGATACACACTTGCTTCTTTAGAAATACCTAATGAATATTACCCTGAAAAGTATTTTACTGTAATATTCTAAATGGCGTCCGAAAAACTGCTTCCTAACCATGTGCTTTTATTGTCTTTGTGTTTTCCCTCCAGACTCAGAGCTGGCCCTCATGTACAATGACCCATCAGTCCTGGAGAACCACCACCTGGCCATGGGCTTCAAGCTGCTGCAGGAAGAGAACTGTGACATCTTCCAGAACCTGACCAGAAAACAACATCAGTCGCTCAGGAAGATGGTCATAGACATAGTGAGTGGGTTGGATGGGTGGGTGGATGAACCTAGCTAGTGAATGGATTAATTAATTAATGAGTGAGTGATATAAATATTGCAAAATATTTGTCAAATGAGAGTGAGTGAGTTCCAGCTTAGCACCCAATTGAACTAATCCAACATGTTGCTGTTTGTCCCTGTAGGTACTAGCTACTGACATGTCCAAGCACATGAATCTTCTGGCGGACCTGAAGACCATGGTGGAGACCAAGAAAGTCACCAGCTCTGGAGTGCTACTACTAGATAACTACGATGACAGGATACAGGTTGGCTGCTACTTCACATATCGCCACCCTGCAGGCAAAACTGGTCGCAATGACGTCTTTTGTAATGTCATGGTCAGGTTGTAAACTGTCTGTAAAAATACTAGGGCTGTCAAATGATTAAAATCATTAATCACAATTAATCGCATAAAATTCTGTAGTTAATCGTGATTAATCGCACATTTTGTATTTGTTCAAACTTGGTGCTAAATAAAGATGTTTCCATTTTTTTTTTAAGCAGTGTATTGAGTTAAAGGCATGTAGGGACTGAAGCACAAAAAATATTCTGTATCAGAATGTATTTAATGGCATATTCACCATAAACAAGTTAAGCAATACAAAAGTCCTGAAACTTACAAACCCTCCCAGTAGGCCTACTCCCTAATTCATTTTCTTGAAGTTCACACACCCACACCCACACCCAGACACACACACACTGTTAAAGCTTCAACCATTCCAAATGATTGTTCTCCCAATTACTGATTGGAGGGTTGGCTATAAGAAAAAATAACTGGCTCTATGGATACAAACAACAAAGAGTATAAACCTGTCCAACAATGTCATGAATGTAGCTCAATTGGTAGAGCATGGCGCTTGTAACGCCAGGGTAGTGGGTTCGATCCCTGGGACCACCCATGCGTAAAAATTTATGCACACATGACTGTAAGTCGCTTTGGATAAAAGCATCTGCTAAATGGCATATATATATATATATGAATTCCACAGAGCATAAACCTGTCCAACAATGTCATGAATTCCACAGAACAAAAACCTCTGACCGTACACTTCAGTCGTCCTATTTCTTTTCACTGAGCCAGTTGCAAAGACAAACAAGCCTGTTCACATTTTCAGATGATAAAGCTGCTCTCTTCTTCTGTACGATATACCCAGAGAGTGAAAACAACCTCTCACAAGGTACTGATGTGGCAGGCATTGCCAGGTACCTTCGTGCATTGCAGGCCAGCCTTGTGTGTGCCCCTGCATGCTGTGACCACCACTGTAGTGGACCATTCCTCCACTCAGAAGAACTCAACAAGAGGGCAGCTTTCTTCTTTGGTGGCTCTGACTCGGTTGCTTTACCAGGTTGCTGTGCAGGCCTCTCTTCCTTCAGCAAGTTGCTGACCAAAGCCCACACTTCACCCTTCTCAGGTCTGGGAAGGCACTTCAGGTCCTTAAACCTTGGGTCGAGTGCTGTGATGATCTTCAGTTATGTAAGGTTGGTGTTTTCCTTGCGTTTCTCGAGGTCTGTTGTGAATGTCAGCTTGAATCTTCCCACGTAGGCAGGGTCATCATCGGAGCTCTCCATCACCCGACATGACACAAAGCAGGCAACACCACTGAGCAGGAAATGTACTTCTCTCCTCCCAGAAGTTCAGTCAAGTACCTGCAGTGGAAGATAATTCAAAATCACTTCAGTCAATTGTGAGAGACTTGTTATACACAGATACATTCCCTCACTCACACAAATACATACTCTCTCTCTCACACACACACTTTACTCTCTCTCTCTCTCTCTCTTTCTCTCTCTCACAAACACACACACACACACACGTTACACTCTCTCTCACACACACACACACACTTTACACACTCTCTCTCTCTCTCTCTCTCTCTCTCGCTTTCTCTCTCACACACACACTTTACACTCTATCTCTCACTCTCTCACACACACACTTTACACTCTCTCTCTCTCACACACACACACACACACACACTTTACACACTCTCTCACACACACTTTACACTCTCTCTCTCTCTCACACACACACACACACACACACTTTACACACTCTCTCTCTCTCACACACACACACACACTTTACACTCTCTCTCTCTCTCTCTCTCTCTCTCGCTTTCTCTCTCACACACACACTTTACACTCTCTCTTTCTCGCTCTCTCACACACACAAACACACTTTGCACTCTCTCTCTCTCTCTCACACACACACAATCATATTATAACATTAATAGTGTGATTAAGAAGATAACCTGCAGGGCTCCAGTAGTGTTTCCAGCTTCTGCAGTTTCTCCAGTTCAGCTGTGGTTGGCATGGAGATGTTTGTTTTCTGTTGGGGCCAGAGCATCTCTCAGTGGTTGTTGGTTTCTGTGGACACGCTTTACCATTTCCAGAGTGGAATTCCATCTTGTTGTGACATCTTGTGCTAGTGACCCATTTGCAACTTGCTGTTGTCCTAGCTCTGCAGCGTTTGGTGGGCTGTGTTGGAAATGCCCAACATTTGTTCAGCAAAATCAGCTCCCTGTTCTGTAGGGACACTGTGATGGACCTTTGGAGACTGTGCGCGGTGTGCGCGGTGCAGGGCAGGTGTTCAACAGGCAGATGTCACGCAGCTGCAATCATGTTCCGTACACTGTCTGTGCAAAGTGTGGTAACCTTGTTTTCAATGTTCCACTGCTTTGCTACATCCATGAAATGCTTGGTGCACGTTTCAGCATAGTACCTCTCTTCTGTCTTCATTACGGCCAGAGCGTGTGAATGCAGTTTCCAGTTTTCATCGATGTGGTGCGCAATAACCCCAAGCTAGTTGTAGTTACTCACTGAAGTCCAGTGGTCTCCCAAGAGAACAACAGACGTAGCATGTTTCAACTCCTCCGCTTTCGTAGCCCTCTCGCTTTCATACAGATCGTGTGTTCTTGTAACAACGGTGGCTCTCGAGGGTAACTCATACGTTGAGTTGTTTGATGCGATCCGAATGATATCCCTCAAGCCTTTGTCCTCCACAATGTGGATTGGCCTGCAAACTGTAGCTATCCACTTGGCTATAGCTTGTGTTAACTTGCTGCTCGTCGACTTGTCCACAGGCCTCCCGTGCGCACACTCTTCTAGCTTAGCCTGCCGAAGATGTCCTCCATTGCTACTAGTAACGTTACTTGTATTGCCGGCGTCAGCGGTGTGTTTCGCTTGTTAATGATAACGAAGACTCTATGTACTTCGGTGATAAACAAATTCAGCCTTGTAGTTGATGCAAATTACTTTGGTTTTATCCAGACAGCCATCTGGGAGGGTTTTGAAATTGAATTTTCCGTTTAAAAGCCCCTTACAGCATTCTCCACCATTCAGTCATACAAGTAGATAGCTAGTAAAGTGGTTGTCAAACTAGCGCATAGGCTGCCGGGGCTTGAATTTGAACTATGGATTGTTCAGGGGGTCAAACTAAAAACATACGTTAATTTTGTGACCACAAAACTACATCTTTACCTGACCCTCTCCCGCTCTCCTTTCCTCTCTCTCCTTCTCAATTTCTCTCTTTCTCTCTCTCACTCTCTGTTGGTGTCTGCAGAATGTTTTATGTGCAGTTGATGATGCGAGAGGTTTGCAGTTGACCTTTTAACAATTTCTTATTTTGCAGGTTTATATATGTGAGGACTGAAATGTGATGGTTGTTAATGTGTTTGTATAAAGGGGATTTTCAATTCTAATTCTCTCTCCAGGTACTCCAGAACATGGTGCACTGTGCAGACCTCAGTAATCCCACCAAGCCCCTGCAGCTGTACCGCCAGTGGACCGACCGCATTATGGAAGAGTTCTTCAGCCAGGGGGACAGGGAGCGAGAGAGAGGCATGGAGATCAGCCCCATGTGTGACAAACACAACGCCTCTGTACAGAAGAGCCAGGTAAATGTGGTACACACATATAGTATATGTACATGTGCACAAGAGCGCACACACACACACACAAAGAAAGTCAATATCTGGCCTGATAGACAATTTATTTAAGTACAAACACAAGCTGATATACATTTTCTCTCCAGGTGGGGTTCATCGACTACATCGTCCACCCTCTGTGGGAGACGTGGGCTGACCTGGTGCACCCTGACGCCCAGGACATCCTGGACACTCTACAGGACAACAGGGAGTGGTACCAGAGCACCATCCCCCAGAGCCTCTCGCCCACCCTGTACAAATCCGACCACAGCAGCAGCCGCCCTCCTGGGGACAAATTCCAGTTCGAGCTCACACTGGAGGAGGACGAAGAGACGGACACGGAGAAAGACAGCGTGAGTCAACCAGAGGAGGGGCAAGAGGAGGAGAATAGTTGTGACTCGAAATCCACAGAGATCCCGTTGAACGAACAGGTGGAAGAGGAGGAGGAGGAAGAGGGTGAAGGGCGACGCCGGGTACCGAGTATGGCGGAGGTGGAGGGAGAGGGGGAAGGGAAAGAGGAGGGCGAGGAGGAGCAGAGAGCGACTGACACATAGCAGCAGGCAAAACTGCACGGGTTGCCAAACTGCGAAAGAGAGACTGTCACGTTACCACGTCTCAAGGGATAAGGTGAATACTAGTAATTGCCATGATGTCAGTAATACTGCGTCGTCAGGAGTTCCAAAGCGCACGTTGTACTCCTCAAGCCCAGGCCTCTCCTCACTACACTCCGACTAGAGGCGATATGGGGGCACAGACCCCCACAGACCCCCCTCCTCCCCTCCCCCCAGGACTCCTTGGAGCTCCACACTTTTGCACTCAGGAAATGTTTTGTCGACTTTATTGCCTCCATTTTTGTTTACATTCTGGTTTGTTCGGCCTGTCGGGAGCGAGGTGTATGTCTGTCGACGCTTGGTGGGTTTGAGTTCAAAGGCCAAACTCCACCTCTCCTCTAGCTCCTCCCACTTCTTGTCAGTGCAGGAAGTAAACAGGAAGTGTTCTTTAACTCCCTGACTGAGCACATGGGCAACACATAGGATGCTTGGAACAGTCCCAACTGTAGCATCATCGGAGGACAGAAAAAAACGGGGAAGATGGACTGCAAGGTGACCCCAGTCCACTAATATGATCTGAAAAAACTATGATGGATATTATAGGGAGAGACAAAGACATATATTGTGAGATGATTTCAAAGATAACTTTTTTTCTAAAGTTCAAGTCTTCCTTAAAACCAGACTGGCAGAAAATGCAGCCGCAACGCTGTTTTTGACTTCATCAGTTTTGTACATAAAACTGAGTTATTTTTGTAGATTTTACTTTTGTTACCGAGAGACAGAAAGAGAAAAAAGCAGAGGAAGATGTTCAATTGAGAATCTTCTTCGTCATTTATTGCAACCATTGTAACTTTATTTTTTGAGAAGAGATATATAGCATCATAATGGGTGTGGTCTTTCCTGGAATGTGTGCTTCTACTGCGTGGAGGTGACTAAGGTCTTTACACTCACTCAGTTTTTTAAAAATATTTTATAACTTCTCACCAAGGTATTTCAGATAGAAGCATCTTATTTGAACGTGTGGTATTCTGCTTGAGAGCTTTGGGGTTATTCATGTAACTTTACTGCAGGTTTAAATGTACCACCTGTTTTTATTTTTCATAACAGAAAGAAGCCGGTAACTACTGACCTTAAGAATATAATAATAATGTATAATGTGCGTATGCCATTTTTCCATTTCAATATGATATGTCTTGTTAACATCCTGAGTATGATGCATGTAGCGATCAGTTCTATCCAATCAAACTTACTATACAAATAGACTATCCAATCTATCTATACATTGTTAAATCTGTTTTGAAATAGGTGGTACATGTTTCTCAGCTGTTAAAGTTAGAGTCAGCGATATGACGTAGATGCAGAACGTAAACAGCAACATGGGTTAATTTCCGCAACAACTAAGAGTGTTGAAATGCGAGGCTCAACTTTTCCGATGTTTTGGTCCCGTGGCTACTACGTTGTAAATGCGTGAAGCGAACCCATGCACATGCGCAGATAATGTGTGTGACTATCCGAGAGCGAAGTCGTGCATCTTGCGCATCGCAATATCTGTGGTGCTGCTCGTGGCAATGTAATTTCGCCGACTCTACCTTTTAAGGTTTATGAATAACCCCCATTGACCATCAGTAAGCCTCCATAAACACTCCTAGTTCTCAACAGTGTTGGTTACAATTACAACTAGTAATTTAACTATATTTTGCAGTAGCTTGGTGGTAGTTTAACTCAATTCAAATCTAGGTAGTATTTTCAGTAGTTAATTACTTTTTGCCATGTAGCGGTTTAGCTAATGGCCCTGTGTAGCTCAGTTGGTAGAGCATGGCTCTTGCAACGCCAGGGTGGTGGGTTCGAATCCCACGGGGGGCCAGTTTGAAAAAAAAAATGTATGCACTCATTAACTGTAAGTCGCTCTGGATAAGAGCGTCTGGTAAAATGTAAAGCTAACTACTGGAACTACACACTACTTGTTTAGCGAAAATAAAATGTATTTTTCAGCATCAGACCTGCCTAATTCTCACTTGAAACATTTTTGTGTTTCATAGGCAAAACAACACATTATGGTAACATCAGTGTTGGGGAAGCTACTCTGAAAATATAGTTGACCAAGCTACCAATTACTTCACACTGGAAGAAGTTAAGCTACACTAAAGCTACCCTTAAGAAAAATACTGTTTACTTAAATAAAGTTACTTTGAAAACGTAGCTCACTACATCCAAACTATATTGTGAAAAATGATCATATGTAAATCTAAAATGTCATAAAGTACAAATTGCAAGGTTCAGATCCCTTTGTGGTCATACATTACCGGTCAAAAGTTTTAGAACACCTACTCATTCAAGGGTTTTTCTTTATTTTTACTATTTTCTACATTGTCAAATCAAATCAAATCAAATTTTATTGGTCACATGCGCCGAATACAACAGGTGCAGACATTACAGTGAAATGCTTACTTACAGCCCTTAACCAACAGTGCATTTATTTTAAACAAAAAAGTAAGAATAAAACAACAACAAAAAAGTGTTGAGAAAAAAAGAGCAGAAGTAAAAATAAAGTGACAGTAGGGAGGCTATATATACAATAGAATAAAGTGACAGTAGGGAGGCTATATATACAGGGGGGTACCGTTGCATAGTCAATGTGCGGGGGCACCGACTAGTTGAGGTAGTTGAGGTAATATGTACATGTGGGTAGAGTTAAAGTGACTATGCATAAATACTTAACAGAGTAGCAGCAGCGTAAAAGTATGGGGTGGGGGGGCAGTGCAAATAGTCCGGGTAGCCATGATTAGCTGTTCAGGAGTCTTATGGCTTGGGGGTAGAAGCTGTTGAGAAGTCTTTTGGACCTAGACTTGGCACTCCGGTACCGCTTGCCGTGCGGTAGCAGAGAGAACAGTCTATGACTAGGGTGACTGGAGTCTTTGACAATTTTGAGGGCCCTCCTCTGACACCGCCTGGTATAGAGGTCCTGGATGGCAGGGAGCTTTGCCCCTGTGATGTATTGGGCCGTACGCACTACCCTCTGTAGTGCCTTGCGGTCAGAGGCCAAGCAGTTGTCATACCAGGCGGTGATGCAACCAGTCAGGATGCTCTCGATGGTGCAGCTGTAGAATTTTTTGAGGATCTGAGGACCCATGCCAAATCTTTTTAGTCTCCTGAGGGGGAATAGGCTTTGTCGTGCCCTCTTCACGACTGTCTTGGTGTGTTTGGACCATGATAGTTCGTTGGTGATGTGGACACCAAGGAACTTGAAGCTCTCAACCTGTTCCACTACAGCCCCGTCGATGAGAATGGGGGCGTGCTCAGTCCTCTTTTTTTTCCTGTAGTCCACAATCATCTCCTTTGTCTTGGTCACGTTGAGGGAGAGGTTGTTGTCCTGGCACCACATTGTATAATAATAGTGAAGACATCAAAACTATGAAATAATACATATGGAATCATGTATTAACCAAAAAAGTGTTAATCAAATCAAAATATATTTTACATTTGAGATTCTTCAAATAGCCACCCTTTGCCTTGATGACAGCTTTGCACGCAGATCTGAAATTACAGCTTACTTAATCTGTAAACATTTTTAGTAGTGTGTAGTTCAGTAGTCAGCTACAACACTACACACACACAAAAAGTAATTAACTACTGAAAACACTACCTAGATTTGACTTTAGGTCAACTACCACCAAGCTACTGCAAAACCTAGTTAAATTACTACTCTATAACTGGTTGACATATGACACCAAAGTGATCTGTCTTGCAATTTGCAATCTATGAAATTTCAGATTTACATAATTTTTCACCAAGTAGTTTGGATGAAGTTAATTACTTTTTCAAAGTAACTTTAGCTAGTTAAGTAAACTATATTTTTCTTAAGGGTAGCTTTAGTGTATCTTAATTCTTCCAGAGTGATGTAATTGGTAGCTTGATACTCTGAAAATACAGTTTATCTTCACCAACACTGGTTAGCAATTATATCTGTAACACTTTAGAATACAGTCATATGGTTATATTTTGTATATTTCATCATTTCAAAACTTAATTAAGTACAAAGGGATTTTAACTAACGATTTGTTTAGTGTAAAACTTAAATAATAAGGGTGTATTCATGTACACTCTTATATATGTGTGTGTGTGTGTGTGTGTGTGTGTGTGTGTGTGTGTGTGTGTGTGTGTGTGTGTGTGTGTGTGTGTGTGTGTGTACAGTGAGGGAAAAAAGTATTTGATCCCCTGCTGATTTTGTACGTTTGCCCACTGACAAAGAAATGATCAGTCTATAATTTTAATGGTAGGTTTATTTGAACAGTGAGAGACAGAGTCCTTGGGAGCAATTTCCAAATGCCTGAAGGTACCATGTTCATCTGTACAAACAATAGTAGGCAAGTATAAACACCATGGGACCACCGCAGCCGTCATACCGCTCAGGAATGAGACGCGTTCTGTCTCCTATAGATGAACGTACTTTGGTGCGAAAAGTGCAAATCAATCCCAGAACAACAGCAAAGGACCTTGTGAAGATGCTGGAAGAAACAGGTACAAAAGTATCTATATCCACAGTAAAACGAGTCCTATATATCAACATAACCTGAAAGGCTGCTCAGCAAGGAAGAAGCCACTGCTCCAAAACCTCCATAAAAAAGCCAGACTACGGTTTGCGACTTCACATGGGGACAAAGATCGTACTTTTTGGAGAAATGTATTCTGGTCTGATGAAACAAAAATAGAACTGTTTGGCCATGATGACCATCGTTATATTTGGAGGAAAAAGGGGGTCACTTGCAAGCCGAAGAACACCATCCCAACCGTGAAGCATGGGGTGGCAGCATCATGCTGTGGGGGTGCTTTGCTGCAGGAGGGACTGGTGCACTTCACAAAATAGATGGCATCATGAGGAAGGAAAATTAGGTGGATATATTGAAGCAACATCTCAAGACATCAGTCAGGAATTTAAAGCTTGATTGCAAATGGGTCTTCCAAATGAACAATGACCCCAAGCGTACTTCCAAAGTTGTGGGAAAATGGCTTAAGGACAACAAAGTCAAGGTATTGGAGTGGCCATCACAAGGCCCTGACCTCAAATATTTGTGGGCAGAACTGAAAAAGCGTGTGCGAGCAAGGAGGCCTACAAACCTGACTCAGTTACACCAGCTCTGTCAGAAGGAATGGGCCAAAATTCACCCAACTTATTGTGGGAAGCTTGTGGAAGGCTACCCGAAACGTTTGACCCAAGTTAAACAATTTAAAGGCAATGCTACCAAATACTTATTGAGTGTATGTAAACTTCTGACCCACTGGGAATGTGATGAAAGAAATAAAAGCTGAAATGAATAATTCTCTCTACTATTATTCTGACATTTCACATTCTTTAAATACAGTGGTGATCCTAACTGACCTAAGACAGGGAATTTTAACTAGGATTAAATGTCAGGAATTGTGAAAAACTGAGTTTAAATGTATTTGGCTAAGGTGTATGTAAACTTCCGACTTCAACTGTATATATATATACAGTGGGGAGAACAAGTATTTGATACACTACCGACTTTGCAGGTTGTCCTACTTACAAAGCATGTAGAGGTCTGTAATTTGTATCGTAGGTACACTTCAACAGTGAGAGACGGAATCTAAAACAAAATTCCAGAAAATCACATTATATGATTTTTAAGTAATTAATAACCCTCCCGTTGTCCTAGGGTCAAAATGACCCGCCACTGTGTTGAACCAACTTTATTTAATGTTTATATTTTTTGGATCATTTGTGAGAAGGAGGCAGTGATACTTTCTTTAAAGTCTCACTGCCTCCTTCTCACAAATGATCCCCAAAATATAAACATTAAATAAAGTTGGTTCAACACAGTGGCGGGTCATTTTGACCCTAGGACAACGGGAGGGTTAATTTGCATTTTATTGCATGACATAAGTATTTGATCACCCAACAACCAGTAAGAATTCCGGCTCTCACAGACCTGTTAGTTTTTCTTTAAGAAGCCCTCCTGTTCTCCACATCATTACCTGTATTAACTGCACCTGTTTGAACTCATTACCTGTATAAAAGACCTGTCCACACACTCAATCAAACAGACTCCAACCTCTCCACAATGGCCAAGACCAGAGAGCTGTGTAAGGACATAAGGGATAAAATTGTAGATCTGCACAAGGCTGGGATGGGCTACAGGACAATAGGCAAGCAGCTTGGTGAGAAGGCAACAACTGTTGGCGCAAAATGGAAGAAGTTCAAGATGACGGTCAATCACCCTCGGTCTAGGGCTCCATGCAAAATCTCGCCTCGTGGGGCATCAATGATCATGAGGAAGGTGAGGGATCAGCCCAGAACTACACGGCAGGACCTGGTCAATCACCTGAAGAGAGCTGGGACCACAGTCTCAAAGAAAACCATTAGTAACACACTACGCCGTCACGGATTAAAATCCTGCAGCGCACGCAAGGTCCCCCTGCTCAAGCCAGTGCATGTCCAGGCCCTTCTGAAGTTTGCCAATGACCATCTGGATGATCCAGAGGAGGAATGGGAGTAGGTCATGTGGTCTGATGAGACAAAAATAGAGCTTTTTGGTCTAAACTCCACTCGCCGTGTTTGGAGGAAGAAGAAGGATGAGTACAACCCCAAGAACACCATCCCAACCGTGAAGCATGGAGGTGGAAACATAATTCTTTGGGGAAGCTTTTCTGCAAAGGGGACAGGACGACTGCACCGTATTGAGGGGAGGATGGATGGGGCCATGTATCGCGAGATCTTGGCCAACAACCCTCAGTAAGAGCATTGAAGATGGGTCGTGGCTGGGTCTTCCAGCATGACAACGACCCGAAACACACAGCCAGGGCAACTAAGGAGTGGCTCCGTAAGAAGCATCTCAAGGTCCTGGAGTGGCCTAGCCAGTCTCCAGACCTGAACCCAATAGAAAATCTTTGGAGGGAGCTGAAAGTCCGTATTGCCCAGCGACAGCCCCGGAACCTAAAGGAACTGGAGAAGGTCTGTATGGAGGAGTGGGCCAAAATCCCTGCTGCAGTGTGTGCAAACCTGGTCAAGACCTACAGGAAACGTATGATCTCTGTAATTGCAAACAAAGGTTTCTGTACCAAATATTAAGTTCTGCTTTTCTGATGTATCAAATACTTATGTCATGCAATAAAATGCAAATTAATTACTTAAAAATCATACAATGTGATCTTCTGGATTTTTGTTTTAGATTCCGTCTCTCACAGTTGAAGTGTACCTATGATAATTACAGACCTCTACATGCTTTGTAAGTAGGAAAACCTGCAAAATTGGCAGTGTATCAAATACTTGTTCTCCCCACTGTGTGTGTATATATATATATATATATATATATATATATATATATATATATATATATATATATAGCAAAGCATTAGTCAAATGAAAATGTAGTGACTTTATTCTAAAGTTTTACAAGACATGTATGCCTTGCATGGGCTTAGGCTATCTGCATCTGGCCCATTGTGTTCTAATACACCATCATCCAATGTCAATCCAAGGCTGTTTCATAACGGCGGCTCTACAGTCTGCCTATTTCAAGTGTCTATTGTACAACCAATACGGATTTGCATTACTAGAATGCAACCATTTAAGGATTTGCATTACTAGAATGACAAACACTTAGAAAATATTTGCCTTTTTTCTTTTTCAATATTTTTTAAATATTTTTTCCGATTGGACATTGACAATCACCTGAATAGTTTTAAAATACTGTTTGTATTTGAATACTTGATAGGTAATGTATATAACTATAATGTGTATGCCCCATATGAGTGCCCATAAGTACACAATCCCATATATTCCATGGTATTCAGAAGGAATTCCACAAAATGGGAGTAGTAGCACAGTAATTGCAGTATGTTTGCACACACATAATGCTTAATGTTTTGGACTTCATATTGCAATATATTTGTAATTTTCAGGGGGATGACTAGACATGGATGATATCATTTCGACCCCTGCATTGCTCTCTTCTTCTTCTCCACTGGACTTGCACAATGCAGCATACACCATTAAGTCCAGTTACTTCTTCTTTCTTAAAGTGTCTGTGTTGGTTTTTAATATTGATTTATTTATAAATGTTGATTTGGTAACTGTCTATGAGTCACATTTACTAATGCATTTTGAAACCAGACAAAGGCTTTTGAAGGAGTTAAGAGCTGTTACGAATGCTTATAACAGTTCTTATAGCGCATTATGGGTGTGAAAGAAGGCTCTATTAATGCATTATATAGACACAGGTTGATAGAGTGTTGCCATGGATTCTTTGTTTGTGTCACTGTTTGGCCATTCTAAGTAAGACAGCACTGTAGAACACACAACCTGCAGCGTGATGACATGATGTGTACTCGCAAAATACATCTTATACGATGTACTTAGAACCATAGAAATATAATTACTATTCTTGTCATTCTATTTCTATGGTTCTAAGTACATCGTATAAAACTGTTCCACACTGAAAAGACTTGAACTTGGCTTTTAAAGTAAAACTTTAAGATTTTATTCTTGGATACTGCTCAATTTCTTTACAATTAATTTCTCTCGCCATGTTCTTTTTTTGTTGTTGCTTTCCTCACCGGACGACCTTACCTGTTAATGGATTTTTCTCATTTGTCTCTGTTTACAACCATGTATTTATGAAGCTGTACATATTTTAATGTAATTGTAATGTTGCATTCTGTAAATGACGGATTCTTACTCTATCCTCCCTAATGGCGATGGTGTTGCTGTATTTGGAAAAGCTTGTGTTGATAGAATGTTTTATTACTTATCCAATGTATAAATGCTCTTCTGTATAAAAGTGGATGAAATTAAATGTCACCTTAGTTTTTTCATGGGGGCACCAGGGGAGTGAGCCAAACTATTGTATTCACTAGGCATCAAACGGAAGAAAACTGACTGCAACAGGGAGGAACTACTACACTTTTTTTCGTTTTCCGTTGCAAAACATTTTGCTACGGTGAGCACTAATGAATACGACCCAGTAGAAGAAAAAAAACTGAATGTCACTGGTATTTGGCCACAGGGCTGTACCTTAAACATAGTCTTTTTTTATTTGTGTGTCTTTGTTTGTGTGTCTGTGTGTGTACTTTAGTCTGCTATAGAGAGACACATTTTAGTTCAGGACATTTCAACCCATGCAATCCCTCAGCGGTAAGGCCTACTGTAGAAAGTGCTAGGTCTTTGAGATTATCCCTTGCAGTGGTTATTTTTGCATGTAAATCTTCTTGGGTCAAACGCAAAAACAATTTAGATGCATGCCAGCAGAGCCTCTGCATGCCAGCAGAGCCACTACACAATACAACAGAACACTAAACAATACATTAATTGTTCTATAACGGTGACCACAAACTGTTAGGGCCTACATAAAGCTGTCCCAACAGCAGAGCTTTCTTTTCAGCACCATGGAGTGAATCCTTACCACCGCTACACCTGGCTATCAGCGGGGCCTTGTCTGGCAGCGAAACAGTTAATTCAGCCTCATTTACTGCCTTTTTAAAAACATGGCTGATATGACTGACTTGCTTAAACAAATGTGACTAGTTTCAGGAAACTAGGCGTATGTCGCTGGTCACGACTTCACAGGAGAGCCATTTGAACGTAAACCTTCTTTAAAAATCAAAATGCGTTTTTGGCAGAAATGCCTTCTGGGAACATTTGAACTTTCATGTGCCTTAATAACAAACTTGTATGCCATCTGTAAATACAAATACAATTGTTAAATTACGAGCCTAGTTGGTTAAGCCACAGAAAAAGACAGCAACCTTCCCACTAGCCATGATTGGCTGAGATAATGAGTGGGCTGGACATGCCAAGAGAGGAGTTCGGATTGGTCTGCCATATACAGTGAGGGAAAAAGTATTTGATCCCCTGCTGATTTGGACGTTTGCCCACTGACAAAGAAATGATCAGTCTATAATTTTAATGGTAGGGTTATTTGAACTGTGAGAGACAGAATAACAACAAAAAATCCAAAAAAACGCATGTCAAAAATGTTATGAATTGATTTGCATTTTAATGAGGGAAATAAGGATTTGACCCCTCTGCAAAACATGACTTGTTGGCAATCACAGAGGTCAGACGTTTCTTGTAGTTGGCCACCAGGTTTGCACACATCTCAGGAGGGATTTTGTTCCACTCCTCTTTGCAGATCTTCTCCAAGTCATTAAGGTTTAGAGGCTGACGTTTGGCAACTCAAACCTTCAGCTCCCTCCACAGATTTTCTATGGGATTAAGGTCTGGAGACTGGCTAGGCCACTCCAGGACCTTAATGTGCTTCTTCTTGAGCCACTCCTTTGTTGCCTTGGCTGTGTGTTTTGGGTCATTGTCATGCTGGAATACCCATCCACAACCCATTTTCAATGCCCTGGCTGAGGGAAGGAGGTTCTCACCCAAGATTTGACGGTACATGGCCCCGTCCATTGTCCCTTTGATGCGGTGAAGTTGTCCTGTCCCCTTAGCAGAAAAACACCCCCAAAGCATAATGTTTCCACCTCCATGTTTGACGTGGGTATGGTGTTCTTGGGGTCATAGGCAGCATTCCTCCTCCTCCAAACACGGCGACTTGAGTTGATGGCAAAGAGCTCGATTTTGGTCTCATCTGACCACAACACTTTCACCCAGTTCTCCTCTGAATCATTCAGATGTTCATTGGCAAACTTCAGACGGGCCTGTATATGTGCTTTCTTGAGCAGGGGGACCTTGCGGCCGCTGCAGGATCTCAGTCCTTCACGGCGTAGTGTGTTACCAATTGTTTTCTTGGTGACTATGGTCCCAGCTGCCTTGAGATCATTGATAAGATCCTCCCGTGTAGTTCTGGGCTGATTCCTCACCATTCTCATGATCATTGCAACTCCACGAGGTGAGATCTTGCATGGAGCCCCAGGCCGAGGGAGATTGACAGTCTTTTGTGTTTCTTCCATTTGCGAATCATCGCACCAACTGTTGTCACCTTCTCACCAAGCTGCTTGGCGATGGTCTTGTAGCCCATTCCAGCCTTGTGTAGGTCTACAATCTTGTCCCTGACATCCTTGGAGAGCTCTTTGGTCTTGGCCATGGTGGAGAGTTTGGAATCTGATTGATTGATTGCGTCTGTGGACAGGTGTCTTTTATACAGGTAACAAACTGAGATTAGGAGCACTCCCTTTAAGAGTGTGCTCCTAATCCCAGCTCGTTACCTGTATAAAAGTCACCTGGGAGCCAGAAATCTTTCTGATTGAGAGGGGGTCAAATACTTATTTCCCTCATTAAAATGCAAATGAATTTCTAACATTTTTGACATGCGTTTTTCTGGATTTTTTTGTTGTTATTCTGTCTCTCACTGTTCAAATAAACCTACCATTAAAATTATAGACTGATCATGTCTTTGTCAGTGGGCAAACGTACAAAATCAGCAGGGGATCAAATACTTTTTTCCCTCACTGTACACTTCAGTGCGACTTTTGACATTATCGATCATAGTCTGCTGATGGAAAAATGTATGTGTTATGGCTTTACACCCGTTGATATATTTTGTTTAAAGACTTACCTGTCTAACAGAACATGGAGGGTGTTCTTTAATGGAAGCCTCTCCAACATAATCCAGGTAAAATCAGGAATTCCCCAGGGCAGCTGTCTAGGCCCCTTACTTTTTTCAATATTTACTAAAACATGCCACTGGATTTGAGTAAAGCCAGTGTGTCTATGTATGATGATGACTCAACACTATACTCTTCAGCTACTACAGTGAGTGAAATCACTGCAACACTTAACAAAGAGCTGCAGTTCATTTCAGAATGGGTGGCAAGGAATAAGTTGGTCTGAAATATTTCAAAAACTAAAAGCATTGTATTTGGGACAAATCATTCACTATACCCTAAACCTCAACTAAGTCTTGTAATAAATAATGTGGAAATTTAGCAAGTATAGGTGACTAACCTGCTTGGAGTAACCCTGGATTGTAAACTGTCAAAACATGTTCATACAACAGTAGCTAAGATGGAGAGAAGTCTTTCCATAATAAAGCACTGCTCTGCCTTTTTAACAACACTATCAACAAGGAAGGTCCTACAGGCCCTACAGTTGAAGTCGGAGGTTTACATACACTCAGTTTTTCACAATTCCTGACATTTAATCCTAGTAAAAATTCCCTGTTTTAGGTCAGTTAGGATCACCACTTTATTTTAAGAATGTGAAATGTCAGAATAATAGTAGAGAGAATGATTTATTTCAGCTTTTATTTATTTCATCACATTCCCAGTGGGTCAGAAGTTTACATACACTCAATTAGTATTTGGTAGCATTGCATTTAAATTGTTTAACTTGGGTCAAACGTTTCGGGTAGCCTTCCACAAGCTTCCCACAATAAGTTGGGTGAATTCTGGCCCATTCCTCCTGACAGAGCTGGTGTAACTGAGTCAGGTTTGTAGGCCTCCTTGCTCGCACATGCTTTTTCAGTTCTGCCCACACATTTTCTGTAGGATTGAGGTCCGGGCTTTGTGATGGCCACTCCAATACCTTGACTTTGTTGTCCTTAAGCCATTTTCCCACAACTTTGGAAGTATGCTTGGGGTCATTGTCCATTTGGAAGACACATTTGCGACCACCAAGCTTTAACTTCCTGACTGATGTCTTGAGATGTTGCTTCAATATATCCACCTCATTTTCCTTCCTCATGATGCTATCTATTTTGTGAAGTGCACCAGTCCCTCCTGCAGCAAAGCACCCCCACAGCACGATGTTGCCACCCCCGTGCTTCAGGGTTGGGATTGTGTTCTTCGGCTTGCAAGCGACCCCCTTTTTCCTCCAAACATAATGATGGTCATTATGGCCAAACAGTTCTATTTTTGTTTCATCAGACCAGAGGACATTTCTCCAAAAAGAACGATCTTTGTACCCATGTGCAGTTGAAAACTGTAGTCTGGCTTTTTTATGGCGGTTTTGGAGCAGTGGTTTCTTCCTTGCTGAGCGGCCTTTCAGGTTATGTCAAAATAGGACTAGTTTTACTGTGGATATAGATACTTTTGTACCCGTTTCCTCCAGCATCTTCACAAGGTCCGTTGCTGTTGTTCTGGAATTGATTTGCACTTTTCGCACCAAAGTACGTTCATCTCTAGGAGACAGAACGCATCTCCTTCATGAGCGGTATGACAGCTGCGTGGTCCCAAGGTGTTTACACTTGCGTACTATTGTTTGTACAGATGAACGTGGTACCTTCAGGCATTTGGAAATTACTCCCAAGGATGAACCAGAATTTTTTTTCAGAGGTCTTGGCTGATTTATTTTGATTTACCCATGATGTCAAGCAAAGAGGCACTGAGTTTGAAGGTAGGTCTTGAAATACATCCACAGGTACACCTCCAATTGACTCAAATTATGTCAATTAGCCTATCAGAAGCTTCTAAAGCCATGACATCATTTTCTGGAATTTTCCAAGCACAGTCAACTTAGTGTATGTAAACTTCTGACCTACTGAAATTGTGATACAGAGAATTATAAGTGAAATTATCTGTCTGTAAACAATTTTTTGAAAAATGACTTGTGTCATGCACAAAGTAGATGTCCTAACTGACATGCCAAAACTATAGTTTGTTAACAAGAAATGTGTGGAGTGGTTGAAAAACGAGTTTTAATGACTCCAACCTAAGTGTATGTAAACTTCCGACTTCAACTGTAGTTTTGTCGCACCTGGACTACTGTTCAGTCTTTTGGTCAGATGCCACAAAGAGGGACCTCGGAAAATTACAATTGGCTCAGAACAGGGCAGCACGGCTGGCCCTTAAATGTACACGGAGAGCTAACATTAATAAAATGCATGTGAACTTCTCATGGCTCAAAGTGGAGGAGAGATTGACTTCATCACTACTTGTTTTTGTAAGAAGTGTTGACATGCTGAATGCACCAAGGTGTCTGTTTAATCTACTAGCACACAGCTCGGACACCCATGCATACCCCACAAGACATGCCACCAAAGGTCTCTTCACAATCCCCAAGTCAAGAACAGACTATGGGAGGTGCACAGTACTACACAGAGCCATGGCTACATGGAACTCTATTCCACATCAGGCAACTGATGTGAGCAGTAGAATCAGATAAACAAAACAGATAAAAATACACCTTATGGAATAGCGGGGACTTTGAAGAGACACACACAGGCACAGACACACATACAGCGCATTCGGAAAGTATTCAGACCCCTGGACCTTTTCCACATTTTGTTACGTTACAGCCATATTCTAAAATCGATTAAATTGCTTTTTTCCCCTCATCAATCTACACACAATACCTCATAATGACGAAGCAAAAATGGGTCTATAGATGTTTTTTGAAAATTTAAAGAAATAAAATAATAATGGAAATATCACATTTACATAAGTATTCAGACCCTTTACTCAGTACTTTGTTGATGCACCTTTGGCAGTGACTACAGCCTCAAATATTATTGGGTATGATGCTACAAGCTTGGCACACCTGTATTTGGCGAGTTTCTCCCATTCTTCTCTGCAGATCCTCTCATGCTCTGTCAGGTTGGATGTGGAGCGTCGCTGCACAGCTATTTTCAGGTCTCTCCAGAGATGTTAGATCGGGTTCAAGTCCGGGCTCTGGCTGGGCCACTCAAGGACATTCAGAGACTTGTCCCGAAGCCACTCCTGCGTTGTCCTGGCTGTGTGCTTAGGGTCATTGTCCTGTTGGAAGGTGAACCTTCACCCCAGTCTGAGGTCCTGAGCGCTCTGGAGCAGGTTTTCATCAAGGATCTTTTACTGAGGACTGGCTTCGGTCTGGCCACTCTACCATAATGACCTGATTGGTGGAGTGCTGCAGAGATGGTTGTCCTTCTGGAAGGTTCTCCCATCTCCACAGAGGAACTCTGGAGCTCTGTCAGAGTGACCATCGGGTTCTTGGTCACCTCCCTGACCAAGGCCCTTCTCCCCCGATTGCTCAGTTTGGCCGGGCGGCCAGCTCTAAGAAGAGTCTTGGTGGTTACAAACTTCATCCATTTAAGAATGATGGAGGCCACGGTGTTCTTGGGGACCTTCAATGCTGCAGAGATTTTTTGGTACCCTTCCCCAGATCTGTGCCTCGACACAATCCTGTCTCAGAGCTCTATGGACAATTCCTTTGACCTCATGGCTTGGTTTTTGCTCTGACATGCACTGTCAACTGTGGGACCTTATATAGACAGGTGTGTGCCTTTCAAAATCATGTCCAATCAATTGAATTTGTACAATCAAGTTGTAAAAAACTGTTTTCGCTTTGTCATTATGTTGTATTGTGTGTAGATTGATGAGGAAAACATTTTATTTAATCCATTTTAGAATAAGGCTGTAATGTAACAAAATGTGGAAAAAGTGAAAGGGTCTGAATACTTTCCGAATGCACTGTACACATGCACTCTACATACACGTACACATGGATTTTGTATTGTAGATATGTGATAGTACAGTAGTGGCCTGAGGGCACACACTTACTGTGTTGTGAAAAGTGTTATACAATGTAAATATATACATATAACTGCCTTAATGTTGCCAGGAAGAGTAGCTGCTAATGGGGATCCTTAATAAATACAAATACAAAACTCCTATGCTGTCAAGATCTCCCCAGAACACTGCATATTTTAACCTTAGAAATAAATAAACATCTCAGTTAGCTACTTCGCCCACCTTAGCCATTTGATTCCTGGTTAATTGAATGAAGGAATTATTTTATAAAGACATAAGTATTTGGTTGTAATTGTAATGTTGCAGGGTGGCCAACCATCCTCCAGGATATTCCAGGAGCTACTGGGTGTGCAGGCTTTTACTCCAGCCCTGCTCGAACACACCACATTGTAAAAAATCAGCTGCTCAACAGGACCTTGATAAGCTGACTTTGGTGTTTGAGCAGGGTTGGATCATAAACCTGCACACCCATGGCCTAACAGTGCAGTTATTTTACTTTGTGGGGGGTTAAGTGCCTTGCTCAAGGGCACTATGGCAGGAAATTGTACATGGGATCAGAGACCAGCAGTGGTTCCTTGCATCATTCAACACAATTTTCAGTCACCTTTTTGTCCCATGGCGTTACAGACCATTTTATATTTTTAGAAAAGTGACTTGAGCTTTAGGACAAGTAAAAAATAAGTCCTACTTGTCCAAAGGACAAGTGGCTAAAAAAGGTTAAATGTCAAGCCCTGCATTACCAAGCATTTCACACACATTATACAGATACTTTTAGCACTTGGTCTATAGCAACTTCCCACAAGAATAGACTTTAGGGTGAGGCAGGTGAACCTGCAGCCATATTACTTCAACAGCATTTGACATGAGATCCTCTCTAAGCTTTACAGGAATACGGCTCCGAACATATACAGCAACACCTCCCCTATAGCCATTCCTGTGTCTTTTCTGTAGGTATCCTTGTATTGCTACTGCTGTATCATCTAAGGGATTATCTAAGCAAGTTTCAGAGATGGCCAGTATATGAGTGTTATCCAATGTTAGCAAGTTATTGATTTCATGAACTTTATTTCTAAGGCTACATATCTTAATATGGGCTATTAATAGACAATACATAATATAATAAAAACAATAAAAACCACATTGTCTGGCTTATACAGTCAATCAGGCACTTGTGAGTCTCAATTGGTATGTGTTTGTGTGTGATGTTGGGCTGAAGCTACTGACCCGGACGCTTGGCTCTCTCACTCTTCCCAGGCTTTTGGGAGGGAGGGAGGACAACGATCTTGTCGTAGCGGATGTAAGCAATGTCCCCACACTCTCTGGCAGCTTTCATAGCTGGGATAAGTTAATTCTGCCTCTGGCGCACAGCTTCGGAGAAGTCCTCATTAAGGAAGATGTTGGTTCCACTAAAGTTCTTGGCTCTCTCCAGAACAGCCATCTTGTCCTTAAACCTTAGGAACTTGACCACTATCGGCCTGGGTCTGTCATCTGGGCTGGTTACAGGTTTTCCAGACCTGTGGGCGCCCTACCTCAATCTTCCTATGATCGATTTGCAGCTTTTCGGTTATCATTTTTCTCCCTTTCTCTTCAGACTGTCCCGGTCTCATGTGGAGACTCTAGTATGCCATCCACAACAATGTGGATTGTCCCTCTAGATAGTCTGTTTTCCCAGTCATTTGATGCATGGATTACAGTTTGTTGTCATCTTGCTGCAAGTCTCTTTCAGGACATCCACCTCTCCCTGGGAGAACTTCGAACTGTTCTTAAGATCTTGGACCTTTCTGGTCAGATCGTCCATTCTTTTGTTAGTGGAGTCCACCAGTATTTGGACCACGCACTTTAAGCAATTTTGATGTTGCTGTAACAATTGGTTGTAGACATATTTTTGTTGATTTAAAAGATTACGCACCTGTGATAGCAAAACACTGTCCTCTCCATTACTTCCAACTTCTTTAGCTTTGGGCGGCATGATGGTAGCAACGTAGGCTAACGCTGGTACTCAACACAATTCCAGCCAATTCAGCTCACAGGGCCGATGGAAACAGCAATAAACAGCAAGAATTTAAACAGCCACAAGCCCCGGGACTATCCGTGGTCCCAGCCACAAGGGCTAACCACGTCGCGGGCTGTGTTCAAACTGTCAAGGAAACCTTCACCAAGCAGCAGCTCTTCAGACTTTAGGGTTTGGCAGTATCCGGGGACAGATAGTAGCGGTCTCAGAAACTGAGGCTAACCGCGACACGGGATCCAAATTAAACAGGTAGGCTAGTAAACATTTTTTTTCCAAGGAAAAACTTTCAGAAACATTCAAAACAACAAACCGAGTTCTCTCTGGTTCCGCTTTTTTACTTCCAATTTCATGGTTACCTACAGACAAGTACTTTGACACTCAGGATGGGTATATGACATGTACCTAAACAACTTCCACCAGACAAATACACTGAATTGCAATATTTTTATTCAATAGCCTCCAGAACTGACCTTTTTTTTCACATTCATCAATCTTTTCAGTGATGGAACAAACATTCAGTCCAACATTGAAATCTACACCCCCCCGGCCCCAACAAAAGGGGCCTTGCAACAAAGCCATAAAGTAGTGTTCTTTCTCCAGCCCATTCAGAACATCTGTCCATATCTTGAAGGGGGAGGGCGTCTGAATTCCCCATTCTGCTGCAGGGGGGTACTGTCTCTTCCCTCTGGTGAGAGGGGGAAGAGGGTTAAGGGTGGTGGTAGTGATTAGGGTTATTGATGAGGGTTGCTTTAGGCATCGTCGTCAGAGGTGTCGCTGCTGCTGGTCTCTGTCTCCTCCGTGGTGTCGGTGGCCATTTTGAGGTTGCTGGTCTTCCACACGGCCAGGGAGTCTATGGGAGGGCTGTTCTTCAAGAGGCCATTTCTCCTTAGACCGTTCTTCTGCAGCTGGAGAGGAAAGACGACAATCGGGTGGGGTGGGGTGAGGTTAGGGTGGGTGGGGGACTGGTTTCAGCACAAGGGGCTTGAAATTAGAAATGTAAGCAGCAATGAACTTGGAAATGGCTGTCAGAAAGCATTCAGACAGCTGGAGTGTTAACAAATGCCATGACAGGTGACCGTCAATATGATCATTGAAACTTTTTTAAAGGCGTTTTTTCAGAAATGTAAGAATGGTTATTGTAAACTATCATGATTTGTTTAATGAGGGCACATCACGTGACAAGGTAATGAGTGCTTTATGACAAACGAGCTCAGTAACAGATGAGTACTATGAAGGGAGTGGCCAATACTGTAGTATGAATGGGTGGAAGAGTAACTACCTGTTCACTGATAGCCTGGAACTCCCTCATTTCGTCCTCTGTCAGAGGGGCACACGTCTCATCATTGTCACTCTCCTCCTGCCAACCCATCTCTTTCAATAACCTGGGAGAGAGAGAAAGCCACCATTAAAAGTGAACCTTGAGGATTTCTATTTTTTATAAATTGTGCCTCTACAATCATGAGCCAGACAAAAGGGGAGCACGCTTCACCACACCTACTTGCTATGTTGCTCCTCCACAACAACACTACTAGCCCCAACCACTTCACTATATGCAGATCTAAAGGGGTCGGATATGTGTGATGTGTGCAGTGTGTGAAACATGGCTCCATCTAGCCATCCAATGGGCTAAATGGAAGCTTCTGCCATATGGTTTAAAAAAAAAATCTATCCAGTTGCTTCAGATCAGCAAACTCCTGACAGAAGATAGGAACTGGCAAGCTAGAAGTGTTACTGTTGTCAGAACAGGCCAGTGTTTACCTATGCTCTGCCTCCAGAGAGCTGGACAGCACCTCCTGCTGGGGGAAGGTGGAAGAGCACAGCACCTGTTGCTTCATGGTTATTGTGGTCGTGTTGCCGTTTTCCTGAGAGACGCTGTGCTCGCACCGGTTCTGGTTCTCGTCCCCGCGGCCCACGTTGCTGTTCTGCAGATAGAAGCCCTCGTCAACCTGAGCGTGAAGAGGGCAAAGGTCAAGGCTGTGTCATATTTCACAACTTTCAGGGCTTGACATTAACTATTTTAGCCACTTGTCCAGCAGTCATGACCGCAGTACAATTCCACATGACCGTTGAGTCACGGTACTCTCCCCTTATGCACTCTGGAAATGCTTTGGTAGTACTGAATTTGCAAAAGACCATCAGGTCCTAATGGCCTGGTATTCAGGGCTCTTTTGTCCCTCTAACCACTCTGACATCATTGCAAACGCAATCGAAAATCACAAACACTTCAAACAGTATGCTGCTTTCAAAACTCACCTCAATGTGATGATCAATTTGATGAAAGAAGTACAACAGCAATGGACAGTACTTTCTAAAGATGATGATTAATTCTAAACACCCATAGGCATATTAGAGCTAATGCATAGGCTTATGAGCCAAAGACAGAAAAAACCCTGAATTAAAATTATAATTGTGCCTTACACAATACATAGCCTAACACATATTACGCATGGCAGAAAAACATGAAACAAATCAAATCAAAATTGTATTTGTCACATGCGCCGAATACAACAGGTGAAATGCTTACTTAAAAGCCCTTAACAAACAATGCAGTTTTAAGAAAGAATACCTAGAAAAAAAAGGAAAAAGAAAAAGTAACAAATAATTAAACAGCAGCAGTAAAATAACAATTGCGAGGCTAAAAGTTTTGAGAATGACACAAATATTAATGTTCACCAGGTCTGCTGCCTGAGATTTTTGGATGGCAATTTGCATATACTCCAGAATGTTATGAAGAGTGATCAGATGAAATGTAATTAATTGCAAAGTCCCTCTTTGCCATGAAAATGAACTTAATCCCCAAAAAACATTTCCACTGCATTTCAGCCCTGCCACAAAAGGACCAGCTGACATCTTGTTAGTGATTCTCTTGTTAACACAGGTGAGAGTGTTGACGAGGACAAGGCTGGAGATCACTCTGTCATGCTGATTGAGTTAGAATAACAGACTGGAAGCTTTAAAAGGAGGGTGGTGCTTGAAATCATTGTTCTTCCTCTGTTAACCATGGTTACCTGCAAGGAAACACATGCCGTCATCATTGCTTTGCACAAAAAGGGCTTCACAGGCAAGGATATTGCTGCTAGTAAGATTGCACCTAAATCAACCATTCATCGGATCATCAAGAACTTAAAGGAGAGAGGTTCAATTGTTGTGAAGAATGCTTCAGGGCGCCCAAGAAAGTCCAGCAAGCGCCAGGACTGTCTCCTAAAGTTGATTCAGCTGCGGGATCGGGGCACCACCAGTGCAGAGCTTGCTCAGGAATGGCAGCAGGCAGGTGTGAGTGCATCTGCACGCACAGTGAGGCGAAGACTTTTGGAGGATGGCCTGGTGTCAAGAAAGGCAGCGAGGAAGCCACTTCTCTCCAAGAAAAACATCAGGGACAGACTGATATTCTGCAAAAGGTACTGGGATTGGACTGCTGAGGACTGGGGTAAAGTCATTTTCTCTGATGAATCCCCTTTCCGATTGTTTGGGGCATCTGGAAAAAAGCTTGTCCGGAGAAGACAATGTGAGCGCTACCATCAGTCCTGTGTCATGCTAACAGTAAAGCATCCTGAGACCATTCATGTGTGGGGTTTCTTCTCAGCCAAGGGAGTGGGCTCACTCACAATTTTGCCTAAGAACACAGCCATGAATAAAGAATGGTACCAACACGTCCTCCGAGAGCAACTTCTCCCAACCATCCAAGAACAGTTTGGTGATGAACAATGCCTTTTCCAGCATGATGGAGCACCTTGCCATAAGGAAAAAGTGATAACTAAGTGGCTCGGGGAACAAAACATCAACATTTTGGGTCCATGGCCAGGAAACTCCCCAGACCTTAATTCCATTGAGAACTTGTGGTCAATACTCAAGAGGCGGGTGGACAAACAGAAACCCACAAATTCTGACAAACTCCAAGTATTGATTACACAAGAATGGGCTGCCATCAGTCAGGATGTGGCCCAGAAGTTAATTGACAGCATGCCAGGGCGGATTGCAGAGGTCTTGAAAAAGAAGGGTCAACACTGCAAATATTGACTCTTTGCATAAAATTTATGAAATTGTCAATAAAAAAAATTGACACTTATGGAATGCTTGTAATTATACGTCAGTATACCATAATAACATCTGACAAAAATATATCAGAACACTGAAGCAGCAAACTTTGTGAAGACCAATACTTGTGTCATTCTCAAACTTTTCAAAACTTTTGACCACGACTGTACAGTGGGTACCGGTACCGAGTCAATGTGCAGGGGCACCGGTTAGTCGAGGTAATATGTACATGTAGGTAGAGTTAAAGTGACTATGCATAGATAATAAAAAAGGAGTAGCAGCAGCGTAATGTAAAAAGGGGGGCAATGCAAATAGTCTGGGTAGCCATTTCATTTGATGTTCAGGAGTCTTATGGCTTGGGGGTAGAAGCCTCTTGGACCTAGACTTGGCGCTCCGGTACCGCTTGCCGTGCGGTAGCAGAGAGAACAGTCTATGACTAGGGTGGCTGGAGTCTGACAATTTTTAGAGCCTTCCTCTGACGCCGCCTGGTATAGAGGTCCTGGATGGCAGGAAGCTTGGCCCCAGTGATGTACTGGGCCGTACGCACTACCCTCTGTAGTGCCTTGCGGCCAGAGGCCGAGCAGTTGCCATACCAGGCAGTGAAGCAACCAGTCAGGATGCTCTCGGTGGTGCAACCCCCCACAAAGTAAAATAACTGCACTGTTAGGCTATTGTATGCAACACATGGTTAACCCTCCATCTGGAGAGCTACTGGGTTTGCAGGCTTTTGATCCAGCTTTGCTCCAACACCCAAGTGAGCTTATCAAGGTCATGTTGACCAGCTGATTTTTTACAATGTGGTGTGTTAGAGCTGGGCTCTAACAAAAGCCTGCACACCCAGTAGCTCTCCTGGAGGATGTAAAATATTGCAACATTAAAATGATCAACCAAATACTTTTAAATGTCTTCATAAAAAATAATTCCCTCATTCAATTAATCAGGGATCAAATGGCTAATGTAAGGTACTTCAAAGCAAGGTAGCTGACTAAGACATGTTTACCTTTATCCTTGTAAGGCTAAAATATTCAGGTTTCAGGGGAGATCTACTAAAAGCAGGGCTTGACATTCAGGTAAATTTGCTGTGGCACACCAGGTCAGTACCAAGTCAAAACTACTGGCCCGAATGAGAAAATTACTGGCCAGGCCAAGATCACAGGAAATAAGAGTTATGCACCCAGAATTTCAATCGAGGGTGATTTCATTTTCATTTACAGTCTGGGCAAGTACCTTATATTATACCCAACCATAAAATCTGATATTTACACTAATTGTTTGGAAAACAAAAATAAAACCATCCCTCCTCTCAATGACGACATTTAGCCTAATTAACATATTAAAAACTGTTTAAAATATAATATTGCCCTCCAGAAATGAGCCCAATAACATATTGATGAAAAGTGATATCTTTAGGGCCTATACATGGTCCGTATTATTAGGCAGGGGTGCTATTTTAGCAATAACCATTATCACCTGTAGCCTGATGCAGCATAGTGGCTACATGGCTGAAGCATGGGGTTGCTCATCTGCATTGTTTACCCCAATGGGCTAATCATTAACTAGACCAGACTCTAAATATGATCTTGATGCTTGTTTAATTGTTTAATGTAAATAAAATTAAAATAAATAAATCCCACAATCATGTGATTTTTACAGTGTATTTATAAATACAGTGTAATTGTGTGAACTTTACAATGAATATAGGCCTACCGTTTATGCGCTCGAATGGTGAGTGGATGACCTCTCCCGCTGTGATTGTATGCCTGTATACACTCAGATTGTAAAACGCTGCCAAATGTGCAATATCTGGAGTTGAGAAATAAATCAAACATCACTGGAAGGCTGGGATCCCACTTTTTTCCAATAATTGCCATCAAAACTGTGATGGCTGTCTTTTCCAGTGCGTGTGATTAATAAACTGAACAAAAATATAAACTAAACATGTAGTGTTGGTCCCATGTTTCATGAGCTGAAATAAAAGATCCCAGAAATTTTCCAGATACACAAAAAGCTTATTTCTCTAAACGTTTGGCACAAATTTGTTTACATCCCTGTTAGTGAGCATTTCTCCTTCGCCAAGATAATCCATCCACCTGACACGCGTGGCATAATCAAGAAGCTGATTAAACAGCATGATCATTACACAGGTGCACCTTGTGCTGGGGACAATAAAAGGCCACTCTAAAATGTGCAGTTCTGTCACACAACATAATGCCACAGATGTCTCAAGTTGAGGGAGCGTGCAATTGGCATGCTGACTGTAGGAATGCCCACCAGAGCTGTTGCCAGAGAATTGAATGTTAATTTTCTTCCATAAGCCGACTCCAACGTCATTTTAGAGAATTTGGCAGTACGACCAACCGGCCTCACAATCGCAGACCACGTGTAACCACGCCAGCCCAGGACCTCCACATCCGGATTCTTCACCTGCGGGATCATCTGAGACCAGCCACCCGGACAGCTGATGAAACTGTGAGTTTGCACAACCAAAGGATTTCTGCACAGTCAGAAGACTTCTCAGGGAAGCTCATCTGCGTGCTTGTCGTCCTCACCAGGGTCTTGACCTGACTGCAGTTCGGCGCCACTGGCACACTGGAGAAGTGTGCTCTTCACAAATGAATCCCGGTTTTAACTGTACCGGGCAGATGGCATTGTGTGGGCGAGCGGTTTGCTGATGTCAACGTTGTGAACCGAGTGGCCCGTGGTGGCAGTGGGGTTATGGTATGGGCAGGCATAAGCTACGGACAACAAACACAATTGCATTTTATCGATGGTAATTTGAATGCACAGAGATACCGTGACGAGATCCTGAGGCCCATTGTCGTGCCATTCATCCGCCACCATCACCTCATTTTTCAGCATGATAATGCACAGCCCAATGTAGCAAGGATCTGTACACAATTCCTGGAAGCTGAACATTTCCCAGTTCTTCCATGGCCTGCATACTCACCAGACATGTCACCCACTGAGTATGTTTTGGAATGGGTGGCCAGTAATATACTTGTCCTGGACATCTCTAAAACTAAGAGCATTGTATTTGGTAATGAATGGTGTGGCTGTTGAACAAGTTGAGGACACTAAATTACTTGGTGTTACCTTAGATTGTAAACTGTCATGGTCAAAACATATTGATTCAATGGTTGTAAAGATGGGGAGAGGTCTGTCCATAATAAAGAGATGCTCTGATTTTTTTTAAAGCAAGTCCTGCAGGCTCTAGTTTTGTCTTATATTGATTATTGTCCAGTCATGTGGTCGAGTGCTGCAAGGAATGACCTAGTTAAGCTGCAGCTGGCACAGAACAGAGCAGCACGTCTTGCTCTTCATTGTAATCAGAGGGCTGATATAAATACTATGCATGCCAGTCTTTCTATGCTAAGAGTTGAGGAGATACTGACTGCATCTGTTCTTCTTTTTATAAGAAACAATGTGTTGAAAATCCCAAATTGTTTGCATTGTCAACTTACACAAAGCTCTGACACACACACTTACCCCACCAGACATGCCACCAGGGGTCTTTTCACAGTCCCCGAATCCAGAACAAATACAAGAAAGCGTTCAGTATTATATAGAGCCATTATTGCATGGTACTCCATTTCATCTCATATTGCACAAATAAACAGCAAACCTGGTTTCAAAAAACAGATAAAGCAACACCTCATGGTACAACACCTCTCCCCTATTTGACATAGATAGTTTGTGTATATATTGCTATGTAGGCTACGTGTGCCTTTAAAAGTTTTTTATGTAGTTCTGTCCTTGAGCTGTTCTTGTCTATTAATGTTCTGTATTATGTCATGTTTAATGTTTTGTGTGGACCCCAGGAAGAGTAGCTGCTGCTTTTGCAACAGCTAATAGGGATCCTAATAAAATACCAAATACCATGTTTGGGATATTCTGGATCGACGCATTCGACAGCGTGTTCCAGTTCCCACCAATATCTAGCAACTTCGCACAGCCATTGAAGAGGAGTGGGACAACATTCTACAGGCCACAATCAACAGCCTGATCAACTCTATGTGAAGGAAATGTGTTGCGCTGCATGAGGCAAATGGTGGTCACACCATATACCGACTGGTTTTCTGATCCACGCCCCTCCTTTTTTAAAAGATATCTGTGAGCAACAGATGCATATCTGTATTCCCAGTCATGTGAAATCCATAGATTAGGGCCTAATGATTTTATTTGAATTTACTGATTTTCTTATATGATCTGTAACTCCGTAAAATCTTTGAAATTGTTGCATGTTGAGTTTATATTTTAGTTCATTATTAGCTTTGGGATTTATTCTGTTTTTTAAACAATTATATAGACTACAGCAGTGGTCACCAACCTTAGTGATCTTGACTCAGATTTCATAATCAAAAAGTAGGCAGAGATCTACCACCCAGATAATTTTTTTAAACATTACTTTTTAAAAATTTAACATTAACCTAATAAAAACCGTTCTGTAGGAAAGAGGTTTGTGCAGTAGGCCTAATACATTATCACATCATATGCTTGGCCTGCCAATATTGTTATTATTAGACTATATTATATTTCAAGCTTTAATGACAAAATAGATCAGTTGGTGTAGCACTTGATGGTCATGGTGCTTTCAAGTCAACAGGGAACTCGGGGGAAAAAACAAGATCAATTCATGACGTCAGTGATCTTCAGGTCGGAAAGTCAGAGGTCTAGAAAGACCCCAGAGTTTCCTACTTGGAATTCCGAATTGGATGATCGTTCAAAACTATTTTTCCCAGTCGGATCTTGTTTTTTCAGAGTTCCCAGTTGTCTTGAACAGTCGGAAATTACACAGCATTAGTCTCAGCAGAGGGAGGCAGAGAGCAGCAGTGTCTGCCTCTCACGGTCCCTGCGCTCTCCTTCCTTTTGTGGTGGAGAAATTACAAGATTATGTTATAATACTGTTTATGCATTGAATGGTTGTTTTATGCAATAGAATAGGGTTGTTAGAATTCTCTCATCTGTGTCTGTGTGAACTGAGAGGAGCCTCTGAAGCTTGGGCTAGCAACTGATTAAGTGATGGCTAGGTGATAAATCCAACAGCCACATTCCATTCTATGATTAGTGGTGTGTGAGCGGGAGATGTCGCTGGTCTGACTGAGCCTGCATTTCATAGACTGGACTGGTGTCTGTGTGTATAAGGTATCAGGGACAAGATCTGTTATGAATAGTTGATAAGAACCTCGTCTTGGGGGCCAAACCCTGGTTTCCATACAATGAGAACAGTCTTCACAGCAGATACTGTCTGCTGTGAATTATTCATTGCTTTCATACAAATCCTAACCTTTTGACCCATTCCACACATATGTTGTTTGTCATGGACATTCAGGAGGATGTACGTTGCTATAAAAGGTGTAACCCGAATCTGCTCGTGGCGCTCTCGGCATTACACTTCAGAGTGTGGGATCTCCCCTATTTTACCTAGATAGTTTGTGTGTATGTATTGATATGTAGGCTACTTGTGCCTTTAAAAAAATGTTTTATGTAGTTCTGTCTTTGAGCTGTTCTTGTCTTTTAATGTTTTGTATTATGTCATGTTTCATGCTTTGTGTGGACCCCAGGAAGAGTTGCTGCTGCTTTTGCAAAAGCTAATGGGGATCCTAATAAAATACCAATACCAATTATTGCAATAATTAATAGATATTAAAGAATGATTGTTTGAAGAAATAACAAAGTCTCTCTCCTTTGATTAGAATAATTACCACAACAATTTGGTGATGAGGAGGGAATGATAATCTTCATTTTGCTGATTGCTCCCGGGGATATCCAGGTTAACCGTGCACCGGAGTTGCATTAGATGCAGCCGGGGAAGCTATACTCCACTAGATGGAGCTGATTGGATCCCCACCTGGCTGGGAGCGTCGGCTGAATGGATACATCATTTCGAACAGAATCAGATGAAGGGTGAGACTGATTTCTTTCAATAATTAAACTTGAAAGTGCACAGAATTAATAGTACTAATTGAACATTGTTAATGTTGAGTGGGCAGTTTAGGCGAAAATGTTGAGTGGGCAAGAAAATAAAAATGTCACGTACCTAAGTGTTACCCTTATCCTAGGTTGAAAAGAGAAGTATAGTCTCTTATTTACCTAGGTAAGAAGTGGGCAGTTAGGAGAAAAGGGTGTTCATTGTCTTTAAAGTATTCCTGAGGGACGTGGAGTAGGTTTGGAAAAGATAAAAATGTATCTTATTATGAACCCTAGGAATGTCGGCGATCTTCAATTGAGGGGAACAGGTCGCGCATACCGGTGTATCTGACTTCTAGACATTGTATTTCGGCCAGTCTTTTAGGGTATGGTCCGGCTATTGTATCTTGGTGGGACCGATCCCTGCAGGTTTCCCAAATTTGGAAACCTTAGAGGAGATTTATGATTATGGGAAAATTGGTTATGGTAAAATGTTAATGTAATAGATTTGACATTCCAAATTTGGGCCCTGTTATAGAAGAAAATATTCCTGCATGTTATACAAATATTGATTAAGTGTGTTTGGGAATAGCATTGTGTGAATGTGATATGAGAGTTGTGTGAATGTGGAAATAAGTCTTAATCTGTGGTTTGGATAATAAGATATAGAAACGTGTATAACAATCTTATTTAAATTTAGATAAGTTATCTTGGGGCTCCGTCCATCACTGCCCATCATTGAATATCACAGGGTGGTATTGAGCGCGGGACGTTATTTTAGACAGTAGCGGCATGTCTATAGCTTCTGGGAGGCTACACTTTGCCGTGGTATGTTGAGACCCGTTGAGGATCCCATGACCCGCCGGGCAGCATCCGGGAAACCAAGGTTTTTGGGTTCTGATTGAGAGTCGTTGACAACGCACATAGAGTGGTGGGTGTGAGTAACTAAGATTTCTAACGTTATATATGGATTCTGTGAATATATGAAAACGTGACAAATTGTATGTGTATAATCTATTCCTACAGATTTGATGAAGT
The DNA here is from genome assembly GCF_020615455.1 of Coregonus clupeaformis. Lineage (NCBI taxonomy): Eukaryota > Metazoa > Chordata > Actinopteri > Salmoniformes > Salmonidae > Coregonus > Coregonus clupeaformis. The sequence continues at coordinate 14,474,468 of NC_059218.1, read as the reverse complement.
AATAATGACACGTATAATATTCATATACCAACTTGTGCACCCATACGTAGATGTACGTAAGGGGTGTACAAAGTATTCTGAGAGGTTCAGAGTGGTCCGTTTATGGATCATTTGATAAAGACAAGGTTAGAGCATTATCTGGGAAATGGTCTCAGAAAACTGATTGGCGTATGTCCACTTTTGGTAAAGTATGGGGAATTAACCGATGTAACTATAAAATGCTTATGGGATTTTCTCCACCCGGGTAATACATTAAAACACAAAACTGCCCATAAGGCCTGGAAATTAGTTTTTTTCCGCCGTATGAGGAGTTGATATATTTATCGAATAAACCCCTTTTCCATACAGTTACAGCGAAATAAGGTGGAATCTCTACGTAACTTATAACGTAGTACAAAGCCTAACTTAGGGTTTCCAAAATAATTATCATTGCAGAGCGCATGTGGTGTAATAAAGGAATTTCATTATGTCGCAGGGGAAAAGATAATCCGCTTTTATTAAACTCTCCAGATCTGTTTCCAAATCAATGAATGTCGATTCAACTCGTTGACTGCAAATGTATTCCCTTTGAGTAAGTGTTAGTCTTTGCAAAGAAACACTTGGACGAACTTTAAGGCTGTTTTCTGGTAATGGTGTCATTATTATGTTCCAGATGTAAAGACAACAAACCATTGTAATTGGATTTACTTGTCATTTCAATAGGCATAGGGTCTATCTTACTGACAAAAATCTGGGTTTCTGATTGTAATTCAACTATTGGTATGTTTTGCTTAGATCTAGCAGCCAGTGTTTGTTTTAAGATATACAGTGGGGAGAACAAGTATTTGATACACTGCCGATTTTGCAGGTTTTCCTACTTACAAAGCATGTAGAGGTCAGTAATTTTTATCATAGGTACACTTCAACTGTGAGAGACGGAATCTAAAACAAAAATCCAGAAAATAACATTGTATGATTTTTAAGTAATTAATTTGCATTTTATTGCATGACATAAGTATTTGATCACCTACCAACCAGTAAGAATTCCAGCTCTCACAGACCTGTTAGTTTTTCTTTAAGAAGCCCTCCTGTTCTCCACTCATTACCTATATTAACTGCACCTGTTTGAACTCGTTACCTGTATAAAAGACACCTGTCCACACACTCAATCAAACAGACTCCAACCTCTCCACAATGGCCAAGACCAGAGAGCTGTGTAAAGACATCAGGGATAAAATTGTAGACCTGCACAAGGCTGGGATGGGCTACAGGCCAATAGGCAAGCAGCTTGGTGAGGAGGCAACAACTGTTGGCGCAATTATTATAAAATGGAAGAAGTTCAAGATGACAGTCAATCGGTCTGGGGCTCCATGCAATATCTCACCTCGTGGGGCATCAATGATCATGAGGAAGGTGAGGGATCAGCCCAGAACTACACGGCAGGACCTGGTCAATGACCTGAAGAGAGCTGGGACCACAGTCTCAAAGAAAACCATTAGTAACACACTACGCCGTCATGGATTAAAATCCTGCAGCGCACGCAAGGTCCACCTGTTCAAGCCAGCGCATGTCCAGGCCCGTCTGAAGTTTGCCAATGACCATCTAGATGATCCAGAGGAGGAATGGGAGAAGGTCATGTGGTCTGATGAGACAAGAATATAGCTTTTTGGTCTAAACTCCACTCGCTGTGTTTGGAGGAAGAAGAAGGATGAGTACAACCCCAAGAACACCATCCCAACCGTGAAGCATGGAGGTGGAAACATCATTCTTTGGGGATGCTTTTCTGCAAAGGGGACAGGGCGACTGCACCGTATTGAGGGAGGATGGATGGGGCCATGTATCGCGAGATCTTGGCCAACAACCTCCTTCCCTCAGTAAGAGCATTGAAGATGGGTCGTGGCTGGGTCTTCCAGCATGACAACGACCCGAAACACACAGCCAGGGCAACTAAGGAGTGGCTCCGTAAGAAGCATCCCAAGGTCCTGGAGAGGCCTATCCAGTCTCCAGACCTGAACCCAATAGAACATCTTTGGAGGGAGCTGAAAGTCCGTATTGCCCAGCGACAGCCCCGAAACCTGAAGGATCTGGAGAAGGTCTGTATGGAGGAGTGGGCCAAAATCCCTGCTGCAGTGTGTGCAAACCTGATCAAGACCTACAGGAAACGTATGATCTCTGTAATTGCAAACAAAGGTTTCTGTACCAAATATTAAGTTCTGCTTTTCTAATGTGTCAAATACTTACGTCATGCAATAAAATGCAAATTCATTACTTAAAAATCATACAATGTGATTTTCTGTATTTTTGTTTTAGATTCCGTCTCTCACAGTTGAAGTGTACCTATGATAATAATTACAGACCTCTACATGCTTTGTAAGTAGGAAAACCTGCAAAATCGGCAGTGTATCAAATACTTGCTCTCCCCACTGTATACTGAACGATTTAGCTGCTTGCTTGGGTCAAATTGAAAGGCTAATTTGTTCAACATGAATAGCTGGACAATATCGAGGTAATCATTTTTTGTGTTGCCTAATGGTTTGCTGGTGGAAACTACTGAGAATGGGGTCGTAATTTAAATCACTACATTGAATATTAATACTATGGATATATATTGAATGTATGCTTGTCGACAATAGTCAGTGTTTGTTTTATTACCTGTTGTCTACTCAGAAGGGACTATTACCTATATCTAATGCATTCTAATAATAGTGGACAGGCAATTGTGGTAGAGCTGCGACCATGATCATAATTAATAACTAAACATGGGTATTAATTATTGCATGATAATACAAGGCTATAATACAATTAATTTAAGTTGTGGGCTGAAAGAGGCTCTAGTATTGTGAACTATTTTAGCACCCATCGAAATGTATATTTTTCCTTATGGATTGACTGATGTATTTTATAAACTTGGCGCATTACATGTTAATTTTAAACTCATGGACATTTCATGAGTGTGAAGCAGAAAGAGTAGAGAAAGTTGTCAAGTTATTTTTTAAATTTTTTAATCCTTACGTTAGAGAACGTTGTTTGAGAATGATTTATGTTATTAATTTTTTATACTGGAAAGAATAGAAGAGTTTCCATGTTTTAGTCCGCTGGTGAAAGCGAGTCATGCTCGCTGGGCTCTATGAGGCTGTAAAGGACGAAGTGGGTTAAGTTTGTTGTAGTGGTATGACTAAGTTGAATGCGGAGATGTTCTTTGACGATTTCTAATAATTAGTACTTAATTCTATAGTTTGGGTAACACCAGTGATTAAAGCAAACAAGTTAATGTATTCTAAAATGATAATCTGTTTCCATTACATGGAACAGTGTAAAGTAATTGATGTGGATTACAGTTAGTTTTGACTATTACGCTGATGAGACAGCACGAACTTGTTGAAGGTTCTAGATTTGTTAATTAATAGGTTTCTATTTTTACAAAATCAATGCAACAGGTTACAATAATACGATTTCTGGAAAGGGGTTCTGGGTTTGTTTATTTTAGAAAGTGTTTGTTCTGCTTAACGGGACGCTGTACCATCTGATGTGTTTTAACTTTACCTTACGGGAAATTAGATTGGAGTTAATATTGGGAGTAAGTGTTAGTCAAGTTTTTAAGAAGCAATTCTGTCAAGCAACAGCATTGGGGCTACCAAACCTAAAATTACCTTTTAAAATGTTTGTTCATGAACATGAAGGGCATTGTGGTGTGGTGGATACGGAAAATCTTGGGGAAAAGAGAGACCAGTCAGATAAATGTCGTTGTGTCTAAATAAGATTACATAAACATTGGGGTGGATTAAAACAAACAATTAATGATTGGAGGGAGTACAGTGGACTAATCATTATCATGTTTTGTTTGTAATTACAACTTTTGGGTTGCTGATTAAGATGTAGCAGAGTGAATATTAACGAAATGTACACTTTCTCTTCCAGGAGAGGGGTTAGTCATTATCGCTCTCTTTGAAATGTTTCCCGAGACTGGTCTTGGGGAGAGCAGTTAGTGAAATTCGGCAGTTTTGTAAGTATAAAGGTATCCGTATTCTGCCGTAAAGGGAGCGCCCAAATTAAATAAGGCCTGGCCATTTTTGTTTGTTTTTGCAAATACCCACACACAACACACTTGTTATGAATATATGTTAGTGGTGTTAATTTAGTGACTCTTTTTTTAAATTTATTATTTAATCACGATGTGAGTCGTGTCAAAATGGAGGTGTTACTGGTCCTCTGAAGGTTTTTGGATTGAAGTTTTACACACCTTGAGTGATATATAGAAGTGTATCGAGTGATATATGAAGGAGTGCATTGTTGTGTTGTTTGTTCTGTTTCGATACAAATCTCACCAGATTGGGTCTGATGGATGATCGAGATTACTCCCTAAGGATTAGCGGTCTAACTTCCTGATCCTGTGACTCTGCGGTGAGGTCAACAGTGTGATAGGGGAGTACAAGCCAATTTAAAAAATAGTTTCAACAGAACGTGTTGTTATTCTTGTCTTAGAAATTTGTATTAAGAATATTGGTAAAAGTAATAATTTGTCATACAGTCAATGCTTGTCTGGATTCCCTGAATCAGAAATGAACTGAACTAAACTGTTGTTCTGATCTGTCCTCTCCCGAGGTTATGGTGAAGGTGACTACAGATGGTATCTAGATGCATAAAAGGGATCATTCGGCCAAGAACGGTCTGAACCTCAAAACCCCCTCTGACCGGCTGAAGAAAATGCCGTTCAGTATGGTCCTGCACCACTTCTACCGTGAGACCTGAGTCCGAGCCAGCAACCTGTACACAGCATCCAATCGAAGCTATCAACTGCCTTCTCTCTCATACCTTTTCTCTCAGGAGTGCGACAGGAGTCCACGTGTGGTGAGCATGACGAGAGATCAGTTCCAAACTTCTCTCATGTTGCTGGTATACTGGTTGGCAAATGGACAAGACGTAATGGGTGGTAAAGGTAGTGGGCGGCCCAGGTGAGACAATGAAATTGGGACTTATCATGGGCCATCCACTTTGAACTACAATGCTATCTGAAGAAGAAAATGAAGAGACACCAGAAGATTGAGTGCCGGGGAAGGAGGGTGTTGGTCAACTGTGCCCATAACTGCTTTAGGCTTGTCTAAAATTGTTTATTTTGGGGTATCAGGTTGATTGTAGAGGACTACACACTGCTAAACTTACAGTAATTTAGATTAAGAATGCATTAAGATTCTGATCTGTAATTATGTTAATATAAATGTACATTCAGTGTCGATGTGTGCTAAGTTGAGGGTTTTAACTTTGAGTGACAGGACCAATGTGAATCACTAGGCATTGTCATTCTACATTTGGTTTGGATAACTAAAATAGGGTTTTGATTATGATTTGGAAACTGAATGATTTTTTGAAAACTGACTAATTGATTTGAGTAAGTTTTTAGTTTGTTAATAATCATATGAGTGAAGCAAATAATATGTTATGGATTGATTGTTTTGATTGTTGTTATGCTATTGTGACGCGGGTAAAGAAGTTGTGTACTAAAGATATTGACACTATTCTCAGCATGTCCTGGTGAATGGAGAGGGTGAACTCTGATCCTGAGAGTGAAACTGATCCTAATCTATTTGACCTATATACATGACCAAATTACATTTTTTATTTTAATCATAATACTCAGGAACTATAGCAGGTTTATGCTAATGAAACAGAGTCCATAGGTGTTGCCTTATAGTGGATTCATGATGCTTGTCCTGGGTCATTTTCATTAGGCCCTAAACAGAATAAATGTTACTTAAACCGGGAGTCACTACCTGGATTTGTCCAACAAATACGCACATTTTAGTTTCTACAGATGGTGTTATGGGGATGGAAATAGTTATTTCCACCATGCTGACCAATGGGAGCGTGCTCAGTATCAACATGATGATTGTGTTTCGTACTGATGAAAAATGATTTACATTGCTGAGAATTTCTTAACGATATTTTAATGTTTATATCGTTCCCAATTAAGGATAATTTTATGTTAAGGTAAAAAGCTCAATGAACCAACGGATGGTCATTTATAATGGTAATATAAATCACACACAAAAAATGTCCCTTTTTCAGGACCCTGTCTTTCAAAGATAATTCGTAAAAATCCAAATAGCTTCACAGATCTTCATTGTAAAGGGTTTAAACACTGTTTCCCATGCTTGTTTAATGAACCATAAACAATTAATGAACATGCACCTGTGGAACGGTCGTTAAGACACTAACAGCTTACAGACGGTAGGCAATTAAGGTCACAGTTATGAAAACCTAGGACACTAAAGAGGCCTTTCTACTGACTCTGAAAAACACCAAAAGAAAGATGCCCAGGGTCCCTGCTCATCTGCATGAATGTGCCTTAGGCATGGTGCAAGGAGGCATGAGGACTGCAGATATGGCCAGGGCAATACATTGCAATGTCCATATTGTGAGACGCCTAAGACAGCGCTACAGGGAGACAGGACGGACAGCTGATTGTCCTCGCAGTGGCAGACCACGTGTAACAACACCTGCACAGGATCGGTACATCCGAACATCACACCTGCGGGACAGGTACAGGATGGCAACAACAACTGCCTGAGTTACACCAGGAACGCACAATCCCTCCATCAGTGCTCAGACTGTCCGCAATAGGCTGAGAGAAGCTGGACTGAGGGCTTGTAGGCCTGTTGTAAGGCAGGTCCTCATCAGACATCACCGGCAACAACGTCGCCTATGGGCAAAAACCCACCGTCACTGGACAAGACAGAACTGGCAAAAAGTGCTCTTTACTGACGAGTCACGGTTTTGTCTCACCAGGGGTGATGGTCGGATTCACGTTTATCGTCGAAGGAATGAGCATTAAACCGAGGCCTGTACTCTGGAGCGGGATCGATTTGGAGGTGGAGGGTCCGTCATGGTCTGGGGCGGTGTGTCACAGCATCATCGGACTGAGCTTGTTGTCATTGAAGGCAATCTCAACGCTGTGCATTACAGGGAAGACATCCTCCTCCCTCATGTGGTACCCTTCCTGCAGGCTCATCCTGACATGAACCTCCAGCATGACAATGCCACCAGCCATACTGCTTGTTATTTCCTGCAAGACAGGAATGTCAGTGTTCTGCCATGGCCAGCGAAGAGCCCGGATCTCAATCCCATTCAGCACGTCTGGGACCTGTTGGATCGGAATGTGAGGGCTAGGGCCATTCCCCCCAGAAATGTCCCAGAATATTTACACGTTAAGTTTGCTGAAAATAAACAAAGTTGACAGTGAGAGGATGTTTATTTTTTTGCTGAGTTCACTAGTGCAATAGTGTGGGGTCGGCCAGCCTCAGTATTGCAGAGCACTCACCCTATTCACGTGTGTGTGTGTGTGGTGTGACCTGCTGCCTTATAAGGTTTGAATACGTGTATTAATGTATTTTAAACCTTGTAATTTTATTTTAAGTTGAGAGAAGTCTCAAAATGGGGATTGTGGTAGAGAAATTACAAAATTGTTATAATACTGTTTATGCATCGAATGGTTGTTTTATGCAATAGAATAGGGTTGTTAGAACTCGCTCATCTGTATTTGTGTGAACTGAGAGGAGCCTCTGAAGCTTGGGCTGGCAACTGATTAAGTGATGGCTAGGTGATAAAACCAACAGCCACATTGCATTCTATGATTAGTGGTCTGTGAGAGGGAGATGTCTCCGGTCTGACTGAGCCTGCATTTCATAGACTGGATTGGTGTCTGTGTGTATAATGTATCAGGGATGAGATCTGTTATGAATAGTTGATAAGAACCTCGTCTTGAGGGCCAAACCCTGGTTTCCATACAATGAGAACAGTCTTCACAGCAGATACTGTCTGCTGTGAATTATTCATTGCTTTCATACAAATCCTAACCTTTTGACCCATTCCACGCATCTGTTGTTTGTCATGAACATTGAGGAGGATGACTTTGCTATAAAAGGTGTAACCCGAATCTGCTCGTGGAGCTCTCAGCATCACACTTCAGTGTGAGATCGGCCAGCTTCATTATTGCAATCATTAAATCATCAATATTAAAGAATGATTGTTTGAAGAAATAACAAAGTCTCTCTCCTTTGATTAGAATAATTACCACAACACTTTCCTCAGGTGAGACTGACCAGAGAGAGTGGACCCAGTCTTCCACCTAATAGCGAAACTGGAGTCGCAACGCATCTGCCTCATGCACAGATTCATGTTGTTCCTATGACCTGAGAAAGTGAAATATTCCTCGATATTAAAATAGACACGACGAGCTGCTAGTAATAATAAAAACGCAGGGCTATCGATACACTTGGCTACTCATTTATTGCAGCTGCAGGACAAGTGGAAGCGCGTTTTATGTTTAGTAATTTGTGCTGACAGTGCTGAATAAAAACGTAGACATGAACTCACTCATAAAAACAGCAGCTCTTTGCTGTATTCTTTGACAGCCTCTCTCTGGTCATGTTTTTAAAAGTTATGAAATCTCACGTATCAAACTTTGCTGTGGCCGAGGAAGCTGTTGGCACAGTGATTTGAGTTATCCGATCGGCCAGCGCAGTAGGCACACTTGATTTAGCCACAGATCCCAAAATGGGAACAGAAGTCCAGTGCGCAGGGCTTCTGAATCAAGTGCACCTACCGCCAACAGCGGAAAAAAATAAAAATAAAAATAAATAAGGAACGCAAGCCTTTTTCGTTGGCTTTTCTACAGAAATGTTTGGTGATCAACTAGGAATGCCTTGAAGAGCGACCGGTTGGTGACCACTGGACTACAGAATATAATTATTACAATATTTTTACACTGGCAAAAGCGGTGCCTGTCAATACAATAGCCCCTAACAATTCTACTCCGATGCACTCTGCAGAAATTGGGAGAACAGCGCACAACATGTCGCATGCAGAGGACACTTTGATACACTTGTGATCGGAGTAATTGTTTGATAGTGACTATTTTTACTTGTCCATTCGGACAACTTAAATCTATATTCTACTTGTCCAACAATTTTTTTTTACCTGTCACAGACAAGAGTACAATGTTGAGCCTGACTTTTCATTGACATAACCATTTCAAAATGACACAATTATGGGTGGATGACTGAGTCGGTTGTCATACAGATGCATAAGGCATCAAAGACGGCGTTATGATCGCAGTCTAAGGGTAACTGTTACAAAAACTAATTATTTGTATGCTAGCCATTCAAAGTGATGTCAGTTAAGTTGGTCTGATACATACACCTTTAAACCTTTTTCTCTGTACATTTGTTGATGAGGAAAAGTAGAGTTTCTCTGTGCATGACGTGCACGCAGGCACGCACACACCTTGCAGTTATGATGGAGGTCCTCCTCGTCCACCATGTCCTGTTTGAGGGCTTTGAGGAAGTGGCTCTTGCGGTCCAAGCGCATGCGTGTCAGACGCATCATGAGCCGCGGCTGACTGCCCTTGTTCACTGGGGACGATGAGCTGGAGCGACTCGCCTAGAAAACAGCAATTAGTCAATCAATTATTGTGTGGGCTATTCCCCACAAAAATATATGCATTTGTTGAAGCTCAATGTTACATTCAAATCTCCCTATCATCATATCTAAGCCAATATGACACCAATGTTGATGAAAATTCGCAAATCACCTTGATTGGAAATACACAGCACACCTCTCGTCATGAGCTGTCCGGCCGATACAGAGAACCACATACCAGATTTTTTACCAGGGCGTTAGCAATTGAGTTTGAGTATTTTCTGCGCCTACCTATTTTCAAATTCTAAAGTGAACATTGGATTAAGAGAAAAATCTGATTTACTTAGTTTGTAGATGCAACAGTTTTTATAAAATGTATAGCTCTCACGTGCTGATTTCTGTCCACTAAGAACCAACGATGTGCTAACTTTTTGTAGCATTTCTGACAATGCTAACATCTTTTCAGCTGAATCTCAGAGTCCAGGGGACCAGTAACTTGGTTGCTGCGCAACAGCAGCAGCTAGCTAGCAGCAGAAAGCAAGTATTCAGACCTTGACTTTTTCCACATTTTGTTCACTTACAGCCTTATTATAAAATGGATTAAATAAACAAATTTACTCAATCTACACACAATACCCCATAATGACAAAAGAGAAAAAAGGTTTTTAGAAATGTTTGCAAATGCATAAAAAAAATGAAAAAAGAAATACCTTATTTACATAAGTAATCAAATCCTTTACTATGAGACTCGAAAGTGAGCTCAGGTGCATCCTGTTTCCATTGATGATCCTTGAGATGTTTCTACAACTTGATATGAGTCCACCTGCAGTAAATTAAATTGATTGGACATAATTTGGAAAGGCACACACCTGTCTATATAAAAGGTCCCACAGTTGACAGCGCATGTCAGAGCAAAAACCAACCCATGAGGTCAAAGGAATTGTCCATAGAGCTCCGTCATTATGGGCTATTGTGTGTAGATTGATGAGATAAAAACGATTTAATCAATTTTAGAATAAGGCTGTAACGTAACAAAATGTGGAAAAAGTCAGTGTCTGAATGGTTTGGCGTACAAACTATCAAGCCCTCTATGGAAAGATGAGACTCCCACGAACACGTTGGTGTACGGGACTCGTCTGAAGTCGGTACAGCCGATCTGCCAAATTCTGTCTGTAGCGTCTGAACAGTTTGGGCTACACAATAATATGACCCATCTGTGGGAAGGTGAGTCTCTCAAGAACACGTACATGTCGATTGCTTTGCTCTAGGATGCCCACAAGCCTCTCATAACTAGTCTGAAGGTAGCTGGGTACTATCTTTAAAAAATGAATGGAAGTACAGTATCAGTGAAGTTTGGACACACCTACTCATTTCAGGGTTTTTCTTTATTTTTACTATTTTCTACATTGTAGAATAATAGTTTAGACATCAAAACTATGATATAACACATATTGAATCATGTAGTAAACAAAAAAAAGTGCTACACTTTTTTCGTTGCAGTAAACTACTTCTACGGTGAGGGAAAAAAGTATTTGATCCCCTGCTGATTTTGTACGTTTGCCCACTGACAAAGACATGATCAGTTTCTAATTTTAATGGTAGGTTTATTTGAACAGTGAGAGACAGAATAAAAACAACAAAATCCAGAAAAATGCATGTCAAAAATGTTATATAAATTGATTTGCATTTTAATGAGGGAAATAAGTATTTGACCCCTCTGCAAAACATGACTTGTTGGCAATCAGAGGTCAGACGTTTCTTGTAGTTGGCCACCAGGTTTGCACACATCTCAGGAGGGATTTTGTCCCACTCCTCTTTGCAGATCTTCTCCAAGTCATTAAGGTTTCAAGGCTGACGTTTGGCAACTCAAACCTTCAGCTCCCTCCACAGATTTTCAATGGGATTAAGGTCTGGAGACTGGCTAGGCCACTCCAGGACCTTAATGTGCTTCTTCTTGAGCCACTCCTTTGTTGCCTTGGCCGTGTGTTTTGGGTCATTGTCATGCTGGAATACCCATCCACGACCCATTTTCAATGCCCTGGCTGAGGGAAGGAGGTTCTCACCCAAGATTTGACGGTACATGGCCCCGTCCATCGTCCCTTTGATGCGGTGAAGTTGTCCTGTCCCCTTAGCAGAAAAACACCCCCAAAGCATAATGTTTCCACCTCCATGTTTGACGGTAGGGATGGTGTTCTTGGGGTCATAGGCAGCATTCCTCCTCCTCCAAACATGGCGAGTTGAGTTGATGCCAAAGAGCTCGATTTTGGTCTCATCTGACCACAACACTTTGCCCCAGTTCTCCTCTGAATCATTCAGATGTTCATTGGCAAACTTCAGACGGGCCTGTACAGTGAGGGAAAAAAGTATTTGATCCCCTGCTGATTTTGTACATTTTCCCACTGACAAATAAATGATCAGTCTATAATTTCAATGGTAGGTTTATTTGAACAGTGAGACAGAATAACAACAAAAAATCCAGAAAAACGCATGTAAACATTTTTATAAATTGATTTGCATTTTAATGAGGGAAATAAGTATTTGACCCCCTCTCAATCAGAAAGATTTCTGGCTCCCATGTGTCTTTTATACAGGTAACGAGCTGAGATTAGGAGCACACTCTTAAAGGGAGTGCTCCTAATCTCAGCTTGTTACCTGTATAAAAGACACCTGTCCACAGAAGCAATCAATCAATCAGATTCCAAACTCTCCACCATGGCCAAGACCAAAGAGCTCTCCAAGGATGTCAGGGACAAGATTGTAGACCTACACAAGGCTGGAAAAGGGTTACAAGACCATCGCCAAGCATCTTGGTGAGAAGGTGACAACAGTTGGTGTGATTATTCGCAAATGGAAGAAACACAAAATAACTGTCAATCTCCCTCAGCCTGGGGCTCCATGCAAGATCTCACGTGGAGTTGCAATGATCATGAGAACGGTGAGGAATCAGCCCAGAACAACACAGGAGGATCTTGTCAATGATCTCAAGGCAGCTGGGACCATAGTCACCAAGGAAACAATTGGTAACACACTACGCCGTGAAGGACTGAAATCCTGCAGCGCCCGCAAGGTCCCCCTGCCCCTGCTTTTGTTGTCTCTCACTGTTCAAATAAACCTCCCATTAAAATTATAGACTGATCATTTCTTTGTCAGTGGGCAAATGTACAAAATCAGCAGGGGATCAAATCCTTTTTCCCCTCACTGCATATATACTTCCATTCATTTTTTAAAACTGGTACCGGGCTAGCTTTTCATGAGTCTTATAATAATATGCCATTTAGCAGACGCTTTTATCCAAAGCGACTTACAGTCATGTGTGCGTACATTTTTACGTATGTGTGGTCCCGGGGATCAAACCCACTACCCTGGCATTACAAGCGTCATGCTCTACCAATTGAGCTACAAAGGACCAGTCTTGTGAGGAATGTTTTTATCTCAATATCAAAACATTTCTGGGTAACAATTAAGTACCTTACTGTGATCTTTTTCAATTAAAATAGCTTCTTAGCTAAGATCAATTTCTCAAGCAAGAATTTTGCTAGGACTGTCTGGGAGTGGTCTGAGTGGGGAGGGGAAAACTGAAAAATAGCCGTTATTGGCAGAAAGGTTTTGGAACTCTTAATGGTCCATTGTCAACAGGCAGGCCAAAACTCCATCCCACCACAACAGGCTGAAATATATTTTCAAACAGCTCTTACACTAAAAGGGAATTATCATAATTTTATAGTACCATTTCAATCTCAGTGTGGAAATGTATATATAAAACACAGGAAAATCCCTTATTTGACTGCAATGGGCCTTTAAGGAGACTTTAAGGGACTTTAAATGTTTTATGCAACCGGGACCTGACAATCTCACCTTAACTGGAAGACTGACAGAGTTTGGGATGGGGGCCTTGTAGATGGAGGGGCCGTTGCGGGACAAGGCTTGTTGTTGTTGGGGCGTGGCCGTGCAGGACGTTGCTGTTGTGGGCTCCTCCTTGGAGACGCGTTTGATCACCATCATTTTAGAGCCCCTGGATTGAGGGTTGGGCGGGTGTTCTGAACAGACAGAGCAGAATGAAAGATGGAACACCTTTTCAATTTGCCTTATAAGTACTTTTTTTTTTTAAGGTACAGTTTTCATAATAATATATTAATTAAATAGGTATTAAGACTATTTGGTCCAAAAAGGGCAACTAAAGGAGAAAACTGCATCAAAGTCAAATCAAGTTGGAGAATGGAGAGATAATACACTGGTAGCTCACCCCATACTCCAGTGGCAACAGCTTTATGGTTAACCTCTCGTTCTGCATTAGGATTGAGTGAGGGCTGAAAGAAAAACAGCATGCATCTTAGTACACTAGCATGTTGTTGAGTAGGATACATCTGAGACATGGCAAAAACAAAGGGTTTGGAAAGAATAAGATACAATTCACAATCTATATCTTCGAAAAACACTAACATAATATTAAAGATGAGGCATTTGGGGAAGACAGACTGATGAGCGTTTCCTGAAGGGAGGATAATAATAATAATAATATAATATGCCATTTAGCAGACGCTTTTATCCAAAGCGACTTACAGTCATGCGTGCATACATTTTTTTTGTGTATGGGTGGTCCCGGGGATCGAACCCACTACATTGGCGTTACAAGCGCTGTGCTCTACCAGCTGAGCATATGCCAAACCAATAGGTCAAGGCTGATTCCATTTGAGTCAGATTGGGTGATAACTAGGGCTGTGGCGGTCATGAAATGTTGTCAGCCGGTGACTGTCATGCAAATAACTGCCTGTCTCACAGTAATTTACCATTAATTAACATAAACACATTTAGCATCTCCTGGCTTCAATGCATAGCCTACAAGCCATTGATGCAGACCGTAGGAACATCTACATTTAAAAAAGTCTAATAAATCGATTTAATATAGCCTACACCATCACAATAAATCCATTATTTATTTTAGACAGGTCTAAAGAAATATGATATGAAGAAAATGTAGCCTATTTCAGAAGAACAGAATAGCATATTCTGAGTTGTACTTATGTTAGGCCCTGATCTAGCTATGCCACATGGCTTTGGGCTACACAGTTCATTTAGCAGACAAGATTTGCTTAGAATTCCGTGGCATTATTTTATAGTATGAAGAATACAATTGAACATTGCTGAATAAAATAGAAAGGATATTTTCTCCAAAAGATTTCAGAGGGAGTGCGCACATGCGGTTATTCTGTGTTGAGCAAGGAAACAGGTCCTCCTATATGCTTAATTTATAGTTATTTGTGCAACTTTAGTTGTGATACAAACATTAGGCTATACACATGGCCAGAAGTATGTGGACACCACTTCAAATAAGTGGATTCAGCTATTTCAGTCAAACCCGTTGCTGACAGGTGTATAATATTGAGCACAACGCCATGCAATCTCCATAGACAAACATAGGCAGTAGAATGGCCCGTACTGAAGAGCTCAGTGACTTTCTATGTGGCACCGTCATAGGATGCCACCTTTCCAACAAGTCAGTTTGTCAAATTTCTGCCCTGCTAGTGCTGCCCCGGTCAATTGTAAGTGCTGTTATTGTGAAGTGGAATTGTCTAGGAGCAACAACGGCTCAGCCACGAAGTGGTAGGCCACACAAGCTCACAGAACGGGACCGCCGAGTGCTGAAGCGCGTAAATAATAGTCTGTCCTCGGTTGCAACACTCACTACCATTTTTCCAAACTGCCTCTGGAAGCAACGTCAGCACAAGAACTGTTCGTCAGGAGCTTCATGAAATGGGTTTCCATGGCCGAGCAGCCGCACACAAGCCTAAGATCAAATTGCGCAATGCCATGCGTCGGCTGGAGTGGTGTAAAGCTTGCCACCATTGGACTCTGGAGCAGTGGAAACTCGTTCTCTGGAGTGATGAATCAAGCTTCACCATCTGGCAGTCCGACATACGAATCTAGGTTTAGCGGATGCCAGGAGAACGCTACCTACCCCAATGCCAACTGTAAAGTTTGGTGGAGGAGGAATAATGGTCTGGGGCTGTTTTCATGGTTCGGGCTGGGCCCCTTAGTTCCAGTGAAGGGAAATCTTAACGCTACAGCATACAATGACATTCTAGACGATTCTGTGCTTCCAACATTGTGGCAACAGTTTAGGGAAGGCCCTTTACTGTTTCAGCATGACAATGCCCCGTGCACAAAGCAAGGTCCATACAGAACTGGTTTGTCGAGATCAATGTGGAAGAACTTGACTGGCCTGCACAGAGCCCTGACCTCAACCCCATCGAACACCTTTGGGATGAATTGGAACGCCGACTGCGAACCAGGCCTAATCGCCCTACTGCAGTGCCCAACCTCACTAATACTCTTGTAGCTAAATGGAAGCAAGTCCCAACATCTAGTGGAAAGCCTTCCCAGAAGAGTGGAGGTTGTTATAACAGCAAAAAGGGACCAACTCTATCTTAATGCCCATGATTTTGGAATGATATGTTCGACAAGTTTTTGGTCATGTAGTGTATATGTCATCTATGCACTTAAAAAGCGAATGGAGGACGCTTTTCCAACGGTTCATTTTCATGCCAGCCAGGTAGGCAATACTCCTGTTGTAAAGCAAAGCAATGTGCTTAATATTTGGAAAGTTGAGAAATAAATATAGTAAGCCTATAGAAAAAGCTGATGGGATCCTCTTAAACCATCAAAACTGTTTTCTCATGCAATTGCATAGCCTATAGAAATGTTGCGCAAAACAAACTCATGAGCTCTCATGAAGTGTTTGATTTGATTTTCGATTGTACTTGCACTGATGTCAGAGTGATTAGAAATACAATTGATCACTGAGTACCAGGCCATTAGCTACTGGCAGTTAGCAAGTTTGGTAGGCTACTAATGACCATCAGCAGCATCAGAGCGCAGTTTTGGAGAAGCCTAGTTATCGTGACTAAACGGTCACATAGAATTTGACTGTGGTCATGACTCATGACCGCCGGTGTGGCGGTAATACGGTCACCTTAACAGCCCTAGTGATAACTTCAAAACATTGTTTTTGTTTAGGACTACTCGATGGGTCGTAAGAAAAAAGCCTAAGGTAGTCACAACCCCATTAGGCTGCCTTACTACACCACTCACAAAGTCTTCAGCTTCAAACTGCTTGCGTTTGTCCCCGTCGTCCCTGTGGCCTCGCTGGTCCTCCGGCAGGCCTTTGCTCTTGGAGCGGGGCGGGGGTCCGCCTTGCTGAAGGGGAGAGCATGAGCTCGAGCCCTCGCTGCCATTCCGGACTCTCCATCCGTTCCTGGAGTAGCCTCCTGTGAATCAGACAATTTGGCTTTACCAATGAGTATAGAGTGTCCCTCTATCTCACAGAGACAAACGCATGGATGGATAGATACTGGAAGTATGATAGGTAGATAAAGAATAGATGGGCTGCGAGATGGACAGACAGCCAGACAAGTAGGTGGTCGACTGAGAGGCACATAAAGGTGTCAAACCAGCTCTTGATTAGTTAATTCTAGCCAACATTAATAGATGTTCTACTTCAGACATTAGTTAGTTCCATACCCTCAGTGTGTCTGTTGACAGACTCTGAGCCATCTGATGAGTTGTGGCGTTTGCGACTCACATCCCCTTGGCTGTCCAGACGTTCGGCAGGAGACTCGAAAGGCTTGTCATAGACCTGAGAGGGCTAACACACAGACAGACTGTCAGGCTGACAAATACTCCATACAACAATCACGTTTTATACGTGTGTCTGAAATGAACAGAAGACAACATGTGTGTCTACACAAGAGGGCAGGCAGTATATCTTGTGCACATACACACATCCAGAGAGACAAGACACACATTGGACTGGACATAGGCTACACACAAACACTACGGTACCTGGGCTGATAAGGGTGCTGTGGGAAAATTAAGCCAGGCTGGAGTGAAGTCATGCTGCGCCATTTAGGTTTCCGTCTCCAGTGAGGTAGGTAAGACATCAACACCTCATTTTTCCAGCCCCTAAATGAGAGCAAGAGAGCGAGAGAAAGAGGCGCTGTGGCGTGTTAGAGAGAGAGTGTAGTAGCTGAGCCATCTCCAGGCATCATGAGTGTGTTTATGGGCATTAGGCCCAATGATTTCTCAACTGAATTCTCTTTCAAGTGGCACACTACTAACTAACCAACCGATACAATGCAACGTGACAGAATGGAGTTTTTCCTGCTCCAGTCCCTTTCGCTTCCCATTAGGCGTAGCAGACAGCAGAGATAATATTCATGTGGACAGGAGAGTGTCATCCAACCCTTGCGGAACATGAAACAGAGTTCAATGGAAGTCTGAGCTGATGCAGCAGAGTGCAATTCATCAGTTCAGTGCCTGACTGATGGAGATAGGTAGGACCATGACAGTGTCACATCAGGAGGTTAGCAAAAGGTTATCTCAGGGTTGGTCATCAGTTAGCAGTCTTACAAATACACAGTTGTGGATGGAAATGTAAAATACTAGAATAGGCTACTACTGGCTGACAAAATTACAACAATTCAAACATGAACCTGAGATGCTGTGTGTGAGAAATAGCCAAGGCTTATATTCCTCTGGGCATGTGTGTCTACTATAGGAAATGCATCCTGCTATCGGAAAACAATGCTTTGTTCAACTATGTTATAGATATTTAATTAACTCAATGTTCTAGACTGTGAAAAGTGTTGTGTTTTTGTGCCACACACAGAGCAACATAAGCATGGTGACAAGAGACCAAAGCATAGAAGGGACCTCTATGTGAGAAAAATGATTATTCATTAACTGCTTTCAACTGTGAGGTGTTTTGATCCCTTCAAAACCAAAACATGAGAAAACAAGGAAATCTGCAAACGCATTTCAAAAGCCAGACAGTGTTTGAATTATTCTCAACACGACCGTCTAGTCAGATACCAAGCCGTCAGTCACAATCGAGAGACAACCAGCAGCATATTGTTCCTTTCACTAGAGACCTACAGTGGGGTCCGACATTATTAGACCCTTGATAAAGATGAGCAAAAATGACTATAAAATAAATAATTCAAATACTGAGCTATATTGTATGCTAAAATGATTATACATAGTAATATTAACAATTATTGACACTCCTGTTTTCAATACCTCACCTTGCGAGGATAACGGCACTGAGCCTTTTACTAAAATGTTTTATGAGTTTCAGAACATTATTGGGAGGGATCTTAAGAGAATTCCTCCATACACAATCCTTCCAGATCCTTGATATTCTTCGTCTGCACTTATAAACCAGCTATGGAGGACTGAGCATAGGCGTCTGCCGCGCTGTAATCCCAAGATTATCCCAGTGTTTTCCTTCTCACAATCAGTTCTTATCCAGTTAATCTGCTCCCCACATGTATCGTGCAGATAGGGTCATTTACAAAATGTTTTTACATGTAATTCCAGTTCCCAGAATGATGAAGAGTCCTTCAGAGATGTTGAAGGAAATCCAATGACATTCTCGTCCAATTTTACAAAGGAGACATTGGGGTGGATTTGCTCTGAACCCTTTAGGAAGGATTCAGTGATTTTGCTGGGGGTTTGTACTGCCCTGATACCATTAAAATTATTATTAATTTTTTAATCAGACAATAAAAATGTTAGTGTGATCACATGTTGCCAAAAATAAAGTTAGCTAGCTAACAGTAACTACAGCTTTCAATCATGTGTGTGTACATGATGCATTTTTCAGAAACATATGGAAGACTTGTAAAGAGGAAGAGGAGACTAAAGCAGGTCAGTGCATTACGTATGTCCACATAATATCACAAAGTCTCAAATAAAATGCAAAATAAAATAGTACTTTGTAATTCCACAAAACCAGTCCACATGTTCAGATGCTGCTTATCCCATGCAACACGGACGTTGAGCCAATAGTAGCAAGTCCTATGTCTGTCTTCCTTGACAATTGGGATATCCTATGAAGTGAGGCTGTTCACCTGTGATCCAAAAGAGAAAGCATGATAGCAAGATAGTCAGCTAAGACAGCATCAAACACATTAAGGCTGATTACCAGCTAAGGGCAGAAGTTAGCAAAGAGACTAGAAAATCACATTATGCTACAGCTAGCTAACTGATAGCATCAATATTTGACAACATTAGCTAGTAGACTATAGCACAGATAAAATGGGAAACCTAAGGGTTAGTTGAGTGTCTTTGACTATAGCATGTGCTAAGTTAGCGATATAAAGGTAGGCTACCTAGCATGTTATTCACTCTACAGACAATACATGTTAAAACACCAGGTAATGTTAGACCATAGAGATAGAGGACTCATCTTTATATCTGTTCCATTATAGCGTCTGTGACAGCATGTGAAGCGCCATTGAGGCTACAACCCATAGGAATCCCCACCCAATTGACTACTGAAAAAATGTGGAAGCATGGTGAAAGCGCTCAATGGCTTTGCCCATGCTAAAACAGCCTTCTGGCCACTAGAGGCCTCTATCATTCTCTCTCTTTTTTATGTTATATTATACAAAACATTCACATACAAATGACAGCATACAAAAGCACAACAACATCACACCTGCCCACAGACCCCATCTCCAGCATCTTCATTTTCGATAGGTCGTTAGGAATAAAACGGTGCAGAGCGTTCAATTTGGCTTCTGGGTAACAAGGAGAGCTAAAACCATTGACAACTATGTGCCGTTTTCAAGGGATTGTTAAATAAATGTTTGGTTTTAATATCATCACCTCTTGAAGAGCGTAGTCACAACAACACATTTCTGATTATTCCACATTTAGCTATATCATCAGAATTATACAGCAAGTAACTGCATGCTTTTCATGTAAACATCAATTGATCATGTATTTTCAGATACATGAGGGTAGCCTATCCAATTGGCATGTAGCTAGCTAACTAAGCAAACAACATGTCATTTAGCTTGCTTCATCAGAGATTAGGCTTTTGGAAGGAGCGTGACATCTGCAAGTCCTCATCCTGGTATAGTTGTCATCCGGATTACTGTCATCACCACTATAGATGGCAAGAAAATATAGCAATTTAGTTTATCCCCTGAAAGTTCGCTTGTTAACTAGCCATATTGACATGATCTGTTATTAGCTAGCCAATCTGACATGGTCCTTCAATCAATGTAGCCTATCATGTCTGTCCGCAGCAACAGTGAATAAACACTCTTAAAAACAATGTTGAAAAGGGGATAATGTTAGCCAACTTCGCTAGTAGGCCTACGTTGGTTGGAGAAAAAAAAAGTACATTAGGTCTGATTACCACTATGTTTAGCCAACTGTACAAAGTTTGTACCGACAGCTTGCAAAGTAAACATTATCAGCTAACAGTAATGTTACATCAGCAAATGTGTCCTTCTGCTGCTTGACAGGCCGAGCCTACAAAGGATGGGAAGTTAATCTAAACCACTCATACTTGTTAGGTATAGCACACTTTTATTTTATATCACTCAAATATCTAGCCTGAAAACCTGACATTGAATTGCAGAGAATCAGGAAAGTTTCCTCTCACGACCTCTACAAGCCAGAATGCTGAATAAAATGATACTTTACCTGTTGTCCGTGTGGTTTGTCTTTTTGCAGGCAGGAATGTTAGACAAAATATCCAAAGAGTAGTGTTATCAACCCGACCTTCAGTATGCTGGTCTGTATATCGTTTGCGAGGAAATGTGCTTCGGTCGACTACATTCGGCTATTGTTTACATATTGTACATCACGTGCAATGCGTCAACAGATTGAAAATGCAAGCGACAGAACCTACCGGCGCCGCAAAAAGTCAGGTAAACAACACTTTCCTTTGGATACCCCATCTCCACCTCCTACTGCCAAAACAACCAACATCATGTACAACCGGTAAAGTAAGTATAAATATAATTTTATTCAACATTCTGCCTTGTAGAGACTATTGCGTCTTTTTTACAGCGACTTCTTTCAGATTGATATCATGGAGTAACCATGGTAACATTCTGATATCTAGGCAATGAAATATCCAATTAATGGTGGCCAATATTGAGAAAGGTCGTGAGGCTACCCTCACATATGTGAAATGACATGATCAATTGATGTTTACTGATCATAAAGGATGCAGTTACTTGATGTATAACTGATGATAGCACTAAATGTGCACAATTGCTTTGCATAGGATACTCGGAAATGTGTAGTTCTGACTATGCTCTTCAAGAGGTTATGATATTACAACCAAATAGTTATAACATTTATTTAAAAATCTCTTGAAAACGGCATGCAGTTGTCAATGGTTTTAGCAGAGCTGGGGGCCTCCTTGCCACCCAGCAGGCAAATCTAACACTCTGCACCTTATTGTGACGTTTTATTGATAACGACCTATCACCTCATTTTCTAATGCTTTTAAAACACGGAAGCCAAACGCGGACACTATGAATACAACTTCCTCCGCGCTCGCGCATTATCATAATTCATATGCGCGCCACTAGAAATCCCTACATTAGCATGTTTCTGTTAGCTGATACATCCTGAAAAAAATACACCATATTACCCGCCTGCTAATGAGCCTGGACCTTGTAGGCTAAACTGCCGAGAAAAAACCCATAACTGATCCAAATGGTTGCCCAATCAGGCAGGCTAGATGCAGTTATTACTAAATGAATATGCATTGAAAATGCCAGGCTTTTGAGCAGTTATTCAAATGACATAGGCTATTCACTGCAGTTTACAGTTAGACTAGAGTTCTGTACTCACTTGAAAACATTAACATTCTTCATTACATTGTGTTGTTGTAGCCTAGGTAGGAAACATTTCTTGGCCCTAAAAAACTGAAACAATAGGGTAGCTTTTCGAGCTGGTACCCGGGGACTGGGAGGGAGCGCACATAGCTTAGCCTACCTATGATTTTGTTATCTGATTAACTTGGTTTTCTTTCGATCTGTAAATTGACTGTAAATATTCACTGCAGTATTAAGCCTAACACTGAGCTTATGAATTATGGGCTAATATGCATACGCTTCCAATTTAGGCTATAGGCTACATCTCGAGCCTGTTGTTCTGATACGCAATTACGCACCTGGCCTCTCCGCTGCCACGGCTATTCCTCTTAAATTTTATGCAGTCCCAGGAAAAGCCAGACTACAAAAGCTTGTGGGACACTTATTTTGACTTATTTTCTTTAGCCTCCTAATAGCCTATTGGACAAGAGATGCACGCTTGCTCTTGCTTGCTGAATGTAAAATAGGCTACAGCATTAAGAACGGGTGGGGAGTTGGAAAGGAGAAGCCCATATTTTCGTATAGTAGGCCAATCTTAACTCTAGGCTACATACAGTGGGGGGAAAAAGTATTTAGTCAGCCACCAATTGTGCAAGTTCACCCACTTAAAAAGATGAGCGGCCTGTAATTTTCATCATAGGTACACGTCAACTATGACAGACAAAATGAGGGAAAAAAATCCAGAAAATCACATTGTAGGATTTTTAATGAATTTATTTGCAAATTATGGTGGAAAATAAGTATTTGGTCAATAAAAAACAAGCAAGATTTCTGGCTCTCACAGACCTGTAACCTCTTCTTTAAGAGTCTCCTCTGTCCTCCACTCGTTACCTGTATTAATGGCACCTGTTTGAACTTGTTATCAGTATAAAAGACCTGTCCACAACCTCAAACAGTCACACTCCAAACTCCACTATGGCCAAGACCAAAGAGCTGTCAAAGGACACCAGAAACAAAATTGTAGACCTGCACCAGGCTGGGAAGACTGAATCTGCAATAGGTAAGCAGCTTGCTTTGAAGAAATCAATTGTGGGAGCAATTATTATGAAATGGAAGACATACAAGACCACTGATAATCTCCCTCGATCTGGGGCTCCACGCAAGATCTCACCCCGTGGGGTCAAAATGATCACAAGAACGGTGAGCAAAAATCCCAGAACCACACGGGGGGGACACCTAGTGAATGACCTGCAGAGAGCTGGGACCAAAGTAACAAAGCCTACCATCAGTAACACACTACGCCGCCAGGGACTCAAATCCTGCAGTGCCAGACGTGTCCCCCTGCTTAAGCCAGTACATGTCCAGGCCCGTCTGAAGTTTGCTAGAGTGCATTTGGATGATCCAGAAAAGGATTGGGAGAATGTCATATGGTCAGATGAAACCAAAATACACTGCTCAAAAAAATAAAGGGAACACTTAAACAACACAATGTAACTCCAAGTCAATCACACTTCTGTGAAATCAAACTGTCCACTTAGGAAGCAACACTGACTGACAATACATTTCACATGCTGTTGTGCAAATGGAATAGACAACAGGTGGAAATTATAGGCAATTAGCAAGACACCCCCAATAAAGAAGTGGTTCTGCAGGTGGTGACCACAGACCACTTCTCAGTTCCTATGCTTCCTGGCTGATGTTTTGGTCACTTTTGAATGCTGGCGGTGCTTTCACTCTAGTGGTAGCATGAGACAGAGTCTACAACCCACACAAGTGGCTCAGGTAGTGCAGCTCATCCAGGATGGCACATCAATGCGAGCTGTGGCAAGAAGGTTTGCTGTGTCTGTCAGCGTAGTGTCCAGAGCATGGAGGCGCTACCAGGAGACAGGCCAGTACATCAGGAGACGTGGAGGAGGCCGTAGGAGGGCAACAACCCAGCAGCAGGACCGCTACGTCCACCTTTGTGCAAGGTGGAGCAGGAGGAGCACTGCCAGAGCCCTGCAAAATGACCTCCAGCAGGCCACAAATGTGCATGTGTCTGCTCAAACGGTCAGAAACAGACCATGAGGGTGGTATGAGGGCCCGACGTCCACAGGTGGGGGTTGTGCTTACAGCCCAACACCGTGCAGGACGTTTGGCATTTACCAGAGAACACCAAGATTGGCAAATTCGCCACTGGCGCCCTGTGCTCTTCACAGATGAAAGCAGGTTCACACTGAGCACATGTGACAGACGTGACAGAGTCTGGAGACGCCGTGGAGAACGTTCTGCTGCCTGCAACATCCTCCAGCATGACCGGTTTGGCGGTGGGTCAGTCATGGTGTGGGGTGGCATTTCTTTGGGGGGCCGCACAGCCCTCCATGTGCTCGCCAGAGGTAGCCTGACTGCCATTAGGTACCGAGATGAGATCCTCAGACCCCTTGTGAGACCATATGCTGGTGCGGTTGGCCCTGGGTTCCTCCTAATTCAAGACAATGCTAGACCTCATGTGGCTGGAGTGTGTCAGCAGTTCCTGCAAGAGGAAGGCATTGATGCTATGGACTGGCCCGCCCGTTCCCCGGACCTGAATCCAATTGAGCACATCTGGGACATAATGTCTCACTCCATCCACCAACGCCACGTTGCACCACAGACTGTCCAGGAGTTGGCGGATGCTTTAGTCCAGGTCTGGGAGGAGATCCCTCAGGAGACCATCCGCCACCTCATCAGGAGCATGCCCAGGCATTGTAGGGAGGTCATACAGGCACGTGGAGGCCACACACACTACTGAGCCTCATTTTGATTTGTTTTAAGGACATTACATCAAAGTTGGATCAGCCTGTAGTGTGGTTTTCCACTTTAATTTTGAGGGTGACTCCAAATCCAGACCTCCATGGGTTGATAAATTTGATTTCCATTGATAATTTTTGTGTGATTTTGTTGTCAGCACATTCAGCTATGTAAAGAAAAAAGTATTTAATAAGATTATTTCATTCATTCAGATCTAGGATGTGTTGTTTAAGTGTTCCCTTAATTTTTTTGAGCAGTGTAGAACTTTTTGGTAAAAACTCAACTCGTCGTGTTTGGAGGACAAAGAATGCTGAGTTGCATCCAAAGAACACCATACCTACTGTGAAGCATGGGGGTGGAAACATCATGCTTTGGGGCTGTTTTTCTGCAAAGGGACCAGGACGACTGATCCTTGTAAAGAAAATAAGGAATGGGGCCATGTATCGTGAGATTTTGAGTGAAAATCTCCTTCCATCAGCAAGGGCATTGAAGATGAAACGTGGCTGGGTCTTTCAGCATGACAATGATCCCAAACACACCGCCCGGGCAACGAAGGAGTGGCTTCGTAAGAAGCATTTCAAGGTCCTGGAGTGGCCTAGCCAGTCTCCAGATCTCAACCCCATAGAAAATCTTTGGAGGGAGTTGAAAGTCTGTGTTGCCCAGCGACAGCCCCAAAACATCACTGCTCTAGAGGAGATCTGCATGGAGGAATGGGCCAAAATACCAGCAACAGTGTGTGAAAACCTTGTGAAGACTTACAGAAAACGTTTGACCTGTGTCATTGCCAACAAAGGGTATATAACAAAGTATTGAGAAACTTTTGTTATTGACCAAATACTTATTTTCCACCATAATTTGCAAGTAAATTCATTAAAAATCCTACAATGTGATTTACTGGATTTGTTTTTCTCATTTTGTCTGTTATAGTTGACGTGTACCTATGATGTAAATTACAGGCCTCTCATCTTTTTAAGTGGGAGAACTTGCACAATTGGTGGCTGACTAAATACTTTTTTTCCCCACTGATTAGAAATCACTGGCCACTTTAATAAATGGAACACTAGTCGCTTTAATAATGTTCACATATCTTGCATTACTCATCTCATATGTATATACTGTATTCTATACTATTCTACTGTATCTTAGTCTATGCTGCTCTGACAATGCTCGTCCATATATTTATTTATATATTCTTAATTCCATTGCTTTACTTAGATTTGTGTGTATTGGGTATATGTTGTGAAATTGTTAGATGTTAGATATTACTGCACTGTCAGAGCTAGAAACACAAGCATTCCCCTACACTCGCAATAACATCTGCTAAACACATGTATGTGACCAATAAAATTTGATTTGATGTAAAGCGGAAGTCTAATCCATCACTTCTGTTGTTTGGCTGTGCCCATGGCAACATTTGAAAATGAGGTGGATAGATGGTTTTTCAGTACAAGAACACACTGACGCTTCGATCACACCAACAGCGTCATTGCATTGTGGTACACCAGAAGTACATTAATTTCCAATGGAAACCTGCGTCTGCCTTGCAGCATTGCGTTGCAGAGGCAGTTGCAGTGCGTTCTGTGTGGTGCATACGTTGGATTTATCAAATGTATGCGTAGACGGCTTGACAGAAATGGTAGCAGAAGGTGAATGTTGAACTTTTGTTGCACACATATCCAGATGATGCTGTGTAACATTTTGCGCAATGACACTATCGGTGTTGATCAAGGCCTGACACTGAGTACACCTACAGTGTTATTGCGCAAAATGGTACGCAGCATAATCTGGATATGCATGCAACAAAAGTTCAACAATCACCTTTCTGTCAAGCCGTCTATGCATAAATTTGATAAATCCAACGTATGCACCACACAGAACGCACTACAACTGCCTCTGCAACGCAATGCTGCAAGGCAAACGCAACGTTCCATTGGAAATGAATGTACTAAAATGCAATAATGCCTCGATCACACCAACAGTGTTTTTGACATTGACAAGGTACTGGTACCCCCTGTATATAGCCTCGTTATTGTTATGTAATTTTATTGTGTTATTTTTTACTTTAGTTTATTTAGTAAATATTTTCTTAACACTTTCTTGAACTGCATTGTAAGTAAGCATTTCACCGTAAGGTATACATACACCTGTTGTATTCGGCTCATGTGACAAATAAAATTTGATTTGAATTTGATTTGTTACCATTTCTGTCAAGCATGCAATTTGAAGCATTCTTTCGATAAATCCAACGTATACACCACACAGAACAACTACAACTGCCCCTGCAAGGGAAACGCAGCGTTAATGTACTTTTGGCGTACCAAAATGCAATGGCACTGTCGGCGACAGCAGGCGCGTGTATCAACTATGCAAAAGACAGCCCTCCAATTGTTCCCATTTAAGCCTACATTTACATAATTATTACTTATAAACAAAAACACTTTTGGGGTTCTTATACGCTTACAATGTTTTGATTATTGATTGAACGGTCGCAAATAGTATATTTGTTAATTGTTTGTCATCTTTGCAAAATACCTATTTTGGACGCAGCAATTGTTAGCTAGAATGCTAACGGTAATTGACATAAGCTGTAGCAAAATCTAGCCAGAGCTATTTTACTGGTTGAAGTTGATGTTTTTAAGTATAATGCAGTTGATTTGCGATGACACAAACATTATGTTTAGAAGGACATTCATACGAGCCTTAAATTGCAATTATAATCCAAATGTAGTCTGAAAGGACTCAACATGAGTAAATGGTGGCTTTTTTTTGCTGGCGCTCTATGAGAACTCCCGTGTTCTGCCACACCAACATTGCGCGCTTCACTCTCGTGCGGCAATGTTTACAAACACAGAAAGGGGTTCATGCCTTACAATAGTTAGCGGATGTTTAGCTAGCTAGCGCACTCAACTCTTGAACGTCAACTAGCTAACTTAGCTGACTAGGGAGCTAGCCAAATAAGCGAATGTTACTCCCTGTTATTGATTTGTTCTGTGACTAATTCCACAATACTTACCTTTCAATGATGTCAACGCTCTCCCGATAACTTCGCTAGAGTTAGTAGATACATTGCAGTCATTGACTTCTTGCTAACGTTAGCTAGCTAGCGTCGTTAGCTTGTAGGTAACCTGCCGAATCAGTCACAGCTTACTATCTCGTGCCCCCTTTGACAGTTGTCATTCGCTTTTTTGTTATTTCGTAACAAATGGCCAAGACGCTGATATTTATTTATCAGACTTTCCACATTGATCATCTCATTAACTTAAAGTGTTTGCAAATTCATTGCTTTTAAAAATAAATAAAATTGCCGCTTTTGCTTCTCTCCGTCCCAAAATGGCGCTGCTACAGCAATGTTTCGCGAGAATCTCGTTGGCTAATGTGAATACCTCCCATTTTCCCCTCCCCATACCAAGGAGCCAGGTATTTTTTTTAGGACATCACTACACGTATATTTTCACTAAAGAAACATAAAATAACATTAAAGTTAAAAAAATAAAAAATAATCACTACACATGAAAGGGGTTACAATTGTATAAACCTATGATTGAGTTGTAAGAATACATGTTTTTCAATTTTTTATTATTGACTAATTCTAGAGATTTGATTAAATATTGGATTTCAGGTAACAATATATTGCATTTGGGAACAGATTTCAAATATTTGGTTTTGTGTATGTAAAATTTACCAGAGAGAATTAACGACTAATTCAGTAGTTTTGTTTTCATTTTAATAATAACATATTACATCTTTCATTGTCAATACATGGGTCTTATTAATGAAAAAAAAAATGTAATTACTTAACTCGATCCAAAATAACTTAACAGTCACACTCATAAAAAAACGACAGGGAATTAAGTACCATATATACTGAACAAAAATATAAACAACATGTAAAGTGGTCCTCTGTAGCTCAATTGGTAGAGCATGGCGCTTGTAACGCCAGAGTAGTGGGTTCGATCCCTGGGACCACCCATACGTAAAAATGTATGCACACATGACTGTAAGTCGCTTTGGATAAAAGCATCTGCTAAATGGCATATTATATTATATAAAGTGTTGGTCCCATGTTTCATGAGCTGAAATAAAAGATCCCAGAAATTTTCCATAAGCACAAAAAGCTTATTTCTCTCAAATGTTGTGGACCACAAGTCCACCGCAGGAGCTTCGGTCTGGCTTGGAGTCCACGGAGCCAGGGCCGGCTGATAACCCAGAACACACTGGATGGGAGTCAGCCCGGTGGAGGCGTGTCACAATGAATTCTGGGCATATTCAGCCCAAGGAAGGAATCGGGCCCACTCCCCCTGCCGGTCCTGGCAGTGACTCCTCAGGAACCTCCCCAGCTCCTGGAGAGCGGTAGGGAGACCAGAGAGAGGGATGAAACGGCATGATATAGAGAATCTGTCCACAACCACCAAAATGGTAGTGAAACCATCAGAGGAGGGGAGATCAGTGACAAAATCAATGGACAGATCAGGGACGCTGAGGCATGGGAAGAGGAAGGAGTTTTCCTGCTGGAGTGTACCGGGGAGATACTGAACATGAGTTGACATAGTGTGCAACGTCCACATCTACGTCCCAAAACGATATGGCAGGACCGATTGATGGGCTGGCGGACACTCACAGGGCCCTCCACCGATGTGGAACCACAGGGTGCAGGAAAGCAGGTCCTCCGACATCCTGGTCCCCAGGCGGTAATCCTCCTCTCTGACCAGGAGATGGTGGGATTATGGAGTTTGAGCCACGGGAGGCCAAGGATGACTTTGTGCACGTGTGCGGAGGTGATGAGGAAGGACAGGCTTTCCTGGTGCTTGGGTCCCACGGCGAGGGTGAGTGGAGCTGTGACATGCGTAATACTGCGGATCCCAATGGTCGCATATCCAACTCCTGGACCAGAAACGGAGAGGAGAGCGGGTATGAAGTGATGTGCAGGGAGGAGGCAAGGGCCTGGTCAATAAAATTCCCTGCGGCACCGGAATCCACTAGAGCTGTACAAACAATAGATGAGGGACAGCCAGCTAGTGAAATAGATACTAAAAAAGGTTTGGCGGAAAGTGATGATGATAGAGTACTCACGCCTAACCCAGGAGATGGATGATAACGGGGCCGTCCCTCTGCTCTCGTGGATTCCGGGTTGGGACGTACCAGACACTGTTGAAGCTGGTGCCCCTCCTGGCCGCAATAGGGACAGAGCCCTAACTGTCTCAGACGGCGTCGCTCAGCAGTGGGGAGGCGTGTGGCCCCTACCTCCATGGGTTCAGGCTCTGACTCAGAACGGTCAACGAAGGAGGCAGAGAGGCGATGGGGGTGCCGACGCTCCAGAAGAAGGTTATCCAGATGGATGGCCATCGCAAGGAGTGTGTCCAAGGTTAGATTGACGTCTCGGCACGCCAACTCCGCATGAACCTCTTCGCGCAATCCTCTTCTGAATAGGGTGCAGAGCGCCGGCTCATTCCATCCGCTGGATGCCGCCACTGTCCGAAAGGTGAGCGCGTACTCCGCCGTGGTCTGGCCATCCTCCCGTAGTTGGAGTAGGCTCTCACCCCCCCTCTCTGCCCTCCGGTGGATGGTCGAAGACCCCCCTGAACAGAGCCATAGGAACCCAGCTCCTCCTCACCTCTCTCCCAGATGGCCGTACCCCACTCCAATGCCCATCCGGTCAGCAGGGAAATAACCGTGGCAACCTTGGACCTCTCCGTGGTGGGGGCTCCCATCTGATGAGTGAAATAGACGGAGCACTAGAGTAGGAAGCCACGGCATTTGGAGGGAGACCCGTCATATTTGTCCAGGAGGGACAAACGGGCATCGCTGACCTGGGCAGGCTGTTGGATGGGCTGGGGTGCTGACTCGCTGGGTCGACTTGTTGTAGTGAATCCTCCACTTGTTGGAGGTGACGCCCCTCAGGAAATGTCGAGACGTTGAAGAACACGGAAGACCTCATCCATAGCCGTCCCCAGTTGTGCCAGCTGGTCGTGGTGTTGACGAAGTAGGTGTCCCTGTTCGCTGACCATCTGGGAGATGTCCTGATTAACTGCTGCTTCCATTTGGTGAGGTAGTATTCTGTAACGTCGCCGCAGGGAGTTAGGAAGCATGTGCAGTTAGTGAGTTTAATATGAACGAACATAGAATGATACAAAACAAGAGAAACGTCTGACAAGGAAACATAACAACAGC
Organism: Coregonus clupeaformis; assembly: GCF_020615455.1. NCBI lineage: Eukaryota > Metazoa > Chordata > Actinopteri > Salmoniformes > Salmonidae > Coregonus > Coregonus clupeaformis. Next base: position 14,443,515 of record NC_059218.1, on the reverse strand, counting down.
CTGATAACTGATAACAAAAGAGTGCTATATAAAGGGTAAGTAATCAGGGAGTAATGATGTCCAGGTGTGACTGATGATCAGACACAGGTGTACGTAAAGATGGGTTGCCAGGACCGGTGGTTAGTAGACCGGCGACGTCGAGCACCGGAGAGGGGGAAGATGTGACAATTGCAGATTTTTTAAGTTTGTGTTGTTTATTTGATTAATGCCCTCCTTCCCTGGTCCGTGAGTTTTGGTGGGCAGGTTTGTTGTGGTGCCATATTCTTTCCATTTTTTAATAATGGATTTAATGGTGCTCCTTGGGATGTTCAAAGTTTCAGATTTTTTTTTATAACCCAACCCTGATCTGTACTTCTCCACAACTTTGTCCCTGACCTGTTTGGAAAGCTCCTTGGTCTTCATGGTGCTGGTTGCTTGGTGGTGCCCCTTGCTTAGTGGTGTTGCAGACTCTGGGGCCTTTCAGAACAAGTGTGAGATCATGTGACAGATCATGTGACACTTAGATTGCACACAGGTGGACTTTATTTAACTAATTATGTGACTTCTGAAGGTAATTGGTTGCACCAGATCTTATTTAGGGGCTTCATAGCAAAGGGGGTGAATACATATACACACACCACTTTTCTGTTATTTATTTTTTAGATTTTTTTGAAACAAGTTATTTTTTAAATTTCACTTCACCAGTTTGGACTATTTTGTGTATGTCCATTACATGAAATCCAAATAAAAATCAATTTAAATTGCAGATTGTAATGCAACAAAATATGAAAAACGCCAAGGGGGATGAATACTTTTGCAAGGCACTGTAATGTTTCTGCCACCGTCTCTTAATACGAAAAGAGCTTCTGGATATCAGGACAGCGATTACTCACCTCGTTCTGGACAAAGATTTTTTATTCAAAGAGTTAAACGCAAAATATTTACTTCAAACACCTGACAAGGCCCAAATCCCTGTCATTCGCAGGAGAAAGAGACGGAGATATCGGGGACGTAGGTCGGGGTGCCTTAAAAAGGATCCAACGGCGAGTGGGTAATCAGTCCTATTAACCAATGTACAATCATTGGATAACAAAATAGACGAGCTACGATCACGAATATCCTACCAACAGGACATTAAAAACTCTAATATCTTATATTTCACTGAGTCGTGGCTGAACGACAACATGGATAACAAACAGCTGGCAGGGTTTACGCTGCATCGGCAAGAGAGAACAACGGCCTCCGGTAAGACAAGGGATGGCGGTCTGTGTATATTTGTAAAGAACAGCTGGTGCACAACATCTAATATTAAGCAAGGTTTTGCCTGCCTGAGGTAGAGTATCTCATGATAAGCTGTAGATCACACTATTTTTCGTAGCTGTCTATTTACCACCACAAACCGATGCTGGCACTAAGACCGCACTCAATGAGCTGTATAAGGCCATAAGCAAACAGGAAAACGTTCATCCAAAGGAGATGATTACAGGAAAAGAAGGACCGAGCAAGCCCCCATTCTCATTGACGGTGCTGTAGTGGAGCAGGTTGAGAGCTTCAAGTTCCTTGGTGTCCACATCACCAACAAACTATCATGGTCCAAACACACCAAGACAGTCGTGAAGAGGGCACAACAAAGCCTATTCCCCCTCAGGAGACTTGGCATTGGTCCTCAGGTCCTCTTATACAGCTGCACCATCGAGAGCATCTTGACTGGTTGCATTACTGCCTGGTATGGCAACTGCTCAGCCTCCGACCACAAGACACTACAGAGGGTAGTGCGTACGGCCCAGTACATCACTGGGGCCAAGCTTCCTGCCATCCAGGACCTCTATACCAGGCAGTGTCAGGGGAAGTCCCTAAAAATTGTCAAAGACTCCAGCCACCCTAGTCATAGACTGTTCTCTCTGCTACCGCACGGCAAGTGGTACCGGAGCGCCAAGTCTAGGTCCAAAAGGCTTCTTAACAGCTTCTACCCCAAAGACATAAGACTCCTGAAAAGCTAATCAAATGGCTGCTGCTACTCTCTGTTTATTATCTATGCATAGTCACTTTAACTATACCAACATGTACATACTGTAAAAGTGGGGGAGAAATGAGAAACAGATCCATTCTGGATCTGACCATCATTCACCTATTACACCAGGTGTATTCGTTTACGTTTGTATTAAAGAAACGCCATGTATCGATCACTGTCAGTTTACTGCAAAATTAGGTGATGATGTCAGTATTCTGAGATCTTTGAGCTTTTCTAGGTGGAAATCTATCTAAAGAGTTATCAGGTGTTTCATTAAAGTCTCCAGCTATTATAAGCCATGCATTTGTATACTTGTTTTGCAGATCTGTAAGCTTATCAGCAAGATTTTAAAAAGAAAAGTATTATTTGAGGTGTGAGAATTGTACCCATTAACATTGCATACAATAAAACAAGCATTATCTAGTTTGGAGGTCAATATAACTAATCTCACATCTTTGGACACACAAGACTATTAAATATCACCTCTAAACTTATGAAGCAAAATCATAGTACCAGCTGAGTGGTTAGACCCATTGTGATTTCCAAAAACTAGAATCTAAATCGCAGGAGTGAGTCTCCTGGAGTAAAATGAAATCTGCTTTAGATTGTTTACAAGAATGAAATCTGCATTAGAGTGTTTACAAAATAAAAAAACGGATTTTATTTTAGTTATGTTTCGTAAACCCCTGGCATTTACAAATACAACATTTAATGCATTGAATTCAAAACTTTGCATAACCTGACAATAGACAATAAAAAAAATAAGAAAACAAATACAGTGTAGTGATATGAATAACTAGTTAACTAGTTGAACTAGTAAACTAGGTAAGGAAATCTGAGCTTAGAGAAAGAACTGGACTACCCTAAATCGAGGTCGTTTTGATCAATATGGGGTGAATGTAAAAATGACAATCGACTTATTACTCAAGAGTAATTTAGCTAACTCTTAGCGTTTTCATTTGACTTAGAAAGAGTAAGACCACATCTCTTTCAAGTAATTGTAGCTATACTGAACAAACATATAAACGCAGCATGTAAAGTGTTGGTCCCATGTTTCATGAGCTGAAATAAAAGATCCAATACATTTTCCATACGCACAAAAAGCTTATTTCTCTCAAATTCTGTGCACAAATTAGTTTACATTCCTGTTAGTGAGCATTTCTCCATTGCCAAGATAATCCATCCACCCGACAGATGTGGCATATCAAGAAGCTGATTAAACAGCATGATCATTACACAGGTGCAACTTGTGCTGGGGACAATAAAAGTAGCTAATTTAGCTATATCTTCTGTCTGGCTGGTGCTTATTGACTGAGTAGGCTAATAATGACTGCAGTTACTGTAAATGGTTACCTATCTGGCCCTTTGCATAGCTATTTCTTATACAACAATATCCATTTAAGCTACAGACAATGCTGATATTGTGTGTGTGTGTGTGTGTGTGTGTGGGGGGGTTCAGAATGTGCCAGCAGGAGAAGGACACAGTATGGCATCTGAGCAGAACATCATGAACTTCATCCAGTACAGTAAGTTAAAATCAGCCTTTTTATTGGTGTGGGTATAATTCACAAACTTCCTTTCCTGCTTACTGAAAGGCAGACGTAGAAAAGGCATAATATTGAGGATACTAAATGAATTGCTACAACAATTGGCTTACTTTTCTGATGTACAGTATACCTACCACCTTTCAGGGGTGCTGATGATCAATTATACGGAGAAAGTCTGATATTACTTGATTACAGATTTCCCCCATACTCTCTTTCCTGCTCTCTCATTCACAGGACCATTCACACATTCCAGTCACTCAGCCATATCCAGAAGCTCTCAAGGTCATACACTACTTCCTCCTACAACACCCTGATGAGAAGCATAAGCGTGGCCCCATGACTGTAAGTTTGCATATCTCTCTAATCCTGCTGTACCCTACTGTGCTGAGACAATCTGACTCTAGAACAGTATTAGGCTATTTTTAAATGGAATGCTCAACAGTGATAATTGATCTCTCTCGCTCTCGCTCTCATTCTCTCTCTGCCATCCTCACAGTTCTCTCACTCAGATGATATGTAGGCTGGTTGATGGCACCTACAGGCAATGTTCCCTCTAAGCTGAGCTTGTGCTAGACTGCCGTTCAGCTCCCAGGGACTGCTGCGCAGAGTGCAAAATAACTATCAGCCCACAGAGAGATGCACGAGATTGAACTTCACTCAACTTTCTAGAGTTTTCCCTGTTAGTTAACACTATCAATGTTTCCCTTTACTATGGCAATTGTGATCGAATCAACACAATATTAGCCACTTTCAATGCAACATACCGAAACAAAACAAACTATGCAAGAGATTTTGTTGTAGGCAGAACGCATGGGAGTAGGATTCTATTGCATTGACACACACTACTCAGCCCGTACTCTACACAGACCAGTGCGGCATAACCAATCAGAGCTGCAGTAGGCCAATATGCAAATAGACCATTGTGATATATGTGTCATGATTTAACTGGATAGAACCCAAATGCAGACAACTACACCAAGCCAGAGAAGGTTTAACAGGTTTATTTACAATGTACAATAGTCCAGGTTTCCAATAGCAGGGGAAGAGCAAGTCCAGGTTATAGGGAGGGTAACAGATCCAGGTCAGGGCAGGGGTGGTACCGTAATGTCCTAGTGTCCGTGATGAGTCCAAGAGGGAGGTCCGGTAGTGGAAAGCAGGATGGTGGTGGCAGGAGTGAAGCGGAGGCAGGAGTCAGGTTCCAATAATCTGTGGCACAGGAGAAAATAAAATAGAACAGGCCAAAAACACAAAGAGCGAAAACAAACAGGTTGAGTCGACAGCGAGACTAACATGGTCGTCTTGACTATGATCTGACGATGAGTGGCAAGTTTGACCGGGTCTTAAAGGCTGAGGTGATTATGGTGAATGAGCTGCAGCTGGAACCCTGACTCCCGCACACCAGACTTCACTCCTGCAATCAAGGACAGACAGAAGGGAGGGGAGAGCAGAGAGAGAGCTACCTAGCAGCAGTAGGCCTAACAGTACCCCCCCCCTCTCACGGACGCCACCTGGCGACCGACAGGGTTTATCAGGATGTAACCTATGAAACTCACGGACCAGAGCAGGATCCACAATGAAGCTCCTGGGCACCCAGGAACGTTCCTCAGGACCATAACCCTCCCAATCCACCAGGTACTGGAAACCACGACCTGGCGGCGAACATCCAGAAGTCGCCGGACAGTGTAGACCGGACCCCACCCACGATCCTGGGCGGAGGAGGGGGACGAGAGGGCGGGCACAGAGGGCTAACCGACACAGGCTTAATCTGGGAAACATGAAAGGTGAATGAACCCGTAGGGAGGCAGGAAGCTGTAGCTTAACCGCAGCAGGGGTTAACAATAGACAGTATCTTGAACGGTCCTATAAAACGAGGCGCCATCTTCTTAGACTCCACTTTCAATGGAAGGTCACGTGATTTAAGCCATACCTCTTGACCAGGAGAGTAACCGGGAGCCTGGGACCGGTGACGGTTGGCTTGCCTCTGCATGTACGCCGAAGCTCGGGACAGAGCTACCCTGGCCTTCCTCCAGACCTTGAAGCAGCGGCGCATGTGGGACTGCACCGAGGGTACCGCCAGTTCCCTCTCTTGAGAAGGGAACAGGGGAGGTTGATAACCCAGAGCACACAGAAAGGGAGACAAACCAGAGGAAGCGTTAGTCAAGGTGTTATGAGCATATTCCACCCAGGGGTTAGACCCTGTGACACAGCGGAGAGCGGTCTCCATCTCCTGGTTCGCTCTCTCGGCTTGCCCGTTGGTCTGGGGGTGATATCCAGAGGACAGGCTGGATGTAATGCCCAAAGCTTTACAGAAAGCCTTCCAAACCTGGGAGACAAACTGGGGACCCCTGTCAGAGACAATATCCGTGGGTAGACCATGAGAGCGGAACACATGTTCAACCAAAATATCAGCCGTTTCTCTGGCAGTGGGCAGTTTAGGTAGGGCCAAAAATGAGCAAACTTAGAAAAACGATCAATCACAGTAAGAATGACCGTCTTTCCAGACGAGGGGGGAAGTCCAGTGACAAAATCCAAGGCAATGTGGGACCAGGGCCGGCTGGGTATAGGCAGAGGTCTTAGATGACCAGCGCTGGCCTGGGTGGAGTTCTTACTACGTGCACATACCGTACAAGCAGCAATGAAGGCTCGAGTGTCCGCCTCCATCCTGGGCCACCAGAACTTCCGTCGCACAAAGTCAAGGGTCCGAGTAACTCCAGGGTGACAGGTAAGGGGAGACGAGTGAGCCCACTGAAGTACCTGGGAGCGAACAGACTCAGGGACAAACAACCGGTTAGGAGGACCGCTCCCAGGGTCAGCTTGATGATGTTGAGCCTGTCTAACAATCCCTTCGATGTCACATGTAATGGCCGCAATACTGCAGGTAGGAGGCAAGATGGGTTCAGGGTTACTACCAGTATCAACAGCAGAAAAAACACGAGACAGGGCGTCAGGCTTGACGCTGCGTGACCCAGGACGGTAAGACAGAGAAAAATTGAATCTACCAAAAAATTGTGCCCACCTGGCTTGACGGGGGGTTGAGCTGCTTCGCTGACTGGATGTATGCCAGATTCTTATGATCCGTCCAAACGATGAAGGGTTGTTCCGCCCTCCAGCCAATGCCGCCACTCTTCGAGAGCCAGCTTCACGGCGAGCAGTTCACGATTGCCAACATCATAATTCCTCTCTGCCTGAGAAAGTTTCCGTGAAAGGAAAGCACAGGGATGCAGTTTGTTATCTTCCGGTGAACGTTGTGACAACACCGCACCTACCCCAGTGTCGGATGCATCCACCTCCACGACAAACTGGCGGTCGGGGTCCGGCTGCATCAGAATGGGGAGCCGAGGCGGCGATGTTTCAGTTCTTCAAACGCTGCTTCGGCCCCTTCATTCCAAGCGAACGGTCGTGCGATGGAGGTGAGAGCGGTGAGTGGCGCCGCAATGCGGCTGTAGTCCTTGATGAACCTCCTGTAGAAGTTCGCAAACCCCAGGAATCGTTGAAGTTGTTTGCGGGTGGAGGGGGCTGGCCAGTCCGTGACAGCAGAGATCTTAGCTGGGTCCATCCGCAACTCCCCCTGAGCTATTATGTAACCCAAAAAAGAGGTCTCAGACACATGAAATTCAAATTTCTCCATCTTCACAAACAGTTTGCTCTCCAACAACCTTTGCAACACCTGGCGCACATGCAGTTCGTGTTCCTGGGAGGACTCTGAAAAAATCAGGATATCATCCAGATAGACAAAAACAAACCGATTCAACATGTCCCGAAGGACATCATTGACTAGTGCCTGAAAAAACGGCAGGGGCATTGGACAACCCAAAAAGGCATAACCATGTACTCAAAATGTCCCAAAGGTGTGTTGAAGGCAGTCTTCCATTCATCCCCTTTTACGAATGCGCACCAGGTGATACGATTTCGTAGATCCAGTTTAGTGAAGATAGTTGCACCATGAAGGAGGGGAAAATCAGAGTTAATTAAAGGCAGAGAATATTTGTTCTTAATGGTGATGTTGTTAAGTCCACGGAAATCAATACAGGGTCTGAGGGTCTTATCCTTCTTAGCAACAAAAAAGAATCCCGCTCCTACAGGTGACGAGGAAGGACGAATAATACCTGCCGCCAAGGAGTCCCGAATGTAGTTCTCCATAGCCTCTGTCTCCGGGCGGGAGAGATTGTACAGGCGACTGCTGGGGAGAGGGGCTCCTGGCTGGAGGTCAATGGCGCAGTCGTAAGGCCGGTGAGGAGGAAGAGAAGTAGCTCTGTGTTTGCAGAAAACGGATGCCACGTCATGATACACGTCAGGGACAGCAGAAAGATCCATGGACTCCAGTGGAGGTTGAGGCACAGTGCTGGCAGGGGTCTGAGCAGAACACAAACAATTCACATGACAAAATGTGCTCCATGAAACAATTCTACCGGTCACCCAATCAATGTGTGGATTGTGTCTTATGAGCCAGGGGATACCAAGGACCAGGGGGGTCTGTGGGCAGTCAATTATATGGAATTGAATGTTCTCCTGATGATTACCCGACACTCTGAGACAAACAGGAACAGTCTGATGAGTAATACGGGTCAACAATTGTCCATTTAGACCCTTAGCCTGCAGCGGACGGTCCATAGGAACAGTCTCCAAATCCATTTGTTGAGCCAACTCTCGATCCAAAAAGCTTTCATCGGCACCAGAGTCAACCAGCGCACTAACAGAGAAATTCTGGGACTGCCACTGGAGGGATGCCTGGAGCAGAATGCGGGGAGAAGAGGAAGAATCCGCTGCTCGGCTCACCAAAACCGGACGAACTGGGCAGGAAGGAACGAAATGACCAGCCTCTCCACAATACAGGCAGACCCGAGCCTGAATACGACGTGCACGCTCCTCTGAGGACAACCGTGCACGACCCACCTCCATGGCTTCGGGTTCAGTGCTCCTCGTATCGACTCGGGAAGACTCGGCTTTCTCCGTAGGGAAGATGCGGGGAGGAGTTTGTTGACGACAGACCAGTTGCTTGAGCTAACACTCCTCTCCGGCGGCGCTCCCGAATCCGATTATCCAACCTGATGGTGAGTGAAATAAGATTATCCAGCGTAGGCGATACATCATATGACACCAACTCATCTTTTAAAGTCTCAGACAAAGCATTGATGAACACTCCTTGTAATGCCTCGTCATTCCAACCGGCCACTGCCGCTAAAGTCCGAAACTCCACTGCCATCTCCGCCACACTGCGAACCCCCTGCCGAAGAGACAACAACCGTTTCGCAGCCTCCTTGCCCCGTACGGGGTGGTCAAAAATCTTCCTCATCTCAGTGGAGAAAGCCACGTAAGCGTTGCAAATGTCCGACTGACTCTCCCAGACCGCGGATCCCCAGGCACGAGCGGAACCGCTAGTAGAGTTGATAAGGTAGGCAATACGGGCTCTTTCTGAGGCGTAGGTGAGGGGCTGTTGTTCAAACACTAACGAGCATTGAGTCAAAAATTCACCACAGGTTCCCATGTTCCCATCATAGCGCTTTGGAGCAGGAACAAAAGGCTCTCTGATCTGGGCTGGAGGGCCAGGAAAAACAGGTGGAGCAGGAGAAGGGGCAGTTTGTATGCCATGCCCGAGGGTTGCATTATTAACTTGGGTAGTAAGGGCAGACACTTGATTGGTGAGTAATTGAACCTGATTAAACAGCACCTGACTGTTCTCAGCAATAGTCTTAACCAGGGTATCATGTTGGCCAAGTAAAATGTCCTGATTGGCTATGGCAGTCCGAATTTGAGTGCACTCTGGGGTGGTATCCGAGCTACTGTCTGCTGGGTTCATGTTGGTCAGATCATACTGTCATGATTTAACTGGATAGAACCCAAATGCAGACAACTACACCAAGCCAGAGAAGGTTTAACAGGTTTATTTACAATGTACAATAGTCCAGGTTTCCAATAGCAGGGGAAGAGCAAGTCCAGGTTATAGGGAGGGTAACAGATCCAGGTCAGGGCAGGGGTGGTACCGTAATGTCCTAGTGTCCGTGATGAGTCCAAGAGGGAGGTCCGGTAGTGGAAAGCAGGATGGTGGTGGCAGGAGTGAAGCGGAGGCAGGAGTCAGGTTCCAATAATCTGTGGCACAGGAGAAAATAAAATAGAACAGGCCAAAAACACAAAGAGCGAAAACAAACAGTTGACGTGTACCTATGATAAAAATTACAGGCCTCTCTCATCTTTTTAAGTGGAAGAACTTGCACAATTGGTGGCTGACTAAATACTTTTTTTCCCCACTGTACACATAGTCACAAGGAAAAACCATAGCGGCTCAGGGTCCTGGGAGGATGCTTTTTGGGATTGGCTTAAATGTATGTGGTTGAGAATGGGTTATGGCCATGACATGTTTAAACCATGTTTAAGTATTAATTGATATGTTTTATAATGTGTTATGAAATGATAAAGGTAAAACAGAATGAACATGATTGATACTTTGTACTCCAGATGCATGTCTGGATAGTGAATATAGTCAATACAGAGTGTGATTGTTCTTTAACGTACGTATGTATATAATTTTTTGAGTCACGCCACTAATAAGAGACAGAAGCCCCACTTAGAGAAATGCACGTAGCCTCATGAGTAGCCAACATGTGATACTGAAAATTTTTATTCATTCACATTGTTGAATTTGCGATTTCCAAGTTGTTGTGTAGTGTTTATGTCCAATGGCCGATGAGCACCGATACGTTTTATCTATAATTTCTCTTCATATGACAAGGATTGAAAAGGATTTGCCAGTAGATTGCCGTCTTAAAGTAATGATGGACTGTTGTTTCTCTTTGCTTATTTGAGCTGTTCTTGCCATAATATGGACTTGGTCTTTTACCAATTGGTCTATCATCTGTCTGTGTGTTATTTCTGAGTTTTGATGTCTTCACTATTATTCTACAATGTAGAAAATAGTAAAACTAAAGAAAAACCCTTGAATGAGTAGGTGTTCTAAAACTTTTGACCGGTAGTGTATATATATATATATATATATATATATATATATATCACAGTGCCTTCGGAAAGTATTCAGACCCCTTGACCTTTTCCACATTTTGGTAGGTTTCAGCCTTATTCTAAAATGTGATTAAATTGTTTATTTTCCTCATTAATCTACACACAATACTCCATAATGACAAAGTAGAAACAGGTTTTTAGAAATTTCTGTGAATTTATAAAAAATAACACTGAAATATCACATTTACATAAGTATTCAGACCCTTTACTCAGTACTTTGTTGAAGCACCTTTGGCAGCGATTACAGCCTTGAGTCTTCTTGGGGATGACACTACAAGCTTGGTACACCTGTGTTTGGGGAGTTTCTCCCATTCTTCTCTGCAGATCCTCTCAAGCTCTGTCAGGTTGAATGGGGAGCGTTGCTGTACAGCTATTTTCAGGTCTCTCCAGAGATATTCGATCGGGTTCCAATCCGGGCTCTAGCTCGGCCACAACGACCTTATACTTTCCGAACGCACTGTATATATTTTAGCTAAACAGGTGAGGCTCAAAACAGGTGGGGCTCTGCCCTGAATGACGCGTCACCACTGGATCCATCGGTAGGCCTATAGTGCACTTGATTTGCTCTCCGGGCCCCCCTTGGAAGGCAGAGTTTGTACCTTCAGACACATGAAATGGTTCAAAATGCCAACAGTTCGCCTATCCGGTGCGCAGGGCAGCTGAATCGGCAGCACCTACCGCCAACAGCCAGAGACAAAAAAAATAAAAAAAGAACACAAGGTTTTGCCATTGAGTCTTTTACAGAAATGTTTGGCGATCGACTAGGAATGCCTTGGAGATCGACTGGTTGGTGAACACTGCTCTAGAAAGTTGAGTGAAGTTCAATCTCGTGCATCTTTCTGTGGGCTGATATTTATTCTGCGTGTTGCGCGGCAGTCTCTGGGCTACTGCGCACCCGAGCGCAGCTTAGAGGGAACATTTGTGTTCACTCCCCTGTATTTTAGATTTTGACAAATAAACATTATTTGGATTATCTGAATGTCTAATATCTGTTTGATGCTACAGAGCCCTATACAGCTTCTATAAATATATTCTATGAATCCATAAAGGGAGACAACTTTCGAAGATTGATAGAAAATATCCTTCTTTTTTTTTAAATGGTGGTTCTACATGGTCTTATGCTGAGCCATACTGGCTGAGTTTACACAGGCAGCCCAATTCTGATATTTTTTCCACGAATTGGTCTTTTGACCAATCACATCAGATATTTTTCAGAACTGATGTGATTGGTCTGAAGACCAATTAGTGAAATAAATATCTGAATTGGGCTGCATGTGTAAACACAGCCATAGTCCTTTATCTGGCTTCGGTACACTGGCAATGGTGTTTTGCATGGTGGGCTGTGGAAGCTGAGACTCTTTGTGCTTGTGGCAAATGGTCTTGCACTGTCTGCGGTGTACGGCCAGCTGGATAAGACTCTGCCTGAAGTGGTGTAGGGCTCGTAGACCTTAACCACCAACTGTTTGGACCTCTTGCAGCATATTTGCTGGTACTGCACATCTCCTGGAAAGACGTGGTTGTGGTGTTACCAGTTTACACTTTTTGTGGAAGGGACATAGGGCAACACGCCTTTGTTGGTAAAGGTGTCAACCGATGGGGACTTAAGTGTTGAGACAGACTAGTGTATTGTTTAGGGACAATGAGCGACACTGGGAGCTGCTTTTGAGAGGAAAGATCAGTCAACAAAGTGAATGGGTTGGGGTGCTGCAGAAGGTGTGAAAAGTCTTAGGAGGGCAGTTCTTACACAGCATGTATTGTTGTGTATGGTAGATTGAGGAGAAATGGCACCTTTCAATCGTTCTCATACACGACAATACATTTACTGTCTCGAAGCACAACCCTGCACAATCAAAAAAAACTTTCTCATCTCAAAGACCTATATTTAAACCTCCCCCAGCCCATTGACTTTGACAGATCATTCTTGTCAATAGTAGCCCTTGGCAGGGAATTGTGTTTTGAGAATCTGCAGAGAGATGGTTTTGTTATTACTGTTGTAGTCTTGATTGTACACCTTTCAGTGTCCCTGGCTGGTTTTTGTCCCTGTTAGATTAATTTGGATTTTAAGAATAATTACTAAAGGATTTCACCCCAAATACAGTATAAATGTTAGAATTATCATGTGGTGTCAACCCACTAACAGAGGGGGCGGTACTAAACATTCAAGGGTGAAGGGGAAGGCGGAAACTGTTTAGAAAAGCCACCTAAAGGTGGGAGGAGTCAAGTTCAGGAGGTATAAAACCGTATGTTTGTGTTTTTGGCGTCAGAGCTCTCCATGAATACAAATACAAAAAATCCTTCTTCGTGGTTATGGACCTTGAATCATTTATGATTAAAACCAGAGCCTTACAACCTCTGGTAATGATTCAAGCTTAGGTTGAATTAGAGATAGAAATTCACATGACAGTCCCACAATCTTGTTGTGCTCCATAATTGCAAGGTGTGTCCCCTCCCTCATGGTTGTGTACACAAAATTCCACCACTTTGGGGAAATTTTCAACAGGACACTGTGGAAGGACTCCAGACAACCTAAGGTTTACAAAGAGAAAAGGTAAAAAGAGAAAAGGGGTAGACTAAATTGATTACATGGTCTGTAAGGTACTCTGGTCCTCAGGCTACATCTAACCACCTGTAACCCCATAACGCAAACACAAACACATACAAACACTACCCAATTCGCATCACTTCTCAGCTGTCGTCGAAATGGATTCCCTATCAGTTCAGCCTGAAAATCCTTCTGATAATCTTTGGTCGCCGTAAACATCATTCTTGATAGCCACAAGTCACTGGCAGCATTGGGGTAAATCTCTGGTAGGTAGAACGGTGAAAGATAACTCATTTTCGTGCTTGTTTGTAATTAGCACAACCAGACACAGGACACCACATGGGCATGATGACAAACGTTAGAAGTTCTGAGATTACTGTGTGTTGCTCGTTCAAAGTAAATAATACCATCATCCAAGTTTGTGGCCACGCCCCCTCTACCTAGCAGGGTGGTATCTGCATTTGCTATGAATGCTGGACTTTGTGGTTCGCAATGAGCAGCCGAATACACAGGAAGTCGAAACTTCCTGAATCTACCAGTAAAATGAAAATGTGCTCGTTCTAGCTTGTGGTTTGGATAATTTTGATGTTTATGACAAAAATGTAATGTTGTTAACATAGTCATGACTATATGCCGTGGCAGAGCCAGGGTGAAATTTCCCTTTTAAACCAGGGAATGCTGTGAACTCTCTGCCTGGTTGGGTTTTGAACAGCTCTGCCACCCTGACAACCTCCACAAGGGCTAGAATCTCCTCAGTCTGGCGAGCAGCATGATGGATGCCACTAGACTTTGAAATCTCTAACTCAGCGTCTGTGGTGTCCATCAAGTCCTTGAGGACACCAATGGATTTGCGCATCCTGTCTGCTGCTTGCTCAATCATGTTTGGACCTAGGCCCTTCAAAAATGACTTCAAGAAGTTGTTGAGGTGTTCAAGGTGTAAGTCAAGGGGGATATTATTTCCCATTCCCAATCCAGAACCTGTTCCAGGTAAGACTGTGTGCCAACCGAGGGGAAAGAGTGGCATTGACTTGCAAGGTCAGTAGAAGGGTACTGTAGGCATATTGGCTATGACCATAGGCCTTGTAGAACAACAGAGTTATAATGTATAACCTAAAAAACCTCTCAACAACATCTCCCTCCTTCATGTGCATCCTGCATGTTGGACTAGAAGAAGCCAAAGCTGAGTCTTGCCTCAGTATGTTGTTTTTTGGTGTCCCCCTCACTAAACCTGGTTGCATCTGGCACTTATGTTTTTTCTCATGGTTGTCCCTTACTTGTAGACATTTCTGCAACCTGGCATTCAGCATGGGAGATGCTTCCTCTGTAGAGGTTTGCCCCTGACGCCACTTGCAATGTCAGTGATGTCACCAAACATGATGAATCTGTCCACGATTTGTGACACAGAGCATTACAGCCAGCTCCTCTTCACATCAGGTGAACCACTACTGACGTGGTTGGGAATGAAACAGTCTGGGACATCTGTTGAGAAAAAAAGAAAAAAGTGTAATAACAACAATGATAAATACATATTTGTTAATGCAATAGACATGACAAAAGAGCTATGATATTTCAACAACATTGAAGAAATAATCTAATTACATGGTAAAGCAATTCTAAAGGTATCATCTCATTGTTTTCTAGAATAAGAATAAGTTATCAGATATGTTGGACATTTTCAAGCATTTAATTTTTATTTATGCACTACTAGCTAGCTAGATCAGCACACCTACTCTAAGACACTTTATGCATATGGGCCCAGGACATGAACTGGCACTGGTGTTATTTAGTGACCATGTTTACTCACCCTCTTTGGCAATGGATCAGATTTCACCCAGCTTTGCAAAACTCTCTCTAAAGGCTGGCTCCCCTTTTGCACCCTCTCCCCTGGTTGAAATAAAATGAGATCCAACGTAAGTCTAGATCAGAAAGTCTAATAATAACATACATAGTTATGGACTTGCAAACAGAATTCATCATACTGTCCATAACGTTAGGTTAGAGCAAGGCATATGGCTAGCTACTGTAGCTAGCTAGCTTATTGTCTTTGAGAAGGTCTGTTACTTATGCACTACATTTAAGTCATTTTGCAGACGCTCTTATCCAGAGCGACTTACAGTTAGTGAGTGCATACATTCTTTTTTTATACTGGACCCCCGTGGGAATCGAACCCACAACCCTGGCATTGAACCCAGCTACATCCCTGCTGGCCATTCCCTCCCCTACCCTGGGCCAATTATGCGCCGCCCCATGGGTCTCCAGGTCACGGCCGGCTATGACAGAGCCTGGATTTGAACCAGGCACAACTAATGGCACAGCTGGCACTGCGGTGGGGTAGTGGGTTCGATCCCCGGGACCACCCATACACAAAAAAGTATGCACGCATGACTGTAAGTCACTTTGGATAAAAGCGTCTGCTAAGTGGCATATTATATTATATTGTGTCCGCGTCATGTACACTGAGCTGCATAGCAGTGATCCCCAGCTTCGCAGCCCCTCTGATCTGGTCCTCCATGAGGATGACCAACAGTGAGAATTGGGTTCTCGATCCATCCCAGCGGAGCTAGCTGGTAAATCAAGCTCTTGCCGAATCCAGTCGGGAGAAGCGTAAAAACATATTCTCCCCTGATAAAAGCCTTCAATGCAGTTATTTGCTGTTCTTTCAATGGAGTTATGACCTCCAGTTCTTTAAAATGAAAGTGTATATATATATATATATATATATATATATATATATATATATATATATAGCTGCCGAAGTGCTATCAACATATCGACTGTTGTACTCAGGCTGCTAAAATTCTCGACCATTGCTATTCGAACTTCCGGGATGGTTATAAGGCCCTCCCCCGCCCTCCTTTTAGCAAATCTGACCACGACTCCATTTTGCTCCTCCCTTCCTATAGGCAGAAAATCAAACAGGAAGTACCCGTGCTAAGGACTATTCAACGCTGGTATGACCAATCGGAATCCACGCTTCAAGATTGTTTTGATCACGCGGACTGGGATATGTTCTGGGTAGCTTGCGAAAATAATTTAGACTGATCCTCAACACTGGGGCCCCACAACGGTGCGTGCTCAGCCCCCTCCTGTACTCCCTGTTCACCCATGACTGCGTGGCCAAGCACGCCTCCAACTCAATCATCAAGTTTGCAGACGACACAACAGTAGTAGGCTTGATTACCAACAATGACGAGACAGCCTACAGGGAGGAGATGAGGGCTCTGGGAGTGTGGTGCCAGGAAAATAACCTCTCACTCAACGTCAACAAAACAAAGGAGATGATCGTGGACTTCAGGAAACAGTAGAGGGTGCACCCTCTGATCCACATCGACGGGACTGCAGTAGAGAAGGTGGAAAACTTCAAGTTCCTTGGCGTACACATCACTGACAAACTGAAATGGGCCACCCACGCAGACAGTTTGGTGAAGAAGGCGCAACAGAGCCTCTTCAATCTCAGGAGGCTGAAGAAATTTGGCTTAGCACATAAAACCCTCACAAACTTTTACAGATGCACAATTGAGAGCATCCTTTCGGACTGTATCACCACCTGGTACGGCAACTGCACTGCCCGCAGAGCTCTCCAGAGGGTGGTGCGGTCTGCCGAACGCATTACCGGGGGAAAACTACCCGCCCTCCAGGACACCTACAGCACCCGATGTCACAGGAAGTCCAAAAAGATCATCAAGGACATCAACCACCCAAGCCACTGCCTGTTCACCCCGCTATCATCCAGAAGGCGAGGTCAGTACAGGTGCATCAAAGCTGGGACCGAGAGACTGAAAAACAGCTTCTATCTCAAGGCCATCAGACTAAATAGCCATCACTAGCACATTATAGGCTGCTGCTGCCTATAGGAATCACTGGCCACTTTAAGAAATGGAACACTAGTCACTTTAATAATGTTTACATATCTTGCATTACTCATGTCATATGTATATACTGTATTGCATAATATTCTACTGTATCTTAGTCCATGCCGCTCTGTCATTGCTCATCCATATATGTATATATTCTTAATTCCATTCCTTACTTAGATTTGTGTGTATTGGGTATATGTTGTGAAATTGTTAGATATTACGTGTTAGATATTACTGCACTGTTGGAGCTAGAAGCACAAGCATTTCGCTACACCCGCAATAACATCTGCTAAACACGTGTATGTGACAAATAACATTTGATTTGATTTGATGAGGTAGTCACCTGGAATGCATTTAAATTAAGTGGTGTGCCTTCTTAAAAGTTAATTTGTGGAATTGATTTCCGTCTTAATGTGTTTGAGCCAATCAGTTGTGTTGTGACAAGGTAGGGGTGGTATACAGAAGATAGCCCTATTTGGTAAAAGACCAAGTCCATATTATGGCAAGACCAGCTCAAATAAACAAAGAGAAATGACTGTCCATCATTACTTTAAGACATGAAGGTCAGTCAATACGGAAAATGTCAAGACCTAAGACACATCTCAACATCAACTGTTCAGAGGGGACTGTGTGAATCAGGCCTTCATGGTCGAATTGCTGCAAATAAACCACTAATAATGGACACCAATAAGAAGAAGAGACCTGATTGGGCCAAGAAACAAGAGCAATGGACATTAGACTGGTGGAAATGGGTCCTTTGGTCTGTGTCCAATTTTGAGATTTATGGTCCCAACCGCCGTGTCTTTGTGAGACGCGGTGTGGGTGAACGGATGATCTCTGCATGTGTAGTTCCCACGATAAAGCATGGAGGAGTAGGTTTAGGATTAGTCGGACGGCAGAGTGAAGGAAAAGTAGCCAACAAGTGCTCAGCATATGTGGGAACTCCTTCAAGACTGTTGGAAAAGCATTCCAGGTGAAGCTGGTTGAGAGAATGCCAAGAGTGTGAAAAGCTGTCATCAAGGCAAAGGGTGGCTATTTGAAGAATCTCAAATCTTAAATGTATTTTGATTTGTTTAACACTGTTTTGGTTATTAATATGTGTTATTTCATAGTTTTGATGTCTTCACTATTATTCTACAATGTAGAAAATAGTAAAAATAAAGAAAAACCCTGGAAAGAGTAGGTGTGCCCAAACCTTTGACTGGTACTGTATATATACACTACCGTTCAAAAGTTTGGGGTCACTTAGAAATGTCCTTGTTTTCGAAAGAAAAGCAATTATTTGTCCATTAAAATAATGTCAAGTTGATCCGAAATACAGTGTAGACATTGTTAATGTTGTAAATGGCTTATTGTAGCTGGAAACGGCATATTTTTAATGGGATATCTACATAGACGTACAGAAGCCCATTATCAGCAACCATCAGTCCTGTGTTCCAATGGCACGTTGTGTTTGCTAATCCAAGTTTATCATTTTAAAAGGCTAATTGATCATTAGAAAACCCTTTTGCAATTATGTTAGCACAGCTGAAAACTGTTGTGCTGATTAAAGAAGCAATAAAACTGGCCTTCCTGAGACTAATTGAGTATCTGGAGCATCAGCAATTGTGGGTTCGATTACGGGCTCAAAATGGCCAGAAACAAATAACTTTCTTCTGAAACTCGTCAGTATATTCTTGTTCTGAGAAATGAAGGCTATTCCATTCAAGAAATTGCCAAGAAACTGAAGATCTTGTACAACGCTGTGTACTACTCCCTTCACAGAACAGAACAAACTTGCTCTAACCAGAATTGAAAGAGGAGTGGGAGGCCCAGGTGCACAACTGAGCAAGAGGACAAATACATTAGAGTGTCTAGTTTGAGAAACAGACACCTCACAGGTCCTCAACTGGCAGCTTCATTAAATAGTACCCGCAAAATACCAGTCTCAACGTCAACAGTGAAGAGGCGACTCCGGGATGCTGACCTTCTAGGCAGAGTTGCAAATAAAAAGTCATATCTCAGACTGGCCAATAAAAATAAAATATGGGCAAAAGAACACAGACACTGGACAGAGGAAGATTGGAAAAAAGTGTTGTGGACAGACGAATCGAACTTTGAGGTGTTCGGATCACAAAGAAGAACATTTGTGAGATGCAGACCAAATGAAAAGATGCTGGAGGAGTGCTTGATGCCATCTGACAAGCATGGTGGAGGCAATGTGATGGTTTGGGGGTGCTTTGGTGGTGGTAAAGTGGGAGATTTGTACAGGGTAAAAGGGATCTTGAAGAAGGAAGGCTATCACTCCATTTTGCAACGCCATGCCATACCCTGTGGACGGCGCTTGATTGGAGCCAATTTCTTCCTACAACAGGACAATGACCCAAAGCACAGCTGCAAACTATGCAATAACTATTTAGGGAAGAAGCAGTCAGCTGGTATTCTGTCTATAATGGAGTGGCCAGCACAGTCACCGGATCTCAACCCTATTGAGCTGTTGTGGGAGCAGCTTGACCGCATGGTAAGTAAGAAGTGCCCATCAAGCCAATCCAACTTGTGGGAGGTGCTTCAGGAAGCATGGGGTGAAATCTCTTCAGATTACCTCAACAAATTGACAACTAGAATGCCAAAGGTCTGCAAGGCTGTAATTGCTGCAAATGGAGGATTCTATGACGAAAGCAAAGTTTGAAGGACACAATTATTATTTCAATTAAAAATCATTATTTCTAACCTTGTCAATGACAACATTTCCGATGCATTTTGCTATATTTCCTATTCAAACTCATTTAATGTATGTTTTCATGGAAAACAAGGACATTTCTAAGTGACCCCAAACTTTTGAAAGGTAGTGTATATACAGTGACTTGTGAAAGTATTCCCCCCCTTGGCATTTTTCCTATTTTGTTGCCTTACAACCTGGAATTAAAATGATTTTTGGGGGGGTTTGTATAATTTGATTTACACATCATTCCTACCACTTTGAAGATGCAAAATATTTTTTATTGTGAAACAAACAAGAAATAAGACAAATAAAATGAAAACTTGAGCGTTCATAACTATTCACCCCCCCAAAGTCAATACTTTGTAGAGCCACCTTTTGCAGCAATTACAGCTGCAAGTCTCTTGGGGTATGTCTCTATAAGCTTGGCACATCTAGCAACTAGGATTTATGACCATTGTTCATGGCAAGTTAGATGGGTTCTGCAGGTGTACAGGAATCTTTAAGTCATACCACAGATTCTCAATTGGATTGAGGTCTGGGCTTTGACTAGGCCATTCCAAGACATTTAAATGTTTCCCCTTAAACCACTTGAGTGTTGCTTTAGCAGTATGCTTAGGGTCATTGTCCTGCTGGAAGGTGAACCTCCGTCCCAATCTCAAATCCCTGGAAGACTGAAACAAGTTTCCCTCAAGAATTTCCCTGTATTTAGCGCCATCCATCATTCCTTCAATTCTGACCAGTTTCCCAGTCCCTGCCGATGGAAAAACATCCCCACAGCATGATGCTGCCACCACCATGCTTCACTGTGGGGATGATGTTCTCGGGGTGATGAGAGGTGTTGGGTTTGCGCCAGACATAGCATTTTCCTTGATGGCCAAAAAGCTCAATTGGTGCTCCGTGGGATGTTCAACGTTTCGGATATTTTTTTATAACCCAACCCTGATCTGTACTTCTCCACAACTTTGTCCCTGACCTGTTTGGAGAGCTCCTTGGTCTTCATGGTGCCGCTTGCTTGGTGGTGCCCCTTGCTTAGTGGTTTTGCAGAATCTGGGGCCTTTCAGAACAGGTGTATATATACTGAGATCATGTGACAGATCATGTGACACTTAGAATGCACACAGTTGGACTTTATTTAACTAATTATGTGACTTCTGAAGGTAATTGGTTGCACCAGATCTTATTTAGGGGCTTCATAGCAAAGGGGGTGAATACATATGCATGCACCACTTTTCCGTTATTAATTCCGTTATTAATTTTTTTGAATTTTTTGAAACAAGTTATTTTTTTCATTTCACTTCACCAATTTGGACTATTTTGTGTATGTCCATTACATGAAATCCAAATATAAATCCATTTAAATTACAGGTTGTAATGCAACAAAATAGGAAAAACGCCAATGGGGATGAATACTTTTGCAAGGCACTGTATAAACATACACACACAAACGACAACATAATAGATGCACAAGGAAATCCACAACGTCACCCCCGCCCAGACCCACCTGCTCACACCCCCCATCTCCTGCGCCCGCATAACTCTCCGCCACATGGCCTCAAACTGCACCAATTTCTTCTCTCTCCGTCGCCCACGCACTTTCAACATTTAGACAATAAAGCATTTTATCTTTCCATTGTGTTAACGATGATTTCCAGGTTTTAAGTATACATTTCTTCAAGATGATTGACAAGAAAAGTATCGTCTAAAACATCGGGTTTCTCATTGCACCCTCACATGCCATGTCTTGAAATATGCAGACAGATACAATACTTTTCTTTTTAATTTACATTGTAATACTTCTGACAGCCAACTTTCTAACTCCGCCCATAACTTTTGGACTTCATAGCATTCCTAGAAGGCATGGATCATTGAGTCATTGTTACTTTTACACTTACAGTGGTGAAAAAAAGTATTTAGTCAGCCACCAATTGTGCAAGTTCTCCCACTTAAAAAGATGAGAGAGGCCTGTAATTTTCATCATAGGTACACGTCAACTATGACAGACAAAATGAGATTTTTTTTCTAAAAACAATCACATTGTAGGATTTTTTATGAATTAATTTGCAAATTATGGTGGAAAATAAGTATTTGGTCAATAACAAAAGTTTCTCAATACTTTGTTATATACCCTTTGTTGGCAATGACACAGGTCAAACATTTTCTGTAAGTCTTCACAAGGTTTTCACACACTGTTGCTGGTATTTTGGCCAATTCCTCCATGCAGATCTCCTCTAGAGCAGTGATGTTTTGGGGCTGTCGCTGGGCAACACGGACTTTCAACTCCCTCCAAAGATTTTCTATGGGGTTGAGATCTGGACACTGGCTAGGCCACTCCAGGACCTTGAAATGCTTCTTACGAAGCCACTCCTTCGTTGCCCGGGCGGTGTGTTTGGGATCATTGTTATGCTGAAAGACCCAGCCACGTTTCATCTTCAATGCCCTTGCTGATGGAAGGAGGTTTTCACTCAAAATCTCACGATACATGGCCCCATTCATTCTTTCTTTTACACGGATCAGTCGTCCTGGTCCCTTTGCAGAAAAACAGCCCCAAAGCATGAAGTTTCCACCCCCATGCTTCACAGTAGGTATGGTGTTCTTTGGATGCAACTCAGCATTCTTTGTCCTCCAAACACGACTGAGTTGAGTTTTTACCAAAAAGTTCTATTTTGGTTTCATCTGACCATATGACATTCTCCCAATCCTCTTCTGGATCATCCAAATGCACTCTAGCAAACTTCAGACGGGCCTGGACATGTACTGGCTTAAGCAGGGGGACACGTCTGGCACTGCAGGATTTGAGTCCCTGGCGGCGTAGTGTGTTACTGATGGTAGGCTTTGTTACTTTGGTCCCAGCTCTCTGCAGGTCATTCACTAGGTCCCCCTGTGTGGTTCTGGGATTTTTTTGCTCACCGTTCTTGTGATCATTTTGACCCCACGGGGTGAGATCTTGCGTGGAGCCCCAGATCGAGGGAGATTATCAGTGGTCTTGTATGTCTTCCATTTCCTAATAATTGCTCCCACAGTTGATTTCTTCAAACCAAGCTGCTTACCTATTGCAGATTCAGTCTTCCCAGCCTGGTGCAGGACTACAATTTTGTTTTTGGTGTCCTTTGACAGCTCTTTGGTCTTGGCCATAGTGACGTTTGGAGTGTGACTGTTTGAGGTTGTGGACAGGTGTCTTTTATACTGATAACAAGTTCAAACAGGTGCCATTAATACAGGTAACGAGTGGAGGACAGAGGAGCCTCTTAAAGAAGAAGTTACAGGTCTTTTTAAGTGGGAGAACATGCACAATTGGGGGCTGACTAAATACTTTTTTTCCCTACTGTATGTTGAAATTAGATTGATGTAACAACCTGTTTGTCAGGTTAAGTCATTGTATTTGAGTTCTACCCTAATTTCAATGTTTACAACGCCGGTTGAAATGAGATGAGACATAGATTCCACACAATAGGTTGACAAATGACATTAAAACAACATTGATTCAACCAGTGTGTGCCCATTGGGATGGAGCTGGTTGGCAGCCATATTGGAAAATGTATACCCTATGGTTAAATCAGTAATGGCTAGGCATCATTATTTAGACTTTATTTACATTTTGGTGAACTCATAACGAAGGCATTTTGCGAAAATGGGTTACCTGTACCTCTTTGCTGGACGTAATGGATTCCTATGGGATTTCATATAGGGTGCAATGTACGGGGCATTTCCCTAGAGTCCTGGCATAATCAAAAAATCCCCATCAAAATCCGTCTGCTTAAGCTAGAGAGATATTTGCATGGGCTGCATCTCAATACACCACATCCGCCGATGTCGGCCTTCCGCATCTGCAGTGGAAGGTGGCAGAACTACAGCGGTGTTTGTCAGACCAGGAGACATCCAGAAAATCGGTCTTCTCTTTAAAAAGTCTGTAGTTTCCGAACCGTTTGGGCTACAGACTAATATGACCCCTCAGGGCCGGCTCCAGGCATAAGCAACATAAGCGGCCGCTTAGGGCCTCAGGTCGCTAGGGGGCCCCTGAACCTTACTGTTGAGAGTTAGAATAATAGAATATACAAGGTGTAAGTTCGAAATTTGGTTGTGCATCAGCAATTTTGCTCTTGTTATGTCAGTCACTGACAGTCACTCAATTAGCTATGTCAGCTAACACTTTTTTGATTGGTAAGTTAGTCTTGCCAGCTATCTAAACTTATTGTAATCATGGCTGAATACTGACCGGTATGCAGGGCACGTGGCCAGGGGCTCTGATCTCCAGGGGGCCCCCGATCATTGTTTTTGTTAGCCACTCTCACTCAGATATCATTAACATGGCATAAGTCATGGCAAAATGTGTAGAATTGCAGGAAATTAGCTTTAGAACTGCAAAAATGTCTCTCAACCCCATGGCAAAATGTGGACAATTGCAGGAAATTTGCTTTAAAACTGCAAACATTTCAGATATCATTAATGTGGCATAAGTCATTTGTAGATTTGCATGAAATGTGTTATAGAATTTCAACATTTTCTCTCCGCCCCATGTCTGGATACGTTATTCAATGTGTTTCTATGGGATAATAGCAGTAAGGCCAATATTTTTTACATACCTACAGGGGTCCTAAAATTCAAAATCAAATAGAAAAATTATCCATGGTTTGACCATCTTGAAACAATTCCATATTTTAACTAGGGTTAATGTTAACACAACTTATATAATCAGATTGCATATAATTTTAATTAATATAAATCAGTGAATGCTTCTAGAACATTTAAGTGTTAATGTAATATACATTTACATTTACATTTTAGTCATTTAGCAGACGCTCTTATCCAGAGCGACTTTACAGTTAGTGAGTGCATAATTTTTTCTTTTTCATATATATTTGATTCGGCTACAAAACTCTGCAATTCAGGCAGCATTTTTGACATATTTCTACCATTATTCTAGTAATATTTTGCTAAATACATATAACTCACAACCCTGTGCCATCATTTTGCATGTTCCTCACTGTAACACACATTTTCAGCCTTTATTGGCTTATTACATCAAATATTTTATTTTTTATGGCTTTGAAAAATCTATTCCGTTCCTCCCCATTGAAATGAATGGCGGACCATTTGAAAATAGGCTGCTGTGACTGATTATATACTAAATCTATGATGACTATGAAACTTTTCCAATGGGTCTCCTTGTTCTGTGTGAAATTTGGTGTAGTTATCGTATAGGGTACCATGTGATAATAGAGCACATCTCAATACTGCCCATTCTGTCTCAATATAACCCAAAATGCGTAAAGGTATGACCTTTCACCCTCCAAGGTGGGCCCATGGAGATGTCATTAACATTCCAATTCTTTCATACCTTAATTTGTGTTGTATTATGAAGTTAATAACATATCAATTGCCTTATTTTGCAAAGTTTGTTCCCTGATAATACAAAATTACATTTCATAGCCTCAATCCTGTTGGCCCAAATAACCAATGCCAGTGATAACCACATTTAGCTACCTCCCATAAGTGGTTATCATACCAAAACATCCTTCCATGACGTTGACTGACTAGGTGAATCCTGGTGAACGCTATGGTCCCCTTATTTTTAAACCTTGAGACAATTGAGACATGGATTGTATGTGTGCCATTCAGAGGGTGATTGGGATAGACAAAATGTAAGTGTCTTTGAACGGGATATGGTAGTAGGCGCCAGGCGGTTTGTGTCAAGAACTGCAACGCTGCTGAGTTTTTCACGCTCAACAGTTTCCTGTGTGTATTAAGAATGGTCCCCCACCCAAAGAACATCCAGCCAACTTGACACAACTGTGGGAAGTACTGGAGTCAACATGGGCCAGCATCTCTGTGGAACGTTTTCGACACCTTGTAGAGTCCATGCCCCAACGAAATGAGGCTGTTCTGAGGGCTAGGGCTGTGGCGGTCATTACATTTTGTCAGCTAGTAACTATCATGCAAATAACTGCAGGTTTCACAGTAATATAACTTTAAATAACAAAAAAATGTTTAGTATCCCCAGGCTTCCATGCATAGCCTACAAACCACTGATGCGGACCTTTGGAACATCTACATTTTCAAAAGTCTAATAAATCCATTTAATATAGCCTACACCATCACAATAAATACATTATTTATTTTAAGCAGGTCTAAAGAAACATTATGATATGAAGAAAATGTAGCCCATTTCAGAAGCACATAATATCATATTCTGAATCGTTTTGTGGTGTTACAAGGTGGGATTAAAATTGATTTAATTGTTTTTTCAACTATGTACACAAAATACTCTGTAATGTCAAAGTGGAAGAAACATTCTATCATAAAAAAAAAAATATATATATATATTTAAAAAAATGAATATATCTTGATTACATGAAAGTATTCAACCCCCTGAGTCAATACATGTTAGAATCACCTTTGGCAGATTACAGCTGTGAGTCATTCTGGGTAAGTCTCTAAGATCTTTGCACACCTGGATTGTACAATATTTGCACATTTTTATTTTTAACATTCTTCAAGCTCTGTCAAGTTGGTTGTTGATCATTGCTGCACAGCCATTTTCAAGTCTTGCCATAGATTTTGGATGCATACTTTTTTGTACAGGCTTCCTTCTTTTCATTGTCATTTACGTTATTATTGTGGAGTAACTACAATGTTGTTGATCCATCCTCAGTTTTCTCTACCACAGCCATTATACTCTGTAACTGTTTTAAAGTCACCATTGGCCTCATGGTGAAATCACTGAGTGTTTTCCTTCCTATCCGGCAACTGACTGAGGAGGGTCACCTGTATCTTTATAGATGCTGGGTGTATTGATACACCATCCAAAGTGTAATTAATAACTTCACCATGCTCAAAGGGATGATATTCAATGTCTGTTATTTTTTTTCTATCAATAGGTGCCCTTCTTTGCGAGGCATTGGAAGACCTCCCTGGTCTTTGTGGTTAAATCTGTGTTTGAAATTCACTGCTCGACTGAGGGACCTTGTTGAACTGCTCTCGGACTCACATATTGCTGTTCACTGGACCTTATGATCACTCAGCTGCACAGCTGATGCCTGCTGGACTGTTCCTTTACACGGTACTCTGTCCTGTTTATTCTGTTTAGTCTTAGCCCAAACGTTATCGCTATTTCCAGTTGTGTCTTAGCTCTCTCTAATAACACGTGACTGCTTTATGCCTCTCTCCCATGTCAATTATGCCTTGCCTATTGCTGTTTGGGTTAGTTCTTATTATACAATTTCAATGTAGAACCCCTAGTCCCTCTCAAACTGTCTCATATAGTTCCTTTGTTCCTCCCCCCATACACGCCGAGACCGGCTCAATCGATGCCTCCAATGACGCTATCTCTTTCATTGTTACCCAACACTTAGGATTACCTGAACTGTACTCATATCCTTCCATATCCTTTTCTGTACATAATGCCCTGAATCTTTTCTACAACGCCCGGAGAACTGTCCCCTTTATTCTATGTACCCAACGCACTAGAAGACCAGTTCTTAAAGCCTTTAGTCGTATCCTTATTCTAGTCCTCCTCTGTTCCTCTGGTGATGTAGAGGCTAACCCAGGCCCTGCAGCCCCCAGTATCACTCCTACTCCCCAGGAGCTATCATTTGTTGACTTCTGTAACCGTAAAAGTCTTGGTTTTCTGCACATAAATATCAGAAGCCTCCTTCCTAAGTTTGAGTTATTCACTGCGTTAGCACACTCCGCCAACCCTGATGTTCTAGCAGTGTCTGAATCCTGGCTTAGGAAGGCCACCAAAAATTCTGAAATTTCCATCCCCAACTATAACATTTTCCGTCTAGATAGAACTGCCAAAGGGGGTGGAGTTGCAATCTACTGTAGAGATAGCCTGCAGAGCTCCATCATACTATCCAGGTCTGTGCCCAAACAGTTTGAGCTTTTACTTCTAAAAATCCACCTTTCCAGAAATAAATCTCTCACTGTTGCCGCTTGCTACAGACCCCCCAGCCCCCAGCTGTGCCCTGGACACCATATGTGAATTGATTGCCCCCCATCTATCCTCAGAGTTCGTACTGCTTGGTGACCTAAATTGGGATATGCTTAATACCCCAGCCATCCTACAATCCAAGCTAGATGCCCTCAACCTCACGCAAATTATCAACGAACCTACCAGGTACAACCCTAAATCCGTAAACATGGGTACCCTCATAGATATCATCCTGACTAACTTACCCTCTAAATACACCTCCGCTGTCTTCAACCAGGATCTCAGCGATCACTGCCTTATTGCCTGCGTCCGTAACGGGTCCGCGGTCAAACGACCACCCCTCATCACTGTCAAACGCTCCCAAAAACACTTCAGCGAGCAGGCCTTCCTAATTGACCTGGCCCAGGTATCCTGGATGGATATAGATCTCATTCCGTCAGTAGAGGATGCCTGGTTGTTCTTTAAAAGTAATTTCCTCTCAATCTTAAATAGACATGCCCCATTCAAAAAATACAGAACTAAGAACAGATATAGCCCCTGGTTCTCCTCAGACTTGACTGCCCTTGACCAGCACAAAAACATCCTGTGGCGTACTTGTGACGATCCCGGCTGTCTGAGTCGGGTCCTGTCTGGTGACTAGTGTTCCTGCTCGTATTCTCCAGTTTCCCGAGGGTTCGGGAACGCTCCGGGGAGCGCTCTGGTTTTCCGCACCTGCATCCCATCAGCAATCTGCACACCTGGTCCTGATCATCACCCTTCTTAGGCTCTGGGCCAACATCCAGTTCCTGCCGGATCGTTAGCCATGAACAGTATGTTTGTCAGCGTATCAGCCTTTGAGTTCTAGCGTTAGTTTTGTTGTTTTGCACCTTGTTGATTTGCTGTGTACTCACCTCCGTTTTGTTCTGTCTGCAGTCTCTCACCCGGAACCTTCACCCAACCTCTGCCTGATGGTCGGCGGCTGCCGAGCCAGTACCGGACCAACCACTGCACCTTCAACAACCCATCCACGCCACCCGCTCTGTTCCCTGGATTATTCAGCTTCACTCGGACTCTATAAATAAACACTCACCTTTGTCTCACGTACCGTGTCCTGGTCTGCTTCTGGGTTCTGGCTTAGTTAACCGTGACAGAACGATCCGGCCAGTTATGAACCCAGCGGACCTGGACTCTGTTCGCCATGCTATTACCCAGCAGGAGAAGATGTTGGGCTATCATAGCACGGTACTACAGGAGATCGCGTTGTCAGTTCGGAACCTTTCTACCGGTCTGACGGAGGTCCAGAACCAACGCAAGTGTCCGGTGGAGGATCCACTACCGGTTTCACCCATCTCGCCTGCCGCTTCTGAAGCTGTGTCCATCCGTGAGCCCAAGGTTCCGACGCCGGATAAGTATGAGGGAGAGCTGGGAAGATGCCGTTCCTTCCTTATGCAGTGTGGACTAGTGTTCGATCTACAGCCCTACTCTTATGCCACAGACAAGGCTAGGATAGCCTTTGTGATTGAGTTGCTGCGTGGTCGAGCGCTGAGTGGGCTTCAGCCGTTTGGGAACGACAGGATCCCTGCATGGCTTCATACCAGGGGTTCGCGGCCGAGATGAGGAAGCTCTTCGACCATTCCGTCCGAGGGAGGGACGCAGCTAGGCGCCTGTTTTCGCTTCGCCAAGGAACTCGCAGCGTGGGCCGACTTCGTGATCGAAGTTCAAGACGTTGGCTGTGGAGAGTGGGTGGAACGAGGAGTCTCTGCAAGCGGCCTTTTACCAGGGTCTGTCGGAGCAGCTCAAGGATGAGTTGATCTCCTATCCGGAGCCTAGTGACCTGGACAGCTTGGTAGCTTTGTCTATTCGGGTGGATAATCGAGTCCGAGAGCGAAGGAGGGAGAAGCAATGGGTTCCGTCCAACCGATCAGCTTCTCAGTTCCCAGTCGGGTCGGGTGGTGGACCAGAACACGCCGATCATTCTCCTCCACAATGGATTAGTGGAGAGGTCCTCTCTCCCGATTCTGAACCCATGCAAGTGGGGCGGCACGGGTTAACCAAGGAGGAGCGTCAACAGAGACGTCAGACCAACTGCTGCCTCTACTGTGGTAGCTCGGGACATTACATCTCCACCTGTTCCCGGCGGTCGTCAAACTGCCCGGCTCGCTAAAGTTGGGAGGACTTTTAGCGAGCCAGTTTCAACCTCTCAGTACCTCTGTCAGACCCCGTTTCCCGGCTACCCTTGTGAACAGGAATCAGAGCTTAGCGCTTAACGCTTTTATCGATTCAGGTGCCGATGGAAGCTTTCTTGATGCCGAGTTGGTGGAACAGCTGGGGCTTTCCAAGGAGCAATTGCCGGAAGCCATTGAAGCGACCACTCTGAACGGCAGTAGTCTGGCACGTATCACGATGAGGACTGAACCGGTTAAGATGCGGTTGTCGGGGAATCATTCTGAGATGATTTCATTCTTCATTCTGCCGTCTTCCCATGTTCCTCTGGTCCTTGGATACCCCTGGCTGAAGGAACACAATCCCACGTTCGATTGGGTGACGGGCAAGGTAACGAGTTGGAGCCTTGATTGTCATGCTAACTGTCTCAAGACTGCCTGCCCCCATTCGGTTCCCAGTCAGGTGATTGAGGCTAAACCCCCAGATTTGTCCCTGGTTCCCGAGACATATCACGATTTGGGGGAAGTTTTCAGTAAGCAGAAGGCTCTGTCACTCCCTCCCCACCGACCCTATGATTGTGCCATCAACCTGGTCCCTGGAGCTGTCTACCCCAAGGGAAGGTTATACAGTATCTCCCGACCTGAACGTGAGGCGTTGGAGACCTACATCAAGGAGTCCCCTAGCTGCTGGTCTCGTTCGCCCTCGTCATCACCCCTGGGGGGCAGGATTCTTCTTTGTGGGTAAGAAGGATGGCTCTCTTCGACCGTGTATTGATTATCGGGGGTTGAATGACATCACGATCAAGAACAAGTATCCCCCTGCCCTTGATGAGTTCTGCCTTCGACTCCTTACAGGGTGCTACGGTGTTCACCAAGCTAGACCTACGCAATGCGTATCACCTGGTCCGGATCAGAGAGGGGGACGAGTGGTTGACGGGTTTCAATACACCGATGGGTCACTTCGAGTATCAGGTGATGCCGTTTGGACTGACCAATGCTCCAGCGGTATTCCAGAGTATGGTGAACGACGTCCTGAGAGATATGATCGGTCTCTTTGTGTTTGTTTACCTGGATGACATTCTGATCTTCTCGAAGGAACCTTCCGACCACGTCCAGCATGTCCGGCAGGTGCTGCAGCGATGTTGGAGAATCGCCTGTTCGTGAAGGCCGAGAAGTGCGAAGTTTCACGCCCACACGACATCCTTTCTCGGGTACATCATCTCCAGGGGAGAGATTAGGATGGACCAGGAGAAGGTTAGAGCGGTTCTGGAATGGGCCCAGCCCGGTACGAGATTGCAGCTCCAGAGATTTTTGGGGTTTGCGAATTTCTACCGCAGATTCATCCGGGATTACAGCCGTGTGGCCGCTCCGTTAACTGCCTTGACTTCCAGCATCAGGACCTTCAAGTGGAATCCGGAGGCGGATCGAGCGTTTCTGGATTTGAAGAGGCGATTCACCAACGCACCGATTCTCTCTCAACCGGACACGGCCCGTCAGTTCGCTCGTTGAAGTGGACGCGTCTGATGTGGGAGTTGGCGCCATCCTGTCGCAGCGATGCTCCACGGACAGTAAACTCCATCCCTGCGCCTACTACTCTCGTCGCCTTTCGCCTGCGGAGAGGAATTACGATGTGGGTAACCGGGAGCTTCTCGCGGTGAAACTTGCCTTGGAGGAGTGGCGCCACTGGTTGGAGGGGGCGGAGCAACCGTTTATTGTCTGGACGGACCACAAGAATCTTGCTTACGTGCAATCGGCTAAACGTCTCAACTCCCCGCCAGGCCAGGTGGGCGTTGTTTTTCGGACGATTCAAGTTTGCCCTGACGTTCCGACCTGGATCTAAGAACGGCAAGGCGGACGCCTTGTCCCGGATGTTCTCCAAGACGGAGGAGAGTGGGTCCAAGACCGAGACAATCCTCCCCCGGAACTGCGTCGTGGGAGCAGTTATGTGGAAGATTGAGGAGGAGGTGCTGGCGGCCCTTCGGACTCAGCCCGGTCCCGTAACGGTCCACCCGGTCGGTTGTTTGTGCCTGAGTCGGTTCGTCCTGCTGTCCTCAAATGGTCCCACGCAAGCAAGATGGCTTGTCACCCTGGCGTGGCTCGGACTATGGCGTTTCTTCGCAGACGTTTTTGGTGGCCTGCCATGGCCGAGGATACTCGGGGTTTTGTTGCTGCCTGTCCAGTGTGTGCGCAGAATAAGAGTACCAATCGGCCCAGCTCTGGACTACTTCACCCCCTTCCTATTCCCCGGCGACCATGGTCGCATCTGGCCCTGGACTTCGTCACGGGGTTGCCCGCCTCTGAGGGGAACACGGTCGTTCTGACTATCGTGGACAGATTCAGCAAGTTCGCCCACTTTGTGCCAATTGCCAAGCTTCCCTCTGCCTCGGAGACGTCCGAGATCCTGGTTAGGGAGGTTTTCAGGGTCCACGGTTTGCCCAGTGATATCGCTTTCCGACCGTGGCCCTCAGTTTACCTCTGCTGTCTGGAAGTCCTTCTGTTTGGCCATTGGAGCTACGGTCAGTCTCACATCTGGTTTTCACCCCCAATCCAATGGTCAGGCGGAGAGAGCCAACCAGAAGATGGAATCAACGCTACGCTGTCTGGTCTCTTCCAACCCCACCTCCTGGGTTTCTCAGTTGCCTTGGGTTGAGTATGCCCACAATACTCTTCCTACATCTGCCACTGGGATGTCTCCCTTCCAGTGCCTGTATGGCTACCAACCTCCCCTGTTTCCTTCTCAGGAGAAGGAGCTCTCAGTGCCTTCTGTTCAGGCCCATATTCGGCGTTGCCACCGGACCTGGCATCGGGCCAGAAAGGCACTCCTTAGAGTTTCGGACCGGTATCAGCTCCAGGCGAATCGTCGCCGGATTCCCGCTCCCACCTATACCATCGGAGATAGGGTTTGGTTGGCCACACGGGATCTTCCGTTACGGACTGAGTCTAGGAAGTTGTTACCGAGTTCATTGGTCCGTTTGTGGTGGAGAAGGTGATCAATCCAGTGGCAGTTCGACTCAAACTACCGAGGACGCTCAGAGTCCATCCCACCTTTCATGTCTCCTGCCTCAAGCCTGTCTTCCTCAGTCCTCTGTTGCCTCCTCCGCCTCCTCCTCCTCCTCCTCGGATGATCGGAGGTGGTCCTGCCTACACGGTGCGTCGCATCATGGATTCCAGACGGCGGGGCCGGGGGTTTCCAGTATCTCGTGGACTGGGAGGGTATGGCCCTGAGGAGAGGAGTTGGATTCCGCGGCGACAGGTCCTAGACGCAGACCTCATCAGTGACTTCACCGCCTCCATCCTGGCGCTCCGGGAAGTCCGCCCGGTGGCGTTCGTCGGAGGGGGGTACTGTGACGATCCCGGCTGTCTGAGTCGGGTCCTGTCTGGTGACTAGTGTTCCTGCTCGTATTCTCCAGTTTCCCGAGGGTTCGGGAACGCTCCGGGGAGCGCTCTGGTTTTCCGCACCTGCATCCCATCAGCAATCTGCACACCTGGTCCTGATCATCACCCTTCTTAGGCTCTGGGCCAACATCCAGTTCCTGCCGGATCGTTAGCCATGAACAGTATGTTTGTCAGCGTATCAGCCTTTGAGTTCTAGCGTTAGTTTTGTTGTTTTGCACCTTGTTGATTTGCTGTGTACTCACCTCCGTTTTGTTCTGTCTGCAGTCTCTCACCCGAACCTTCACCCAACCTCTGCCTGATGGTCGGCGGCTGCCGAGCCAGTACCGGACCAACCACTGCACCTTCAACAACCCATCCACGCCACCCGCTCTGTTCCCTGGATTATTCAGCTTCACTCGGACTCTATAAATAAACACTCACCTTTGTCTCACGTACCGTGTCCTGGTCTGCTTCTGGGTTCTGGCTTAGTTAACCGTGACAGTACTGCATTAGCATCAAATAGCCCCCGTGATATGCAACTTTTCAGGGAAGTTAGGAACCAATATACACAAGCAGTTAGGAAAGCAAAGGCTAACTTTTTCAAACAGAAATTTGCATCCTGTAGCACTAACTCCAAAAAGTTTTGGGACACTGTAAAGTCCATGGAAAATAAGAGCACTTCCTCCCAGCTGCCCACTGCACTGAGGCTAGGAAACACTATCACCACCGATAAATCTACAATAATCGAGAATTTCAACAAGCATTTTGCTACGGCTGGCCATGCTTTCCACCTGGCTACCACTACCCCGGCCACCAGCTCTGCACCCTCCGCTGCAACTTGCCCATGCCCCCCCGCTTCTCCTTCACACAAATCCAGACAGCTGATGTTCTAAAAGAGCTGCAAAATCTGGACCCCTACAAATCATCTGGACTTGACAATCTGGACCCTTTCTTTCTAAAACTAGCCGCCGAAATTGTCGCAACCCCTATTACTAGCCTGTTCAACCTCTCTTTCGTAACGTCTGAGATCCCCAGAGATTGGAAAGCTGCCGCGGTCATCCCCGTCTTCAAAGGGGGTGACACTCTAGATCCAAACTGTTACAGACCCATATCCATCCTGCCCTGCCTTTCAAAAGTTTTTGAAAGCCAAGTCAACAAACAGATCACCAACCATTTCGAATCCCACCGTACCTTCTCCGCTATGCAATCCGGTTTCCGAGCTGGTCATGGGTGCACTTCAGCCACGCTCAAGGTCCTAAATTATATTATAACCGCGATCGATAATAGACAGTACTGTGCAGCCGTTTTCATTGACCTGGCCAAGGCTTTCGACTCTGTCAACCACCGCATTCTTATTGGCAGACTAAATAGCCTTGGTTTCTCAAATGACTGCCTCGCCTGGTTCACCAACTACTTCTCAGATAGAGTTCAATGTGTCAAATCGGAGGGCCTGTTGTCTGGACCTATGGCAGTCTCTATGGGGGTGCCACAGGGTTCAATTCTTGGGCCAACTCTTTTCTCTGTGTATATCAATGACGTCGCTCTTGCTGCTGGTGACTCTCAGATCCACCTCTACGCAGACGACACCATTTTGTATACATCTGGCCCTTCATTGGACACTGTGTTAACAAACCTCCAAACGAGCTTCAATTCCATACAACACTCCTTCAGTAGCCTCCAACTGCTCTTAAACACTAGTAAAACAAAATGCATGCTCTTCAACCGAACGCTGCTTGCACCCGCCCACCCGACTAGAATCACTACTCTAGACGGGTCTGACCTAGAGTACGTGGACAACTACAAATATCTAGGTGTCTGGTTAGACTGTAAACTCTCCTTCCAGACTCACATTAAGAATCTCCAATCCAAAGTTAAATCTAGAATCGGTTTCCTATTTCGCAACAAAGCCTCCTTCACTCATGCTGCCAAACATGCCCTCGTAAAACTGACTATCCTACCGATCCTTGACTTCGGCGATGTCATTTACAAAATAGCCTCCAACACTCTACTCAGCAAATTGGATGTTGTCTATCACAGTGCCATCCGTTTTGTCTCCAAAGCCCCATATAATACCCACCACTGTGACCTGTACGCTCTTGTTGGCTGGTCCTCACTACATATTCGTCGCCAAACCCACTGGCTCCAGGCCATCTATAAATCACTGCTAGGCAAATCCCCGCCTTATCTTAGCTCATTGGTCACCATAGCAACACCCACCCGTAGTCTGCGCTCCAGCGGGTATATCTCACTGGTCATCCCCAAAGCCAACACCTCCTTTGGCCGCAATTCCTTCCAGTTCTCTGCTGCCAATGACTGGAACAAATTGCAAAAATCTCTGAAGCTGGAGACACTTATCTCCCTCACTAACTTTAAGCATCAGTTGTCAGAGCACCTTACCGATCACTGCACCTGTACACAGCCCATCTGAAATTAGCCCGCCCAACTACCTCATCCCTATATTGTTATTTATTTTGCTCATCTGTACCCCAGTATCTCTATTTGCACATCATCTCTTGCACATCATTCCAGTGTTAATACTAAATTGTAATTATTTTGCACTATAGCCTATTTTATTGCCTTACCTCCATAACTTGCTAAATTTGCACACTGTATATTAATTGTATTTCTGTTGTATTTTTTTTGATTTTTGTTTTGTTTTACCCCATATGTAACTCTGTGTTGTTGTTTTTATCGCACTGCTTTGCTTTATCTTGGCCAGGTCGCAGTTGTAAATGAGAACTTGTTCTCAACTGGTTTACCTGGTTAAATAAAGGTGAAATAAAATAAAAAATAAAAAAATTGTATGTGTTGGGTACAGAGATGAGGTAGTCATTCAAAAATCATGTTAAACTCTATTATTGCACACAGAGTGAGTCCATGCAACTTATTATTTGTCTTGATAAGCACATGTTTACTCCTGAACTTATTTACCGTGTATTCGGAAAGTATTCAGACCCCTTGACTTTTTTCACATTTTGTTACGTTACAGCCTTATTCTAAAATGGATTAAATTGTCGTCCCCCCTCATTAATCTACACACAATACCCCATAATAGCAAAGCAAAAAGAAGTTTTTATAAATGTTTGCGAATTTATAAAAAAAAGTATTTAATTTAAAAGTATTCAGACCCTTTACTCAGAACTTTGGCAGCTATTACAGCCTTGAGTCTTCTTGGGTATGACGCTACAAGCTTGGCACACCTGTATTTGGGGAGTTTCTCCTATTCTTCTCTGTAGATCCTCTCAAGCTCTGTCAGGTTGGATGGGGAGCATCGCTGCACAGCTATTTTCAGGTCTCTCCAGAGATGTTCGATTGGGTTCAAGTCTGGGCTCTGGCTGGGCCACTCAAAGACATTCAGAGACTTGTCCAGAAGCCACTCCTGCGTTGTCTTGGCGGTGTGCTTAGGGTCGTCATCCTGTTGGAAGGTGAACCTTCGCCCCAGTCTGAGGTCCTGAGCGCTCTGGAGAATGTTTTCATCAAGGATCTCTCTGTACTTTGCTCCGTTCATCTTTCCCTCGATCCTGACTAGCCTTCCAGTCCCTGCCGCTGAAAAACATCCCCACAGCATGATGCTGCCACCACCATGCTTCACCGTAGGGATGGTGCCAGGTTTCCTCCAGATGTGACAATTGGCATTCCGGCCTAAGAGTTCAATCTTGGTTTCATCAGACCAGAGAATCTTGTTTCTCATGGTCTGAGAGTCCTTTAAGTGCCTTTTGGTAAACTCCAAGCGGGCTGTCATGTGCCTTTTACTGAGGAGTGGCTTCCATCTGCCCACTCGACCATAAAGGCTTGATTGGTGGAGTGCTGCAGAGATGGTTGTCCTTTTGTAAGGTTCTCCCATCTCCACAGAGGAACTCTGGAGCTCTGTCAGAGTGACCATCAGGTTCTTGGTCACCTCCCTGACCAAGGTCCTTCTCCCCTGATTGCTCAGTTTGGCCAGGCAGCCAGCTCTAGGAAGAGTATTGGTGGTTCCAAACATCTTCCATTTAAGAATGATGGAGGCCACTGTGTTCTTGGGGACATTCAATGCTGCAGACATTTTTTGGTACCCTTCCACAGATCTGTGCCTTGACACAATCCTGTCTCAGCGCTCTACGGACAATTCCTTCGACCTCATGGCTTTGTTTTTGCTCTGATATGCACTGTCAACTGTGGGACCTCATATAGACAGATGTGTGCCTTTCCAAATCATGTCCAATTAATTTTATGTTCCACAGGTCGACTCCAATCAAGTTGTAGAAATATCTCAAGGATGATCACTGGAAACAGGATGCACCTGAGCTCAATTTCGAGTCTGTTTTTTTTATTTTGAATACATTAGCAAAAATATCTAAAAACCTGTTTTCGCTTTGTCATTATGGGTTAGGGTTAGGGTTAGAAAAAGGCTAACGTAACAATCTATTTGGCCACTTTAGTTAGTGATACAAACCTTATCAAAACATATAGGCCTATGGGCTAGGCTACATGATGCATGCTACTATGATTTGAAAAAGTAGCAAAAAAATGCATGGGCTGTTTCTTGCCTTAGACTGTAAACACTGGGCATCATTCACAAGTGATAATATTCACACGTCAGACTATTCTCAATTTAATCTTGTCTTTACATTCAATGCATTCGGAAAGTATTGAGACCACTTAACTTTTTCCACATTTTATAACGTTACAGCCTTATTCAAAAATTGACCAAATTACTATTTTTCATCATCAATCTACACACAATACCCCATAATGACAAAGCGAAAAGTTTGCAAGTTTTTTTTTGCAAATGTATTCAAAATAAAAAACAGAGACTCGAAATTGAGCTCAGGTGCATCCTGTTTCCATTGATCATCCTTGAGATGTTTCTACAACTTGATTGGAGTCCACCTGTGGTAAATTCAACTGATTGGACATGATTTGGAAAGGCACACACATGTCTATATAAGGTCCCACAGTTGACAGCGCATGTCAGAGCAAAAACCAAGCCATGAGGACAAAGGAATTGTCCATACAGCTCCGAGACAAGATTGTGTCGAGTCACAGATCTGGGGAAGGGTACCAAAAAATGTCTGCAGCATTGAAGGTCCCCAAGAACACAGTGGCCTCCATCATTCTTAAACGGAAGAAGTTTGGAACCACCAAGACTCTTCCTAGAGCTGGCCGCCCGGCCAAACTGAGCAATCGGGGGAGAAGGGCCTTGGTCAGGGAGGTAACAAGAACCGATGGTCACTCTGACAGAGCTCCAGAGTTCCTCTGTGGAGATGGGAGAACATTCTAGAAGGACAACCATCTCTGCAGCACTCCACCAATCAGGCCGTTATGGTAGACGGAAGTCACTCCTCAGTAAAAGGCACATGACAGCCATGAGAAACAAGATTCTCTGGTCTGATGAAACCAAGATTGAACTCTTTGGCCTGAATGCCAAGTGTCACATCTGGAGGAAACCTGGCACCATCCCTACGGTGAAGCATGGTGGTGGCAGCATCATGCTGTGGGGATGTTTTTCAGTGGCAGGGACTGGGAGTCTAGTCAGGATCGAGGGAAAGATTAACGGAGTAAAGTACAGAGAGATCCATGATGAAAACCTGCTCCAGAGCGCTCAGGACCTCAGACTGGGGCGAAGGTTCACCTACCAACAGGACAACGACCCTAAACACACAGCCAAGACGACGCAGGAGTGGCTTCGGGACAAGCCACTGAATGTCCTTGAGTGGCCCAGCCAGAGCCTAGACTTAAACCCGATCTAACATCTCTGGTGAGACCTGAAAATAGTTGTGCAGCGACGCTCCCCATCCAACCTGACAGAGCTTGAGAGGATCCGCAGAGAAGAATGGGAGAAACTCCCCAAATACAGGTGTGCCAAGTTTGCAGCGTCATACCCAAGAAGACTCAAGTCTTTAATCGCTGCCAAAGGTGCTTCAGCAAAGTACTGAGTAAAGGGTCTGAATACTTATGTAAATGTCATATCTGTTTTTTATTTTTTATAAATGTGCAAACATTTCTAAAAACCTGTTTTTGCTTTGTCATTATGGGGTATTGTGTGTAGATTAATGAGAAAAACAATTTAATCCATTTTAGAATAAGGCTGTAACGTAACAATGTGGGAAAATAAAGGGGTCTGAATACTTTCCGAATGCACTGTATATATACTAAATAATATGTGTGTAATTAGTTTTGATTTAGAATGGGCCATTATCATGCACAGGGGCAGGGGGGGAAAAAGACGTCATCTGTATGCGCTTGAATAGTGAACGGAGGACGCTTTTCTCACAGTTCATTGTCATGTCAGCAGTTAGGCTACTCCGGTTGTAAAGCAAAGCAATGTGCTTAATATTAGGACAATTGATAAATATAGTAGGCCTAGCCTATAGAAAGCTGATGGGATCCTCTTCTTTTTAATAGCCTAGAGGTCATCAAAACTCTGTTTTCTCACGCAATTGCATAGCATAGCCAATATAAATGTTGCGTAACATGGGCTTATAGGAACACTTATTTTTATTCCATGCATCAACCAGCTAGGAGGAGCTGGCTCTAGCTGTGCAACATGTAATCCTATTCCACTAAAACTCAATGGCAGGGCTCTCATTAAGTTCTTTATGTTGAATGTATTTATTTATGACATTTTTTTTATTTGTTACAGGTACAGTGCCTTCAGAAAGTATTCACACCCTTGGACTTTTTCCACATTTTGTTGTGTTACAGCCTGTCACTGGCCTACACACTATCCCATAATTGCAAAGTGGAATTATGTTTTTAGAAATGTTTACAAATTAATAAAAAATGAAAAGCTGAAATGTCTTGAGTCAATAAGTATTCAAACCCTTTGTTATGGCAAGCCTAAATAAGTTCAGTAGTAAAAATTGGCTTAATAAGTCAGAAAAACTTTTGCAATAATAGTGTTTAATATGATGTTTGAATGACTACCTCATCTCTCTACCCCACACATACAATTATCTGTAAGGTCCCTCAGTCGAGCAGTGAATTTCAAACACAGATTCAACCACAAAGACCAGGGAGGTTTTCCATATGGCTAGCAAAGAAGGGCACCTATTGGTAGATGTGTAAAAAATATCCCTTTGAGCATGATGAAGTTATTACTTACACTTTGGATGGTGTATCAATACACCCAGTCATTACAAAGATACAGGCGTCCTTCCTATGTTTGAGGGAAATCCAACACAACACATCACTGAGTACCACTCTTCTTATTTAGGGAGTTTTTTTTAACGATAAAAATAAACAGAATAGAGCTAAGCACAGGCAAAATCATAGAGGAAAACATGGTTCATTCTGCTTTCCAACAGACACTGGGAGACAAATTCACCTTTCAGCAGGACAATAACAGAAAACACAAGGCCAAATATACACTGGAGTTGCTTACCTAGATGACATAGACTGTTCCTGAGTGGCCTAGTTACAGTTTTGACTTAAATCGGCTTGAAAATCTATGGCAAGACTTGAAAATAGCTGTCTAGCAATGATCAACAACCAACTTGACAGAGCTTGAAGAATAACAAAATATATATAATGTGCAAATATTGTACAATCCAGGTGTGCAAAGCTCTTAGACTTACCTAGCAAGACTGTAATCGCTGCCAAAGGTGATTCTATACTTAAAAATATAAATGCTACATGCAACAATTTCAAAGATTTTACTGAGTTAGTCAATTGAAAAATTAATTAGGCCCTAATCTATGGATATCACGACTGGGAATACAGATATGCATCTGTTGGTCACAGATACCTTAAAAAAAAAGTAGGGGCATGGATCAGAAAACCTGTTAGTATCTGGTGTGACCATTTGCCACATGCAGCGCGACACATCTCCTTCGCATAGAGTTGATCAGGCCGGTTGGACGTACTACCAAATTCTCTAAAACGACATTATGGTAGAGAAATTAACATTTGATTATCTAGCAATAGCTCTGGTGCACATTCCTGCAGTCAGCGTGCCAATTACACGCTCCCTCAAAACTTGTGACATCTGTGGCATTGTGTTGTGTGGCCTTTTATTGTCCCCAGCACAAGGTGCACCTGTGTAATGATCATGCTGTTTAATCAGCTTCTTGATATGCCACACCTGTCAGGTGGGTGGATTATTTTGGCAATGGATAAATGCTCACTAACCGGGATGCAAACAAATTTGTGTACAAAATCTGAGAGAAATATGCTTTTTGTGCGTATGGAAAATGTCTGGGATTTTTTATTTCAGCTCATGAAACATGGGACCAACACTTTACATGTTGCGTTTATATTTTTGTTCAGTATATTGCCGGGATTTTACAGCTCAATGTCAGGACAGTCTACAACCCTAGTGTACTCTTCCCAATGCTCAAACACCACGTTTTGTGTATGAATCCCAGTGGTTCCCAAGCTTTATTAAAACATTTTGCTACACAAACTTACTATATGAGTGGACAATTTCGAGTTCTGGTGACGTTAAAGTGAAAATGATTTGGCTTGATTGAAAATATCACTGAGAGTCAGCGATTTGGTGTCATTTACAATTAAAAGTCCTTTATTAGTTCAAATGCATCAGAGGCAATCACTTCATGACAAATATACAGAGGACAATAAACAGGTAGATTAGACCAAGGGGAAGAGTAGGAGAAAGTAGGTAGGTCTATTGACATGAAAGCATACACTCCCAAAAATGTAAGCATTCATTCCCAAACAGTAGTATTTGTTGGAGAAGAGCGGGCTGGGGATGTAAGCTTGTGCATTTGTATAAAATACCGTTATTCATATGTCCGGCCTTG
Organism: Coregonus clupeaformis; assembly: GCF_020615455.1. Taxonomy (NCBI): domain Eukaryota; kingdom Metazoa; phylum Chordata; class Actinopteri; order Salmoniformes; family Salmonidae; genus Coregonus; species Coregonus clupeaformis. The sequence continues at coordinate 14,401,677 of NC_059218.1, read as the reverse complement.
CCAACGGAAAATGTATCATTGTCCAGTGAGATTTGGGTGGGGTAAGGAAGCAAGTTGTCAAATTCTTTGCGCAGAGTAATATACAGTAGCAGAGATAGAGGCCAACTGGGTGGGACTTTAACTTAATTGGCTGATCCCTCTTGATGACCCTGTAGGAAGTCATGTCCAACTGGGTAATCAGGAGGGATCAGCCAATCGTGAAGAAAATGGACCCCTTCAAAATGGAGATAGCCTCAATGGCACTGCCTGTGTGCTCACAGATGCAATAATGGGAAATACTGTAAATAGGGATGCTTTCTCTCTGTGTGTACAGCCCATAAACAAAATAACATTACGATCAATAGTATACAGCAGGCAATTGCACTAAAGGCTCAAACGGGACACTGTGTTGCAGTACTGAGACACAGGGCAATTTGCATTATGTAATGTGTACTAAATGCTTATATGGCACATTTTGGTCCATGTCAGTGCTTTCATGTTGTAACAGGTCATATGCACACAGGTTTTGGGGGTTTGTTGTTTGCTTGCTGTAGAGGTCTTGCAGTCTTCTTCCTCCACCACCAGGCCAGTGGGTGTTTATAAGAAGTAGTCGGGGGTACGGCGGGTGACATGGGGCTCCCCGCGTCGAGGTGCAGGGTCGAACTGAAGGCTGGAGGAGGACAGGAAATACAACATTAGGATGACTCCAATGAAGACCATTACAGAACTGGCACATTTGAACATTTCATAACTAAACAATCGAGGTGGTAATTGAATGTATAACTCAATTTATAATGCCAGCATTTTTACAGATCTACCAATAGGTGCCCTTCTTTGCGAGGCATTGGAAAACATCCTTGGTCTTTGTGGTTGAATCTATGTTTGAAATTCACTGCTTGACTGAGGGACCTTACAGATAATTGTATGTGTGGGGTACAGAGATGAGGTAGTCATTCAAAAAGCAAATTTTTTTTTTTACTGCTGAACTTATTTAGGCTTGCCATAACAAAGCAGTTGAATACTTATCGACTCAAGACATTTCAGCTTTTCATTTTTAATTATTTAGTAAAAATGTGTAAAAACATAATTCCACTTTGACATTATGGGGTATTGTGAGTAGGCTAGTGACAAAAAAATCTCAATTGAATCCATTCTAAATTCAAGCTGTAACAACAAAATCTGGAAAAAGTCAAGGGGTATGAACACTTCCTGAAGGCACTGGATATATATATATATTATAATATAATATAATCATTGAGAACTAACAATCACCAAAATAAATGCTAGTCAGCAAAGGAACACCGCATTCATGGAAAAATGCATAGAATTTTTGGAAATTAGCTTTAAAACTGCAACATTTTCTCTCAGCTCCATGGCAAAATGTGTAGAATTGCAGGAAATTAGCTTTAACTGCAAAAAATAAAATAAAAAAACACCAGAGATGCATTTCCATCAAACTGACTTATTGCGGATAAAAGGCTATGCATGTAGACATACTGCAAATACAAATAATGATGGTTTTGTCACAAAAACTGCCCACTCTGGTCTTGGCACATGCGCTGTAGCCAACAGCCCGCAGATACAGTGCAGGTAGGCTACCTACATGAGATTTTTAAGGATAATATTTATTTTTCAAACGGCAGCCAAGCATTGATAATAAGTTCACCAGAATAAGAAAGGAACCTCATCACCGTGCACTTTCACCACTCTGTGCAGTTCATCATAAGTTATTTAATCAGTAGCCTAATAAACTGCATGCTTTCCCGAGTTGTAGTGGGAGGACGACACAACATATCATGTGGCTCCAAGTTTACTTCAATATGATGGCTACTATACCAATATTTGCGCATAAAGGTGTTTCCACCGCCATTTCTCGCTTTATACATTTTACAGACACAAAAAGATCCCACCATGTCGAACCAACAAATTGTCTGTCGACATTTATAAAATTGTACCAGCATTTCCTGTTTCCATCAGTCCGGTCGTGACTTTTTCCATGCGTCAGGTAATTCATCTGCATGAAATGGTTGGATGGAAACCTGGTTATAAACACTAATTGTTCTTAGAGCTTCAAATAACCTCAATGTCACTTACAAAGAGTATTTAAGAGTATCGTCCAGTTCCATAATAGCAGCTTGGTTGCCACAGCGATAGCAGTAGTTTGGTGCACTGAAGATGGTGACAACGTTTCGGTCATGACACCAGTTGTAGCCCTGGAAAATAGAAATCAACATGTCAGTACATACAAACCATTTTGTTGAATTGAACATCACTTGTAATCTACCTGTTTATTGTCCTCCTTTACAAAAAGTTAAGTGAACCTTAAGTTGCTTATTTTAATCATTAGGTAGATCTTGCTGAGGACATATGCCATTTATGTCTTTTAGGTACTTAAACCCTTCTCTTACAAGAAGTAGTTATCTGCATACAGTAACACAGCTTAATTTTCAACTCTACATTCTGGCCCTGGAATACTCATGCAGAGTGACTGAGCCAAGTGAATTCCCAGGCTGTGTCCAAAATTCCCCTCAGTGTATTTTTTTAAACCCAGAGCCCTGGTCAAAAATAGTGCACTATATGCGGAATACGGTGCCATTTTCGACACAGATCCCCAGCTCCTCCCTCCCTTAAAGCCGGAAGTGGGTAATACTATAAATAAAAACGCCGTACACAAGGCTCCTGAATTATTTATCCCTGTTAAACAGCTAACACTTGCACAGCAGCTTCCAGCTGAAACATCTACAGAGACATGGAGGGCAAGCTAACTCAAGTGTGTAGCCTACATCTGCTCTTACCGTCATATCCGTTCATTTTGACATCTCAAATTCAATTCCCTCTGGGCAGTCTTAACGGACCTTTAGGTTCCATGTACAGAATGGAAGTACTACAACATTTGACTTTTGACTTTTGAAATATCTCTTCCATGGGGGAATTCAAATTCAAAACTTTTAACCCTTTTAACTTTATTTTCCCTTTAAATGGAAATTAATGAATTACATTTTTACATTTGAGTCATTTAGCAGACGCTCTTATCCAAAGCGACTTACAGGAGCAATTAGGGTTATGTGCTTGCTCAATGGCACATCGACAGAAGCATTTTATTCCCAGAATCACCGTAATTGCTACATGCTTTGATACTAACTACACCAACCATGTAAACTCAGCAAAAAAAGAAACATCCCTTTTTCAGGACCGTGTCTTTCTAAGAGAATTCGTAAAAATCCAAATAACTTCACAGATCTTCATTGTAAAGGGTTTAAACACCGTTTCCCATGCTTGTTCAATTAACCATAAACAATTAATGAACATACACCTGTGGAACAGTCGTTAAGACACTAACTGGCTTACAGACAGTAGGCAATTAAGGTCACAGTTATGAAAACTTAGGACACTAAAGAGGCCTTTCTACTGACTCTGAAAAACACCAAAAGAAAGATGCCCAGGGTCCCTGCTCATCTGCGTGAATGTGCCTTAGGCATGATGCAAGGAGGCATGAGGACTGTAGATGTCCGTACTGTGAGACGTCTAAGACAGCGCTACAGGGAGACAGGACGGACAGCTGATCGTCCTCGCAGTGGCAGACCACGTGTAACAACATTTGCACAGGATCGGTACATCCGAACATCACAGCTGCGGGACAGGTACAGTATGGCAACAACAACTGCCCGAGTTACACCAGGAACGCACAATCCCTCCATCAGTGCTCAGACTGTCCGCAATAGGCTGAGAGAGGCTGGACTGAGGGCTTGTTGGCCTGTTGTAAGGCAGGTCCCCACCAGACATCACCGGCAACAACGTCGCCTATGGGCACAAACCCACCGTCGCTGGACCAGACAGGACTGGCAAAAAGTGCTCTTCACTGACGAGTCGCGGTTTTGTCTCACCAGGGGTGATGGTCGGATTCGCGTTAATCGTAGAAGGAATGAGCATTACACCAAGGCCTGTACTCTGGAGCGGGATCGATTTGGAGGGGGAGGGTCCGTCATGGTCTGGGGCGCTGTGTCACAGCATCATCGGACTGAGCTTGTTGTCATTGCAGGCAATCTCAACGCTGTGCATTACAGGGAAGACATCCTCCTCCCTCATGTGGTACCCTTCCTGCAGGCTCATCCTGACATGACCCTCCAGCATAACAATGCCACCAGCCATACTGCTCGTTCTGTGCGTGATTTCCTTCAAGACAGGAATGTCAATGTTCTGCCATGGTCAGCGAAGAGCCCGGATCTCAAACCTATTGAGTACGTCTGGGACCTGTTCGATCGGAGGGTGAGGGCTAGGGCCATTCCCCCCCAGAAATGTCCGGGAACTTGCAGGTGCCTTGTTGGAAGAGTGGGGTAACATCTCACAGCAAGAACTGGCAAATATGGTGCAGTCCATGAGGAGGAGATGCACTGCAGTACTTAATGCAGCTGGTGGCCACACCAGATACTGAATGTTACTTTTGATTTTGACCCCCCCTTTGTTCAGGGACACATTATTCAATTTATGTTATTCTCATGTCTGTGGAACTTCTTCAGTTTATGTCTCAGTTGTTGAATCTTATGTTCATACAAATATTTACACATGTTAAGTTTGTTGAAAATAAACGCAGTTAACAGTGAGAGGACGTTTCTTTTTTTGCTGAGTTTACATAAACACTGAGCATAAACATGAACTGCCTAAACTAAAAGCGTAACTGGGGTTACCTCCATGACAAGTTGGTGGGCGCGGGACACAAGGGTAAGACCGTTGGCATGGTTGAAGGTTTCCGAGATGTCCTGCCCAAAGGTGTAGCCAGCACCTCGGGGGGAGATGCCCCAGCCCCCGCGGTCATCTGGGTCTGACCACAGCAGGTCACACATGGGCCCCTGAAACACACACGACATAAGAAAAACAGCCCTCAATAAATTGCTGCATAGGGATTATGACCTTATTTAGGACAGCTTGAACACAGAGATCCTATGAAATATGTAATTCTATGGGCAGTAGGATTGCAAAGGAGGGGAATAGTCCTAATTGTCATAAGACTGCAGCCCTCATTGACAATGATGCATTGGAAGGGTGACAACCTGAATAGCCTACCGCTCGAAAAGAGACCAGGATCATGTTCATTATAGCACACCGTAGCAAAATGAAAAGGAGCATTTCATTGGACAAGTTCAGTTACGTTCTCCCCATTTTACTCCGTTTGGTGCCTACTGAACACAACCCGGGGCTCTAACACTGCGGTAGGTCAACACCACCTCATGCGGTCGACCTCATACCATCTGACTGCCCTTCTCGGTGCTGACAGCTAGCTAGTATCCTACCCCCACTGTCTGTGTGGTTGACAGGGATGACTAGTTAGGTCCTCTGTCAGGCAGCACTGACCTCGTGTGGAACTTCCTGCAGGCGATCCAGGGCCCGGATGTGATCCAGTGTGTCTATCGAGGGGGAGAGGCCACCGTGCAGGCAGAAAATCTACAGCATAGGAGGACAGAGAGTATAGACGTGATTTACACTTACGTGAGACAAGTCACTTTGGATAAGAGGGTTGCTGCCTACATGTAAATCACAAACACAGGTAGGCTTGGAAAAATTTAGAAACTTATTCAAGAAAGATCAAGTGTAACATATTATAAAAATAAAGCAAACTGGATGGAATGTGGAAAAATGCACAACATTCTTTTTTAATCTTCAACATAGGAATGCTACCAAAAAGAACTTAATGAAACTGGTTACAATTGACGGAGTCACCCATGATTCACCAAATTATATTTTGAAGGAGGAAACAAAGTACTTTAAGCATATGTTTTCTTTTCAGTTGCCTCCATCTCCTCTAACTGAAGCTAATTGTAGAGATTTTCTTTCTATTGATAATGTCAAATTAACAGCCATACAGAAAGACTCATGTGAAGGTGAAATTACAGAGGAGGAACTTCTGGATACAATACTTTAAGTCTGGGAAAACTCCAGGGTTGGATGGCATACCAGTCGAGGTATACCAAACCTTTAATGATATACTAAGAGGACCGTTATTAGCATGTTTTAACCACTCCTATGTAAATGGTAGATTATCTGACACTCAAGAAGAAGGTCTGATCTCATTATTACTGAAACAGGATACAAGTGGAAAATATAAAGATCCAGTCCATTTAAAAAAATTGGAGGCCCCTTACACTTCAGTGTTGTGATGCAAAAATTCTAGCAAAATGTATAGCGCATAGAATTAAAAAGGTATTGTCGGATATTATTCATTCTAATCAGACAGGTTTTTTACATGGAAGATACATTGGAGATAATATAAGGCAAGTATTGGAAACAATAGAACACTATGGAAAATATGGGAAACCAGGCCTGCTATTCATAGCAGACTTCGAAAAGGCATTTGATAAAGTATGACTGGGGTTTATATGTAAATGCCTGGAGCATTTCAATTTTGGAGAATCTCTTATAAAATAGGTCAAAATCATGTATAGTAACCCTAGGTGTAAAATAGTAAATAATGGCTATTTCTCAGAAAGTTTTAAACTGTCAAGAGGAGTGAAACAAGGTTGTCCACTATCGGCATATCTATTTATTGTGGCCATCGAGATGTTAGCTATTAAAATCAGATCCAATAATAATAATATCAGAGGATTAGAAATCCAGGGCTTAAAAACAAAGGTGTCATTGTACGCTGATGATTCATGTTTTCTTTTAAATCCACAACTAGAATCCCTCCACAGCCTCATAGAGGATCTAGATAAATGTTCTAACCTCTCTGGATTACAACCAAATTATGACAAATGTACTATATTACGTATTGGATCACAAAAAAATTAAAATGTTACATTACCATGTAGTTTACCAATAAAATGGTGTGATGGTGATGTGGATATACTCGGAATACATATCCCAAAGGAAATAAATGATCTCACTTCAATACATTTTAATAGAAAGTTAGCAAAAATAGATAAGATCTTACTACCATGGAAAGGAAAATACCTGTCAATTTGTGGAAAAATCACCCTGATGAACTCTTTAGTATTATCCCAGTTTACCAATTTGCTTATGGTCTTGCCTACGCCTAGCGAACAGTTTTTTAAATTATATGAGAAAAAAAATATTCAATTTTATTTGGAACGGCAAGCCAGACAAAATTAAAAGGGCCTATTTATATAATTAATATGAATTCGGAGGACAGAAATTATTAAATATGAAAGCATCTATCACTAAAAGCTTCAGTCATACAAAAGTTACACTTAAATCCGAACTGGTTCTCAAGCAAATTAGTAAGATTTTCTCACCCAATGTTCAAGAAAGGCCTTTTTCCCTTTATTCAGATTACAACAACTCATTTTCAGTTATTTGAAAAGGAAATCATCTCCCAAATATCACTATTTCTAAAACAAGCCATAGAAAGTTGGTTGCAATTTCAATGTAATCCTCCAGAAACGACAGAACAAATAATGCAACAAATATTATGGTTAAATTCAAATATACTAATTGTCAAAAAACCTTAATTTTTTGACAGAATGTTTAAAAAAGGTATAATCTTCGTAAATGATATCATCGGTAGGATTGGTGGAGTTATGTCGCACATGCAGCTAACAAAAACATATGGAAATGTCTGCTCTACCCAAAATTACAACCAAATAATTGCAGCCTTACCACAAAAGTGGAAGAGGAAAGTGGAAGGGGGAGAAAGTAAGGAACTTGTCTGTCGGCCTTGCATTAAATAACATAATTGGTTAAGGAAAACTGTGATAAATAAAAAAGTATATCAGTTTCACTTAGGGACCAAAGGATTGACAGCCGTCCCATATAGATTGCAAAATAGTTGGGAAGAGATTTTTGACGTACCGATCCCATGGCATAGTGTTTATGAACTGATACGCAAAACGACACCGGATTCAAAAATTAGAATCCTTCAATTTAAATTATTATATAAAATTATTGCTACCAATAGAATGTTATTTATATGGGGGATACAATCTTCCCAGCTCTGCAGATTTTGCTGTGAAGAGACAGAATCATTAGATCATTTGTTTTGGTTCTGTCCATTTGTAGCTTGTTTTTGGACACAGGTCCAGGAATGGCTAAAGGATTGCAATATTTACCTGGAGCTAACCTTGCAGATAGCATTACTGGGTGATCTGAAAAGTCATAGTCAATCGATCAATAATATAATAATACTTTTAGCAAAAATGTTTATTTTTAATTCACAATCTGTAGAAGCAATGAGAATAGAAAGGTTCAGAACTTTTGTAAAACATCACAGTACAGTTGAAATATATATGGCAAATAGAAATCCTATATGGATGGTGTTAAGAGATAGATGGGAGGTATTGAATGGAGTTGAAGGATGGGACTAATAACAAATAACAACAAATAATAACAAGATAACTAATAATGTAAGCATACTGTGTCCATAATAAGTATATAGGTTGTATGTTGGGAGCTTTTGGGAAAGAGCACAGTTAGAAAGATATGGCATATAGAAGCAAACCGGATGGACATCATGAAAATGATCGGAGAGGTTGAGAGTATAAGAAGTTCAGGAGCAAAAAATAAATAAATATATATATATATATATATATATATATATATATATATATATATAATTATTGTAAAATTGACTGTGTCCATAAGGTGTAGATCGTAAGTATAGCCTGGAAGTAGAGGCCTGGGCATTGTTGTTCACTAATTTACCCCAAGTAGGGAAAGGATGGCGGGGTTGAAAAGTAATAAAGGGGAGTATATATATAAAAAACATGGGGGATTGGAAGTGATGCAGACAATTACATTGATAGAAGTTACAATATATCTGCAATATTAAGCTGATCTACCCCCCCCCCCAAAAAAAAAAAACACAGGTAGGCTTACCTGTTCGTCGACCAGAGCAGTCAGGGGGAGATAGTCGAAGAGGTCTGTGAAGTATTTCCACACATTGGCATTGCCGTACTTCCTCAAGCACTCATCATAGAAGCCGTACACCTGTGTGATCTGTCTGCTCTCATGGTTCCCCCGCAGTATCGTGATGCGCTTTGGGTAACGGACCTGCGGAGCGAGAGAGAGTTTAGCTCCAAAAGCTCTGATTGATGAAAAATGCCTTTTCAAAAAATGTGACAGCAGCACGGTGCCAACATGTGAAAACTAAACTGCATCGTATTCAAAACGATTTATCTTCTACTTCAACACCATTTACAATCATGCACTTTACGCCGCATTTGGAAAAATAATAAGTTATCCTGTTAGAGCCTATAATTTACAAATAATATGTTATCCCAAGAGTTATACTGTATATATCTGTTGTCTTTAGGTGAGCTATCCCACAGAGACCTCGAACATCACAGCTGGCCTCTCGTAAATACGTGACAAGCTCAATGAATCCAATTCGACCCACAATGTTAATAGCTGTTAGGGTAGTGACACATTGGTATGAGTCTGAACTAGCCCACTTACAGCTCGTCAGTGTGAGTGCCTTGTCAGCATTACTGGCTGAGCCCAGGAATCCATTGAGTCCACAAAAAAACATATGCGGCCTACTTCAGTTTGCATAGTATCTCCGGCTTGCATACCTTGACTCCTGAATACCACCAGCTCCCACACATTTTGAGAGCTAGCCTACACTGAGGTAGTTCTATTGGAGGTAGTAGAACCCAGTATCTCTATTTGCACATCATCTTTTGCACATCTATCATTCCAGTGTTAATACGAAATTGTAACTATTTTGCACTATGGCCTATTTATTGCCTTACCTCCATAACTTACTACATTCGCACACACTGTATATATATTTTCTGTTGTATTTTTGACTTGATATTATTATTAATAATTATTAATATTATTATTAATATTAATATGCCATTTAGCAGACGCTTTTATCCAAAGCGACTTACAGTCATGTGTGCATACATATTTTTTTTGTGTATGGGTGGTCCTGGGGATCGAACCCACTACCTTGGCGTTACAAGCGCCGTGCTCTACCAGCTGAGCTACAACAACTCTGTGTTGTTGTTTTTATTGCACTGCTTTGCTTTATCTTGGCCAGGTTGTAAATGAGAACTTGTTCTCAACTGGCTTACCTGGTTAAATAAAATAAAATAAAATAAAATAAAATAGTGCCCCTCGACTTTCTTCAGGGTTGATCACGCATACGAGGATGATATGTTCCTGGTTTAAGAAAAACTGGTGCTGGGCAAAAATATACTGTCGGTTCCTTTCTTTATCTGGGTCCCATCCCCTTTTCAGTCATTTATTATGGCAAGCAGGGGTTGGAACCTAAATTATTTTGTTCTGAACACAACCATCATTTTTTTTCATTCCATTCATTTTTACATTTTAGTCATTTAGCAGACGCTCTTATCCAGAGCGACTTACAGTTAGTGAGTGCATACATTTTTTTTCTTCTCCATACTGGTCCCCCGTGGGAATCGAACCCACAACCCTGGCGTTGCAAGCGCCATGCTCTACCAACTGAGCTACACGGGACTGTTCTGTCAGACTAATTTGCAATTGACTGCCACACATTAGAAGTATGTGATGGTGAGTTGAGAAGACAATAGAAATACTGTTAGAATGTTTTTCAATTGACTGCCATAACCCCAAATAAAAAAGTAAACATTGGCTGTTAATTACATAATTGTTTTCACATGGGTGGGGCCGCACAAATTTTCTGATATCAAAATGGGGTCGTGGGCCAAAAACGTTTAGGAACCTCTGGGCTCAGGAGAGCCGGAACCCAGATAACCTCCGTGGGGATAGAAAAGCGTGATACGCGAGTGAGGGTAGCTCAAGAACCCAGAAATGGAATGCACTGAGATGGAGTCAGACAGCTCTTTGTCTGGTTTCTTATGAAGCCTAGAGACTGAATACGGGACAGTAGCATGGATGTTTGTAACACTGTGCATGCGCGCCAAATGAGGAGTAGACGAAGAAGGCAGGAACCACCTGGAATGAGGTCAAGAAAACCGCCCAGAACAGAGTCTGCTGGAGATGGACCATTGAGGCCCTTTGCGCCACTAGGAGCTTAAAGGAATAAGCCAAGTGAGTCAACCTATAGATTACTTGTTTGTTTGTTCATTTAGTTAGAACCAGTAAGTTAGCTGTCACAATAACTAGGGCACGTTAGAGTTGATGTGCCCCCAGCAATTAGGTATGCGTCTCACCTCAGTGCTCTGAGGACAGAATGTAATACAACAACAGTATTATAGTCAGGGGTGCACATAACTGGTACGCAGGTACGCAAGCGCGACAAAAATCAGGAATGCGTAATGCCACTTGTGTTACTACGCGCCTTTGCGTACTTGACCAATCTTCTCATCTAACCTTACACATGACTTGTTGCTTGTCAACTACTGTCAGGGATGTCCAAAAAGCAACAGACATTAAGCAGCTTCATTGGCGTTTCGCCACCTACAAAGAAACGCCAACTGGAGCCAGAGCGGAAGAAAATACTTTTTTCGGAAAAGAGGCTCCAAGATGTGCAGTGGCTTGAAGCTAACGATGAGCGCACTGAAATGTGGTGCAAGATTTGCTGCTCAAATCCACATCTAGCAGACAAAACAGGTGCATTTTATAAAGGCTCAAAGAATTTCAACCATCCTTTATTTGACAAACATGAAAAGAGCAAGGAGCACAGCCATTGCTAAGCTAGCGGAAAAGAAATGTCCAGTCGCCCACTTGCCAGATGGCGAGACAAGCTGAATGAAGAACAGCGGCAAGCTCTGCTTAATATTTTTCTCCTCGCCTTCCATAAAGCTAAACACGCACGTCCCATGTCTTCCTATTCTGAGGATGTTCCTTTACTGAAGTGGCTAGGAGTAAATGTCGGAGGTGCATATCATTCACGTGAAGGGGGCACAAGGATCATGCAGAGCATCGCTCACACCATCAGCGGGGAGTTACGAGCCAAGTTGCAGTCTGCTGAATTTTGGGGGCTGCTTTTTGATGGATCTGAGGACATCACAAAAACTGAGCAGGAAATCGTTTACATTGTGTCTGTGTCCAGCAACGGAGAGTTTACTTCGGACTTTATTGGACTGATTGAATTGGGTGCTGACCGAACCGCGCAGGCCATAACAGACGGACTTGTGAGACTTTTCCAGGACACAGGCTTGGATGACTGGACAACAAAGTTGGTCGCTGTGTGCACAGACGGGGCTGCTGTCAACGTAGGTATGTATCTACAACGGCGTTGTGCCAAAACTCCGGCAATTTGCTGCGGTTGGAGACTCCCTTGTGCACATTCTGTGCATCGCACACACACGAGAATTGCGCGAAATCAGCTGATCGCAACGTCCTTACTGTGAGACATTTAATCGCTCTGTGGTCAAGCTGCTGCAGTTTTATTTACAAAAAGGTGGAGCAAAAAAAACTGCTGCACTGAATAAGCTATGTGAAGAAAATGGGATCTCCTTTGTGAAACTGGGTAAGTTTCAGAATATCAGATGGTCTGCATGGAGGCATGAAACACTGTTAAAAATATCAAGACTATTGCCAGCCATTAAAATGCAACTGGTTAAAGAGTGATAACAGTGACTTGCAGCATATCTGCACAGAGCGTTTTCAGTGCTTTCTGTCAAACATGCTTGACATTTGCAACATTTTGAAGACCACATCCATTAGGTTTCAGAAGGAAAAGCTGACCATTGGAGAATGTAAGGATGAACTCATGGTGGCCATTGGACAGTTCACACTTCTGCTTGATGGTAAAAGCCACAGGGCACACCCTGTTTCCAATGCTGATGCTGACAGAGACAAGACACACTTACTCAGGGGGTTAATTGAAGAGTTTGAAATCAGATATGACTCCCTCAAGTCATGTGATAATTTCTTAGTATTTGATCCTTAAACATGGCCTCAGGAAATGCAAGACCTCCACAGTTTTGGAAACACAACAGTTTGCAGCATTCTCAAGAAATATGAGGCCAACTTGCAACTTGACAAAGATACCACTGTGACAGAATGGATGCGCTTAAAGCAGGCAGGAAAACGCTTGGGAGCCTCTTCTGTGTATGACTTGGTCCAAATAGTAAATACAAGTAACCAAGATGCTTACACCAACATCAACAAGGTGGTTAAGGTGTCTCTTACACTGCCTTTAGAAGTACAGATCTTGTCTGTCACATGTTCGTCTCTCAGCCCTGATGCACATTCACCTGTCAAAGCAGACCACAGAGACAGTTGACCCAAAGCCTGCTGTTGACCTGTGGATGGAGACAGCTAATCGGAGGCTCAACCAAGGACAGGGAGGTGCATCTGCAGCATCTTCATCATCTACCATGCAGGAAGCTGAAGCAGAGGACAGTGGGGGCGACACTGAAGAGGACAGTGGTGGCGGCACTGAGGAGGACAGTGAGGAAGACTGCACTTATTAAGACCACGCTACATATGGGGTGAGTACCAGACACCATCTGCTGGTACTCACCTGAGTAACTCACTGAAAAAGTTATGTGCACCCCTGATTATAGTGCATCTCTATGGAGGCAGAATGTAATACAACAGTATTATAGTGCATCTCTATGGAGGCAGAATGTAATACAACAACAGTATTATAGTGCATCTCTATGGAGGCAGAATGTAATACAACAGTATTATAGTGCATCTCTATGGAGGCAGAATGTAATACAACAACAGTTTTATAGTGCATCTCTATGGAGGCAGAATGTAATACAACAGTATTATAGTGCATCTCTATGGAGGCAGAATGTAATACAACAACAGTATTATAGTGCATCTCTATGGAGGCAGAATGTAATACAACAGTATTATAGTGCATCTCTATGGAGGCAGAATGTAATACAACAACAGTATTATAGTGCATCTCTATGGCGGCAGAATGTAATACAACAGTATTATAGTGCATCTCTATGGAGGCAGAATGTAATACAACAACAGTATTATAGTGCATCTCTATGGAGGCAGAATGTAATGACCTCTGTGAGGTCGTCGAGTGAGGTTGTGTCTCTCTCTGGCGGGAGGTAAGCTTGGCTTATATGGCTTATATACATAGTTTGGGCTTTGTCGAGTAAAGCTTAAACTATGTATTTAGATTGTAGTTAGGTATTGTAGGTAGTTATCGTGGGTTGTTGTATGTAATTATTGTAGGTTAGTATTGTATTCGGCTGAGCCCGGTGAAGCACAAAGCTAGCTAACCCACTACCTGGACTAGCTAGCGGGTAGCAACTGTGGATAGTTGTTTCACGCCTGAGAGTACCTGTAATTAAGCCAGCTAGCTGCCTACAATAATTACATACAATAATGCCTACCATTCAGCTGTTTTTCTAAACTCATTGTCTGAAGCGTTAACGTTAGGTAGTAAGTGGCTACTGTGCTTGAAATGTAGCTAGCTTGTTGCTACCTGGATAGCTACTAAACAATAGCTGGAACGACCTAGCGAACAGACGCGAACTGGCTGAGTCAATTCAGTGGCTAGCTTTGCACTTGGCTAGCTAACAGTAGCTGCTAGGGATAAGTTATAACCTACGTTTGTGTTTTGTTTTTACATACTGGTAGCCAGAGTCGTTCAAGGGAATTCGGGACATGGGTGACTAGTTAACGTTAGCTTTGCTCTCTCTGTGTGTTCATGCCGTGGGAGGAGGGGTTTCTTCGTTGGCAGAAAGCAATGGCTAGCTAGTATACTAACTATTCTAGATAACTAACTGGCTGAATAAGTTGACGACGGACTCGCTCAAGCTGTCGGGACTAACCCACAACGTTAGACACGGACACGAATGATCTGCTTGGCGTGTTGACACACTGGTGGTTTGTTGTGGCCGAGTATTGGTGCTAAACCGTGTTGTTGGAGTCTGGCATGCTAGTTGGCTGTAGCGTCATATGACTAGGTGCCCTGGACGGTTTTCACGGAAGAATACTGTACCAACTTAGCTAGCTGAATAAACAAAGGTAGTCTATTCCTAGAAAATATTGAACAGCTGAAGTTTAAAACAATTATAGTTTCTGAGGTGGAAGTTGGGAGTTATATTTGGGTGTTTCAGTGAAACGTAAGTGAGGGAGGCCCCACTCTCTCGCTTTCCCAGATGTTTAGTTCATTTCATTCCGATCTCCTTTGCATTATTGTAGCCATTTTCTGTAGCCTGTCAACTATGCCTCTGTCTATCCCTGTTCTCTACACTCCGCACAGGCTATACAAACGCCTCACACCGCGTGGCTGCTGCCTCTCTAACCTGGTGGTCCCTGCACGCACCACCCACGTGGAGTTCCAGGTCTCCGGCAGCCTCTGGAACTGCCGTTCTGCGGCCAACAAGGCAGAGTTCATCTCAGCCTATGCTACCCTCCAGTCCCTCGACTTCTTGGCGCTGACGGAAACATGGATTACCACTGAAAACACTGCTACTCCTACTGCTCTCTCCTCGTCTGACCATGTGTTCTCGCATACCCCGAGAGCATCTGGTCAGCGGGGTGGTGGCACAGGAATCCTCAACTCTCCCAAGTGGACATTCTCTCTTTTTCCCCTGACCCATCTGTCTATCTCCTCATTTGAATTCCATGCTGTCACAGTCACTAGCCCATTCAAGCTTAACATCCTTGTCATTTATCACCCTCCAGGTTCCCTTGGAGAGTTCATCAATGAGCTTGACGCCTTGATAAGTTCCTTTCCTGAGGATGGCTCACCCTCACAGTTCTGGGTGACTTCAACCTCCCTACGTCTACCTTTGACTCATTTCTCTCCGCCTCCTTTCCACTCCTCTCCTCTTTTGACCTCACCCTCTCACCGTCCCCCTCTACTCACAAGGCAGGCAATACGCTTGACCTCATCTTTACTAGATGCTGTTCTTCTACTAATCTCACTGCAACTCCCCTCCATGTCTCCGACCACTACTTTGTATCCTTTTCTCTCTCGCTCTCCTCCAACACTACTCACTCTGCCTTTACTCAGATGGTAATGCGCCGTCGCAACCTTCGCTCTCTCTCTCCCGCTACTCTCTCCTCTTCCATCCTATCATCTCTTCCCTCTGCTCAATCCTTCTCCCTCCAATCTCCTGTTTCTGCCTCCTCAACCCTCCTCTCCTCCCTTTCTGCATCTTTTGACTCTCTATGTCCCTTATCCTCCCGGCTGGCTCGGTCCTCCCCTCCTGCTCCGTGGCTTGACGACTCATTGCGAGCTCACAGAACAGGGCTCCGGACAGCCGAGCAGAAATGGAGGAATACTAGACTCCCTGCGGACCTGGCATATTTTCACTCCCTCCTCTCTACATTTTCTTTATCTGTTTCTGCTGCTAAAGCCACTTTCTACCACACTAAATTCCAAGCATCTGCCTCTAACCCTAGGAAGCTCTTTGCCACCTTCTCCTGCTGAATCCTCCTCCCCCTCCCCCCCCTCCTCCCTCTCTGTGGATGACTTAGTCAACCATTTTGAAAAGAAAGTTGACGACATCCGATCCTCGTTTGTTAAGTCAAATGACACTGCTGGTCCTGCTCACACTGCCCTACCCTATGCTTTGACTTCTTTCTCCCCTCTCTATCCAGATGAAATCTTGCGACTTGTGACGGCCGGCCGCCCAACAACCTGCCCGCTTGACCCTATCCCCTCCTCTCTTCTCCAGACCATCTCCGGTGACCTTCTCCCTTACCTCACCTCGCTCATCAACTCATCCTTGACCGCTGGCTATGTCCCTTCCGTCTTCAAGAGAGCGAGAGTTGCACCACTTCTCAAAAAACCTACACTCGATCCCTCCGATGTCAACAACTACAGACCAGTATCCCTTCTTTCTTTTCTCTCCAAAACTCTTGAGCGTGCCGTCTTTAGCCAACTCTCTTGCTATCTCTCTCAGAATGACCTTCTTGATCCAAACCAGTCAGGTTTCAAGACTGGTCATTCAACTGAGACTGCTCTTCTCTGTGTCACGGAGGCTCTCCGCACTGCTAAAGCTAACTCTCTCTCCTCTGCTCTTGTCCTTCTAGACCTGTCTGCTGCCTTTGATACTGTGAACCATCAGATCCTCCTCTCCACCCTCTCAGAGTTGGGCATCTCCGGCGCGGCTCACTCTTGGATTCCGTCCTACCTGACCGGTCGCTCCTACCAAGTGGCGTGGCGAGAATCTGTCTCCGCACCACGTGCTCTCACCACTGGTGTCCCCCAGGGCTCAGTTCTAGGCCCTCTCCTATTCTCACTATACACCAAGTCACTTGGCTCTGTCATATCCTCACATGGCCTCTCCTATCATTGCTACGCAGATGACACACAACTAATCTTCTCCTTTCCCCCTTCTGATAACCAGGTGGTGAATCGCATCTCTGCATGTCTGGCAGACATATCAGTGTGGATGACGGATCACCACCTCAAGCTGAACCTCGGCAAGACGGAGCTGCTCTTCCTCCCGGGGAAGGACTGCCCGTTCCATGATCTCGCCATCACGGTTGACAACTCTGTTGTGTCCTCCTCCCAGAGTGCGAAGAGCATTGGCGTGACCCTGGACAACACCCTGTCGTTCTCCGCTAACATCAAGGCGGTGACCCGATCCTGTAGGTTCATGCGCTACAACATTCGGAGAGTACGACCCTGCCTTACACAGGAAGCGGCACAGGTCCTAATCCAGGCACTTGTCATCTCCCGTCTGGATTACTGCAACTCGCTGTTGTCTGGGCTCCCTGCCTGTGCCATTAAACCCCTACAACTCATCCAGAATGCCGCAGCCCGTCTGGTGTTCAACCTTCCCAAGTTCTCTCACGCCACCCCGCTCCTCCGCACACTACACTGGCTTCCAGTTGAAGCTCGCATCTGCTACAAGACCATGGTGCTTGCCTACGGAGCTGTGAGGGGAACGGCACCTCCGTACCTTCAGGCTCTGATCAGTCCCTACACCCAAACGAGGGCATTGCGTTCATCCACCTCTGGCCTGCTGGCCCCCCTACCTCTGCGGAAGCACAGTTCCCGCTCAACCCAGTCAAAACTGTTCGCTGCTCTGGCACCCCAATGGTGGAACAATCTCCCTCACGACGCCAGGACAGCAGAGTCACTCACCACCTTCCGGAGACACTTGAAACCCCACCTCTTTAAGGAATACCTGGGATAGGATAAAGTAATCCTTCTACCCCCCCCAAAAAAATAAAAATAAAAAACATATTGTAAAGTGGTTATCCCACTGGCTATAAGGTGAATGCACCAATTTGTAAGTCGCTCTGGATAAGAGCGTCTGCTAAATGACGTAAATGTAAATATAAAAGCCGTACACCGGTGTGATCTGCCTGCTTTTGTGATTTCCTCGTAGAAGCGTGATGCAGTCCGGCCACTTGGCTTTTAAGGCTAGCAGGTATGTGAATGTCTCCAAGCTGTAGTATCACCTTTCCACTAAGTCTCCCATTAAATGTTTCGACCAGCAAAATAAAGTTCTGAACAAGTTCGAAACCCAAAAAGTAATAGTTCATAATTGTTCCTTTTTAAACCTCTGAAATGGACATTTCGCTCGACATCAAAATTATTTCACCAATCAGTGCGGATAGAGCAGCTTGTTATGGAGCAAGCAAGCTATTTACATGCATTGAACAGGTGTTTTTTAGGATAAAAATAAACAGAATAGAGCTAAGCACAGGAAAACATTCTGCTTTCCAACAGACACTGGGAGACAAATTCACCTTTCAGCAGGACAATAACCGAAAACACAAGGCCAAATATACACTGGAGTTGCTTACCAAGACGACATAGACTGTTCCTGAGTGGCCTAGTTACAGTTTTGACTTAAATCGGCTTGAAAATCTATGGCAAGACTTGAAAATAGTTGTCTAGCAATGATCAACAACCAACTTGACAGAGCTTGAAGAATAAAAAATATAAATATATATAAATGTGCAAATATTGTACAATCCAGGTGTGCAAAGCTCTTAGACTTACCCAGCAAGACTGCAATTGCTGCCAAAGGTGATTCTATACTGAACAAAAATATAAATGCTACATGCAACAATTTCAAAGATTTTACTGAGTTAGTCAATTGAAAAATGCATTAGGCCCTAATCTATGGATATCACATGACTGGGAATACAGATATGCATCTGTTGGTCACAGATACCTTTAAAAAAAAAGTAGGGGCGTGGATCAGAAAACCAGTTAGTATCTGGTGCATTTGCCACATGCAACATCTCCTTTGTATAGAGTTGATCAGGCCGGTTGGACGTACTGCCAAATTCTCTAAAACGACGTTGGAGAGAAATTAACATTTTATTATCTAGCAATAGCACTGGTGCACATTCCTGCAGTCAGCGTGCCAATTACACGCTCCCTGAAAACTTGTGACATCTGTGGCATTGTGTTGTGTAGCCTTTTATTGTCCCCAGCACAAGGTGCACCTGTGTACTGATCATGCTTTTTAATCAGCTTCTTGATATGCCACACCGGTCAGGTGGGTGGATTATTTTGGCAATGGAGAAATGCTCACTAACCGGGATGCAAACAAATTTGTGTACAAAATCTGAGAGAAATAAGCTTTTTGTGCGTATGGAAAATTTCTGGTGTCTTTTATTTCAGCTCATGAAACATGGGACTTCACATGTTGTGTTTATATTTTTATTCAGTATATAAACCTATAAACTAAGTCCATATTTCCAGGATTTTACAGCTCAATGTCAGGACAGTCTACAACCCTAGTGTACTCTTCCCAATGCTCAAACACCACATTTTGTGTATGAATTCCAGTGGTTCCCAAGCTTCATTAAAACATTTTGCTACACAAACTTACTATATGAGTGGACAATTTCGAGTTCTGGTGACGTTAAAGTGAAAATGATTTGGCTAGATTGAAAATATCACTGAGAGTCAGCGATTTGGTGTCATTTACAATTAAAAGTCCTTTATTAGTTCAAATGCATCAAAGAGGCAATCACTTCATGACAAATATACAGAGGACAATAAACAGGTAGATTAGACCAAGGGGAAGAGTAGGAGAAAGTAGGTAGGTCTATTGCATTTGTATAAAATACCGTTATTCATATGCCCGGCCTTGCCAAAAGGCCGTTTTAGCATGGACAGCCAACTGGGTGGGACTTCAACTTCATTGCCTGATCCCTCCTGATGACCCCATTCCAATGTTTCGACCAGCAAAATAAAGTTCTGAACAAGTTCGAAACCCAAAAAGTAATGGTTAATGATTGCACAGTGTGATCAATTGAAGGCTGTTCCTTTTTAAACCTCTGAAATTGACATTTCGCTCGACATCAAAATTATTTCACCAATCAGTGCGGATAGAGCAGCTTGCTATGGAGCGGGCAAGCTATTTACATGCATTGAACAGACAAGTGTAGTGCGCGAGAGAGGGTGGAGATGGAGGCTTGGCTTGAAGAGTTGGGCATCTTGTTATGACATGCATTATCTGAATTAGGCCCACATAATTATACCTACGGAGGAGCGGCTTCTATGAAGGAACTTTGAATGTCTGAACTTCAGAGAGTTGGCTTAATGTTGGCCTGGAACGTAAAATAACGTTATTAACTGGTTCCCATGCTTTTAAAATAACGGTTTTGTTCTGGAACATTAGCACTTTCGTTCCCGGTTCTATTTCGGTTCCTCGAAAAATGACGTTATTTTCCGGTTTTCTGTTCTGTTCCCTGAACCAGTTCCAACCCCTGATGGCAAGACAGACTTTATATCAGCAACTGAAATACTGTGGTTTCAGCCCACTCATCAAGTTCAGAGTTCACTTGCCTTTAGTGCGACAAGCAGCGAGACTGTTTCCACCGAGTAGTAGCCTCGGTCTACGTAGTCCCCCATGAACAGGTAGTTGGTGTCGGGCGACTTGCCCCCGATTCTGAAAAGCTCCATGAGGTCGTGGAACTGGCCGTGCACATCTCCGCACACCGTGACGGGACAGCGCACCTCCTGCACATTGGACTCCTTGGTCAGGATCTCTTTAGCCTGGAGAGGGGAACAAAACAAGTGGATTACAGAAAACATCAGTGACTGGTGTATCCACATCTAAACATGTATTCATGAGGGTGAATGAAATAGGCTGCAAGACAAGAAGGCCTATATGTTTATTTTTTTTACTTTGTACGCTACATCAAAACACTAGATAGAAAAGCTGCCTTGCATGCTGCAAGCATGAGTTCTATATTCATTCCTTTGACTGCAAGGATACCGTAGCTTCCTAGACCGACGCACCATTTGCAATGAAAGCTGCTCCATTATCACCATGGAGACAATGCGAGTGTTTCCAAATGGAACCATCTCTGCAGCGCAGCCCTATCCCTCTTTAATGTGACGGTGACGCTGATGTAAATCTATCCGCAAAACTTGCACTCTCGCTAAAGCAAACAACATCCAGGTGCATTACATCTCCACATGAATTTGAATGACTGCAATAAAAAATGGACTGGGTGGGTGTTAGCTAGTTGTTGCACATATAATACTTAAACTTTACAACGCAAAGTATGGATCCTCAAGGAGGTCAATCATTTTATGGTTTGCAATTAACATTTGTTGGTAGCAAAGGGCACTCCAACAAAACAGTGAGATGTTGCATTTCAAATCAGCCAGACTGATGTTCTGCGCATTCTGGGGTCGTTTAAAAAAAGTACACAAACATTACACTGCCTTTAAGGGAACTGTGTGAAGGAAAAGATAACAGTTGTGACATTGTTGTGATCTAAAAATGATTCCACCCTAAATGGAATCTTTCATTTCCTCAAGTCCTGCATAGATAGCAACATCAACATGGGCATCATGTGGGGCCGTCAGGTGGGGATAGTCAAAGATGGCAAGCTAGCAGGGCTGTCGCAGCCCCCCCAATCGATTGGTCAACATTTTCAAACGTGTATTTTTCCATATATAGACACACCCTATGTTTGAATGATATCAACTATATGTAGGCTATTGAACTTGTCTGATGCTTTAAGCACTGCGATTAAAAATGAACACACACAAATTACTAAAGAGGGAACCAGAGATCAATATAGCCTAACCAGAAGAGAAAAAACTGTTCCCGACCCTCTTCCTCCCACTGCCTGCTGCTGCTGGCCTTCGTAGATTCTGCCTTATGCTCCTGAAGTTGCCGGTAATAAGCTACAACAGCGATCAGCAGTCTTTTCCATTTGGAGTGCCAAGATAGCCTACCATTTCTACTGATCTGTGTCCCAGTTATGATTTTCATATGCACATTTATGTGGAACAGTTTCATTTAAGTTAAAAAAAAGTATTCATATCTCAAAATCAATGTCATGTAATTAATACAAATAAAAATTATACAAATCTAAAATTAACTTAAATTGCCATTGCCAATATGAAAAAATAGCCTACATGAAGCCAACAAATAAAAACATTGTAGGCCACAGGTAGAAAATATCCTGATGAAAATAAATGACATTGGCTACGCATGGCCTGTCTGCAAGGAACTTGAAACATTGTTTCAACTATTGCCCCGTGTAGCTCAGTTGATAGAGCATGGCGCTTGCAACGCCAGGGTTGTGGGTTCGATTCCCACGGGGGGCCTGTATGAAAAAATACATAAAAATAATATATATATATATATATATATATATATATATATATATAAAAAACAATGTATGCACTAACTGTAAGTCGCTCTGGATAAGAGTGTCTCCTAAACGACTAAAATGTAAAATGTAAATATTAACTTGGTCTGGGCCGAAGCTGGTGCTAGCAAACTTGCAAGATTGTATAAAATATTCTGGGTCCTCAGAGTTTCTGTTGCACAGACAGACATACAGCTGCAGGCTATTTTGCGCAAGGGATAAATAGTAATCAGGTAGGCCTATTTTATGACCTTTACAACAAATCAGAGCATGACATTGTTTCCCCCGTCATGCTGAGTGGTAATCGAAAGGGAGAGAGCTGGAAAGATTTTTCAAATAGGCTAGGTTGAGGAACTATTGTCATGCTCAATGGATGTAAAAACAGACTGTTTACTTGCTGTTTGAGGCGAATACATTTTTTCTTTGAGAAGCTCCACAGTGATGGTGAGTTAAGACAATCAGAAATAGTATCAGATCCCCCAAATGGGCAAACTTTTAGGCCTACATTTGTGCGCAGGCCAGGTAGACTAGTCTTACTTCTATACACGTAATCAGGTGCGTGTCCTTACTCAAGATTGACAGGAGCGCTCCTAACAAATGGAATAAACCTACACTTTTTTCTCCACTCCTACAATGAAAACAGTAAGACTGTAATAATAATATATTCAATGCATTAACATAAATTACCAGAACCAAACAAACATTGGAGATTAGAAATTATGGGAATTAACGGCAAATGTACTACTGGTGAGCCAACCCCGCGGCCTCCGCAATGGATTAGTCGACTCAGACAGGCGTGAATCAGACGTGTCTCGTGTGCCCACAATTTTTTTTAATATACCGTGTGTGTGTATGTATATATAATTATATACACACACATATACATATATATACATATACAGTGGGGGAAAAAAGTATTTAGTCTCCCACTTAAAAAGATGAGAGAGGCCTGTAATTTTCATCATAGGTACACACGTCAACTATGACAGACAAATTGAGGAAAAATTTTTTTTTATGAATTTATTTGCAAATTATGGTGGAAAATAAGTATTTGGTCACCTACAAACAAGCAAGATTTCTGGCTCTCACAGACCTGTAACTTCTTCTTTAAGAGGCTCCTCTGTTCTCCACTCGTTACCTGTATTAATGGCACCTGTTTGAACTTGTTATCAGTATAAAAGACACCTGTCCACAACCTCAAACAGTCACACTCCAAACTCCACTATGGCCAAGACCAAAGAGCTGTCAAAGGACACAAGAAACAAAATTGTACACCTGCACCAGGCTGGGAAGACTGAATCTGCAATAGGTAAGCAGTTTGGTTTGAAGAAATCAACTGTGGGAGCAATTATTAGGAAATGGAAGACATACAAGACCACTGATAATCTCCCTCGATCTGGGGCTCCACGCAAGATCTCACCCAGTGGGGTCAAAATGATCACAAGAACGGTGAGCAAAAATCCCAGAACCACACGGGGGGACCTAGTGAATGACCTGCAGAGAGCTGGGACCAAAGTAACAAAGCCTACCATCAGTAACACACTACGCCGCCAGGGACTCAAATCCTGCAGTGCCAGAAGTGTCCCCCTGCTTAAGCCAGTACATGTCCAGGCCCGTCTGAAGTTTGCTAGAGTGCATTTGGATGATCCAGAAGAGGATTGGGAGAATGTCATATGGTCAGATGAAACCAAAATAGAACTCTTTGGTAAAAACTCAACTCGTCGTGTTTGGAGGACAAAGAATGCTGAGTTGCATCCAAAGAACACCATACCTACTGTGAAGCATGGGGGTGGAAACATCATACTTTGGGGCTGTTTTTCTGCAAAGGGACCAGGACAACTGATCCGTGTAAAGGAAAGAATGAATGGGGCCATGTATCGTGAGATTTTGAGTGAAAATCTCTTTCCATCAGCAAGGGCATTGAAGATGAAACGTGGCTGGGTCTTTCAGCATGACAATGATCCCAAACACACCACCCGGGCAACAAAGGAGTGGCTTCGTAAGAAGCATTTCAAGGTCCTGGAGTGGCCTAGCCAGTCTCCAGATCTCAACCCCATAGAAAATCTTTGGAGGGAGTTGAAAGTCCGTGTTGCCCAGCGACAGCCCCAAAACATCACTGCTCTAGAGGAGATCTGCATGGAGGAATGGGCCAAAATACCAGCAACAGTGTGTGAAAACCTTGTGAAGACTTACAGAAAACGTTTGACCTGTGTCATTGCCAACAAAGGGTATATAACAAAGTATTGAGAAACTTTTGTTATTGACCAAATACTTTTTATTGACCAAATATTTTCCACCATAATTTGCAAATAAATTCATAAAAAATCCTACAATGTGATTTTCTGGAGAAAAAAAATCTCATTTTGTCTGTCATAGTTGACGTGTAGCTATGATGAAATTTACAGACCTCTACATGCTTTGTAAGTAGGAAAACCTGCAAAATCGGCAGTGTATCAAATACTTGTTCTCCCCACTGTATGAGTGTGTGTGTGTATGTACAGTGGGGAGAACAAGTATTTGATCACTGCCGATTTTGCAGGTTTTCCTACTTACAAAGCATGTAGAGGTCTGTAATTTTTATCATAGGTACACTTCAACTGTGAGAGACGGAATCTAAAACAAAAATCCAGAAAATCACATTGTATGATTTTTAAGTAATTAATTTGCATTTTATTGCATGACATAAGTATTTGATACATCAGAAAAGCAGAACTTAATATTTGGTACAGAAACCTTTGTTTGCAATTACAGAGATCATACGTTTCCTGTAGGTCTTGACCAGGTTTGCACACACTGCAGCAGGGATTTTGGCCCACTCCTCCATACAGAACTTCTCCAGATCCTTCAGGTTTCGGGGCTGTTGCTGGGCAATACGGACTTTCAGCTCCCTCCAAAGATGTTCTATTGGGTTCAGGTCTGGAGACTGGCTAGACCACTCCAGGACCTTGAGATGCTTCTTACGGAGCCACTCCTTAGTTGCCCTGGCTGTGTGTTTCGGGTCGTTGTCATGCTGGAAGACCCAGCCACGACCCATCTTCAATGCTCTTACTGAGGGAAGGAGGTTGTTGGCCAAGATCTCGCAATACATGGCCCAATCCATCCTCCCCTCAATACGGTGCAGTCGTCCTGTCCCCTTTGCAGAAAAGCATCCCCAAAGAATGATGTTTCCATCTCCATGCTTCACGGTTGGGATGGTGTTCTTGGGGTTGTACTCATCCATCTTCTTCCTCCAAACACGGCGAGTGGAGTTTAGACCAAAATCTCTATTTTTGTCTCATCAGACCACATTACCTTCTCCCTTTCCTCCTCTGGATCATCCAGATGGTCATTGGCAAACTTCAGACGGGCCTGGACATGCGCTGGCTTGAGCAGGGGGACCTTGCGTGCGCTGCAGGATTTTAATCCATGACGGCATAGTGTGTTACTAATGGTTTTCTTTGAGACTGTGGTCCCAGCTCTCTTCAGGTCATTGACCAGGTCCTGCTGTGTAGTTCTGGGCTGATCCCTCACCTTCCTCATGATCATTGATGCCCCACGAGGTGAGATCTTGCATGGAGCCCCAGACCGAGGGTGATTGACCGTCATCTTGAACTTCTTCCATTTTCTAATAATTGCGCCAACAGTTGTTGCCTTCTCACCAACCTGCTTGCCTATTGTCCTGTAGCCCATCCCAGCCTTATGCAGGTCTACAATTTTATCCCTGATGTCCTTACACAGCTTTCTAGTCTTGGCCATTGTGGAGAGGTTGGAGTCTGTTTGATTGAGTGTGTGGACAGGTGTATTTTATACAGGTAATGAGTTCAAACAGGTGCAGTTAATACAAGTTATGAGTTGAGAACAGGAGGGCTTCTTAAAGAAAAACTAACAGCTCTGTGAGAGCCGGAATTTTTACTGGTTGGTAGGTGATCAAATACTTATGTAATGCAATAAAATGCTAATTATTATTTAAAAATCATACAATGTGATTTTCTGGATTTTTGTTTTAGATTCCGTCTCTCACAGTTGAAGTGTACCTATGATAAAAATTACAGACCTCTACATGCTTTGTAAGTAGGATAACCTGCAAAATCGGCAGTGTATCAAATACTTGTTCTCCCCACTGTATGTATGTATGTATATATATATATATATATATACAGTGGGGAAAAAAAGTATTTAGTCAGCCACCAATTGTGCAAGTTCTCCCACTTAAAAAGATGAGAGAGGCCTGTAATTTTCATCATAGGTACACGTCAACTATGACAGACAAAATGAGAAAAAAAAATCCAGAAATTCACATTGTAGGATTTTTTATGAATTTATTTGCAAATTATGGTGGAAAATATTTGGTCAATAAAAAGTATTTGGTCAATAACAAAAGTTTCTCAATACTTTGTTATATACCCTTTGTTGGCAATGACACAGGTCAAACGTTTTCTGTAAGTCTTCACAAGGTTTTCACACACTGTTGCTGGTATTTTGGCCCATTCCTCCATGCAGATCTCCTCTAGAGCAGTGATGTTTTGGGGCTGTCTCTGGGCAACACGGACTTTCAACTCCCTCCAAAGATTTTCTATGGCATTGAGATCTGGAGACTGGCTAAGCCACTCCAGGACCTTGAAATGCTTCTTACGAAGCCACTCCTTCGTTGCCCGGGCGGTGTGTTTGGGATCATTGTCATGCTGAAAGACCCAGCCACGTTTCATCTTCAATGCCCTTGCTGATGGAAGGAGGTTTTCACTCAAAATATCACGATACATGGCCCCATTCATTCTTTTCCTTTACACGGATCAGTCGTCCCTGGTCCCTTTGCAGAAAAACAGCCCCAAAGCATGATGTTTCCACCCCCATGCTTCACAGTAGGTATGGTGTTCTTTGGATGCAACTCGGCATTCTTTGTCCTCCAAACACGACGAGTTGAGTTTTACCAAAAAGTTATCTTTTGGTTTCATCTGACCATATGACATTCTCCCAATCCTCTTCTGGATCATCCAAATGCACTCTAGCAAACTTCAGACGGGGCCTGGACATGTACTGGCTTAAGCAGGGGGACACGTCTTGCACTGCAGGATTTGAGTCCCCTGGCGGCGTAGTGTGTTACTGATGGTAGGCTTTGTTACTTTGGTCCCAGCTCTCTGCAGGTCATTCATTAGGTCCCCCCGTGTGGTTCTGGGATTTTTGCTCACTGTTCTTGTGATCATTTTGACCCCCACGGGGTGAGATCTTGCGTGGAGCCCCAGATCGAGGGAGATTATCAGTGGTCTTGTATGTCTTCCATTTCCTAATAATTGCTCCCACAGTTGATTTCTTCAAACCAAGCTGCTTACCTATTGCAGATTCAGTCTTCCCAGCCTGGTGCAGGTCTACAATTTTGTTTCTGGTGTCCTTTGACAGCTCTTTGGTCTTGGCCATAGTGGCGTTTGGAGTGTGACTGTTTGAGGTTGTGGACAGGTGTCTTTTATACTGATAACAAGTTCAAACAGGTGCCATTAATACAGGTAACGAGTGGAGGACAGAGGAGCCTCTTAAAGAAGAAGTTACAGGTCTGTGAGAGCCAGAAATCTTGCTTGTTTGTAGGTGACCAAATACTTATTTTCCACCATAATTTGCAAATAAATTCATTAAAAAATCCTTCAATGTGATTTTCTGGATTTTTTTTTCTCAATTTGTCTGTCATAGTTGACATGTACCTATGATGAAAATTACAGGCCTCTCTCATCTTTTTAAGTGGGAGAACTTGCACAATTGGTGGCTGACTAAATACTTTTTTTCCCCACTGTATATATATATATATATATATATATATATGTGTGTGTGTATGTGTACATATATGTGTGTATATATATATAAATATATGTATGTGTGTATATATGTATGTGTGTATATGTATGTATGTATGTATTTATATATATATATATATATAAATAAAAGTGTGTGTGTGTGTATATATATATATATACACACACACACACACACGTACATACATTTTATGTATTTCAGTGGACCCGTATATACGAACATCATATTTACCATTGAAGTGTTTTGCATTAATTAAAATACTAGTCTATTTTAGAAGACGTGTATTGACCTCTTTTTGTTCCAATACCAGATTTGAATTGATGCAACTTAACAAATATATATATATATATAACATACATACACACACACACACACACACATATATATATATACACATATATACAGTTGAAGTCGGAAGTTTACATACACTTAGGTTGGAGTCATTAAAACTTGTTTTTCAACCACTCCACACATTTCTTGTTAACAAACTATAGTTTTGGCAAGTCGGTTAGGACATCTATTTTGTGCATGACACAAGTAATTTTTCCAACAATTGTTTACAGACAGATTAATTCACTGTATCACAATTCCAATGGGTCAGAAGTTTACATACACTAATGTTTAAACAGCTTGGAAAATTCCAGAAATATTGTCATGGCTTTAGAAGCTTCTGACATCATTTGAGTCAATTGGAGGTGTACCTGTGTATTTGCACCGTCTGGTGTATTTCAAGGCCTACCTTCAACCTCAGTGCCTCTTTGCTTGACATCATGGGAAAATCAAAAGAAATCAGCCAAGACCTCTGAAAAAACATTGTAGACCTCCACAAGTCTGGTTCATCCTTGGGAGCAATTTCCAAACGCCTGAAGGTACCACGTTCATCTGTACAAACAATAGTACGCAAGTATAAACACCATGGGACCACGCAGCTGTCATATCGCTCAGGAAGGAGACGCATTCCGTCTCCTAGAGATGAACGTACTTTGGTGCGAAAAGTGCAAATCAATCCCAGAACAGAAGCAAAGGACCTTGTGAAGATGCTCGAGGAAACAGGTACAAAAGTATCTATATCGACATAACCTGAAAGGCCGCTTAGCAAGGAAGAAGCCACTGCTCCAAAACTGCCTTAAAAAAGCCAGACTACGGTTTGCAACTGCACATGGGGACAAAGATCGTAA
This sequence comes from Coregonus clupeaformis, assembly GCF_020615455.1. NCBI lineage: Eukaryota > Metazoa > Chordata > Actinopteri > Salmoniformes > Salmonidae > Coregonus > Coregonus clupeaformis. Next base: position 14,372,317 of record NC_059218.1, on the reverse strand, counting down.
TTTTTTGAAAAATGTCCTCTGGTCTGATGAAACAAAAATATAACTGTTTGGCCATAATGACCATCGTTATGTTTGGAGGAAAAAAGGGGGATGCTTGCAAGCCGAAGAACACCATCCCAACCGTGAAGAACGGGGGTGGCAGCATTATGCTATGGGGGTGCTTTGCTAAAGGAGGGATTGGTGCACTTCACAAAATAAAATAAAAAGGCATAATGAGGAAGGAAAATTGTGGATGTATTGAAGCAACATCTCAAGACATCAGTCTTTGTGGGCAGAACTGAAAAAGCGTGTGCGAGCAAGGAGGCCTACAAACCTGACTCAGTTACACCAGCTCTGTCAGGAGGAATGTGCCAAAATTCACCCAATTTATTGTGGGAAGCTTGTGGAAGGCTACCCAAAACGTTTGGCCCAAGTTAAACAATTTGTATGAGTGTATGTAAACTTCTGACCCACTGGGAATGTGATGAAATAAATAAAAGCTGTAATAAATAATTCTCTACTATTATTCTGACATTTCCTATGCTACCCTCCAGTCCCTCGACTTCTTGGCGCTGACGGAAACATGGCTTACCACTGAAAACAATGCTACTCCTACTGCACTCTCCTCGTCTGACCATGTGTTCTCGCATACCCCGAGAGCATCTGGTCAGCGGGGTGGTGGCACAGGAATCCTCATCCCTCCCAAGTGGACATTCTTCTCTTTTTTCCCCTGACCCATCTGTCTATCTCCTCATTTGAATTCCATGCTGTCACAGTCACTAGCCCATTCAAGCTTAACATCCTTGTCATTTATCGCCCTCCAGGTTCCCTTGGAGAGTTCATCAATGAGCTTGACGCCTTGATAAGTTCCTTTCCTGAGGATGGCTCACCCCTCACAGTTATGGGTGACTTCAACCTCCCTACGTCTACCTTTGACTCATTTTTCTCTGCCTCCTTCTTTCAACTCCTCTCCTCTTTTGACCTCACCCTCTCACCGTCCCCCCCTACTCACAAGGCAGGCAATATGCTTGACCTCATCTTTACTAGATGCTGTTCTTCTACTAATCTCACTGCAACTCCCCTCCATGTCTCCTACCACTACTTTGTATCCTTTTCTCTCTCGCTCTCCTCCAACACTACTCACTTTGCCCCTACTCAGATGGTAATGCGCCGTCGCAACCTTCGCTCTCTCTCTCCCGCTACTCTCTCCTCTTCCATCCTATCATCTCTTCCCTCTGCTCAATCCTTCTCTCTCCAATCTCCTGATTCTGCCTCCTCAACCCTCCTCTCCACCGTTTCTGCATCCTTCGACTCTCCATGTCCCCTATCCTCCCGGCCGGCTCGGTCCTCCCCTCCTGCTCCGTGGCTTGACGACTCATTGCGAGCTCACAGAAAAGGGGTCCGGACAGCCGAGCGGAAATGGAGGAAAACTAGACTCCCTGCGGACCTGGCATCTTTTCACTCCCTCCTCTCTACATTTTCTTTATCTGTTTCTGCTGCTAAAGCCACTTTCTACCACTCTAAATTCCAAGCATCTGCCTCTAACCCTAGGAAGCTCTTTGCCACCTTCTCCTCCCTGCTGAATCCTCCTCCCCCTCCCCCTCCGGATGACTTCGTCAACCATTTTGAAAAGAAGGTTGACGACATCCGATCCTCGTTTGTTAAGTCAAATGACACTGCTGGTCCTGCTCACACTGCCCTACCCTATGCTTTGACTTCTTTCTCCCCTCTCTATCCAGATGAAATCTTGCGACTTGTGACGGCCGGCCGCCCAACAACCTGCCCGCTTGACCCTATCCCCTCCTCTCTTCTCCAGACCATCTCCGGTGACCTTCTCCCTTACCTCACCTCGCTCATCAATTCATCCTTGACCGCTGGCTATGTCCCTTCCGTCTTCAAGAGAGCGAGAGTTGCACCCCTTCTCAAAAAACCTACACTCGATCCCTCCGATGTCAACAACTACAGACCAGTATCCCTTCTTTCTTTTCTCTCCAGAACTCTTGAGCGTGCCGTCTTTAGCCAACTCTCTTGCTATCTCTCTCAGAATGACCTTCTTGATCCAAACCAGTCAGGTTTCAAGACTGGTCATTCAACTGAGACTGCTCTTCTCTGTGTCACGGAGGCTCTCCGCACTGCTAAAGCTAACTCTCTCTCCTCTGCTCTTCTCCTTCTAGACATGTCTGCTGCCTTTGATACTGTGAACCATCAGATCCTCATCTCCACCCTCTCCGAGTTGGGCATCTCCAGCGCGGCTCACTCTTGGATTGCGTCCTCCCTGACAGGTCGCTCCTACCAAGTGGCGTGGCGAGAATCTGTCTCTGCACCATGTGCTCTCACCACTGGTGTCCCCCAGGGCTCAGTTCTAGGCCCTCTCCTATTCTCGCTATACACCAAGTCACATGGCCTCTCCTATCATTGCTACGCAGATGACACACAACTAATCTTCTCCTTTCCCCCTTCTGATAACCAGGTGGCGAATCGCATCTCTGCATGTCTGGCAGACATATCAGTGTGGATGACGGATCACCACCTCAAGCTCAACCTCGGCAAGACGAAGCTGCTCTTCCTCCCGGGGAAGGACTGCCCGTTCCATGATCTCGCCATCACGGTTGACAACTCTGTGGCGTGACCCTGGACAACACCCTGTCGTTCTCCGCTAACATCAAGGCGGTGACCCGATCCTGTAGGTTCATGCTCTACAACATTCGGAGAGTACGACCCTGCCTTACACAGGAAGCGGCACAGGTCCTAATCCAGGCACTTGTCATCTCCCATCTGGATTACTGCAACTCGCTGTTGGCTGGGCTCCCTGCCTGTGCCATTAAACCCCTACAACTCATCCAGAATGCCGCAGCCCGTCTGGTGTTCAACCTTCCCAAGTTCACTCACGTCACCCCGCTCCTCTGCACACTCCACTGGCTTCCAGTTGAAGCGCGCATCTGCTACAAGACCATGGTGCTTGCCTACGGAGCTGTGAGGGGAACGGCACCTCCGTACCTTCAGGCTCTGATCAGTCCCTACACCCAAACGAGGGCATTGCGTTCATCCACCTCTGGCCTGCTGGCCCCCCTACCTCTGCGGAAGCACAGTTCCCGCTCAGCCCAGTCAAAATTGTTCGCTGCTCTGGCACCCCAATGGTGGAACAAGCTCCCTCACGACGCCAGGACAGCGAAGTCACTCACCATCTTCCGGAGACACTTGAAACCCCACCTCTTTAAGGAATACCTGGGATAGGATAAAGTAATCCTTCTACCCCCCCCCCCCACCCCACCCCAAAGAAAGAAAGAAAAAAAACATATTGTAAAGTGGTTATCCCACTGGCTATAAGGTGAATGCACCAATTTGTAAGTCGCTCTGGATAAGAGCGTCTGCTAAATTACGTAAATGTAAATGTAATTTCACATTGTTAAAATAAAGTGGTGATCCTAACTGACCTAAGACAGGGATTTTGTACTTGGATTAAATGTCAGGAATTGTGAAAAACTGAGTTTAAATGTATTTAGCTAAGGTGTATGTAAACTTCCAACTTCAACTGTATGCAAATAAATTATATGAATTGATAGTTCCTCTTGTTTCTTTTTATTCTGTACTAGGGTATAGAATGCATTTGGAATGTATTCAGACCCCTTTACTTTTTCCACATTTTGTTACATTACAGCCTTATTCTAAAATTGATTAAATAAACACATTTCCTCAATCTACACACAACACCCTATAATGACAAAGCGAAAACAGGTTTTTAGAAATATTACCAAATTTGTTACGAATAAAAAACAGAAATACCTTATTTACATAAGTATTCAGACCCTTTGATATGAGACTCGAAATTGAGCTCAGGTGCATCCTGTTTTCATTGACCATCCTAGAGGATGTTTCTACAACTTCATTGGAGTCCACCTGTGGTAAATTCAACTGATTGGACATGATTTGGAAAGGCACACACCTGTCTACAGTCGTGGTCAAAAGTTTTGAGAATGACACAAGTATTGGTCTTCACAAAGTTTGCTGCTTCAGTGTTTTTAGATATTTTTGTCACCCGCCTCTTGAGGATTGACCACAAGTTCTCAATGGAATTAAGGTCTGGGGAGTTTCCTATCCATGGACCCAAAGTTACAATGTTTTGTTCCCCGAGGCACTTAGTTATCACTTTTGCCTTATGGCAAGGTGCTCCATCATGCTGGAAAAGGCATTGTTCGTCACCAAACTGTTTTTGGATGGTTGGGAGAAGTTGCTCTCGGAGGATGTGTTCTTAGGCAAAATTGTGAGTGAGCCCACTCCCTTGGCTGAGAAGTAACCCCACACATGAATGGTCTCAGGATGCTTTACTGTTGGCATGACACAGGACTGATGGTAGCGCTCACCTTGTCTTCTCTGGACAAGCTTTTTTCCGGATGCCCCAAACAATCGGAAAGGGGATTCATCAGAGAAAATGACTTTACCCCAGTCCTCAGCAATCCAATCCCTGTACCTTTTGCAGAATATCAGTCTGTCCCTGATGTTTTTCCTGGAGAGAAGTGGCTTCCTCGTTGCCCTTCTTGACACCAGGCCATCCTCCAAAAGTGTTCGCCTCACTGTGCGTGCAGATGCACTCACACCTGCCTGCTGCTATTCCTGAGCAAGCTCTGCACTGGTGGTGCCCCGATCCCGCAACTGAATCAACTTTAGGAGATTGTCCTGGCGCTTTCTGGACTTTCTTGGGCGCCCTGAAGCCTTCTTCACAACAATTGAACCTCTCTCCTTGAAGTTCTTGATGATCCGATAAATGGTTGATTTAGGTTCAATCTTACTAGCAGCAATATCCTTGCCTGTGAAGCCCTTTTTGTGCAAAGCAATGATGATGGCACGTGTTTCCTTGCAGGTACCATGGTTAACAGAGGAAGAACAATGATTTCAAGCACCACCCTCCTTTTAAAGATCCCAGTCTGTTATTCTAACTCAATCAGCATGACAGAGTGATCTCCAGCCTTGTCCTCCTCAACACTCTCACCTGTGTTAATGGGAGAATCACTGACATGATGTCAGCTGGTCCTTTTGTGGCAGGGCTGAAATGCAGTGGACATGGTTTTTGTGGGATTAAGTTCATTTTCATGGCAAAGGGGGACTTTGCAATTAATTGCAATTCATCTGATCACTCTTCATAACATTCTGGAGTATATGCAAATTGCCATCATAAAAACTGAGGAAGCAGACTTTGTGAAAATTAATATTTGTGTCATTCTCAAAACTTTTGATATAAGGTCCCACAGGTCACAGTGCATGTCAGAGCAAAAACCAAGCCATAAGGTCGAAGGAATTGTCCGTAGAGCTCCAAGACAGGATTGTGCCAAGGCACAGATCTGGGGAAGGGTACCAAAACATTTCTGCATCATTGAAGGTCCCCAAGAACACAGTGGCCTCCATCAAGTTTGCAGCACTCCACCAATCAGGCCTTTATGGTAGAGTGGCCAGACGGAAGCCATTCCTCTGTAAAAAGGCACATGACAACCCGCTTGGAGTTTGCCAAAAGGCACCTATAGACTCAGACCATGAGAAACAAGATTCTCTGGTCTGATGAAACCAAGATTGAACTCGTTGGCCGGAATGCCAATTGTCACATCTGGAGGAAACCTGGCACCATCCCTACGGTGAAGCATGGGGGTGGCAGAATTATGCTGTGGGGATGTTTTTCAGCGGCAGGGACTGGGAGACTAGTCAGGATCGTGGGAAAGATGAACGGAGCAAAATACAGAGAGATCCTTGAGGAAAACCTGCTCCAGAGTGCTCAGGACCTCAGACTGTGGCAGAAGGTTCACCTTCCAAAAGGACAATGAACCTAAGCACACAGCCAAGACAACGCAGGAGTGGCTTCGGGACAAGTCTCTGAATGTCCTTGAATGGCCCAGCCAGAGCCTGGACCTGATCTAACATCTCTGGAGAGACCTGAAAATAGCTGTGCAGCGACACTCCCCAGCCAACCTGACAGAGGTTGAGAGGATCTGCAGAGAAGAATGGCAGAAATTCCCCAAATACAGGTGTGCCAAGCTTGTAGCGTCATACCCAAGAAGACTTGAGGCTGTAATCACTGCCAAAGGTGCTTCAACAAAGTACTGAGTAAATATTCTGAATACTTACGTAAAATGTGATACGTTTTTGGTTTTACTAAATTTGCAAAAAAAATCTAAAAACCAGTTTTTGCTTTGTCATTACCGGGTATTGTGTGTAGATTGATGTGGGGGAAAAATGCACTGTATTGTAACCATGTGTTCAAGCTAATGAAATTAATTTGTATTTATGATACAATACAATGTATCATAAGCTACAATGTAAGCTACACAATACAATGAAATGTCTACTTGCAATAAAGCTCTCCTCGCAAACAGTGCAATGATATTAAGCTATATGTATTTGTATTTACATTAGGCTATAGCCTATAAATAGCTATATCACGTAGTCGTATGCCTATTAAGCTATAGGCCTAAAGCAAATTGTTGTATGTTCCTGAACTGGCCGAATGCTCAGAGCTGTAATTCAGCACCACAAGTTGGTTCAACTTCTTTAACCCAATGAGTCCCACCGTATGGCCGGCACGTTTTGGACTTTAACCTGTTTTAAACAGTGTGTTTGAGCTACAGACTTTCCAAAGGTTGTACCATTGGATGCATCTATTTCTTCTGCATCCGTAGATACCAACCATTAGTCTGCGTGATTAATGGGGGCTGAGCCAGAATGGTGTTTGTGAGACGAAGGGGCCCGGGGCCGGGTCTTTTATACAAAAACATCGGTAGAGTCCGAACTATTAATAGCAGTCTATGAAAAGCTGAGCCTCTCACGAACACGCACATGTAGCATGTTTTACTCTATGACGCTCACAAGCCACACGAGTCGTTCGAAGGTAAGGTGTTCTTCTACATAGAAGATCATTGGAAATTCCAGGACAGTGTCTATAATACTGTAATAAGCTCAAATAGTTGCTGTCAAACTCCAAACAGTTGTCACTGACTAGTTTGATATTAATTTCTCAGTGAGCAAACAATTTCTGTACTTACAGCATTCATATAAATTCATTTTAAATCAGGTTTTTGCTTTGGAATACTTTTTTTATTGACATTTGCCAATAAAACTCATGAATGCAACTGTTTATGTCAAATTGTTTTGTGTTCTACTTCTACTGTCCTGAAAATAAAATGTTAAAACACTTAATTGTGAGGGTAAATGTAAGGGCTGGACATGCAGATAAATGAAATTAAAAGCAGGACTGATATGGTTAACATCATTGCGCAATCCTTGCGCTGTCCTTTCCGAACCACAAAGAGGCTCCAATCGCTTAAAATGACATTGCATAAAGATCTGTTACCTATGCCTAACAGTCATACTCAACACTTACTATTTCAAATAGAAAATTGTTACTTCTCACAATGGTGCTTGTTTAGTAAAGTTCGATCAAAGCTGAATCAATGTCTCGCAAGATCACATAATTTTGTATTTTACATAACATAATCAAATATAATATAGCATAGTAGACCTATAACGTTACTGTTCATTTCTAATGAGATTTTAAGATGCTTAGCTGAAGCTGAATAGTCCTCAAAAATGTAATGTACCAAAACTCAGAGCACGCCACTATGCAGGGTATATGCTTTGAAAGAAACAAAATACAAGGCTAATAGTTTGTTAACACCATCTGCTCTAATTCGGTCATGAAACAGTAATTCAAGAAGATCTAAATGCATATTCCCATGAAACTGATTGAGATCAATCAAATTATTGGCATGGAGATGCAGTTCGGACGTTTCACATTTGTCAAATCCTTTCGGGCTAAATTCCAGGTAAACTTGGAGAAGACAGTTCATTACTTACAAAAAGCATGATTCTAACAAAGAGCTACAAAAGTAAGTAAATAGCCGTATTAGGCTGAAAGATATTTGCCTGGCTACCCATCCACATCGCGCCGGCCAACTGATGTTTCTTTCCACAATGAATGAATGTAGCGATCGATAGAGCAGCGGAATTAAATGCAGGGTGAGTCGCCAGGCAAGAAAGATATAGGCCTAAGGTAATTTTGTCAAACTTGTGAGGCTCTCCATGCTTATTAGTTGCTCATTCAACATATCTGCTGCTCCTTCACTCAATCCCGTTATAAAAATATCCCTTCCTAACGGTTTTACATTCTCTGAGACCAACCAGAAATGTTTCCGTTGCCAAATACCCAGCAAACACGTTACGTAACCCCGACGTAATGGATTGGTAATTATTGGTAATGTCATGACATTACCTTCCCAAAACATTGTGGCAACGTAATCTGAAGGTAATATCATAACCATCGCATTTGGTGATCTTCTTTACCTCCTCAACACGTCACAGCAACTTAATTTCATAACGTTACATATTGGCCCCGATTCCCGATTATACCCAAGGAGAACGTCAGTATGCCTGATATGGGGTTTAAGGCTGCATGTGCATTTCTGTATTTACTATTGCTGTACAGCTCACACTCTATTTGAGATGTGAAGCATGCACCGCATTTTTTTTGGTAATGCATAGATGTACGGTTTCAGTCAATTCAATGTTTAGATTGGTTTTTTAAATGTTTTCTCTGTTTTTAAAATGATGGAGAATAAATTCCATATTTTCAGCTGGAGTGTCAATATTTAGTGCTACCACTAGAGGGAGACGTTCAGTGTTGCTACTGCCTGCGCACGCTCCTCTTCCTCACATTAAGAAGCAATCTAACTCTCCCGTCTCGTTCATTTATCCAGTTTTACAGGTTTGTAACATGTACAGTGCCTTCAGAAAGTATTCATACCCCTTCACTTATTCTACATTTTGTTGTGTTACAGCCTACATTAAAAATAGATTAAATAGATTTTCCCCCTCACCCATATACAAAAAACACCCCAGAAGTTAAAAAATATTTTTTTGAATTTTTTGCAAATGTATTGAAAATGAAATACAGAAATCTAATTTACATACAGTACCAGTTTGGACATGCCTACTCATTCAAGGGTTTTTCTTTATTTTTACTATTTTCTACATTGTAGAATAACTATGAAATAACACATGAAATCATGTATTAACCAAAAAGAAGTGTTAAACAAAACAAAATAGATTTTAGATTCTTCAAAGTAGCCACCCTTTGCCTTGATGACAGCTTTGCACTCTCTTGGCATTCTCTCAACCAGCTTCATGAGATAGTCACCTGGAATGCATGCAATTAACAGGTGTGCCTTCTTAAAAGTTAATTTGTGGAATTTATTTCCTTCTTAATACATGAGCCAATCAGCTGTGTTGTGACAAGGTGGGGTATACAGAAGATAGACCTATTTAGTAAAAGACCAAGTCCATATTATGGCAAGAACAGCTCAAATAAGCAAAGAGAAACGACAGTCCATCATTACTTTAAGACATGAAGGTCAGTCAAGCCGGAAAATTTCAAGAACTTTGAACGTTTCTTCAAGTGCAGTCGCAAAGACCATCAAGCGCTATGATGAAACTTGCTCTCATGAGGACCGCCACAGGAAAGGAAGACCCAGAGTCACCTCTGCTGCAGAGGATAAGTTCATTAGAGTTACCAGCCTCAGAAATTGCAGCCCAACCTAAGACACATCAACATCAACTGTTCAGAGGGGACTGTGTGAATCAGGCCTTCATGGTCGAATTGCTGCAAAGAAACCACTACTAAAGGACACCAATAAGAAGACGACACTTGCTTGGGCCAAGAAACACGAGCAATGGACATTAGACCAGTGGAAATCTGTCCTTTGGTCTGATGAGTCCAAATTTGAGATTTTTGGTTCCAACCGCCATGTCTTTGTGAGACGCAGATTAGGTGAACGGATGATCTCCGCATGTGTGGTTCCCACCGTGAAGCATGGAGGAGGAGGTGTGATGGTGCTTTGCTGGTGACACTGTCTGTGATTTATTTAGAATTCAAGGCATTCTTAACCAGCATGGCTACCACAGCATTCTGCAGCGATACGCCATCCCATCTGGTTTGCGCTTAGTGGGACTATCATTTGATTTTCAACAGGACAATGACCCAACACACCTACAGGCTGTGTAAGGGCTATTTGACCAAGAAGGAGAGCGATGGAGTGCTGCATCAGATGACCTGGCCTCCACAATCACCTGACCTCAACCCAATTGAGATGGTTTGGGATGAGTTGGACTGCAGAGGGAAGGAAAAGCAGCTAACAAGTGCTCAGCATATGTGGGAACTCCTTCAAGACTGTTGGAAAAGCATTCCAGGTGAAGCTGGTTGAGAGAACGTCAAGAGTGTGCAAAGCTGTCATCAAGGCAAAGGGTGGCTATTTGAAGAATCTCAAATATATTTTGATTTGTTTAACACTGTTTTGGTTACTACATGATTCCATATGTGTTATTTCATAGTTTTGATGTCTAAACTATTATTCTACAATGTAGAAAATAGTACAAATAAAGAAAACCCCTTGAATGAGTAGGTGTGTCCAAACTTTTGACTGGTACTGTACATGTACATATCTACCTCAATTACTTCGTACCCCTGCACACCGACTCTGTACTGGTACCCCGTGTATAAGCTGTCATCAAGGCAAAAGGTGGCTCCTTAGGCTATATTAATCTCTGGCTCCTTCTTTAGTAATTTGTGCGTCTTCATTTTTAAAATCGCAGTGCAATTGACTGATTTCCATAGATGAACTGTAGCTCAGTAAAATCTTTGAAATTGTTGCATGTTGATTTAATATTTTTGTTCAGTGTATATATTTGTTCTACTTGTGCTCTTATATTTTGATACTATGTTTTTGCTCATAAAAGTTGGGGGGGGGGCAAATAAAAACATCCCTCAAGGCCACCAGTTGGGAAACCCTGCCTTATGTGTTTTGAATCCTGTTTACTGACTGTATTCAATAAAACTTCCAATGCAAAATTGAAATAATTTGATATTCTGTAATTGATAGACAACTGCCCAGTCATACAATTACTACAAAACAACTCTGTTTCTCAGTGCAATGTTTGGTGAATGCATGGTGTTGTTTTTTCCTCAGTCCTCAATGCTGCGTGTACTGATTCAGCTCTAAAACAACCATCATCGAGTCCATCACTGCAACGGATTGTCCGGTCTGCTGAGAGGGTCATTGGTTGCCTCCCCGCCTCCATCGAGATCCCGCCCGACTCCAGGGCAAGGAAGCATGCAGCATTGCCGACCCCTTCCACCCCCTCTTCCAAAGATTCCCATCTGGCAAATGGTTCAGTTCAATCACAACCAAAACCTCCCGCCACCTGAACAGTTTCTCCCCCGCGCCGTGAACCTCACCAACCGGCCACCTGGTCCACGATGATCCTCTCATCCATGGACTTTGCACCCTGCACTATCATCCCATAATAGCACATTGCTCTTTGCACTCTCTGCACATCTCTTAAAAGCATCATTTATAATGTAGCTTATAGTGTTCATACTGTATGTGGATCTGTGGAAATTCTGCAGCTAAATATTTTTGTCAGTATATTCTGACCATTGTCTGTCTGTATATTCTGTTTGTGGCAGCACCATTTCACACAGTCAAATTCCTGTACATGCAAATGTATTTGGCGAATAAAGCCGATTCTGACGTTAACCTGAGTTTAGCTGGGTTTATCATGTCAGTTTACATTCTATTATTTGGTACTGGTTATGTACTGGATGAACTGTAGCAGGTTCTCCCCTTTGTCTCTTCATAATGTATAATTCAAAATCCCCTATGTGCTGTGTGTGTCCTTATGCTTAATACCCTACATAGTGGCTCCTGCCTGCAATTACTGGACTCGTTTTATGGTGTTTGCTAGAGCTGACTGTCTGCTTTTCATTTTACAAATGTTGCTGGCTAACAAGTAATAAGCTAGCTAACTTTAGCAAGTAGATTCCACTCAACGCAAGGTATAGTATACCTATTAGAATTTATTCATTTGTTTATCAAGCTGCTGGGTTTCCCAAGTCCCAAGCCCCCCCATTAGCCTGAAATACAAACCCAAAGGTGCTTGAGAGCGAGCAATGAGAAATTGAGAGGGATAAGGTTTGTATTACAACTAAAGAGGCAAAATAACTTCTTAAAATTAAGCACCTCAATCCGCTTACAACCGGTGTAGAGCCTAACTGGCATACATAGGCGGCGCGTGAGTTTCAAATTGGGGAAAGATAATTTTCACCATAAAAATGCACCTTTATAATAAAGCATTACATGCATAATCGCATTTGCAGTCACTTTTGAGAATGGTGTTTTCCTGCTAATTGATTGCATTTTGGAACATTCATGCTTATAGCCTACTGCCGTGTGCATTGCTGAGATTATAATGTGAAGAAATAGCCTAATAGTTTATCAACATTTTAAGCTAAACGTTCTGATCTGTTGCATCAGCCTCATTGCTTTTAAAAGGTTTTTGATGCAGGTTGTATTAATTTGTCATTATAGGGTATTGTTTGTAGATTGGTGAGGAAAATTTTTTATTTAATCAATTTTAGAATAAGACTGTAACGTAACAAAATGTGGAAAAAATCAAGGGGTCCGAATACTTTCTGAATGTACTATACAGTGAGGGAAAAAAAGTATTTGATCCCCTGCTGATTTTGTACGTTTTTCCACTGACAAAGAAATTATCAGTCTATAATTTTAATGGTAGGTTTATTTGAACAGTGAGAGAAAGAATAACAACAACAAAATCCAGAAAAACGCATGTCAAAAATGTTATATAAATTGATTTGCATTTTAATGAGGGAAATAAGTATTTGACCCCCTCTCAATCAGAAAGATTTCTGGCTCCCAGGTGTCTCTTATACAGGTAACGAGCTGAGATTAGGAGCACACTCTTAAAGGGAGTGCTCCTAATCTCAGCTTGTTACCTGTATAAAAGACACCTGTCCACAGAAGCAATCAATCAATCAGATTCCAAACTCTCCACCATGGCCAAGACCAAAGAGCTCTCCAAGGATGTCAGGGACAAGATTGTAGACCTACACAAGGCTGGAATGGGCTACAAGACCATCGCCAAGCAGCTTGGTGAGAAGGTGACAACAGTTGGTGCGATTATTCGCAAATGGAACAAACACAAAAGAACTGTCAATCTCCCTCGGCCTGGGGCTCCATGCAAGATCTCACCTCGTGGAGTTGCAATGATCATGAGAACGGTGAGGAATCAGCCCAGAACTACACGGGAGGATCTTGTCAATGATCTCAAAGCAACTGGGACCATAGTCACCAAGAAAACAATTGTTAACACACTATGCCGTGAAGGACTGAAATCCTGCAGCGCCCGCAAGGTCCCCCTGCTCAAGAAAGCACATATACAGGCCCGTCTGAAGTTTGCCAATGAACATCTGAATGATTCAGAGGAGAACTGGGTGAAAGTGTTGTGGTCAGATGAAACCAAAATGGAGCTCTTTGGCATCAACTCAACTCGCCGTGTTTGGAGGAGGAGAAATGCTGCCTATTACCCCAAGAACACCATCCCCACCGTCAAACATGGAGGTGGAAACATTATGCTTTGGGGGTGTTTTTCTGCTAAGGGGACAGGAAAACTTCACCGCATCAAAGAGATGATGGACGGGGCCATGTACCGTCAAATCTTGGGTGAGAACCTCCTTCCCTCAGCCAGGGCATTGAAAATGGGTCGTGGATGGGTATTCCAGCATGACAATGACCCAAAACACACGGCCAAGGCAACAAAGGAGTGGCTCAAGAAGAAGCACATTAAGGTCCTGGAGTGGCCTAGCCAGTCTCCAGACCTTAATCCCATAAAACATCTGTGGAGGGAGCTGAAGGTTCGAGTTGCCAAACGTCAGCCTCGAAACCTTAATGACTTGGAGAAGATCTGCAAAGAGGAGTGGGACAAAATCCCTCCTGAGATGTGTGCAAACCTGGTGGCCAACTACAAGAAACGTCTGACCTCTGTGATTGCCAACAAGGGTTTTGCCACCAATTACTAAGTCATGTTTTGCAGAGGGGTCAAATACTTATTTCCCTCATTAAAATGCAAATCAATTTATAACATTTTTTACATGCGTTATTCTGGATTTTTTTGTTGTTATTCTGTCTCTCACTGTTCAAATAAACCTACCATTAAAATTATAGACTGATCATTTATTTGTCAGTGGGCAAAAGTACAAAATCAGCAGGGGATCAAATACTTTTTTCCCTCACTGTATAGGCCTATGGGCTAGGCTACATGAGGTGTGGGACTATGATTTGAAAAAGTCGCCAAAAAAAGGCATGCGCTGTTTCTTGCCTTACTGCACAGAAGCTGGGCATCATTCACAAGTGATAATTGTAATCCTTCTACATCCCCTTTACTACCACTGTTTTTTGTCTAAACTAACACCTGTCTTATTTCACCTGCTAGCACTGACTTGTTTCAAGAAATGTACTTATTGTGATCGAGATATATTTGTCCCTGATTGCACTGACTTTGCTCACAGCTGCTTGTTTGAAGAAGTGTACTTACTGTGATCAAGATGTGGTTGTCCCACTGGCTATCCTAAGTTGAATGCACCAATTTGTAAGTCACTCTGGATAAGAGCGTCTGCTAAATGACTTAAATGTAAATGTAAAATAATATATCATTCACAAGTGATAGGCTAATAGTCACCCATCAGACTATTCTTGATTTAATCTGGTCTTTACATTTACTAAATAATATGTGTGAAATTTGTTTTGATTTAGAATGGACCATTACCATGTACCTGTCTCGAAACAGTGGCAGGGTGAAAAAAATACTTGTCATTTATGCACTTAAATAGCGAATGGAGGCGCATTTTCCAGTGGTTCATTTTTCATGCCAGCCAGGTAGGCTATACTCCTGTTGTAAAGCGAAGCAATGTGCTAATATTAGGAAAGTTGAGAAATAAATATAATAGGCCTAGCCTATAGAAAGCTGATGGGATCCTCTTTTTAATAGAGGCCATCACTGTTATCACGCAATTGCATAACCTATAGAAATGTTGCGCAACATGAGCTCATGGGCTCTCATGAAGTGTTTGAATACATTTGCATTGATGTCAGAGTGATTAGAGGGACAGTCAGTGCTGAGTACCAGGCAGTTAAGGAAGTTTGGTAGGCTACTAATGACCATCAGCAGCATCAGAGCTTGGAGAAGCCTAGTTACATTTACATTACATTTACCTCATTTAGCAGAAGCTCTTATCCAGAGCGACTTACAAATTGGGTTACCGTGACTAAACAGTCATGTGGAATTTGACTGCGCTCATGATTCGTGACCGCTAGTGTGGCGTAATACGGTGACCGTAGCAGCCCTGTGTACCCTATATAGCCTTTGCGGTTATAATCTGACCCTGCTGGTCATCCATGAACATATTCATGAACGTCTTTGGGTGCTCTATCCTGTCTGATTATCCATCAGTCTGAAATACACTACCGTTCAAAAGTTTGAGGTCACTTAGAAATGTCCTTGTTTTCGAAAGAAAAGCAATTTTTTGGTCCATTAAAATAACATAAAATTGATCAGAAATACAGTGTAGTCATTGTTAATGTTGTAAATGGCTATAGGTGTACAGCGGCCCATTATCAGCAACCATCAGTCCTGTGTTCCAATGGCATGTTGTGTTTGCTAATCCAAGTTTATCATTTTAAAAAGGCTAATTTGCAATTATGTTAGCACAGCTGAAAACTGTTGTGCTGATTAAAGACGCAATAAAACTGGCCTTCTGGAGACTAGTTGAGTATCTGGAGCATCAGCAATTGTGGGTTCGATTACAGGCTCAAAATGGCCAGAAACAAATAACTTTCTTCTGAAACTCGTCAGCCTATTCTTGTTCTGAGAAATGAAGGCTATTGCATTCGAGAAAGTGCCAAGAAACTGAAGATCTCGTACAACGCTGTGTACTACTCCCTTCACAGAACAGCGCATACTGGCTCTAACCAGAATAGAAAGAGGAGTGGGAGGCCCCGGTGTACAACTGAGCAAGAGGACAAATACATTAGAGTGTCTAGTTTGAGAAACAAATGCCTCACAGGTCCTCAACTGGCAGCTTCATTAAATAGTACCCGCAAAACACCAGTTTCAACGTCAACAGTGAAGCGGCAACTCCGGGATGCTGACCTTCTAGGCAGAGTTACAAAGAAAAAGCCATATCTCAGACTGCCCATCTTAATCTTTTATTTTTATTGGCCAGTCTGAGATATGGCTTTTTCTTTGCAACTCTTAGTCCCAGGGTCCTTAGCTTAGTGATGAGCTTTGTGGGCACGATGGTGTTGAACGCTGAGCTGTAGTCAATGAACAGCATTCTCACATAGGTGTTCCTTTTGTCCAGGTGGGAATTGGCAGTGTGGAGTGCGATTGCGTCATCTGTGGATCTGTTGGAGCGGTATGCGAATTGGAGTGGGTCTGGGGTTTCCGGGATGATGGTGTTGATGTGAGCCATGACCAGCCTTTCAAAGCACTTCATGGCTACCGACGTGAGTGCTAGGGGGCGGTAGTCATTTAAGCAGGTTACCTTCGCTTTCTTGGACACAGGGACTATGGTGGCCTGATTGAAACATGTAGGTATTACAGACTCGGTCAGGGAGAGGTAGCTATCTGACATACAAACTGTACACGTCCGCTAGTTACCGGTGAGAAGCTAGCTAACATCGCTAGCATTGAAGAAACACACTCAGTTGGATGTACTTACCTTTTCGCAGAGCGTTCTCACTTGATTCTCCGACAGTTGCTTGCATTCATTCAGTTGCTCGACCCACTGGTCTAATTCCTTTGTAAAGACTTTATAGTCCATTTTGAAAACTGATCAGATACGCCGTTTTTAGCTAACTAGTGGATATGGTGAAGTAATTAAACAACCGTTATTTCGCCCAACTTCGACTCAACTCAAGACGACAACCGTACTATGGCTGGTGTTGTAGCTAACTTAGAACGCTGCGCAGCTCTCGATCTATCATCAACGAGATAATCAGTGATTATTATCGGTACCGATATCCTCACTACAAAGCTAGCTAATCTTTCTGTTATTTGTATGTCCCACGTATACACCGTGTGGTGCGGCAGGGACGTCCCTGTTTTCTCGGCACTGCTAGTTCCCTTTCGCCCCCCTACAAAGGAATCTCGCTGTGTAATGGCCGCTCAGCATTTGCCTAGCTCAGATTGACGTAATCGTTTTCTTCTTCTATAATATCATGGCGGTCCGCAAACAAACGTTTAAAGTGCATTCCGCCACCTACTGTGCTGGAATGTACGATCAATCATGATTTGCCCAATTCTGTACTACAATAATATTCAAAGCCAAATAAATACCTAACCATGCCAGGACCATCAGAAGCACCAGCCCCGACTGTAGGTCCACTTACTACAGGTACATCCATGTAAGCTCCATCAGTCCACACTGTAGTTCTACCAATCTGTTTTACAGCCTCTGCATATGACTGATCCTATATCTCTGAGCCTCTCTAGGCTCTCTCTGTACCTGGCATCCACCAAATGCTGCACTGTGTTCTCCCCCACAATTACAGCACTTAACCTTCACATTGCTTCCACATTCATCGTAATCATGTGCCCCTCCGCACTTGGCACATATTTTCCTTCCTTTACACTGAGCAGCTACATGTCCCATTCTTTGGCATGTTAAACACCACAGTGCATATGGGACAAATTCTCTAACATTGAAACTAAGGAATCCTGTCTGCCCTTTTCCTGGGAAGACTTTCTCAAACCTCAGCATCACTGGTAAGCTTTCAGGTCTTTGACCCTCTTTCCTACTGATCAACCTTTTGGCCTCAATCACTCTGCCTCCCTTCACATTTTCTTGAATATCATCTGTGGACATAGATATTGGGACCACAGTGATGACTCCCCTCAATCTAGCATAAGCACCATGGACATGGCTTTTCATCTTTTTCCATGTTCAGAATCTTCTCTTGTTGAGCCTGGCTACCACACAATATTGATCAACGTCATCACATTGTTATTTCTAGAACGTTGGAGGTGATGAAACTGTAGGGGCCTCCTTGAAGACAATAGGATTAACCAAATACTGCAATAGGAAGATGAGAAGTCGAAAACAAAAGAGGCATGATCGGTAGCCTGGCCCAGTTTTCCAAAGTTATCTGTCTGGATTTTGCCTATCAGATAGGATTAAATGCATAGAAATAGAATCGACGAATCATTGACTTGAATGGAGACTTATGTTCTATTCATTCTATTTCTATGCATTTAATCCTGTCCCATATGTGAAATCCAGATACATAACTTTTAAAAAACGGGGCCCTGGAGACTAGACTAAGCAGACTCTTGTGGCAGGTAGCCTCGAGGTTAGAACGTTGGGCCAATAATCAGAAGATTGCTGGTTCAAAACCCAGAGCCCACAAGGTGAAAAACCTGTTGCTGTGCCCTTGAGCACTTAACCCCAATTGCTCAACAGGTGTCTCAGGGGGAATTGGGATGTGCAAGAAACACATTTAACTTCGTACTTATACTAGTGTGTAACAGGACAAATATAAGCAATCACCAATTTATTATTACTGAGTTCGAACCTGGGCCAGATGGTTCTCTTGCGTGGCAGAAGAGTGCATTAGCCAAGCCAAAGTCTATAGGCGATGGCATGAATGCACCTTTTCAGGTTTAGGCAAGGTTATTACACAAGCGTGGTCACCGAACCACCCCCTCTGACCTCCTCCTCCTTGCAGAGATCCAGGTCACGGCACCAATGTGACTGAAACTTTGGCACTGTCAATGGTGCAGGTAAAGTAGCCGTCAGAGCTAGATGGGGGCTGTATTTGAAGTCTTTGGTTCCACCAAGTCTTAACTGAGTTTTTCTTTTTGAGGCTGCTGCTGGTTCGGTCATTTTGTTCCGATGACAGATAATTGCATCTTTCTAATGAAGTATATAAAATAAGCATTTGTTTAACAACATTGTAATGGATTTGTACAAATACATATTTTATTTGTCAGTAAACCTACACAACATTTACATTCTCTGCTGGGGTAATAGTTATTGAGGGTTAAGTTAGCAAATATTGTGCTTTATTACAAAAGAAAGCCTCAAGCAGTAAACATGTCATGCACACACAATCCTGAGTAATACAAACAAGGTAATAAACAAAAGGGATCTTTAAAGTTTAAAGAAAATACTTAAATAATAGTATTTACAATTAGATATTATAATTACATAATTACCTTATAATCCACTTTATACAGTTCATTTTGGTCAGAAAATAGGACACTTTCAATCAGATATTGTTTATCAGCAATTGACGTGTTTGAGAGTATATACAACACAAATACTTACAACAATAAAAAAATATTTTACAACAATAAACATGAAACACAAAAATTAAATTAACTTCAAGTAGAGAAGGGCATTTCCATCAAAAAGACCCCATGAGGACCAACATATCAAGTTCATAGGAACATATCAAATTGGGTGTCAAATGAAAGCTAATAGTCTATATCTTTTGGAAATGAAGGCATAGATACATTTTTCAACCATTTTCCATCTGAAAAATTAGGCATGAGTAAAGGCTTTGATTTCTGGTTAAACAGATGGAAAAGATCTACCAGAAAATGTCTTAAGGTTTTAGAAATACATCAAAACAAAATAATGTTGAAGTAAAGACCCCTGCCAATTAATATCAACACTTATATTTAGTTTTGGAGAAAATAAGAAATATTGCCTTGTAATTCCGTTACCAAAAACGTTTATATCTTTAAGATATTTTCTAATTTTGTTCCCTCATGAGGAGGGAGGCTAATGAAACTTCACAGAAGCAACAAGTAAAGGTAGACCTACATTACTAATTGGTTA
This sequence comes from Coregonus clupeaformis, assembly GCF_020615455.1. Classification (NCBI taxonomy): domain Eukaryota; kingdom Metazoa; phylum Chordata; class Actinopteri; order Salmoniformes; family Salmonidae; genus Coregonus; species Coregonus clupeaformis. The sequence continues at coordinate 14,352,603 of NC_059218.1, read as the reverse complement.
TAGTGATTTTACTGATATTGATTTTGTTTATGAATTATTAAGTGATTAAAACTCGTAATTCTGTTACCAAATCGGTAACAGATATTACCAAAACATCTATAATGGAATTACTGCAACTAAATTGGCTACAATGGGAAATCATAATAGTCACAAACCACAGTTGTGTCATCTGCTACTGTCCTCCCTTCCAATGGTATACTGTTATGTTCAGCTCATAATTGTTTTCTTTGTCTTTCTGTCATCTGGTGGTCACAACAAGAGTGTTAGAACAGTCTGAGTCTGGACAACCCCTCCCTCTCTCTCTCCCTCTCTCTCTCTGCCTTTCTCTCTCACTCTCCAGTTAATGTCACCTCTCCCAGCTCTTACGGACACCTACCCATGAGCCCCCTGTCTTTCCATTTACTGTAACCACTATCCTCACCCACTGAGCACCGACCGACACCGGACGTCCATGGACGTTGAAAAGTAGTTGAAATTTGGTCAGTCCACCCTGGCCTTGATTTCAACACCCACAGACGGATCAGACTGGACCAAATCTGAACCTATCATAGACACGTTTCACAAGTTTGGATAGCACAGTACAGTACAGTGAGTAGAGCACATTAGAGTACAGTACAATACAGTACAGTACAGTACAGTAAAGACAATTATACTATAGTTAGAGTATAGCACAGTACAGTAAAGTTCAGTGCAATACTGTACAGTAGATCACACTACAGTAGAGTACAGTATAATGTACTGAACTCTACTGTTCCGAACTATATTGTACTGTACTGTACTGAACTGCACTGTACTCTACTGTGATCTGCTGTGCACTATGTGATGTCCAAACTTGAGAATTACATTCATATCCATAATTATGCATTTTTGTGTAGTACAGTTCAGGGACCCATGATGTAATTCCGTTTCCGTAATTCTGTTACCGGGTGTAAATCCACTTCAGTTACTTTAGTTCAATAATCAAAATTGATTTTTTTCAAACTCAAGGTGTCATGTCATAGCTGACACCCCATTCTTTCTGCAGACATCTTTGAATCTTAATTCGGAGCAGATATTTAACAGATATTTGGAAAACGTGGTTGCATAAAAACCTGAGGGAGATTTTACCATCATTCTGTTACCAAAGTTTGTATCTGCAGAGTTTTCCACTAAATTTGTTTTTGTAAATGTATTAGTGGAAATTGTTAAAAGTAGTTTTTGTGCGTAGAGTCGTATGGTTTGTTAAACTTTGAAATAAATCGTTTTTGTCAAACATAGTGTAATTCCATTACCGTGGAATTGCCCTGAATTAAACATAACATTTATTAACTCAAATCTGTTAGTTTCCAACACCCCTTTTAGTTTCTCCTTTTTTGATTGATATTTGTTTCCTGACACAGAACAGTATTTCAACATGAAAACACCATCACTTCCTCATTTTCAAAATGTCCTTGTTTGCTTGACAAACCTGCTCCATAAAAGTTGATAAAGAAGCAGCACTACTCCAAGTAGGATAGGGATGAAATCCCTCTTTGCTATTAGTTGCTGTGGATAATTCAGGATTGGCAGTGGAATAGGTCTGACCATTCAGGAGGAAAAAGGGGTAATTTATAGGAGTGGGCTCACACAGGGGAGGGACATAATTTGTAGTGCTAGTGAGAGGTGGGAGGGAGCGCAGAGATTGTTGCGCTGTATTTCCTGCTGGTACAGATGGAGGAGGCTGGAGAGGAGAGGAAGACAGACTAGACCAGGAAGACTGATGCATTTGCTCTGATAGGACATGCTCTCTGATGGGGGGATGACCATTGTCCCTAACCCCAATCCACAGAGGATGCACTGGCCTCAGATCACTTCCTGTTGTGTTCTGGGGGTTGTTGGGGATCCAGCTTTGGGTCCACTGTTGCCACCCATCTGATTTACTTCCTACCCCTCCCAATGAGGCAGGTAACTGGATCTGTGAGTTTGGCACTGTCCCAGTTTTACTAGTCCTTAGACAGGCCCTGATTTCAGGGTAGGGTGGCACAGGTTGGGGTAAGAAAGATGCAGGGATATTCCTCTCCATTGCATGCGTATCACGTGACCTTTCAACCCAGTTTACAACCTGGCTCTTGGCAAGGTTCTCTTGGTGTGTCCAAGCCTGGAAATGGGCTGCAGGGTTGTTTGGGGGTTTGGCCAAGTGGTATACATCTGGGTTATCCCTGTTGGGGCTTGAGTTGGAGAGAAGAAAAAAACACAAAAGTTAGATGATCGAAAGTGTTTATATTTTCCCTCATCCAAAACCATTACTTAGTGATTTCTATTACGGTACGAATACATGACATGTCAATTGCTACTTTGTTAATCCATGTTTTGCTTCTGACACACCAGGGAAATAACAGTGAGCCCCATTGGCCTATTGACACAAACCAACATTTTAATTTACTTACGATCTTGTGAGGTCTATTACTGGCATAGACCCATGTTCAGCATGTTTCTTCTGGAAAATAAACCATACAGCAATAAAAACACAGTATAATTGTTCTCTTTTTACTAGTTGAAAAATCTCACCATAGGAAACGTTACTGAAGGCAATTTCAATTATTTGATATCATACGTATGTATTATCTACCAAAAAATGGAAATAAATCAACAAACCTCAGCACAGCGAGTATTCTCCATAGGCAATCTCCCCCGACCCCGACCTCTAGCTCGATAGACTCTGTTGGCCAGTCTGACTCTCTGTGTTGGGGTCCCTGTCTTAACCATGAGCTGGGTCCTCTTTGAAAAGCTTGTATGTGACAGTGAGACACCAGATTCGGTCACTCCATAGACAATTTGTGGATTTGCTTTCTTGTATTTCGCCAGCGGCTCATGCTTCGCACCCTGTTTCGCGTCCCTCCACACCAGTATCTTTGAAGCGTCATACAAGATGTGTTCCATGCCAAACCAAGACGTCTTGCTGACCATCGTGTTGCTGCAAGCTTTCAAATAGCAGATTTTCTCCTGAAGAAATCGGAACACCATGGCAAGGTGCTCTGCCTTTCCAACATCGAATCCGGCTTCCAACTTGTCTGTGGGAGTCTCTGTGAAAGTAGTCACAAGCCCCTGGACCCTCTGTAAACGTTCCACACTGTTGCCAAAATTGACCATGCAAGACAGTGGTATAGATAGGAAGAAGTTCTGTATGTCTGAGGGAGTTCGTAATACAGCCTCAATCTCCAGCCTTTCTCTTTTGCTTTTGAGATACATGTAGTAAGACATTTCTGGGGCCCTTTGCAGCTGTTGATTCAATGTAGAGACAGCTAAATGGTACCTCTGCAATGCAATTGGGCCTTCATTGACAAGACTTTGTTGGAAAGAGGAATATAAAGAGGACTGCTGCTGAAATCCCATCTTCCCTTTAAAGAGTTCCCCATACAGGGTGGGATCATACCACAGCAGACTTCTAAATGTAGATTGTCCACTCAAATATCGCATCTTGTTATCTACAAACTGCCAGGCCTCCATCATTATCTGGAGATCCAGGAAAGAATTCAATGCCTCGTACTTCAGTTCCATTGGTACAGGAGGACACTCCAGATTTCGCTCTAAAATCTGATCTCTTGAGACGATTGTTGTATTGGCCTCAACATTCTGTTTTCTCTCAAAGTTTAAGCTGAAGTACTGCAGCATGACTTTGCTTTTGGCTCGCAACGGGCAAAGTTCAACCAAGGAAGCAGCTTTGTCTCCATGCATTAATACGTTTGAGATATCAGCCACACTGAAGTTTCTATGAAAATACCTAGTGTTCAGCTTTACAATGTGGGTTGTTGGCTTCTGGTTGGCGTTTTCTTTTGTTTTACAAAATTCTGAATACTCAGGTTCTAATTCTGCTAGTGCTTTGAGCATGGTCATGTTGTTTGCATCAAGAGTGCAATTTTTCTGTCTTTGCCATTCTTTTGAGGCATCATTTTCTGCATTTGTAATATCATGGTTAATGTCAGGTACAGTTGTGGAGATTTCTACTTCAGTGGTTTTCTTGTCCATAGGAGTTTGAGTGGACTTTTCAGGGACTTCCAACAAGGAAGTACTATCAGGGCTAATGCAAGGAATGCTATAACAATCTTTGTTGTTACCTCTTGTTTTCGCCTCTTGTTCCTGTTCTTTACTATGAATCAGGTCATTCTCTGTGTTGATAATCAGACTGCATATCTCTATTGGGAGAGGCATTGCATTTGGTCTCAGATTGGGCAACTCCACCCTGTCAAGGACAACCAGTTGAACTGGTTGCTCCTTATGGTTGTTGACATTATTCTGGAGAGTTTCACAAATCTGTGGCAAGTTCATTTCCACAGTTTCACAGAGTGTATCTGATGTCTTTGGCTCTGGTTTCTTAACAATGGACTCAAATTTAGTCAAGTAATCTCTTAATGTAGTGATGAGTTTCACCTCCCTGGGAGGTGTGTCGATTTGGTCTTCTTGTTCCTGTGAGGTGCAGTAATGTGTTCTATCTGATGTGTCTGCTTTCTCTGTCTCCATTTTACCATAAGTATGCTGCAAAACCAGAGCCATCTCTTTATGTGGTTTGGGTGTGGTTGAATTGAACTCACTGCTGCAAAGAATCTCGATGGCAGCATCTAAGGGAAACTCCATGTTCTCAGAAGCTGAAATTCTCTCTTTAGCAGGGGCTATAACACTATTGGTCTCTTCCCCATCTTTGATAGAGTCTGTATCAGCTTGTAATCCCTTTTCTTTCGGCAGATCCTCCTCCTGTTTTTTCAACTCAGTTTCCCCCTCATTGTCTTGACTTATATCCACAATATTGGTACATTTCGGTGGAGGCAATTTGTTCTGAGGAGAAGTGGAATTACTCTGGGTTTCCTGAGATGTTTCTGTGTTATGTGGCTTGCCTTCGTTGCAAGTTCTGCTTGTAGACAGATCATGTGCTTACTCAATGTGTTGAAGGATTTCCACAAAGTTGCTTGCGGTGGTCCCAGAACTGGATTTTGCAGCCTCTTCATTGATCAATTCTATGGCTGACGAAGTTGAGGTTGTGTCAACAGCATCAGCTACCTGCTTCTCCTTGTTGATCTTTTCATTTCCATCCCTCATAGAAGGATTTGTTTCTAACTCTCTAATTGGTGTCTTCAGGTCTTTGAGTAGTCTGACACAGATATGTTCTGAGCTGTAGCTTTTGATGATTTCAATTTAGAACATGATTTGTGTTTGTTCCCCAAAGTTTACATTTACATTTTACATTTTAGTCATTTAGCAGACGCTCTTATCCAGAGCGACTTACAGGAGCAATTAGGGTTAAGTGCCTTGCTCAAGGGCACATTAACGTCATTTAGCAGACGCTCTTAGCCAGAGCGACTCACAAATTGGTGCGTTCACCCCTATAGCCAGTGGGATAACCACTTTACAATTTGGGGGGGGTTAGAAGGAATACTTTATCCTATCCCAGGTATTCCTTAAAGAGGTGGGGTTTCAAATGTCTCCGGAAGGTGGTGAGTGACTCCGCTGTCCTGGCGTCGTGAGGGAGCTTGTTCCACCATTGGGGTGCCAGAGCAGCGAACAGTTTTGACTGGGCTGAGCGGGAGCTATGCTTCCGCAGAGGAAGGGAGCCAGCAGGCCAGAGGTGGATGAACGCAATGCCCTCGTTTGGGTGTAGGGACTGATCAGAGCCTGAAGGTACAGAGGTGCCGTTCCCCTCACTGCTCCATAGGCAAGCACCATGGTCTTGTAGCGGATGCGAGCTTCAACTGGAAGCCAGTGGAGTGTGCGGAGGAGGGGGGTGACGTGAGAGAACTTGGGAAGGTTGAACACCAGACGGGCTGCGGCATTCTGGATGAGTTGTAGGGGTTTAATGGCACAGGCAGGGAGGCCAGCCAACAGCGAGTTGCAGTAGTCCAAAGTTCTATCTCTGATGTTTCTTCTGACCTTGTTGGGGGAAAAGTTCCTGTTTTTGTGGGGAACATTCAAATGGTCCTTTTCCCTCTGTGCAAATTGCATCTGCATATGACCTGTAATGGCTTTGTAGGATGAATTTGATGTTTCTGAGTATGGAAGGTCAGTGATCGGTTTTTCAATGATAGATCTCTTTTTCACTCTTGAATGTTGATAATGTCTCATTTTCCTTACTGATGCATTTTCCTTTCCTTTGTATTGCTCTGCCATCATTTTGATTAATTTGTCATTACGTGCATGTGCTCTGTGGTTGGTGGTGTAGGTGGTGGTTGCTTTCAGAACACCGTCAATGGGTGTGTTTTCAGTGATATTGCTGTTGTTGGTAAGCTTTTCATTTTCCTGTACAGTTGGTGAGGCTTGAGTTTCTGGAGGGCATTCCGACACTGAAAATATCTTGGACAAAGAGGGTGATTCTGTGACAGCTGAGTATTCTCTGTCAGCATTTATTGTGATGCGAAGGTTACATCCCTCTCCCCTATCTACTTGGTTTGGGTTGTAGGACCGAAGGATTGATTTATTGGTGTCCGTGGGTCTATCTTTACATTTTGGTTTAAGGTAATGTTTATCAGGAAATGAGCATGCTCCGTTTTGATTAGGTGAAAGAAAGAGCTCACTGAGTTGCAGCCTATTATATAGAAAACTGTAGACTGTATCTTTGGCTTGTGAATCATCAGCCTGACATTCCTCAGTATTATCAGCTATGCCATCACAGGTAGAATATGTCTTAGATTCCTTTTCTTGATCTTGGCCAGTTCCATACCCTTCTCTGTTTTTCTGAACAAGCCTTTCATGATCTTGACTTGACATGACTCCAGGAAAGACATCAGCACTCACAACTTCCTCAGATATTTCCATATCATGAACCTCCTCACAAGAATCCATGATATCAGTATGGCTCTCATAAATGACTGGACACCTTGGTTCTGATGATTTTCCGTTCGCCATTGTGTCAACCACTAGAGCATTTGAGGGTTCTCCCTCTGTTGCTAAGATAGGTTCACACCTCAGTTCTCTGATCTGTCTGCTTCCCTCAGAGATTATAGGTACAGTATCTTGGCTTTTTCCCTCTGTTACTGAATTTAGTTTGGAGCTTGCCTCTGTGTTCCGTCTGCTTGCATCCGAGTTTGCATTTAGAGCATCCTGAGGTTTTTGCTCTGTTACTGAGTTAAGATTGGACCTCACCTCTGTGTCCTGCCTGCTTTCAGATGTTGCAGTTTGGTTGACAGTCTGGGGATGGAATGGAATCTGTGTGTCATTTTTCATAGCGGTTTCATCTTGCTGTTCCACAGTGATTTTGTGCCCATCCTCTTCCGTTGTTTTTGTGAGACATGTAGTGGTGGGTTCAGGGCTGCAAAGGTTAATATCCTCCGGTTCCATATTGTCTGTATTCCTCTCAAGTGGGAGTGCCACATTTTCCTCCACAGCCCCACAGACAGATAATAGATTATGGATTGAGATTTCTGGTATAACTTTTGAATTCTGATCACCATTTGTTATGTTTTGGGGCAGATTGTGTCGTCTCACCTGCTGCTCCATGTATGCACTACTGTCCCCATGAGTCTTTTGACTACTGTTGCACATCTCCCCTGTGTCTGTGCTGGACAAGCAAATGTTTTCACTTCCTGGTTTACATAGCCGCCCAGGATCTGCCATGGTGACCTTGTCATTTTGATTGAGTAGACACTTGGACTTCTGAAAATAGGTTGCATAAAAATTGGTTCTCTCTAATAATGTATTTTTCTCATCAAATGACAGATGTTGTAGAGACCAAATGTTTTCCTTCCTCTCCTCCTTAGTCAGATGAAAATATGTAGAAGACTTCTGGAATTTCATTTTAAGCATTCTAGACGATGGCTGATTATCAGTTGTGGGTATCACAGAGGAAGCAACTGAACTATTCACCAAAGGACCAATAGAACAACCTCTTGGTGTGTCAGGTTGGCATGGTTTTGGATCATTCTTAATTCCAGTTTCCCTGATCTTTTTCTCCTGCTTTGGTAAATCTTGGAGATACTTATGCTCTGGCTTCTCGTTCAATTTGCAGACAGAGGTACTTGTTTGTTGACCCCTCTCTGACTCCATGGAAATCGAACTCTGCATGTTGCTAGTTTCTCGTGCCTACAATCTGGGATCCTTAATCACACGTGAAGAATAAACTATAGTAGACACCGGTTCCAACGTACCTGTTGCAGATGTAGACTGTTGCCATGAGTTATCCTGGTTCGTGGATAGAGTATTCAGAACTTGTTGACAAGACTGGACTTGGTTTCCTGAGTGGAGTTTATTTAGGTCAATTCGAGCTATTCCAGCATAGCTTGGGGTCTGTAAATGCATAGGGTCAGTAACCAGTTCATTGTCCTCCAGGAATGGAATTGAACCAATGAATGGTGGCAGAAAATTAAATGGGGTCAAGGGTTGTTGAGGATTCCAGGAACTACATGTTGGTGGTAGTTGGTCGCAGGAACTTAAGGGAGGTGGAGGCGGTGGGGGCTGGGCATTAAAGGGTGGTGGAGGCAATGGTGGTTGGACACAAGAACTAAAGGGTTGTGGAGGCTGGTCACAGGAACTAAAGGGTGATGGGGGTGGTGGGGGCTGGACACAGAGACTAGAGGGTGGTGGAGGTTGGACAGAAGAACTAAAGGGTGGTGGAGGCGGTGGTAGCTGGACACGGGAACTAAAGGGTGGTGGGGGTTGGTCGAAGGAACTATAGGGTGGAGGTGGCGGTGGGGGTTGGTCACAGGAACTATAGGGTGGTGGAGGCTCATCACAGGGACTAAAGGGTGGTGGAGGTTGGTCACAGGGACTAAAAGGTGGAGGAGGTTGGTCACAGGGACTAAAGGGTGATGGGGGCGGTGGGGGCTGGACACAGGGACTAAAAGGTGGAGGAGGTTGGTCACAGGGACTAAAGGGTGGTGGAGGTTGGTCACAGGTACTATAGGATGGTGGAGGCTGGTTGCAAATACTAAAGGGTGGTGGGACCTGGTCGCTGCCATTGTGATACGATTGGCCTGGGATTTATGTGATGTTTTGGAAGTTTTGTTGATCAACTCTGTATCCCGGCGTATGACTTTCAGTTGTCCCAAAATGTTTGAATGTCACAGACGCATTCTGTCCTCTTCCCACTCTCTGTGCCAATGTGCAGGTCGCCAAACATTCCACTGAATCTGTAAAGGATGAAATATTGGATGAAACAAAAAACATTAATACTACATAGCCTATAGTTTGTGTATATTCAATATAAAACATGGATCATCAGCTGATGAAATATATGTGCTGGAATCTAGTAATTTAAACACTTAATCTGGTTATGGTAATTCCACACCCTTTGTCTTTGGCCCCAGTATTATAGATTGAACTGGAGTGCTAGTCGATGTGGACAGAGAAGTATTTACAGCAGGAACCAATGAAACCATAGCATATGGCAAACATTGCCTTGGTCTCAATTTTAGCTCCTGGTTTTCATTGTAGTCAAACAGGAACACCTGTAAACAGAGAATGTGTCAAGTCATGGTCATTTGGTCACATATCAAGTCATGGTCAAGAGTAGAGAACTTAAAAATATATTTTATTGTGGAGATAGAGAATGTAAGTGGGGAAAGATGGAGAGAGGTTGTGTCAAAGGGCAGTAAGCCGGATTCGAACCTATGCCGACACCATAAATATATGTGCTGGAGGCTATGGATTTACCACTAGACCAGCCGGGCCACTAAAGGAGTTAACTTACAGATGAGCTCAAGACTTGCTGAGACAAGCTGTCCCGGGGGGCAGCGGAGTCTTTGGACATGTAACAATCGTAATTCACAGTCAGATCATGTATGCTGTTTCTTCCGAAAAATTGAGGTACCTTTTTCACCTTGCCAAAGAGAGCCTTAGGAAGAAAAGCAAAAGTGTATGTTTTACTTGCTTGTTGAATAGAGATATTTTTTTATTTAATATATTTATTATATCTATTTTTTTTGGGGTGGGGGGGTGGGGGGGGGTTAGGTTTATCAACAATTATCATATTGACAAGTATTTCCATCTAACCTTGAAAATGATGAGGATTTTTCCAGCAGGTGTGTTGCCACTGATATTGACGGGTTTCCCAGAGAGTGTTGATCTGTGTTCTCAACCTTCAGTCCGTGTTGATAAATTTGCATCGCTTTTTGGTCGGACGTGACAAAAAAACAGAACCTCTCCTCCATTTCTCTGACGTGTCTATCCTTTAAACACATTTCAGACCTGAGAAATAGAAACATGGAAGTCAATTACTGGCCGAGGGGGTTATGCAATATAACATCTACAGTATTCAACTTATATTAGTAATTTTCCTAATTAGGCAATTACATTTAACATAAAACGATTGTTGGGAAAACTTAGAAATGATGAATGTGCAATTTCCACACACAGTGATACTTAAACTTTAAAGAGAACACTAGATAGCGGATAACAACACCCTCTATATAGAAGTACATTTATATTTTTGAAAGACGATAACAATGCAATAGAACAGGATGTGTAGGATATTAGATAGGTGTTTTCAGTCTATAACTCTGAGGGATATTAATTTTGATCAAATCAAATTGTATTTGTCACATGCTTCGTAAACAAACAGTGAACTTCTTAGGGGCACTTCCCAACAATGCAGAGATATTTTTTGTTGTTGTTGAAATAATAGCAAAGTAACATAAGGAGTAAATACACAATGAATAAACACGGGGTACCAGTACAGAGTCGATGTGCAGGGGTACGAAGTAATTGAGGTAGATATGTACATATACAGTACCAGTCAAAAGTTTGGACACACCTACTCATTCAAGGGGTTCTTTATTTGTACTATTTTCTACATTGTAGAATAATAGTTTAGACATCAAAACTATAAAATAACACATATGGAATCATGTAGTAACCAAAAAAGTGTTAAACAAATCAAAATATATTTGAGATTTGAGATTCTTCAAATAGCCACCTTTTGCCTTGATGACAGCTTTTCACACTCTTGACATTCTTTCAACCAGCTTCACCTGGAATGCTTTTCCAACAGTCTTGAAGGAGTTCCAACATATGCTGAGCACTTGTTGGCTGCTTTTCCTTCACTCTGCCGTCCGACTCATGCCAAACCATCTCAATTGGGTTGAGGTCGGGGGATTGTGGAGGCCAGGTCATCTGATGCAGCACTCCATCACTCTCGGTAAAATAGCCCTTACCCAGCCTGGAGGTGTGTTGGGTCATTTTCCTGTTCAAAAACAAATGATAGTCCCACTAAACCCAAACCAGATGGGATGGCGTATCGCTGCAGAATGCTGTGGTAGCCATGCTGGTTAAGTGTGCCTTGAATTCTAAATAAATCACAGACAGTGTCACCAGCAAAGCACCCCCACACCATCACACCTCCTCCTCCATGCTTTACGGTGGGAACTACACATGCAGCATCATCCATTTCACCAACACGCGTCTCACAAAGAATCTCCAATTTGAACTCCAGACAAACTGACAAATTTCCACTTGTCTAATATCAATTGCTTGTGTTTCTTGGCCTAGGCAGGTCTCTTCTTCTTATTGGTGTCCTTTAGAAGTGGTTTCTTTGCAGGAATTCGACCATGAAGGCCTGATTCACACAGTCCCCTCTGAACTGTTGATGTTGAGATGTGTCTGTGACTTGAACTCTGTGAAGCATTTATTTGGGCTGCAATTTCTGAGGCTGGTATCTCTAATGAACTTATCCTCTGCAGCAGAGGTAACTCTGGGTCTTCCATTCCTGTGGCGGTCCTCATGAGAGCCAATTTCATCATAACGCTTGATGGTTTTTGCGACTGCATTTGAAGAAACTTTCAAAGTTCTTGAAATGTTCCGTAGTGACTGACCTTCATGTCTTAAAAGTAATGATGGACTGTCGTTTCTCTTTGCTTATTTGAGCTGTTCTTGCCATAATATAGATGTAGTATTTTACCAAATAGGGCTATCTTCTGTATACCCCCCCTACCTTGTCACAACACAACTGATTGGCTCAAACGCATTAAGGAAAGAAATTCCACAAATTAACTTTTAAGAAGGCACACCTGTTAATTGAAATGCATTCCAGGTGACTACCTCATGAAGCTGGTTGAGAGAATGACAAGAGTGTGCAAAGTTGTCATCAAGGCAAAGGGTGGCTATTTGAAGAATCTCAAATATAAAATATATTTAGATTTGTTTAACACTTTTTTGGTTACTACATGATTCCATATGTGTTATTTCTGAGTTTTGATGTCTTCACTATTATTCTACAATGTAAAAAATAGTAAAAATAAATAAAAACACTTGAATGAGTAGGTGTGTCCAAACTTTTGAAGTTTTGAGAATGACACAAATATTAATTTTCACAAAGTCTGCTGCCTCAGTTCTTATGATGGCAATTTGCATATCCTCCAGAATGTTATGAAGAGTGATCAGATTAATTGCAAAGTCCCACTTTGCCATGAAAATGAACTTAATCCCCAAAAGTTCTACTGCATTTCAGCCCTGCCACAGAAGGACCAGCTGACATCATGTCAGTGATTCTCTCGTTAACACAGGTGAGAGTGTTGACGAGGACAAGGCTGGAGATCACTCTGTCATGCTGATTGAGTTAGAATAACAGACTGGAAGCTTTAAAAGGAGGGTGGTGCTTGAAATCATTGTTCTTCCTCTGTTAACCATGGTTACCTGCAAGGAAACACGTGCCGTCATCATTGCTTTGCACAAAAAGGGCTTCACAGGCAAGGATATTGCTGTTAGTAAGATTGCACCTAAATCAACCATTTATCGGATCATCAAGAACTTAAAGGAGAGAGGTTCAATTGTTGTGAAGAAGGCTTCAGGGCGCCCAAGAAAGTCCAGCAAGCGCCAGGACCGTCTACTAAAGTTGATTCAGCTGCGGGATCGGGGCACCACCAGTGCAGAGCTTGCTCAGGAATGGCAGCAGGCAGGTGTGAGTGCATCTGCACGCACAGTGAGGCGAAGAGTTTTGGAGGATGGCCTGGTGTCAAGAAGGACAGTGAGGAAGCCACTTCTCTCCAGGAAAAACATGATATTCTGCAAAAGGTACAGCGATTGGATTGCTGAGGACTGGGGTAAAGTCATTTTCTCTGATGAATCCCCTTTCCGATTGTTTGGGGCATCCGGAAAAAAGCTTGTCCGGAGAAGACAAGGTGAGCGCTACCATCAGTCCTGTGTCATGACAACAGTAAAGCATCCTGAGACCATTCATGTGTGGGGTTGCTTCTCAGCCAAGGGAGTGGGCTCACTCAACATTTTGCCTAAGAACACAGCCATGAATAAAGAATGGTACCAACACATCCTCCGAGAGCAACTTCTCCCAACCATCCAAGAACAGTTTGGTGACGAACAATGCCTTTTCCAGCACGATGGAGCACCTTGCCATAATGAAAAAGTGACAACTAAGTGGCTCGGGGAGCTCCCCAGAACTTAATCCCATTGAGAACTTGTGGTCAATACTCAAGAGGCGGGTGGACAAACAAAAACCCACAAATTCTGACAAACTCCAAGCATTGATTATGCAAGAATGGGCTGCCATCAGTCAGGATGTGGCCCACATTTTAATTGACAGCATTCCAGGGCGGATTGCAGAGGACTTGAAAAAGAAGGGTCAACACTGCAAATATTGACTCTTTGCAAAAACGTAATGTCATTGTCAATAAAAGCCTTTGACAGTAATGGAATGCTTGTAATTATACTTCAGTATACCATAGTAACATCTGACAAAAATATCTAAAAACACTGAAGCAGCAAATTTCGTGAAGTCATTCTCAAAACTTTTGACCACGACTGTAGGTAGGGATAAAGTGACTAGGCAACAGGATAGATAATAAACAGTAGCAGCAGCGTATGTGATGAGTCAAAAGAGTAAGTGCAAAAATGATAAAATAGTCCAGGTAGCTATTGGTTAACTATTTAACTAACTATTTAGCAGTCTTATGGCTTAGGGCTAGAAGCTGTTCAGGGTCCTGTTGGTTCCAGACTTGATGCATCGGTACCGCTTGCTGTGCGGTAGCAGAGAGAACAGTCTATGACTTGGGTGGCTGGAGTCTTTGACAATTTTTAGGGCCTTCCTCTGACACTGCCTGGTACAGAGGTCCTGGATGGTAGGGAGCTCGGCCCCAGTGATGTGCTGGGCCGTACGCACTACCCTCTGTAGCACCTTGCGGTCGGATGCCAAGCAGTTGCCATACCAAGCAGTGATGCAGCCAGTCAAGATGCTCTCAATGGTACAGTAGTATAAACTTTTGAGGATCTGAGGGCCCATGCCGAATATCTTCAGCCTCCTGAGGGTGATGTGGACGTCTAGGAACTTGAAGCTCTCGACCTACTCCACTACAGCCCCGTCGATGTGGATGGGGCGTGCTCGTCCCTCCGTTTTCTGTAGTCCACTATCAGGTCCTTTGTCTTGCTGACGTTGAGGGAGAGGTTGTTGTCCTGGCACCACACTGCCAGGTCACTGACCTCTCTATAGGCTGTCTCATCGTCGTCGGTGATTAGGCCAACCACCGTTGTGTCGTCAGCAAACTTAATGATGGTGAACGCTGAGCTATAGTCAATGAACAGCATTCTCACATAGGTGTTCCCCTTGTCCAGGTGGGAGAAGGCAGTGGATCTGTTGGGGCGTATGCAAATTGGAGTGGGTCCAGGGTGTCTGGGATGATGGTGTTGATGTGAGCCATGAACAGCATTCAAAGCATTTCATGGCTACAGATGTGAGTGCTACGGAGTGATAGTTATTTAGACAGGTTACCATGGCGTTCTTGGGCACAGGGACTATGGGGGTCTGCTTGAAACATGTAGTTATTACAGACTGTGTCAGGGAGTGGTTGAAAATGTCAATGAAGACATTTGCCAGCTGGTCAGCGCATGCTCAGAGTACACGTCCTGGTAATCCGTCTGGACCCACGGCCTTGTGAATGTTATCTTGTTTAAAGGTCTTACTCACATCGGCAACGGAGAGCGAGATCACACTGTCACCCGGAACAGCTGATGCTCTCATGCATGGTTCAGTGTTGCTTGCCTCGAAACGAGTATAGAAGGAATTTAGCTTGTCTGGTAGGCTCGTGTCACTGGGCAACTCGGCTGGATTTCTCTTTGTAATCTGTGATAGTTTGTGAAGTCCTGCCATATCCGACAAGTGTCCGAGCCGGTGTAGTAGGATTCGATCTTAGTCATGTGTTGAGGTCGTAGCGGGATTTCTTATAAGTATCCCGCTCCTTATAAGCGGCAGCACTAGCCTTTAGCTCAGTGAGGATGTTGCCTGTAATCCATGGCTTCGGGTTGGGATATGTACGTATGGTCACTGTTGGGACGATGTTGTCGATGCACTTATTAATGAAGCAGGTGACTGATAACATCCTACACCTGTTGCAGGAGAACTTTCCTGCAATGCAGGAAATGTAAAACTTGTAGTGCATTTGAGGTTTAAAAAGCTTTCTGAAGTTAGTAATTTCCACTTTGAAATTTCAGACTTGATTTTCCCTTATGAAAGATGTATCAACCCCTACAAAAATGCCCATTCATTATACTCCACATAAAAATTCACATTTCCTGTTGCTGCAGGATTTTTTTCCTGCTGTAGCAAACTGGCTCAAATTAAGATCCTACATCTGTACATACAACACTATGCAGTCCTGACTCCTACTAATAATTCTGCATATTTTCTACACATACAATATTAAACTCTGTACTGTATATGCATTCAGTTCTTGTGAAGAGATGCACTTATACCATTGAACATCTGTTGAATGTCACCTTTTTTCAGAGAACTCTCGCAGAAGCTCCTCGTTGTGTATTAGCTTGACATCATAACACTGCCAGGTGAGTGATATCTCCTTGCCCATGTCCAATCTGGACTCACTCAGAGTTAACTGTATCAGACCGTAGTCCCTGCTCTCTATGGGGCAGGGATCCAAAAGAGCTAGCCAAAAAGACATGCATATGTACAGGATTACTTGTAATTCAACAATCTAAAAAAATAAAAATAATGGCAAAACAATGTGAACCTTTTAGTTTGATCAGTATTGTTATTGTTGATATTAAATAGAATTTATATCACACTTTTTCAAGTGCTCAAAGAATTGTAAGGAGTGGCGCAGACCTTATGAGCTATCATGCTTGTTCAGATTGTCAAATGATTAACTGTTATTAACTATTGTTAACTATTAGCAGTACTATTACTATTATTAACTAGCAGTCAAGGTTTACCTACATACAGATGAGACGGTCATGATATTCTATGTCATGGGTTCTGAATGTGATTATGTTTCTCATACCTTTTCCATCTCCTCTCTTCTTTCTGAGAATGGTGGAGTTCCTCAGAGCCGGAGTCCCTACTGCCTGGGAAGAGCTTTGGGATAGAAGTGCCATCTCTCTTTTGCTACCGAGTGTCTCCATGGTGTCGGCCTCATCCAGAACATCACCATGTTAAAAGTCCACATGTCAGATCATGGCCAAGAAGACCCAAAGACCTTCCTCTTACTAGAAAACACCATTTTGTATTTTCTAAATCTGGAATGCTGTCACGGCATGTTTCTGAATGAGACACTTCCCCATTTCTGAGTAACATGATAACTTTATTTTTTACATATTTTTTTGGGTGGTGGGTGTAGATTTGCTTTAATATTGCAGATAGATTGTAACTTCCATCAATGTAATTGTCTGCATCACTTCCAATCCCCCATATCTTTTTTTTATCTCGCAAATATATACAGTATATATACATATACATACACATAAAATATATTTCCCTTTATTACTTTCCAACCCCAAGATCCCTTTCCTAATTGGAGTAAACTAGTGAACAACAACACTTAGGCCTCTACTTCCAGCTTATACATACTATATACATTTTATGGACACAGTCAATTTTACAATAATTATATTTGGTTTGTTTTACTCCTGAACTTCCTCTACCCTCAAACTCTCCGATCATTTTCATGATGTCCATCCGGTTTGCTTCTATATGCCATATCTTTCTAACTGTGCTCTTTCACAAAAGCTCTCAACCTATAACCTATATACTTATTATGGACACAGTATGCTTTACATTAGTTATCTTGTTGTTATTAGTTGTTGTTAGTTGTTATTAGTCCCATCATTCAGATCCATTCAACACCTCCCATCTATCTCTTAACACCATCCATATTGGATTTGTATTTGCCATATATTTTTCAACTGTACTGTGATGTTTCACAAAAGTTCTGAACCCTTCTATTCTCATTGTTTCTACAGATTGTAAATTGAAAATAAACACTTTTTCTAAAAGTATTATTAAATTATTGATCGATTGACTATGACTTTTCAGATCACCCAGTAGTGCTATCTGCAGGGTTAGCTCCAGGTAAATATTGCAATCCTTCAGCCATTCCTGGACCTGTGACCAAAAACAAGCTACAAATGGACAGTATCAAAACAAATTATCTAATGATTCTGTCTCTTCGCAGCAAAATCTGCAGATAACTTTATTGCACAAGCGTTAAAGAATATTCCCAGCAGCAACTGCCAGTTAGTCAACCTTCTTCCCCATTTCCAAACAAAGATGGTTTGCATATCCAATCCTGTGTAGTTGTGGTATTTACCCTCATTCATCGAGATATACACTGTACTCTACTAATTTACAAAGTGCTGCATTCTCATTCATTCATTCTCACAGCAGAATAACAAGGACCTCATATTAATGACCTCATTCCGTATCGTCCTACCTTATCTTTCAGATTGTTCAATGATCTACCTCAGCCCACACATTCAATTTGTTTTCTCAGCAGGGCACAGTTCTAGGCACTTGCTTGAGCGGATCAGGATCAAAATGTAAATATGTGTATAGCTCTAATATCTCACCCAGTCTCACTAGTGTCAGGGTCTACCCAGTCCTGGAACATGTATGGTGTATCCAATGTCCTCTTGTTGTCTCAGTCGACCTTTGACCTTCCCTTACTGCTCTGATGTCTCTCAGCCCCCATTTGCTTGTTTTTAGATCATGTGACCCACATGACCATATACAGACATTATTGCCACGTAAAGTCCTTCTGTAGGCAATAAAAGTATTTTGAGAAAACAGATTCAACTTGACAGATTCAACTTGAGTCCAAAGGTTGTACAACGCTGTCTATAACTGTGGAAATAAGTTGGCAAATTGGTTAATACAGACAGCTAGTAAACTATACTTGCTTTATAGTCAAATCAAAGGTTTGTTTCTATGTAATATCTGTTAACAGAGCAGCAACAAACTTGCTATGACCCATACTCCAAAACCTATTGGATAAATATTTCCGGAAATGGGAAAAGTGTGTGAGCCTTCCCACATAGCTTTTGACGCAAGCAACCACAGAAACCAACTGTTAAATGGCACACAGGCCATGGACCGATAGAAATCACTCAAAAACAGTTCACCGTTTCTGGAGAGTGTTACCTTTTGATTACATATTATAACCAAAGTAAAAAATTCTCCAAAAATATAAAGAAGTAGGTTATCCAATCACAATGGACGCACATCCAAAATGGTACCTAAAATGGATAAGTAAGCAGTCTTAAGTTCACATTTTTAGACTGGAAATGACAAAAGTGAGCTCACCCTCACAGGACTGTTTTTTAAGTGTGTGAATGGCATGTGAAACAAGTACAGCACAGACAGTTATTTGACAAACAGGTTTGGTTGGTTCATTAAAACTTGTTCTTCCTGTATACTTTTCGGCCATGAACCCTATGGCATGCATTCCAACAGCTTTATCTATTAGAGTGGGCACCTACAGTGCTATGAAAAAGTATTTGCCCCCTTTCTAATTTTCTCTACTTTTGCATATTTGTGATACTGAATGTTATTAGATCTTCAACCAAAACCTAATATTAGATAAAGGGAACATAAGTGAACAATTAACACAACAATTACATATTACAGTGATGTT
Source organism: Coregonus clupeaformis (assembly GCF_020615455.1). Classification (NCBI taxonomy): domain Eukaryota; kingdom Metazoa; phylum Chordata; class Actinopteri; order Salmoniformes; family Salmonidae; genus Coregonus; species Coregonus clupeaformis. Next base: position 14,333,797 of record NC_059218.1, on the reverse strand, counting down.
TTTCTGAAGACTAACATGTTTTTGATAGACCACGAAACATAAAGTTTAATCTTTTGAAGAAGGTACACAAAAAATAAAAAGTTATCAAAAATAAGCAGCAAATAACTGAAAAAGAGAATACATGTTCTCTTACCGTACTCAGAATCGTGCATTAAAATCCTTGAGCTTATCTCAAAAGCATTTGTCACTCAAATGTGTGTCATACAATTTGTACTTGCAATTTGAGGGACACTCTGCAAAGGGTTGCTGCAGGAGGAAATGGTGTCACGATCGTTAGAGTGAGTGGACCAAGGCGCAGCGTTGAAGGTGAACATATTTTATTTAATAGAGTAATCACTCGAACAAAACAACAAACGATACTTGCAGTCCTACGGCACAAACCAAAAGGAACAAGATCCCACAACTACTGTGGGAAAACAGCCTGTCTAAATGTGGTTCCCAATCAGAGACAACCAGCAACAGCTGACACTCGTTGCCTCTGATTGAGAACCACTCTGGCCAACATAGAAATTCAACAACTAGAATCTACAACACAGAACACCAACACATAGAATCTACACACCCTGGCTCAACAATTAGAGTCCCCAGAGCCAGGGTGTGACAAATGGCTTGACCTCAAAGTCACATGTTCAGTTGCAAAGGCTCAGGAAGTCCCCACCACTGCTACAGCTCACACCTCCCATAGCTGCACATTTATGTTAGATTAGATTAGATATATTTATTTACATACAAGACAATGCACTGAGATAGGGTGAGAGACATGACATCAAACATACAAATTAATGAAAAACAAAACAACAATGACAGTCTCTTACCCCTCCCTTCCCCATTACATAGCTGTGCCCCCCCCCCCCCCCACCCGCCCATATTTTCAATATTAGACATCCCCTTAATGTCCAGAGGTACCTGAGCATTGCACATAAAGTTATTGAACAACCCTATAATTTCAATGTCCATGATTCCATTATTATTTGACGCAGTTAGTTACATTTCACTTATCACTTTTCACTATTGCACGTTCACAAATGAGTGAGTCCATCCCCATACCATAATGTCCTCCTTATTTGTTCATAAGGGTCAGTGCGTGTGGCACAAATTCGTTTTTGTACCTGACTAGTTTGCACGGGGGAGTCTGTAGCACTTCCTGAATGGCAGGAGCACAAATGCTGAGATGAGCACTTGGGAGGGGTCCTCTGCTATCAGAGATGGGCAGTATTTGTGTTACATGTATTTGAAATATGCATTTCAATTACTTCTGAGTATTTAGTAATTTGTATTGCACTGGGCTGAAATACACTCAAATGTATTTTCTAACAAGATACTTGAGAGCAGTAATTTGTATTTTCAAAATAAAAATATATTTTCTATACCATTTTTTATAGCGGTTCACCATTTTGTAGCCGCCTTTCAATCTGCATTGGTATCAGAACTCTGATGGCACTATTGTGTGATAAGAGTGTCTGCTAAATGAACTAAATATAAATGTGTATGTAAAAATTGACAATTGTAAAGCATGCTGAGTATTATTCTAACGAGCTCTGCACCGAAACAAGGTTTTGTCTAGAAGGGATGCAGCTTTTGTCAAAATTGACTTTTCGCAGGAGTTTTAGGAAAATATACGCAGCAGGTTAGAAGAATTAGCTTAAACTGTAACCCATCTAGCCATAACCCCGAAACAAGGCCAATAATAATACCCAGTGTGCTTTGCAGTTCCTTTTGGTATGTTCATTTTCAAATACCCATTTACATTTTGGTAATTTAGCAGACACTCTTATCCAGAGTAATTTACAGTCAGTGCATTCAACTAAGGTAGTTCAACAACAACATATCACAGTCATAGCAAGTAAAACATTTCTATAAACATTACTAAGAATTTTATTGCTGTTTAAAAACAAGTATTTTGTAGATTCTTTTGATACATTGATCTTTATGGTATTTTGTAAATGTATTTTGTAATTTTTGCCTATCCCTGTCTGCTATTTTGTTTGCCATGCTCAGCATGTTTGTGTGGTAGCAGTCAAAAGTTTGGACACACCTATTCATTCCAGGGTTTGTCTTTATTTTTACTATTTTCTACATTGTAGAATAATTGTGAAGACATCAAAACTATGAAATAACACATATGGAATCATGTAGTAACCAAAACATTGTTCAACAAATCTAAATATATTTTACATTTGAGATTCTTCAAAGTAGACACCCTTTGCCTTGATGACATCTTTGAACACTCTTGGCATTCTCTCAACCAGCTTCATGAGGTAGTCACCTGGAATGCATTTCAATTAACAGGTGTGCCTTGTTAAAAGTTAATTTGTGGAATTTCTTTCCTTCTTAATGCGTCTGAGCCAATCAGTTGTGTTGTGACAAGGTAGGGGTGGTATACAAGTCTGTATTATGGCAAGAACAGCTCAAATAAGCAAAGACAAACGACAGTCCATCATTACTTTAAGACATGAAAGTCAGTCAATACGGAACATTTCAAGAACTTTGAAAGTATCTTCAAGTACAGTCGCAAAAACCATCTAGCACTATGATGAAACTGGCTCTCATGAAGACCACCACAGGAATGGAAGACCCAGAGTTACCTCTGCTGCAGAGGATAAGTTCATTAGAGTTACCAGCCTCAGAAATTGCAGAGACATCTCAACATCAACTGTTCAGAGGAGAATGCGTGAATCAGGCCTTCATGGTCGAATTGCTGCAAATAAACATTTTTACATTTTTAAAAAACATTTTTTGTCATTTAGCAGACGCTCTTATCCAGAGCAACTTACAGTTATCCCATCTGGTTTGGGCTTAGTGGGACTATCATTTGTTTTTCAACAGGACAATGACCCAACACACCTCCAGGCTGTGTAAGGGCTATTTGACCAAGAAGGAGAGTGATGAGTGCTGCATCAGATGACCTGGCCTCCACAATCGAGATATTTTGGGATGAGTTGGACCGCAGAGTGAAGAAAAAACAGCCAACAAGTGCTCAGCATATGTGGGAACTCCATCAAGACTGTTGGAAAAGCATTCCAGGTGAAGCTGGTTGAGAGAATGGCAATAGTGTGCAAAGCTGTCATCACTTTGAAGAATCTAAAATATATTTTGATTTGTTTAACACTTTTTTGGTTCCATATGTGTAATTTCATAGTTTTGATGTCTTCACTATTATTCTACAATGTAGAAGACAGTAGAAAGAAAGAAAAACTCTGGAATGAGTGTGTCCAAACTTTTGACAGGTACTGTATATACTACTGAAAGAAAACAAAACTAGATGGTAACTTTACAAATAAAGTTGTGGGGCTTGCTAAAGCTCTTCAAAAGTATTTTTGTGGTAGTGGAAGAAGTTTAAAAAGTTGTACTTTCATTATATTATTCGAACAGTGAAATAATTTCAAATGCCCATCGATAGTCAGTAGTGGTAAGTCGTTTTGGTCAGTAGTTGTGGTCAGTAGTAGTGGTCAGTAGTTGTGGTAAGTAGGTGTATGGTCAGTATTTGCGGGCAGTAGTTTTGTGGTTGTGGTTAGTAGTTGTGGTCAGTAGTTGTGGTCAGTAGTTGTGTGGTTGTGGTCAGTAGGTTAGGTCAGTAGTTGCATGGCCAGTAGCTGTGGTCAGTAGTTGTGGTCAGTAGTTTTAGTAAGTAGGTAGGTGGTTCAGTAGTTGTGTGGTTGTGGTCAGTAGGTTAGGTCAGTAGGTTAGGTCAGTAGTTGTGTGGTCAGTAGTTGTTGTCAGTAGTTGTGAAGTTGTGGTCGGTAATTGTGGTCAATAGTTGTGGCCAGGTAGTTGTGGTCAGTAGTTGTGGTGGTCAGTAGTTATGGTGATTAGATGTGTGGTCAGTAGTTGTGTGGTCAGTAATTGTGTGGTTGTGGTCAGTAGTTATGTGGTTGTGGTCACTAGATGTGGTCATCAGTTATGTGGTTGTGGTCAGAAGTTGTAGTCAGTAATTGTGGTCAATAGTTGTGGCCAGGTGGTTGTGGTCAGTAGTTATGGTGATTAGATGTGTGGTCAGTAGTTGTGTGGTCAGTATTTGTGTGGTTGTGGTCAGTAGTTGTGTGGTTGTGGTCAGTGGCTGTGGTCAGTAGTTGTGCAGTCAGTAATTTTGTGGTTGTGGTCAGTAGTTGTGTGGTTGTGGTCAGTAGTTGTGGTCAGTAGTTGAGTGGTTGTGGTCAGTAGTTGAGTGGTTGTGGTCAGTAATTGTGGTCAGTAGTTGTGTTGTCAGTAGTTGTGGTCAGTAATTGTGTTCACTCTCTTTACCCTCATCATCATTCTTTCCCTCTGCATCTGTGAGTATCCATAGCAACGGGCCCATTTGGGCTGCTCAATAATGACACAGAGAACTGTTAGCTGACGTTAGCTAGCCACTTTTTGTCACTCTAAACTCTGACAAACAACTGTAACTTTTTATTGGTAGAAACTATTTCTAATCCACTCTATCCAATCAGAGGGGTACAGCCCACCCTTCTCTTTACAGACAGGCAAACTAGACAGCTAAGTTATTTAGAGCACAGAGCATGATCCTGAGAAGGAGGATGACGCTAGTGAGCATTAGAAATCTTCACTTTATCATTCCAGGTCATCCAGATCGGGGGACACATTCGAAATCTTAGTGCTATATGTTTGGTCCAAAACAGATTCAGAAATCATGGGAATGTGTCGAGCTATGACGACATTCTCTCCCTCCGAGTCAAGCATTGCTAGAATACAGTAGCCTTGGCAACACTGTTGCCTAATAGCTAAAGCCAGTGTGAGAAACATGCTAGCTAACAACAAACGTTTTTCTTTTAAACTAAATAAATACTGCACTCTGACCCACAAAACTTTGTAACTACATTCATGATAGTGTTGTTATACATAGCAAGGAAAGTGAACTTCAAAACATGATGTAATTTTATTGGAATTTGTAGTTGGTGTTGGTAAGTAATGCATCTGCTAGCTTCTAACATGACTTACAGCATCTACAGTAGAATGAGAGCAGTTGATGGGTTACTAAAACAGCTCGTTCTATTGATTGTTACCAGCTATTCAGTGATTGTGGTCATTAGTTGTGGTCAGTAGTTGTGATGGTCAGTAGTTATGGTGATTATATGTGTGGTCAGTAGGTGTGCAGTCAGAAGTTGTGTGGTTGTGCTCAGTAGTTACAGTGGGGAAAAAAAGTATTTAGTCAGCCACCAATTGTGCAAGTTCTCCCACTTAAAAAGATGAGAGAGGCCTGTAATTTTCATCATAGGTACACGTCAACTATGACAGACAAAATGAGAAAAAAATATCCAGAAAATCACATTGTAGGATTTTTTATGAATTTATTTGCAAATTATGGTGGAAAATAAGTATTTGGTCAATGACAAAAGTTTCTCAATACTTTGTTATATATCCTTTGTTGGCAATGACACAGGTCAAACGTTTTCTGTAAGTCTTCACAAGGTTTTCACACACTGTTGCTGGTATATTGGCCCATTCCTCCATGCAGATCTCCTCTAGAGCAGTGATGTTTTGGGGCTGTCGCTGGGCAACACGGACTTTCAACTCCCTCCAAAGATTTTCTATGGGGTTGAGATCTGGAGACTGGCTAGGCCACTCCAGGACCTTGAAATGCTTCTTACGAAGCCACTCCTTCGTTGCCCTGGCGGTGTGTTTGGGATCATTGTCATGCTGAAAGACCCAGCCACGTTTCATCTTCAATGCCCTTGCTGATGGAAGGAGGTTTTCACTCAAAATCTCACGATACATGGCCCCATTCATTCTTTCCTTTACACGGATCAGTCATCATGGTCCCTTTGCAGAAACACAGCCCCAAAGCATGATGTTTCCACCCCCATGCTTCACAGTAGGTATGGTGTTCTTTGGATGCAACTCATCATTCTTTGTCCTCCAAACACGACGAGTTGAGTTTTTACCAAAAAGTTATATTTTGGTTTCATCTGATCATATGACATTCTCCCAATCCTCTTCTGGATCATCCAAATGCACTCTAGCAAACTTCAGACGGGCCTGGACATGTACTGGCTTAAGCAGGGGGACACGTCTGGCACTGCAGGATTTGAGTCCCTGGTGGCGTAGTGTGTTACTGATGGTAGGCTTTGTTACTTTGGTCCCAGCTCTCTGCAGGTCATTCACTAGGTCCCCCCGTGTGGTTCTGGGATTTTTGCTCACCATTCTTGTGATCATTTTGACCCCACGGGGTGAGATCTTGCATGGAGCCCCCAGATCGAGGGAGATTATCAGTGGTCTTGTATGTCTTCCATTTCCTAATAATTGCTCCCACAGTTGATTTCTTCAAACCAAGCTGCTTACCTATTGCAGATTCAGTCTTCCCAGACTGGTGCAGGTCTACAATTTTGTTTCTGGTGTCGTTTGACAGCTCTTTGGTCTTGGCCATAGTGGAGTTTGGAGTGTGACTGTTTGAGGTTGTGGACAGGTGTCTTTTATACTGATAACAAGTTCAAACAGGTGCCATTAATACAGGTAAAGCCTCTTAAAGAAGAAGTTACAGGTCTGTGAGAGCCAGAAATCTTGCTTGTTTGTAGGTGACCAAATACTTATTTTCCACCATAATTTGCAAATAAATTCATAAAAAATCCTACAATGTGTTTTTCTGGAGAAAAAAAATCTCAATTTGTCTGTCATAGTTGACGTGTACCTATGATGAAAATTACAGGCCTCTCTCATCTTTTTAAGTGGGAGAACTTGCACAATTGGTGGCTGACTAAATACTTTTTCCCCCACTGTATGTAGTTGTGGTCATTAGATGTGGTCTTAAGTTGTGTGGTTGTGGTCAGTAGTTGTGTGGTTGTGGTCAGCAGTTGTGGGGTTGTGGTCAGTAGTTGAGTGGTCAGTAGTTGTGTGGTCAGTAATTTGTGGTTGTGGTTGTAGTTGTGTGGTTGTGGTCAGTTGTTGTGGTCAGTAGTTGTGATCAATAGTTGTGGTCAGTAGTTTTGTTCAGTGGTTGTGGTCATTAGTTGTGTGGTTGTGGTCAGTTGTTGTGATGGTCAGTAGTTATGGTGATTAGATGTGTGGTCAGTAGGTGTGCAGTCAGAAGTTGTGTGGTTGTGCTCAGTAGTTATGTAGTTGTGGTCATTAGATGTGGTCATAAGTTGTGTGGTTGTGGTCAGCAGTTGTGTGGTTGTAGTCAGTAGTTGAGTGGTCAGTAGTTGTGTGGTCAGTAGTTGTGTGGTTGTGGTCAGTGGTTGTGGTCAGTAGTTGTGGTCAGTAGTTGTGGTCAGTAATTTTCTTCAGTGGTTGTGGTCAGTAGTTGTGTGGTTGTGGTCAGTAATCGTGGTCACTCTTCACACTCGTCATCATTTTTGCCCTCTGTGTCTGTGAGTATCCATAGTAACGGCTCAGTTTGGGCTGCTCAATTATGACACAGAGCGCTGTTAGCTGACGTTAGCTAGCCACTTTCTTTTCACTCTAAACTCCGACAAACAGCTGTACATTTTTATTGGTAGAAGCTATTCCTAATCCGCTCTATCCAATCAGAGGGGTACAGCCCGCCCTTCTCTTTAGACAGGCAAACTAGCCAATTTCGTTATTTAGAGCACGGAGCATGATCCTGAGTAGGAGGACGAAGCTAGTGAGCATTTGAAATCTTATCTTTATCATTCCAGGTCGTCCTATTGATTGGTACAAGCTATTCCTAATCCGTTTTCAGATTTGAATAGCAGAGAAGTAGAGGAAGATTTCATACCCTGTATGTTTTTGTCTGACTTGTTGGGGAAGTGTTCAAAACGGCAGTTGTTTGCAAAAAAAGTTAGAGAAAATGTTGTTGATGCAGTTACTAAAACAGCTTTGTTGTTAGATCCCTACCAGATATTTCTGATATTTTTAGAGATTTGGGTAACTTTTTGTCTAAGTTGTTAGAAAAGTGGTCAAAGTAGCTGATTTGTGTCTAAAGTTGTATTGTTGAATTGACAGTGAATGGAAGTTGGATGGGCTTTAGAATGTTGAGGAAATCCCATATAGGGTGATGGAGGACAAAAAGAAAGACAAAAAGTGAAATATTTTACAATGTATAAAAGATGTCAAAAATGTGTATACAAGCAACTGAAGCGTGACCATTCTGCACGTTTTAAAGTTTGCGTTTCTAGCTTAAACGGTGTAAGAGGAGTTGCGTGCTAAAGAAGAAGAAGAAGAAGAAGAAGAAGAAGAAGAAGAAGAAGAAGAAGAAGAAGAAGAAGAAGAAGAAGAAGAAGAAGAAGAAGAAGAAGAAGCAGATTGAAGCTGGGGCTTTTGCATCATAAGCCCCACAATTAAGACAATTTAAGACACCATTTTTTAATTCTTTACATGTTCATATACTGCTCCCACAGTTGATTTCTTCAAACCAAGCTGCTTACCTATTGCAGATTCAGTCTTCCCAGCCTGGTGCAGGTCTACAATTTTGTTTCTGGTGTCGTTTGACAGCTCTTTGGTCTTGGCCATAGTGGAGTTTGGAGTGTGACTGTTTGAGGTTGTGGACAGGTGTCTTTTATACTGATAACAAGTTCAAACAGGTGCCATTAATACAGGTAAAGCCTCTTAAAGAAGAAGTTACAAGTCTGTGAGAGCCAGAAATCTTGCTTGTTTGTAGGTGACCAAATACTTATTTTCCACCATAATTTGCAAATAAATTCATAAAAATCCTACAATGTGTTTTTCTGGAGAAAAAAAATCTCAATTTGTCTGTCATAGTTGACGTGTACCTATGATGAAAATTACAGGCCTCTCTCATCTTTTTAAGTGGGAGAACTTGCACAATTGGTGGCTGACTAAATACTTTTTCCCCCACTGTATGTAGTTGTGGTCATTAGATGTGGTCTTAAGTTGTGTGGTTGTGGTCAGTAGTTGTGTGGTTGTGGTCAGCAGTTGAGTGGTCAGTAGTTGTGTGGTCAGTAATTGTGTGGTTGTGGTCAGTAGTTGTGTGGTTGTGGTCAGTTGTTGTGGTCAGTAGTTGTGATCAATAGTTGTGGTCAGTAGTTTTGTTCAGTGGTTGTGGTCATTAGTTGTGTGGTTGTGGTCAGTTGTTGTGATGGTCAGTAGTTATGGTGATTAGATGTGTGGTCAGTAGGTGTGCAGTCAGAAGTTGTGTGGTTGTGCTCAGTAGTTATGTAGTTGTGGTCATTAGATGTGGTCATAAGTTGTGTGGTTGTGGTCAGCAGTTGTGTGGTTGTAGTCAGTAGTTGAGTGGTCAGTAGTTGTGTGGTTGTGGTCAGTGGTTGTGGTCAGTAGTTGTGGTCAGTAATTTTCTTCAGTGGTTGTGGTCAGTAGTTGTGTGGTTGTGATCAGTAATCGTGGTCACTCTTCACACTCGTCATCAAATCAAATCAAATCAAATTTTATTGGTCACATGCGCCGAATACAACAAGTGCAGACATTACAGTGAAATGCTTACTTACAGCCCTTAACCAACAGTGCGTTTATTTTAAACAAAAAAAGTAAGAATAAAACAACAACAAAAAAAAAAAAAAAGTGTTGAGAAAAACAAAGAGCAGAAGTAAAATAAAGTGACAGTAGGGAGGCTATATATACAGGGGGTAACGGTGCAGAGTCAATTGCGGGGGGCACCGACTAGTTGAGGTAGTTGAGGTAATATGTACATGTGGGTAGAGTTAAAGTGACTATGCATAAATACTTAACAGAGTAGCAGCAGCGTAAAAGGATGGGGTGGGGGGGCAGTGCAAATAGTCCGGGTAGCCATGATTAGCTGTTCAGAGTCTTATGGCTTGTGGGTAGAAGCTGTTGAGAAGTCTTTTGGACCTAGACTTGGCACTCCGGTACCGCTTTGCCGTGCGGTAGCAGAGAGAACAGTCTATGACTAGGGTGGCTGGAGTCTTTGACAATTTTGAGGGCCTTCCTCTGACACCGCCTGGTATAGAGGTCTTGGATGGCAGGGAGCTTTGCCCCAGTGATGTACTGGGCCGTACGCACTACCCTCTGTAGTGCCTTGCGGTCAGAGGCCAAGCAGTTGCCATACCAGGCGGTGATGCAACCAGTCAGGATGCTCTCGATGGTGCAGCTGTAGAATTTTTTGAGGATCTGAGGACCCATGCCAAATCTTTTTAGTCTCCTGAGGGGGAATAGGCTTTGTCGTTGCCCTCTTCACGACTGTCTTGGTGTGCTTGGACCATGATAGTTCGTTGGTGATGTGGACACCAAGGAACTTGAAGCTCTCAACCTGTTCCACTACAGCCCCGTCGATGAGAATGGGGGCGTGCTCAGTCCTCTTTTTTTTCCCTGTAGTCCACAATCATCTCCTTTGTCTTGGTCACGTTGAGGGAGAGGTTGTTGTCCTGGCACCACACGGCCAGATCTCTGACCTCCTCCCCTATAGGCTGTCTCATCGTTGTCGGTGATCAGGCCTACCACTGTTGTGTCGTCGGCAAACTTAATGATGGTGTTGAGTCGTGCCTGGCCATGCAGTCATGGGTGAACAGAGAGTACAGGAGGGGACTGAGCCACGCACCCTGAGGGGCCCCCGTGTTGAGGATCAGTGTGGCAGATGTGTTGTTACCTACCCTTACCACCTGGGGCGGCCCGTCAGGAAGTCCAGGATCCAGTTGCAGAGGGAGGTGTTTAGTCCCAGGATCCTTAGCTTAGTGATGAGCTTAGAGGGCACTATGGTGTTGAATGCTGAGCTGTAGTCAATGAATAGCATTCTCACGTAGGGTGTTCCTCTTGTCCAGGTGGGAAAGGGCAGTGTGGAGTGCGATAGAGATTGCATCATCTGTGGATCTGTTGGGGCGGTATGCAAATTGGAGTGGGTCTAGGGTTTCTGGGATTATGCTGTTGATGTGAGCCATGACCAGTCTTTCAAAGCACTTCATGGCTACAGACGTCAGTGCTCACGGTCGGTAGTCATTTAGGCAGGTTATCTTAGAGTTCTTGGGCACGGGGACTATGGTGGTCTGCTTGAAACATGTTGGTATTACAGACTCGGTCAGGGACATGTTGAAAATGTCAGTGAAGACACTTGCCAGTTGGTCAGCACATGCTCGGAGTACACGCCCTGGTAATCCGTCTGTCCCAGCGGCCTTGTGAATGTTGACTTGCTTAAAAGTCTTACTCACATCGGCTACGGAGAGGCGTGATCACATAGTCGTCCGGAACAGCTGGTGCTCTCATGCATGCTTCAGTGTTGCTTGCCTCGAAGCCGAGCATAGAAGTGGTTTAGCTCGTCTGGTAGGCTTGTGTCACTGGGCAGCTCGCGGCTGTGCTTCCCTTTGTAGTCTGTAATAGTTTTCAAGCCCTGCCACATCCGACGAGCGTCAGAGCCAGTGTAGTATGATTCAATCTTAGACCTGTATTGACTCTTTGCCTGTTTGATGGTTCGGAGTCGGAGGTCATAGCGGGATTTCTTATAAGCTTCCGGGTTAGAGTCCCGTTCCTTGAAAGCGGCAGCTCTACCCTTTAGCTCAGTGCGGATGTTGCCTGTAATCCATGGCTTCTGGTTGGGGTATGTACGTACGGTCACTGTGGGGACGACATCATCGATGCACTTATTGATGAAGCCAGTGACTGATGTGGTGTACTCCTCAATGCTGTCTGAAGAATCCCGGAACATGTTCCAGTCTGTGCTAGCAAAACAGTCCTGTAGCTTGGCATCTGCGTCATCTGACCACTTTTTTATTAACCGAATCACTGGTGCTTCCTGCTTCAGTTTTTGCTTATAAGCAGGAATCAGGAGGATAGAGTTATGGTCAGATTTGCCAAATGGAGGGCGAGGGAGAGCTTTGTATGCGTCTCTGTGTGTGGAGTAAAGGTGGTCTAGAGTTTTTTCCCTCTGGTTGCACATTTGACATGCTGGTAGAAATTAGGTAGAACGGATTTAAGTTTCCCTGCATTAAAGTCCCCGGCCACTAGGAGCGCTGCATCTGGATGAGCGTTTTCCTGTTGATTAATGGCCTTGTACAACTCATTCAGTGCAATCTTAATGCCAGCATTGGTTTGTGGTGGTAAATAGACAGCTATGAAAAATATAGCTGAAAACTCTCTTGGTAAATAGTGTGGTCTACAGCTTATCATAAGATACTCTACCTCAGGCGAGCAAAACCTCGAGAACTTCCTTAGTATTTGATTTTGTACACCAGCTGTTGTTTACAAATATACAGAGACCGCCACCCTTTGTCTTACCGAGCCAGCCCGTTCTGTCCTGCCGATGTAGCGTGTAGCCTGCTAGCTGAATGGTATCATTGTTGTCGTTCAGCCACGACTCCGTGAAACATAAGATATTACAGTTTTTAATGTCCCGTTGGTAGGATAACCGTAATCTTAAATCGTCAATTTTATTCTCAAAAGATTGAACGTTGGCTAATAGTATTGATGGGAGAGGCAGTTTACTCGCTCGCCGTCGGATCCTTACAAGGCACCCCGACCTACGTCCACGATATCTCCGTCTCTTCCTCAGGCGAATGACGGGGATCTGGGCCTTGCCGGGTGTCTGTAGAATATCCTTCGCGTCCGACTCGTTGAAGTCATCATTTTTGCCCTCTGTGTCTGTGAGTATCCATAGTAACGGCTCAGTTTGGGCTGCTCAATTATGACACAGAGCGCTGTTAGCCGACGTTAGCTAGCCACTTTCTTTTCACTCTAAACTCCGACAAACAGCTGTACATTTTTATTGGTAGAAGCTATTCCTAATCCGCTCTATCCAATCAGAGGGTACAGCCCGCCCTTCTCTTTAGACAGGCAAACTAGCCAATTTCGTTATTTAGAGCACGGAGCATGATCCTGAGTAGGAGGACGAAGCTAGTGAGCATTTGAAATCTTATCTTTATCGTTCCAGGTCGTCCTATTGATTGGTACAAGCTATTCCTAATCCGTTTTCAGATTTGAATAGCAGAGAAGTAGAGGAAGATTTCATACCCTGTATGTTTTTGTCTGACTTGTTGGGGAAGTGTTCAAAACGGCAGTTGTTTGCAAAAAAAGTTAGAGAAAATGTTGTTGATGCAGTTACTAAAACAGCTTTGTTGTTAGATCCCTACCAGATATTTCTGATATTTTTAGAGATTTGGGTAACTTTTTGTCTAAGTTGTTAGAAAAGTGGTCAAAGTAGCTGATTTGGGTCTAAAGTTGTATTGTTGAATTGACAGTGAATGGAAGTTGGATGGGCTTTAGAATGTTGAGGAAATCCCATATAGGGTGATGGAGGACAAAAGAAAGACAAAAAGTGAAATATTTTACAATGTATAAAAGATGTCAAAAAGTTGTATACAAGCAACTGAAGCGTGACCATTCTGCACGTTTTAAAGTTTGCGTTTCTAGCTTAAACGGTGTAAGAGGAGTTGCGTGCTAAAGAAGAAGAAGAAGAAGAAGAAGAAGAAGAAGAAGAAGAAGAAGAAGAAGAAGAAGAAGAAGAAGAAGAAGAAGAAGAAAAGAAGAAGAAGAAGAAGAAGAAGAAGAAGAAGAAGAAGAAGAAGCAGATTGAAGCTGGGGCTTTTGCATGTAAAGCCCCACAATTAAGACAATTTAAGACACCATTTTTTAATTCTTTACATGTTCATATACTGCTCCCACAGTTGATTTCTTCAAACCAAGCTGCTTACCTATTGCAGATTCAGTCTTCCCAGCCTGGTGCAGGTCTACAATTTTGTTTCTGGTGTCGTTTGACAGCTCTTTGGTCTTGGCCATAGTGGAGTTTGGAGTGTGACTGTTTGAGGTTGTGGACAGGTGTCTTTTATACTGATAACAAGTTCAAACAGGTGCCATTAATACAGGTAAAGCCTCTTAAAGAAGAAGTTACAAGTCTGTGAGAGCCAGAAATCTTGCTTGTTTGTAGGTGACCAAATACTTATTTTCCACCATAATTTGCAAATAAATTCATAAAAATCCTACAATGTGATTTTCTGGAGAAAAAAATCTCAATTTGTCTGTCATAGTTGACGTGTACCTATGATGAAAATTACAGGCCTCTCTCATCTTTTTAAGTGGGAGAACTTGCACAATTGGTGGCTGACTAAATACTTTTTTCCCCCACTGTATGTAGTTGTGGTCATTAGATGTGGTCTTAAGTTGTGTGGTTGTGGTCAGTAGTTGTGTGGTTGTGGTCAGCAGTTGAGTGGTCAGTAGTTGTGTGGTCAGTAATTGTGTGGTTGTGGTCGTAGTTGTGTGGTTGTGGTCAGTTGTTGTGGTCAGTAGTTGTGATCAATAGTTGTGGTCAGTAGTTTTGTTCAGTGGTTGTGGTCATTAGTTGTGTGGTTGTGGTCAGTTGTTGTGATGGTCAGTAGTTATGGTGATTAGATGTGTGGTCAGTAGGTGTGCAGTCAGAAGTTGTGTGGTTGTGCTCAGTAGTTATGTAGTTGTGGTCATTAGATGTGGTCATAAGTTGTGTGGTTGTGGTCAGCAGTTGTGTGGTTGTAGTCAGTAGTTGAGTGGTCAGTAGTTGTGTGGTTGTGGTCAGTGGTTGTGGTCAGTAGTTGTGGTCAGTAATTTTCTTCAGTGGTTGTGGTCAGTAGTTGTGTGGTTGTGATCAGTAATCGTGGTCACTCTTCACACTCGTCATCATTTTTGCCCTCTGTGTCTGTGAGTATCCATAGTAACGGCTCAGTTTGGGCTGCTCAATTATGACACAGAGCGCTGTTAGCTGACGTTAGCTAGCCACTTTCTTTTCACTCTAAACTCCGACAAACAGCTGTACATTTTTATTGGTAGAAGCTATTCCTAATCCGCTCTATCCAATCAGAGGGGTACAGCCCGCCCTTCTCTTTAGACAGGCAAACTAGCCAATTTCGTTATTTAGAGCACGGAGCATGATCCTGAGTAGGAGGACGAAGCTAGTGAGCATTTGAAATCTTATCTTTATCGTTCCAGGTCGTCCTATTGATTGGTACAAGCTATTCCTAATCCGTTTTCAGATTTGAATAGCAGAGAAGTAGAGGAAGATTTCATACCCTGTATGTTTTTGTCTGACTTGTTGGGGAAGTGTTCAAAACGGCAGTTGTTTGCAAAAAAAGTTAGAGAAAATGTTGTTGATGCAGTTACTAAAACAGGTTTGTTGTTAGATCCCTACCAGATATTTCTGATATTTTTAGAGATTTGGGTAACTTTTTGTCTAAGTTGTTAGAAAAGTGGTCAAAGTAGCTGATTTGGGTCTAAAGTTGTATTGTTGAATTGACAGTGAATGGAAGTTGGATGGGCTTTAGAATGTTGAGGAAATCCCATATAGGGTGATGGAGGACAAAAAGAAAGACAAAAAGTGAAATATTTTACAATGTATAAAAGATGTCAAAAAGTTGTATACAAGCAACTGAAGCGTGACCATTCTGCACGTTTTAAAGTTTGCGTTTCTAGCTTAAACGGTGTAAGAGGAGTTGCGTGCTAAAGAAGAAGAAGAAGAAGAAGAAGAAGAAGAAGAAGAAGAAGAAGAAGAAGAAGAAGAAGAAGAAGAAGAAGAAGAAGAAGAAGAAGCAGATTGAAGCTGGGGCTTTTGCATCGCAAGCCCCACAATTAAGACAATTTAAGACACCATTTTTTAATTCTTTACATGTTCATATACTGCTCCCACAGTTGATTTCTTCAAACCAAGCTGCTTACCTATTGCAGATTCAGTCTTCCCAGCCTGGTGCAGGTCTACAATTTTGTTTCTGGTGTCGTTTGACAGCTCTTTGGTCTTGGCCATAGTGGAGTTTGGAGTGTGACTGTTTGAGGTTGTGGACAGGTGTCTTTTATACTGATAACAAGTTCAAACAGGTGCCATTAATACAGGTAAAGCCTCTTAAAGAAGAAGTTACAAGTCTGTGAGAGCCAGAAATCTTGCTTGTTTGTAGGTGACCAAATACTTATTTTCCACCATAATTTGCAAATAAATTCATAAAAAATCCTACAATGTGATTTTCTGGAGAAAAAAATCTCAATTTGTCTGTCATAGTTGACGTGTACCTATGATGAAAATTACAGGCCTCTCTCATCTTTTTAAGTGGGAGAACTTGCACAATTGGTGGCTGACTAAATACTTTTTTCCCCCACTGTATGTAGTTGTGGTCATTAGATGTGGTCTTAAGTTGTGTGGTTGTGGTCAGTAGTTGTGTGGTTGTGGTCAGCAGTTGAGTGGTCAGTAGTTGTGTGGTCAGTAATTGTGTGGTTGTGGTCAGTAGTTGTGTGGTTGTGGTCAGTTGTTGTGGTCAGTAGTTGTGATCAATAGTTGTGGTCAGTAGTTTTGTTCAGTGGTTGTGGTCATTAGTTGTGTGGTTGTGGTCAGTTGTTGTGATGGTCAGTAGTTATGGTGATTAGATGTGTGGTCAGTAGGTGTGCAGTCAGAAGTTGTGTGGTTGTGCTCAGTAGTTATGTAGTTGTGGTCATTAGATGTGGTCATAAGTTGTGTGGTTGTGGTCAGCAGTTGTGTGGTTGTAGTCAGTAGTTGAGTGGTCAGTAGTTGTGTGGTTGTGGTCAGTGGTTGTGGTCAGTAGTTGTGGTCAGTAATTTTCTTCAGTGGTTGTGGTCAGTAGTTGTGTGGTTGTGATCAGTAATCGTGGTCACTCTTCACACTCGTCATCATTTTTGCCCTCTGTGTCTGTGAGTATCCATAGTAACGGCTCAGTTTGGGCTGCTCAATTATGACACAGAGCGCTGTTAGCTGACGTTAGCTAGCCACTTTCTTTTCACTCTAAACTCCGACAAACAGCTGTACATTTTTATTGGTAGAAGCTATTCCTAATCCGCTCTATCCAATCAGAGGGTACAGCCCGCCCTTCTCTTTAGACAGGCAAACTAGCCAATTTCGTTATTTAGAGCACGGAGCATGATCCTGAGTAGGAGGACGAAGCTAGTGAGCATTTGAAATCTTATCTTTATCGTTCCAGGTCGTCCTATTGATTGGTACAAGCTATTCCTAATCCGTTTTCAGATTTGAATAGCAGAGAAGTAGAGGAAGATTTCATACCCTGTATGTTTTTGTCTGACTTGTTGGGGAAGTGTTCAAAACGGCAGTTGTTTGCAAAAAAAGTTAGAGAAAATGTTGTTGATGCAGTTACTAAAACAGCTTTGTTGTTAGATCCCTACCAGATATTTCTGATATTTTTAGAGATTTGGGTAACTTTTTGTCTAAGTTGTTAGAAAAGTGGTCAAAGTAGCTGATTTGTGTCTAAAGTTGTATTGTTGAATTGACAGTGAATGGAAGTTGGATGGCCTTTAGAATGTTGAGGAAATCCCATATAGGGTGATGGAGGACAAAAAGAAAGACAAAAAGTGAAATATTTTACAATGTATAAAAGATGTCAAAAAGTTGTATACAAGCAACTGAAGCGTGACCATTCTGCGCGTTTTAAAGTTTGCGTTTCTAGCTTAAACGGTGTAAGAGGAGTTGCGTGCTAAAGAAGAAGAAGAAGAAGAAGAAGAAGAAGAAGAAGAAGAAGAAGAAGAAGAAGAAGAAGAAGAAGAAGAAGAAGAAGAAGAAGAAGAAGAAGAAGAAGAAGAAGAAGAAGAAGAAGAAGAAGAAGAAGAAGAAGCAGATTGAAGCTGGGGCTTTTGCATCGCAAGCCCCACAATTAAGACAATTTAAGACACCATTTTTTAATTCTTTACATGTTCATATACTGCTCCCACAGTTGATTTCTTCAAACCAAGCTGCTTACCTATTGCAGATTCAGTCTTCCCAGCCTGGTGCAGGTCTACAATTTTGTTTCTGGTGTCGTTTGACAGCTCTTTGGTCTTGGCCATAGTGGAGTTTGGAGTGTGACTGTTTGAGGTTGTGGACAGGTGTCTTTTATACTGATAACAAGTTCAAACAGGTGCCATTAATACAGGTAAAGCCTCTTAAAGAAGAAGTTACAAGTCTGTGAGAGCCAGAAATCTTGCTTGTTTGTAGGTGACCAAATACTTATTTTCCACCATAATTTGCAAATAAATTCATAAAAAATCCTACAATGTGATTTTCTGGAGAAAAAAAATCTCAATTTGTCTGTCATAGTTGACGTGTACCTATGATGAAAATTACAGGCCTCTCTCATCTTTTTAAGTGGGAGAACTTGCACAATTGGTGGCTGACTAAATACTTTTTTCCCCCACTGTATGTAGTTGTGGTCATTAGATGTGGTCTTAAGTTGTGTGGTTGTGGTCAGTAGTTGTGTGGTTGTGGTCAGCAGTTGAGTGGTCAGTAGTTGTGTGGTCAGTAATTGTGTGGTTGTGGTCAGTAGTTGTGTGGTTGTGGTCAGTTGTTGTGGTCAGTAGTTGTGATCCAATAGTTGTGGTCAGTAGTTTTGTTCAGTGGTTGTGGTCATTAGTTGTGTGGTTGTGGTCAGTTGTTGTGATGGTCAGTAGTTATGGTGATTAGATGTGTGGTCAGTAGATGTGCAGTCAGAAGTTGTGTGGTTGTGCTCAGTAGTTATGTAGTTGTGGTCATTAGATGTGGTCATAAGTTGTGTGGTTGTGGTCAGCAGTTGTGTGGTTGTAGTCAGTAGTTGAGTGGTCAGTAGTTGTGTGGTTGTGGTCAGTGGTTGTGGTCAGTAGTTGTGGTCAGTAATTTTCTTCAGTGGTTGTGGTCAGTAGTTGTGTGGTTGTGATCAGTAATCGTGGTCACTCTTCACACTCGTCATCATTTTTGCCCTCTGTGTCTGTGAGTATCCATAGTAACGGCTCAGTTTGGGCTGCTCAATTATGACACAGAGCGCTGTTAGCTGACGTTAGCTAGCCACTTTCTTTTCACTCTAAACTCCGACAAACAGCTGTACATTTTATTGGTAGAAGCTATTCCTAATCCGCTCTATCCAATCAGAGGGGTACAGCCCGCCCTTCTCTTTAGACAGGCAAACTAGCCAATTTCGTTATTTAGAGCACGGAGCATGATCCTGAGTAGGAGGACGAAGCTAGTGAGCATTTGAAATCTTATCTTTATCGTTCCAGGTCGTCCTATTGATTGGTACAAGCTATTCCTAATCCGTTTTCAGATTTGAATAGCAGAGAAGTAGAGGAAGATTTCATACCCTGTATGTTTTTGTCTGACTTGTTGGGGAAGTGTTCAAAACGGCAGTTGTTTGCAAAAAAAGTTAGAGAAAATGTTGTTGATGCAGTTACTAAAACAGCTTTGTTGTTAGATCCCTACCAGATATTTCTGATATTTTTAGAGATTTGGGTAACTTTTTGTCTAAGTTGTTAGAAAAGTGGTCAAAGTAGCTGATTTGTGTCTAAAGTTGTATTGTTGAATTGACAGTGAATGGAAGTTGGATGGGCTTTAGAATGTTGAGGAAATCCCATATAGGGTGATGGAGGACAAAAAGAAAGACAAAAAGTGAAATATTTTACAATGTATAAAAGATGTCAAAAATGTGTATACAAGCAACTGAAGCGTGACCATTCTGCACGTTTTAAAGTTTGCGTTTCTAGCTTAAACGGTGTAAGAGGAGTTGCGTGCTAAAGAAGAAGAAGAAGAAGAAGAAGAAGAAGAAGAAGAAGAAGAAGAAGAAGAAGAAGAAGAAGAAGAAGAAGCAGATTGAAGCTGGGGCTTTTGCATCGCAAGCCCCACAATTAAGACAATTTAAGACACCATTTTTTAATTCTTTACATGTTCATATACTGCTCCCACAGTTGATTTCTTCAAACCAAGCTGCTTACCTATTGCAGATTCAGTCTTCCCAGCCTGGTGCAGGTCTACAATTTTGTTTCTGGTGTCGTTTGACAGCTCTTTGGTCTTGGCCATAGTGGAGTTTGGAGTGTGACTGTTTGAGGTTGTGGACAGGTGTCTTTTATACTGATAACAAGTTCAAACAGGTGCCATTAATACAGGTAAAGCCTCTTAAAGAAGAAGTTACAAGTCTGTGAGAGCCAGAAATCTTGCTTGTTTGTAGGTGACCAAATACTTATTTTCCACCATAATTTGCAAATAAATTCATAAAAAATCCTACAATGTGATTTTCTGGAGAAAAAAAATCTCAATTTGTCTGTCATAGTTGACGTGTACCTATGATGAAAATTACAGGCCTCTCTCATCTTTTTAAGTGGGAGAACTTGCACAATTGGTGGCTGACTAAATACTTTTTTCCCCCCACTGTATGTAGTTGTGGTCATTAGATGTGGTCTTAAGTTGTGTGGTTGTGGTCAGTAGTTGTGTGGTTGTGGTCAGCAGTTGAGTGGTCAGTAGTTGTGTGGTCAGTAATTGTGTGGTTGTGGTCAGTAGTTGTGTGGTTGTGGTCAGTTGTTGTGGTCAGTAGTTGTGATCAATAGTTGTGGTCAGTAGTTTTGTTCAGTGGTTGTGGTCATTAGTTGTGTGGTTGTGGTCAGTTGTTGTGATGGTCAGTAGTTATGGTGATTAGATGTGTGGTCAGTAGGTGTGCAGTCAGAAGTTGTGTGGTTGTGCTCAGTAGTTATGTAGTTGTGGTCATTAGATGTGGTCATAAGTTGTGTGGTTGTGGTCAGCAGTTGTGTGGTTGTAGTCAGTAGTTGAGTGGTCAGTAGTTGTGTGGTTGTGGTCAGTGGTTGTGGTCAGTAGTTGTGGTCAGTAATTTTCTTCAGTGGTTGTGGTCAGTAGTTGTGTGGTTGTGATCAGTAATCGTGGTCACTCTTCACACTCGTCATCATTTTTGCCCTCTGTGTCTGTGAGTATCCATAGTAACGGCTCAGTTTGGGCTGCTCAATTATGACACAGAGCGCTGTTAGCTGACGTTAGCTAGCCACTTTCTTTTCACTCTAAACTCCGACAAACAGCTGTACATTTTTATTGGTAGAAGCTATTCCTAATCCGCTCTATCCAATCAGAGGGGTACAGCCCGCCCTTCTCTTTAGACAGGCAAACTAGCCAATTTCGTTATTTAGAGCACGGAGCATGATCCTGAGTAGGAGGACGAAGCTAGTGAGCATTTGAAATCTTATCTTTATCGTTCCAGGTCGTCCTATTGATTGGTACAAGCTATTCCTAATCCGTTTTCAGATTTGAATAGCAGAGAAGTAGAGGAAGATTTCATACCCTGTATGTTTTTGTCTGACTTGTTGGGGAAGTGTTCAAAACGGCAGTTGTTTGCAAAAAAAGTTAGAGAAAATGTTGTTGATGCAGTTACTAAAACAGCTTTGTTGTTAGATCCCTACCAGATATTTCTGATATTTTTAGAGATTTGGGTAACTTTTTGTCTAAGTTGTTAGAAAAGTGGTCAAAGTAGCTGATTTGTGTCTAAAGTTGTATTGTTGAATTGACAGTGAATGGAAGTTGGATGGGCTTTAGAATGTTGAGGAAATCCCATATAGGGTGATGGAGGACAAAAAGAAAGACAAAAAGTGAAATATTTTACAATGTATAAAAGATGTCAAAAAGTTGTATACAAGCAACTGAAGCGTGACCATTCTGCACGTTTTAAAGTTTGCGTTTCTAGCTTAAACGGTGTAAGAGGAGTTGCGTGCTAAAGAAGAAGAAGAAGAAGAAGAAGAAGAAGAAGAAGAAGAAGAAGAAGAAGAAGAAGAAGAAGAAGAAGAAGAAGAAGAAGAAGAAGAAGAAGAAGAAGAAGAAGAAGAAGAAGAAGAAGAAGAAGAAGAAGAAGAAGAAGAAGAAGAAGAAGAAGAAGAAGAAGAAGAAGAAGAAGAAGAAGAAGAAGAAGAAGAAGAAGCAGCAGAAGCAGAAGCAGAAGCAGCAGCAGATTGAAGCTGGGGCTTTTGCATCGCAAGCCCCACAATTAAGACAATTTAAGACACAATTTTTTAATTCTTTACATGTTCATATACAGCTTACATATTTGGTTTAGACTGAATCTACAATCAATTGCTCTTTAATAGTTTTTAAATAGTTTAAATAGTTTGATAATAGTTATCGTACTTTATAATGACTTTCTCAAAACGTACCTTGGTTGGTTAAGCTGGTCAAGCTGGTTTTTCCAGCAGGGTATGTATTAGGGACACTTATTCTAAAGTGTTACCAAACTTAACATTGAGATAGCGCACAGGAAACATACTTCACAACTGCATTAATCTGGCCAAACTTTTATTGAACAATAAAATAAAAGGAATGATGGTTAATACAACCATAAAACTACCACATTTTCATGTTTATCCTTCAAAGCAATACATCATGTTTACTCTTCAAAGCAATATATCTGATCCCATGACAATCGTTTTCCAAGACCGCATCACAACCTTTTGAAGACTACATTTTCTTTAGCTTTAACCTCTCCAAACCCTGCTACATGTACAAGCTATTCAAAGACATAAACATTTGAATCAGTAGCATAAACAAATAAATCATTAGATTGTCTATAGGTCTTTTGGAGCATACTCACAGAGGCAGTGTAACTGTAAATAGGCATCACTGATGCAATCACTATTTCCTTTGCCTAAAGTGTCGTCCACCTTGGGACTGTCTGCCCCCAAAGCTGCAGGATATACAGGTCTCTATCTGTCTCCATTCTGTCTAGCTGTCTGTCTGTAGGGATGTGTTTTGTTGATAGCAAACATAATTTGATAAATGCTGTAGTAATGACAGACTCTCCCTGGGGTCAGTGCAAACTGGTGGCGAAGTGTTGGTAGTAAATGTCTTGATAGGTGATGAGGCTTCTATTGACAGTATTTACAGTTACACTATACCATTTGTGTTCTGGGAGGACATCTTGTGAGTCATTTGATGACTGCACAATATGTAGAAACATGACATTTCCTCTTTGCATGCATGCATCTGTGGTCCATATAAGCACCTTCATATGTTATGATATAGCACCATTTTTTTCTGTTTTCAGTTTAGGACCCAACCTTTGGCATGCATAAACTTGGGTCTTCTCAGATCGGTTTTCTAAACGTTGCAACCTTTTACAAACATTACAAGGCATTGAATTAATATTCATACAGTACCATACATGTAGAACATGAAATAATAGAGTACACATGTTAGAGAAAGTGCTAGAATACAGAACAATTGCTTTCTTGTTTTGAGTCATCTAAAATTCTATAGGACTACAGGACACGCTAATGTTGTAACATTACATTTATCCAAAGACACACTAAACATTTTTGCTTCACCATTTCATTTTTATATCATTACCATAAACATTTAGTTCTAAAATCCCACTGCAAAAATGCTATGATAAACACAAAGCAAAAATAAACAAACCAACAAATCTTCTTCAATACCCATACTTTTCACAGCACGCTACATACACAACTATAAATTAGTAACATATTTAAAGACGCCCTCACTTTTCCCAAGTGAAGCCTGAACTCTTTTTTCTTCTTCTTTTAATTGACACTACTGCAGTTAGGTGTTTAGTAGTGTTTTGTGGAGCTCGAGTGCTAAGTAGCCTATGCTTTTGAAACTATAATCTCCTAAACATGCTTGAACATCATTGGTGTTTCATGCAATAGAAATCTGTTGCAATAAACATCTCCCTCTTATTTCTTTCACAAGATTGACAGGTAATCTTTAAAATTTTCCAAACATACCTTTGTTCTAAAAACTACTAAAAATCATAATCCAAATCAAAACAATACAATCAAATTGTAAAGAAGATTTAAGGCTTAAATGTTGGAAACCTTTTGTTTAGATGATAACAGTCCAAATTCGTACTACACCGGCTCTGACGCTCGTCGGATGTGGCAGGGCTTGAAAACTATTACAGACTGCAAAGGGAAGCCCTGCCACGAGCCTACCAGACGAGCTAAACCACATCTATGCTCACTTCGAGGCAAGCAACACTGAAGCATGCATGAGCGCACCAGCGGTCCCAATGACTATGTGATCACGCTCTCCGTAGCCGATGTGAGTAAGACTTTTAAGCAGGTCAACATTCACAGGCCGCAGGGCCAGATGGATAACCAGGACGTGTACTCCGAGCATGTGCTGACCAACTGGCAAGTGTCTTCACTGACATTTTCAACATGTCCCTGACTGAGTCTGTAATACCAACATGTTTCAAGCAGACCACCATAGTCCCCGGGCCCAAAGACACCAAGATAACCTGCCTAAATGACTACCGACCCGTAGCACTGACGTCTGTAGCCATGAAGTGCTTTGAAAGGCTGGTCATGGCTCACATCAACACCATTATCCCAGAAACCCTAGACCCACTCCAATTTGCATACCACCCCAACAGATCCACAGATGATGCAATCTCTATTGCACTCCACACTGCCCTTTCCCACCTGGACAAGAGGAACACCTAATTGAGAATGCTATTCATTGAATACAGCTCAGCATTCAGCACCATAGTGCCCTCAAAGCTCATCACTAAGCTAAGGATCCTGGGACTAAACACCTCCCTCTGCTACTGGATCCTGGTAACAACACATCTGCCACGCTGATCCTCAACACGGGGGCCCCTCAGGGGTGCGTGCTCAGTCCCCTCCTGTACTCCCTGTTCACCCATGACTGCATGGCCAGGCACGACTCCAACACAATCATTAAGTTTGCCGACGACACAACAGTGGTAGGCCTGATCACCGACAACGATGAGACAGCCTATAGGGAGGAGGTCAGAGACCTGGCCGTGTGGTGCCAGGATAACAACCTCTCCCTCAACGTGACCAAGACAAAGGAGATGATTGTGGACTACAGGAAAAAAAAGAGGACTGAGCACGCCCCCATTCTCATCGACGGGGCTGTAGTGGAACAGGTTGAGAGCTTCAAGTTCCTTGGTGTCCACATCACCAACGAACTATCATGGTTCAAACACACCAAGACAGTTGTGAAGAGGGCACAACAAAGCCTATTCCCCCTCAGGATACTGAAAAGATTTGGCATGGGTCCTCAGATCCTCAAAAAGTTATACAGCTGCACCATCGAGAGCATCCTGACTGGTTGCATCACCGCCTGGTATGGCAACTGCTCGGCCTCCGACCGCAAGGCACTACAAAGGGTAGTGCGTACGGCCCAGCACATCACTGGGGCCAAGCTTCCTGCCATCCAGGACCTCTATACCAGGCGGTGTCAGAGGAAGGCCCTCAAAATTGTCAAAGACTCCAGCCACCCTAGTCATAGACTGTTCTCTCTGCTACCGCACGGCAAGCGGTACCGGAGCGCCAAGTCTAGGTCCAAAAGGCTTCTCAACAGCTTCTTCCCCCAAGCCATAAGACTCCTGAACAGCTAATCATGGCTACCCGGACTACTTGCACTGCCCCCCCACCCCCACCCCATCTTTTTACGCTGCTGCTACTCTGTTAATTATTTATGCATAGTCACTTTAACTCTACCCACATGTACATATTACCTCAAATACCTCAACTAGCCGGTTCCCCCGCACATTGACTCTGCACCGGTACCCCCCTGTATATAGCCTCCCTACTGTTATTTTATTTTACTTCTGCTCTTTTTTACTTTTTTATTACAAAATAAATGCATTGTTGGTTAAGGGCTGTAAGTAAGCATTTCACGGTAATGTCTACACCTGTTGTATTCGGCGCATGTGGCAAATAACATTTTATTTTATTTTATTTTATTTTATTTACAAGAGACCAACACAGCCCTCAGTGATGACCTTGCTTGCTCTTACAAGGACTTTTAGACCATTCACACGCCTGCCCAGTTCTAGTCGGATATCAGGCCTTGTATTATTTTCAGGCAAACTAAAAAGAGGAGTCCATTAAATTCATTACAACCTTGCCTTTCTTGGACACATTTCATATAATTGATCCTTGATTTAATGTAATATATTTTTGTTTGGAAGAGAAATAAGGGGCAAGATAACTTGTTTGCACGTAATCTAAAATGCTTGTTTGATCACGTTGGGTTGATAGTTCCACGTAAAATAGTTCAGGGAAATTTTTGCAGCAAGAGTTGGAGCATTTTAGGTTTGGCCTATAAGTGATTAACTCCAAATGCACAACAATTGAGTGACTTGCATTGAAAATGTTAACCCTTGTTACAACCATAAGGAGCTGTAAATTAATAGCATTTTCTGATCATCACGACACCTCTACAACTTGGTTGAATCTTTAAACTTGACAATCAAACAAGACAAATTACACTCAAATAAAATGTTTGTTAACCATACGCCTACAGCAGTCAGAAAGGTTGGACATTTCATTTTGTATAATTTCACAAGAAAACAGAGAAAGCTCAAGTATATTCACTAAATTGTGAGAATATTTTGAGAATTTTGGGTAGATATCAATTGCTAGCTGCTGTTATTACTACAACAAAACAATCCAAGTAGACAAAACAATAGCATCGGAAAGCCATAACACTGTAAGACCTTGACCTTATTTCAAAGGGGTCACAGTGGTTCAGGTAAAACAACACTTAAAGATGAAGGGTGGTCTATTGACTTCAGGGCCACTATCTGGATTAATTTATCTTCAGGTGCAGCTCTTTTCAGATTAAAATGGACGATATCAACATCTAGCAGAAGATTAGCTTTATGGTGTGGCAATTTAAGTGTGTGATTGTCACTTCAAAGTTTAAACCAATGCATGGATCATGTGGTCACTCCATGTGAATTGAGCAAGAAGCAGCAGAGAAAAGTGGTGTTTTAAAGTGCTTTCTTAGGGAGGCTTCTGTTTCGAAGAGCAAATTAGCTGTGCATCCCCCTTCATATTCTCTCTCCATCTCCAAGAGAGGAAAAAGCCATTATTTTTAAAGATATTCATGGTCTAGGTAAAATTTGCTCTTAATTTAATTTGCCCCAAAGGTATTGCGATCATCATTAAAGCCTTAATCTCAAACACAAAATCACTGGGCATCTGCACTCTAAAATGATGGTGTAAATTAAAGCATATGGGAACAAACTCATTTTGGAGGAAAGTTGTGCTTTGAATGATTTTTCAATAATGAGTTGTAAAACATTTCTTGTTAGAATAAATGGAATCATTCAAATGGAATTTCCATACCACACATTAGATAATTCAAATAAAACACACTGAAAAACCTGAATATTCTTGTGCTTTTCATGCACTTCTTTTTTATGGTCATAGTTTGGAATGCCACCTCTAAGAATAAACATTTAAAAAAAAAACACTGGTCTAAGATATCAAAAATCATAATATCAAGTTTTAGAGGCAATGATTTTTAACCTCCTCTTTTTTGTCATTGACCCATCCTTTTTTCATCATATACAGTGAGGGAAAAAAGTATTTGATCCCCTGCTGATTTTGTACGTTTACCTACTGACAAAGACATGATCGGTCTATAATTTTAATGGTAGGTTTATTTGAACAATGAGAGACAGAATAACAACAAAAATATCCAGAAAAACGCACGTCAAAAATGTTATAAATTGATTTGCATTTTAATGAGGGAAATAAGTATTTGACCCCCTCTCAATCAGAAAGATTTCTGGCTCCCAGGAGTCTTTTATACAGGTAACGAGCTGAGATTAGGAGCACACTCTTAAAGGGAGTGCTCCTAATCTCAGCTTGTTACCTGTATAAAAGACACCTGTCCACAGAAGCAATCAATCAATCAGATTCCAAACTCTCCACCATGGCCAAGACCAAAGAGCTCTCCAAGGATGTCAGGGACAAGATTGTAGACCTACACAAGGCTGGAATGGGCTACAAGACCATCGGCAAGCAGCTTGGTGAGAAGGTGACAACAGTTGGTGTGATTATTCTCACATGGAAGAAACACAAAAGAACTGTCAATCTCCCTCAGCCTGGGGCTCCATGCAAGATCTTACCTCGTGGAGTTGCAATGATCATGAGAACGGTGAGGAATCAGCCCAGAACTACACGGGAGGATCTTGTCGATGATCTCAAGGCAGCTGGAACCATAGTCACCAAGAAAACAATTGGTAACACACTACGCCGTGAAGGACTGAAATCCTGCAGCGCCCGCAAGGTCCCCCTGCTCAAGAAAGCACATATACAGGCACGTCTGAGGTTTGCCAATGAACATCTGAATGATTCAGAGGAGAACTGGGAGAAAGTGCTGTGGTCAGATGAGACCAAAATCGAGCTCTTTGCCATCAACTCAACTCGCCGTGTTTGGAGGAGGAGGAATGCTGCCTATGACCCCAAGAACACCATCCCCACCGTCAAACATGGAGGTGGAAACATTAGCTTTGGGGGTGTTTTTCTGCTAAGGGGACAGGACAACTTCACCGCATCAAAGGGACGATGGACGGGGACATGTACCGTCAAATCTTGGGTGAGAACCTCCTTCCCTCAGCCAGGGCATTGAAAATGGGTCGTGGATGGGTATTCCAGCATGACAATGACCCAAAACACACGGCCAAGGCAACAAAGGAGTGGCTCAAGAAGAAGCACATTAAGGTCCTGGAGTGGCCTAGCCAGTCTCCAGACCTTAATCCCATAGAAAATCTGTGGAGGGAGCTGAAGGTTCGAGTTGCCAAACGTCAGGCTCGAAACCTTAATGACTTGGAGAAGATCTGCAAAGAGGAGTGGGACAAAATCCCTCCTGAGATGTGTGCAAACCTGGTGGCCAACTACAAGAACCGTCTGACCTCTGTGATTGCCAACAAGGGTTTTGCCACCAAGTACTAAGTCATGTTTTGCAGAGGGGTCAAATACTTATTTCCCTCATTAAAATGCAAATCAATTTATAACATTTTTGACATGCGTTTTTCTGGATTTTTTTGTTGTTATTCTGTCTCCCACTGTTCAAATAAACCTACCATTAACATTATAGACTGATCATGTCTTTGTCAGTGGGCAAACGTACAAAATCAGCAGGGGATCAAATACTTTTTTCCCTCACTGTACACAGTACCTCATCCCTTGAGATTCAGTCAACTGCAATCTTGTGGAAACTACAATATGTCTTAACACAGAAAGTAGCATGATCATGATGCATTCTGACTGTTCTATTTGGTTAATCTCTCCTCAATGGATCCTCCATGCGCAACAAAAATATGACAAGCTAAATGTCCAGCAAATTAAATTGGTCCATTTCAGCTCTGCAGAAGAACAGCCGTTTTATAGACCCTGTAACGCAAGGGGCATAGTTGCTAGAGAGTTGCAGCCAAAAAAAAAACTAAGAAATATGAACGCTCTATCAGACTATTTCATACATCCTTTGTCACCAGATGCAAGGGAAAGGTAAAATAGGAGTTTCAGCACAGAACGTCGGTTAGAACTAGTACAAACAATTTGAATTGAAGCCCTGTTTAAGCAAGATTGTTTGTCTGGCACTCAGACATATGAAGAGGTGTTTAGACGAATAAGGTGTATCCTATGTGGATTATGTCATCGGCATATACAATTTTATGTCACTGAACATATCAGCCCCATCACCTTATCTGGCAATGTCTATGGTGCTGTTTCCTGGACACAGCCCCTAAATGATAAAAATGGTCTAATAAAGCTCCAGGGGTCTAAAATGTGGTAACAAATTAGATGTAGAGGAAGTTTGAGACAAAATATCACCTGTCTTTTTTAAAGACCTCATATGTGCATGTGACAAGGGCACATTTTTCAACTGTCTGCTGTCTAACCAGCCTCTACGTGTGTTGAGACTATTACACGTAGGCAACAAAGCCTATATCAATAAAGAAGATCTGTGTTATGAGCGAGGCTCCTTTCTATAGCATCACAAGTGTCAGCATGACTTGAAACTAAAAATATAGTATGGCAGTTAATCAAAAATACATGTGAGGAGAAATTATGTTTTCACTTAAAGTTATTTGTTTATAAGTTGTGCTGAGAGATTAGTGCTTTTTGAGGTCGGTTCGGTTTCGGTTCGATTATTAAAAAATAATCATGGTTTTCGATTACGATTTTTATTTTATTTTTATCATTAAATGCACTATGCAATATGTGGGTTGAATGCTGTAACACAGAAGAAAAAACGATTAATAAAAGTGCCATGATGGTAGGGACTGCCCATTACTGCTTATCACTTATTAACCATAATTTAATCACATTACTTTACTTTAATAAAATATTTGTATTATTTGATGACTTTTATTTAATTCTAAGTCATCTCATATGCTGTCTGACAAAATCACTACTTTAGTAGTTCTTGAAAGTAAATAAGGCCTACTTTTATGACTGCTGAATACCAACTATCAATCACTTAGATCATGTATTTTCAGGCTCACTAAGAAACTGTTTTCTATCCCCCTCGATCGCATGTTCTCTCTTCTCTCAATCTCTGTGTCTTGCTCCGCACCGACCGGACAAGTTTAAACGGGCGCGCAATGGATTATGGGCAGTTGTTAATTACCATGTTTTCTGCACTAAACTATGTTGAATATTGGCCTGTTGGAGATTACAACTCCCTACTACATCGGCACAGTTCAGGCTTGATCTGATTTATCTCTACATAAACGGCACATTGAGCTCACAGAAAAAAAAAACGATTTGGGACAAAGCCTAAAACATGGAATGAACATCTACTGTGCTCAGTGGTGCGATAAAGGTAGATCTTATGAATAATAGCCTATATTTCCATCAACGTTGTTTGTGTGTATGTATGAGATGCAACACTTACGTTATAACTAAGTAATTACAGCATCACTACGGATTTTGGGGGGGGCTCCGGGGAGGGTAGGGCATTTTTTTCACCTGTTTTACATTCCCCATTTTGCAGGTTTTACTGTATAATTTCTTCCATATAGCCAAATTTCCTAATCTTCTTGCAAGGTGTTTTGGTACTTCCCTTATGCACTACGCTTTTCTGAGCGCTTACTATACAGTCAACTCTATCCTGCCCTCTACCAATAGCGACAAAAGTGGTAGGTGGATCGTTTTTCCAGACCTGCAATAGGTTACTTAACTAGCAATCATACCACACATAAAATCATTCAAATCTGCCCCAATTGTCTATATAAATCCACAAGAGCAGAGGAATAGCTGATAGGCAGCAGAGGTCAAGTGAGTCATTGAGCGTGAAAGAACTGTGAAGACATGAGACACGCAGCTCAAAAAGCTCCCCTATTAATCTTGTTTAGGCCATACAAACGTAATTACTATGCAACGGATGCCCCTCTTTACATTTTCTCAAAATAGTAATAAAATAAAATAAAATAAAAATTGATTCATTTCATAAGAAACTATTATTTTTTTTAATTATTATTTTTGATTAATTGAATGACATGCTTCGCCATTGTAGTAGTTTGGGTTCAGTTATATCGCGGTGAATCGAATCATGGGAATCAAAATAATAATTTGTGAATCACAAACAGTACAAAGGATTATTTTTTTTGCTGTAGCCTTCCTTTCAAATTGTGTCGCTGCAAAAATAATTTTGTAGATACTTTAAGTTGATTTGGGCATTCAATTTATGGGACATTGCAACTGAATAGATGTTAGTAGTCAGCCTGAAATAAACACTTCTAAAAGGTAAGATATATAGCCTATGGGCTATACAAAATCCGCTCTGCATGCTGAAACAGTCATTTTCAACGTTTTTCCCCAAGATCATTCAAATGTAAATGTTGACTGCAAAGTAGGCCTACCTGGTGATTTGTATCAATCCAGTGCACATTTGTTTTGCATACTCTGCCATCACATGTGCAGTACAGAAACCTGGTGTCAGAGCATTTTGTATTATTCTGTCCGAAACACACACACATCAAATGTATTTATAAAGCCCTTTTTACATCAGCAGATTTCACAATGTGCTTATAAAGAAACCCCATCTTAAAACCCCAAACAGCAAGCAATGCAGATGTAGAAGCACTCCATTTAGTATATGTTACGTTTCATATGGTATGTATTAATTTGTTGATGTCCATCACCCATTTCATATGATATTTTCCGAATTACAAATCATATTATATGTTACGAATTCGCAAAACGTACAATATGTAAGATATGTTACGAAGTCTAGCTAGGTGGCTAATGTTAGCTAGCTGGCTAACGTTAGCTAGGCTGGGGGTTATGAGTTACGGTTAGGGTTAAGCTTAGGAGTTAGGTTAAAGGGTTCAGGTTAGGGTTTGCTAAAATGGTTAGGGTTAGGTGAAGGGTTAGCTAAAAGGTTAGGGGAAGGGTTAGCTAACATTCTAAGTAGTTGTAAAGTAACTAAAAAGTAGTAAGTCGTTGAAAAGTTGCTAATTAGCTAAAATGCTAAAGTTGTCCATGATGAGATTCAAACTCACAACCTTTGGGTTGCTAGACGTTCGTGTTATTCGCCTATCCATCCACTCCGACCAAGCACCCTACTTTTGATTTTGCCTTAAGTAACCATATGTCTTATGTAACCATACCAAATGTAACATATCATAGTAAATGGAATGTTCGGATTTACGTACAGAATAATCTGAAATGCTCTGAGACCGTGTTGAGTACAGAAACCTGACAGAAACACTGTGACTAAAACTTGGCTGGGACATGCTTTCAAGGGTGCTCTCCAATACCTGGCTGACACCAATATAGTGGATTAGGGGGTACCCTGACTGGGACTCAAGCCCTGGCCCCTGCGACTGTCATTCCAAACCATTACACTGTCACAATCCTCACTATATGAGCCATGATACAATTCCCACTAAGTGGGTTAACCCTATTGGTACAATGCATGCCTTTCAAGCCAGTGACCATAGCTGTGTTCGAATACAGTACTAACCTTACTATTTGTGGCGTAAATTGAGTATGTAGTATGCTTATTGGTCATAGTATGGATATAGTTAGTATGCCAAAAGTTCCCGGATGTCGTACTAAATTAGCCAAAATACGAAGTATACAAGCAGTGGACACTATTTCCGTGATTTTAGGGCCCATAATGCAATTCTTCAGAAAATGGGCGAGGCGTCACAACGTTTTCAGATTTGAAGAAAATGGCGGAAAATATGCAGGCGAGAGTGGATACAAATTCATTAATTATGACAAATGTTACGAAAATGTTGAGCAATGTAATAAATTAATGACTTTTAAAATAAGTTACGTTACACGTTATGTTGGCTAACAATTTGTTAGCTACGCTATCCTTACGAACCGCATAGCATTAAAGCAATATGTACCGGTATGTTAGCTAGCTAGCTACCTAACGTTAGTTGGCTACTAATACATCAAACTTGCCAGGCAGTATATTAACTACAGTGAGGGAAAAAAGTATTTGATCCCCTGCTGATTTTGTACGTTTGCCCACTGAAAAACGCATGTCAAAAATGTTATAAATCATTTGGATTTTAATGAGGGAAATAAGTATTTGACCCCCTTTCAATCAGAAAGATTTCTGGCTCCCAGGTGTCTTTTATACAGGTAACGAGCTGAGATTAGGAGCACACTCTTAAAGGGAGTGCTCCTAATCTCAGCTTGTTACCTGTATAAAAGACACCTGTCCACAGAAGCAATCAATCAATCAGATTCCAAACTCTCCATCATGGCCAAGACCAAATAGCTCTCCAAGGATGTCAGGGACAAGATTGTAGACCTACACAAGGCTGGAATGGGCTACAAGACCATCGCCAAGCAGCTTGGTGAGAAGGTGACAACAGTTGGTGCGCTTATTCGCAAATGGAAGAAACACAAAAGTACTGTCAATCTCCCTCGGCCTGGGGTTCCATGCAAGATCTCACCTCGTGGAGTTGCAATGATCATGAGAATGGTGAGGAATCAGCCCAGAACTACACGGGAGGATCTTGTCAATGATCTCAAGGCAGCTGGGACCATAGTCACCAAGAAAACAATTGGTAACACACTACGCCGTGAAGGACTGAAATCCTGCAGCGCCCGCAAGGTCCCCCTGCTCAAGAAAGCACATATACAGGCCCATCTGAAGTTTGCCAATGAACATCTGAATGATTCAGAGGAGAACTGGGTGAGTGTTGTGGTCAGATGAGACCAAAATCGAGCTCTTTGGCATCAACTCAACTCACCGTGTTTGGAGGAGGAGGAATGCTGCCTATGACCCCAAGAACACCATCCCCAACCGTCAAACATGGAGGTGGAAACATTATGCTTTGGGGGTGTTTTTCTGCTAAGGGGACAGGACAACTTCACCGCATCAAAGGGACGATGGACGGGGCCATGTACCGTCAAATCTTGGGTGAGAACCTCCTTCCCTCAGCCAGGGCATTGAAAATGGGTGGATGGGTATTCCAGCATGACAATGACCCAAAACACACGGCCAATTCAACAAAGGAGTGGCTCAAGAAGAAGCACATTAAGGTCCTGGAGTGGCCTAGCCAGTCTCCAGACCTTAATCCCATAGAAAATCTGTGGAGGGAGCTGAAGGTTCGAGTTGCCAAACGTCAGGCTCGAAACCTTAATGACTGTGAGAAGATCTGCAAAGAGGAGTAGGACAAAATCCCTCCTGAGATGTGTGCAAACCTGGTGGCCAACTACAAGAACCGTCTGACCTCTGTGATTGCCAACAAGGGTTTTGCCACCAAGTACTAAGTCATGTTTTGCAGAGGGGTCAAATACTTATTTCTCTCATTAAAATGCAAAATCAATTTATAACATTTTTGACATGCGTTTTTCTGGATTTTTTTTGTTGCGGCCAGCGGAACGCATGGCTCAAACATGCTATGGGGCTGAGTAGTTGAAGCACAGGGACGTGCCTTCAGTATGAAAAATGTATGCACTCACTAACTGTAAGTCGCTCTGGATAAGAGCGTCTGCTAAATGAATTTAAAAAATGTTTGGTGTTGTGTGTCTTTTACGCTAGGGACCTGAGTTGTATTCCCTGACCCACCATTCGCTACAATCCCAAAATGCTCAAATCTCTTGGTGAGGTCGCTAGGTGTTTTAGTATTATTTCAAGGGGCACAACTTTTATTTTATATTTTAAAAAAGTATAATTAATAATGTAATCCTTTATACAGTCAATTACATTTGTATGGCCTTAGGGACAATACAATTATCCTACCTAGACTACAACACCACAATGCAATGAATATTTGCATTATTATTTTAAGTAAGTACAATTCGGCAGTGTAAACTGCAGTAATAATGTCATTTGAATAATGGCGCAAAAGCCGTTATTTGAACGTTTCATTCCATTTGGATAAGTTGTGGGTCTACTTTTGACAGATTATAAGGTCTAGAAAGGTATAGTACAGGACAGTCTGGCTGTATTTTGATTTCTGATACTGATGCGCTGTCTGTTGCTGATCATCATTCTCCCGAGTCGTTTTATATAGTGTAGACACATAGGCCTATGCTCCTAGCAGGCCCAGTTATTCAGGAAAGCTTAATGCACGTTCTGCCTCCTTTCCGATCGGAGTGGCTATTCCTCGACCTAGAACCTAACACTTCAATATAGCCAAAATATTTGTAATTTTACTTTTTAAATGTATTACCTTTTATGTGTGCAATAAACACAACCAGTCACAATGTTTTAATCAAATTAGGCTACTTCAAAAGTCTCCTGTAGGCTACCTGCGCACGTTCATCCACTCCACTAACTAATATAATTCCAGCATCAAACTGCACATCGGCCACATCAGTTACAAAACAGCAAAAAGTTTAATGACATTCAGTGATTGTCAAGCCAAGCCTTCGATACTGAGTAGGGAGGGATGTTTTCCCTGTTTGTCGGGATTGACATACTCTATTTGATTGTGGTGTTGAAAACGCAAACCATGATGAAGCGCTCGAAGTCGGTATTCGGTATGCAGTTATGCATTGCTTATTGGTTGTGTGTAGTGCTTTGGCACAGAAACCTGTTGGTGGAAAATTGTTGCATATATTTTATATAATTAAGCAATAATGCCCGAGGAGGTGTGGTATATTGGCCATATATCACAAACCCCTAACGTGCCTTATTGCTATTATAAACTGCTTACCAACGTAACTAGAGCAGTAAAAATAAATGTTTTGTCATACTCATGGTATACGGTCTGATATACCATGGCTGTCAGCCAATCAGCATTCAGGGCTCAAATCACCCAGTTTATAATTATAAATATAGCATAAAAATGTTGAAAATCGGATTTCCCCCTAGCTGATCATTGTCTGCAGTCGGCTCTGATTATAGTGTAATGACATAGGCAGGGAGATTGAGCTCGTCCGTGGTGGTCGGCGAACCCTCAACCAAACTGTCCCTTATTCTATAAGACGAAATCCTCAATCATGAAGTGCTAACTACACAAATAAGACAAATGATTGTTGCTGTTTAAACAACAATATCATGTCTAGCCTTCAACAGCATATCTTACATTAACCCCCTACCAATGCTTGTGGAATACAGGACGTGTACACTATCATGTCTCATCTTTTTTTCCTCAATCAAACAATCACATGAGCACACATACTTCCATTCACACACTCCATTCACCACAATGAAAAAAAATATTTGATTCACATAAATGACCTATATCATCATTTTGTATTTCATTTTGCATTTTGCAATAGGCAACACGTCCTGCTGCACCAATTTCAAAACGGATGCCATAATCTAAATGTATGATTGAAACAGGAATGACCATGAACAATGTAAAAGTACTAGTTGACAAAAGCCATAGGCCTACTAGAGGTACATTAAGAATACTTTTTCATATAATCTAGGATATTGTCATGTTTAGCTTTTCCCTTCACTGTTTTAACCCACCATCACTAGAAACCTCTTACAGCCATATAATGCCATTGTCAATCCTCTTGTTCTTCACTGTCCTCGCGAGTCTCTGTCTTCTTCTCCTTGTGACAGGTGAAAATTCGCCGCATTTCCTCCTCATACCTAATGAAATGCTCTCCAAATCTGGCCCAGGCTTTCATGGGGACCGTTATGGTGTTCCTGTATGGCTGTCGTACCTCGCTAATCTTTAAAAAGACACCGTACCTGTTGGAACCAACGTCGAAATAAAACCTCTTATTGTCCACTCGGAAAGATGCTGCCTCGGGAAACTCTGGGGTTTCTTCATGGTTCCTATTGCCTCTTCCAAGCTCCTCCGTGGCATCATCATCGCCGTAGTCTTCAATCAGCTGCGACAGTGCATCTCTGAATTCGATTAGCCCTTGAGCCGGCAACACTATGGTTTGCTCGATGCCCTGGCCGTAGTAACCCATGGTGCCATGCCCTCTGCTGACAGTCTGTCTGATGCGGAGGAACCTGCCTCGCTGGTTCTCTTTCAGGTCCAGATAGTACTTTCTATTGTCTCTCTCAATGAATTCACTCTTCAGGACGCGATGAGTATGCTCCTCCGACACCGCAGAGCCGGTGGGAGACACTGATGCTACGTGTATCTTCTGCGGTCTTCTGCAGGAATTGTGCGGGCGGCCCTGGCCATTGCTCTGCTCTTCTGGCCGTGGTACCAGAATACCTCTCAACCCAATATGAGCGTAATAATCGATGAAGTCCCCCAGGCAATACCGTAGATCGGGTGCCATTGACATGGACAGCGTTAATTTGCTCTTTCTGATGTTATCATGACGTTCTCTTCCAATCCAAACCTCTGCAATTTTTAGGAATCGGCCCCGTGCACTTTGTTTTACGTCCAAATAAAACCGTTTCTTCTGGATGTCGACACGTTTAGAGGCAAGCTCTTGAATGTCTATGCCCTGCTGCTGTGTGCCAGGGTGGACATACTGTTGAGGATATGCGCCTCTCGCCATATAATCTGATGTAATCCTTCCTCTGTCTCTTTCCATCCCTCTTGAATATGTTGCATCAGACATCATTATTTCGTTTCCAACACAGTTAAGCACACGACAAATTGTCTGGCATTACCAGCCAGCATGCTGTCTTTCAGGTAACCTTATTGATTTAGCTAGCCAGCCAGCTTGTGGCTATAGTAGGCTAAATTTTAAAGATACCTGGAATGACCTGAAATGGCACCTACTCGACAGGAGTATTGCGCTGATCGAGTTTCTGCGTCCCGATTTAAAGGTCAAGCGTTAGTAACGTTTGGTGCCATTTCCATCGTAACTCTTGGCAAGTCGGGTTACCTAGCTACCACCTTTCCTGCATCTGACACTTCTTCCCCGTCTGCTGAGAGTCTATGAAAGCCGCTAGCCTGGTAAAATTAAAGGAGAAATCTTCCAATCCAGGGTGTCTTTAGAGGGCGCTGCTTCGGTGGTTTCCACTAGTTACCACAGCCACAAAGTCGAAATTGGCTGTCGTAAATAATCATTAAAAAAAACAAAAATAGTTTAGGGT
Organism: Coregonus clupeaformis; assembly: GCF_020615455.1. Taxonomy (NCBI): domain Eukaryota; kingdom Metazoa; phylum Chordata; class Actinopteri; order Salmoniformes; family Salmonidae; genus Coregonus; species Coregonus clupeaformis. The sequence continues at coordinate 14,296,005 of NC_059218.1, read as the reverse complement.
TAGGCATAAGGTTATCGGTGTGGTTAAGGTTAGGTTAAGGATTAAAATCGCATTATAAGAAGATACATTTTAGAAATAGGCGGGGTTTATGACGTTGTGGCTGTGGTAACTAGTGACGACTTGCTTCGGTAGCGGCGGATTGATGAACCCAATGAACCCATCCAACTATCTCCCCCTCCCTTTCCAGGAGCGAAATCACACAGTTTAAAGAGACAACCTAGTCCTAGTTTGAGCAGTACAGTTTAATTTGACACAGCAAGCGAATTTACTGCAAATAACTGCCTTTATAAGGTAGATAGCTGCAATAACGTTGTCACCGTGGATAGAGATACTGCCAAGGAAAATATAAAGGCCTACCTACCAATCTTTTCAACATGTAAATAAATTAGAGGAAGACACATGATAATTGATTGACAAGATATAGAACAGTGCGCTGGTTACCGGTATAGTCCCAGTCAGTATTTGATAGAAGGTGGGGAAAACAACCTGTGGTTACTCCATTGGCTCACAGCAAAAACTTGAAATTTTTTCAAAAGCAATTTTCTTGTCTGCTTTTGTCAATTACAAAACGACATTTAAGAAAGTACAACATGTCTAAAGATTACTTTTCAACATTGCCTGCTCCCTAGCATTCTCACTGCTTAGAAAAATGTAATATTGTAGGGCTTCCCTAATGCCCCTTTTCATGATGTTGCTAGCAGCCACATGAGTGAGTGAGTGCTAGCTAGCTAGCAACCAGAACATTAAAGCTACAATATGTAATTTTTTGGGCGACCCGACCAAATTCACATAGACTTGTGAGTTATAGATCTTCATTCTCATTGAAAGCAAGTCTAAGAAGCGGTAGGTCTGTTCTATGTGCGCTATTTCTATGCTTCCCATTCTTAAGTTTAGTTTTTGGTCTATTACTTTCAGTTTTGTACACCAGCATCAAACAGCTGAAAATCCAATCTTTTAAAATTTTTGCAACCAGGAAATGGCGGAGCAATTTCTGCATAGTGCATCTTTAAGCTAGCCAAGACCAACATCAAACAAACTGACTATATGGCTACAAGTAGTGAGTGGAGTTACAAACGGACTATACTAAACAAGTAACATTTCTTACCTGTGATGAAATGTGTTCCACACACATTGCTACGTGTAGCCTTCTTGGACACCGGGTCCCCACATTTCTCATGCCGAACAGCCTGAAGCCACAGGGCTCTTCTTGCAGCCTCTATTTCCCTACATGGGAGCATTGAGAACTGTAGGTCGGTATTTTTGACCAGTTTACATGTTAATTGAACAACACAGCAGCTTTTCAACATGTTTTTTAAAATGTCTGTATAACAAAAGATGTACGACGAAGTTGGATCTTTTACAATGAGGGTCAATTGGAAAGAATGTTTGTTTTCCCCAATTTGACTCGGAGTATAGCGTTATTGTTTTAGTGCAAATTATTCTGTTGATTCCATCAACAGTTTGTTTTCCGCGACCAGAGAAAAAAAGAACATGCTGCATTCAATAAGGCAACAATCTACTCAGCTTCAAAATGTCCCGGTTTCCAAGGTTTTGAACAGACAATAAAAATTGTACTAACGTCCCAAGTGAATGTATGATATTGTAATGATAACGAAATTAATGTTCTCTTGACGTACGTCCTTCAAACAAATCATTAAATAGTGATTTATTTATCAGATTATATATATTTTTAACTGAAAGGAACCATTTAATGATCTTGAATTAAGCTTGTCCAAATGCTCAGAAAAGACTATGATAAATGATATGATGACTGATATGACTGGCGATTTTGTTTCACAAAATAACGAACATCATTTTATAGCTACTGTAACCAAAAGAGTAATAATATGTGCTGTAATGTTACATAGCTGCAACTCATCCTCCAAAACAGTACGTGGCAGCAAATCTCGAGTATATTGAGTCAAAATGAAAACAAACCAAAAAGAAGATGGAAGATTCCTGGTGTCTGTGACACCCGCCGTTTGGTACGATGCAGACCCGGTGGAGAGCGTGGTGAAACAGAGAAGACACTGTCTGTCCTGCTGAGTTTTGATGCAGAGCCTTTACCCAACAAGGTCAAGTTAGGATGTGTCAGTTATCCCGTGAGAGCTTTTGTCCCGAACTCATTACGGTGTTTTAGGTACCAAGCTTATGGTCATGTTGCAGCAGTGTGTAGGAGGGAGATTCCTAGATGTGAGAAGTGTGCAGGAGGGCATGAGACAAAGGAATGTGTAGTATTGGTGGGAAAAAGTTGTGTGTGTTAACTGTAGGGGTGCACATGATGCTGGAGATCAGAAGTGTCCAGTGAGAGAAAGGCAGGTTGAGGTTGCCAGGTTTAGAATAGTACAGAAGGTGTCATATGCTCAGGCAGTGAAGAGAGTAGTAGAGGAAGATGGGTCCAGGGTGAGGGATCCTAAGAGGCTCCCTGTGAGTAGGCCGAGGCCAATAGAGAGTGATAGGAATAACATGTACTTCAGTAAGGTTGGTTTCTTAGCGTCCATAGCCATGGTTATCAACTGTACCGCAGAAATGGAACTTAAATAAAATAAAATAGATGTTGCGGTGGCAGCTGCAGAGAAGTACTTGGGTGTACAAGATTTTACTGCAGAGTTACAAGGTGTGTTGAACGATAGTGTCCCATCCTCCCATGCTGCTGGCCTGGTGTAGGATCAGATAGGGCCAAGTAGTGGAAAAGTGGTGAGCTTTTAATGGGTGTAGGGTTAGTTGGTAGGGCAATATCTCATCCCTTTTCTCCGTCCTTTTTCCCTTCCCTTTTTGTATCACAAAGTGTAATGATTCACACTCCAGAACAGTAGGCGAAAACACCAGACTAGATAAGAGAAATTGATTAATAGGGAGGCTGTGACTGGCCTCACTCTCCAGTACAGTAGGTGGCGGTGTCTGCACCTCTCAGTTGCGATCCGCCAATATACATTTAAAGAAGAAGAAGAAGAAGAAGATGGTGTTCCGTGATGAGATTGAACGTTCTAGCATATTTTTCTTGTGTTTAACCAATAAGTTCTTGCGAAAGATGGATGATGAGGAGGAGACCTGTCTCTGATGGTTAAGAAATGTAACCTGACAAGAGTGAAGGTGCGGTGGCAGGTGTGGTGAAGACCTCAGAGTCCGAGCCTCACCTGATGGTCATGCAAAGGATGATTCTGGCCCAGTGGGAGTGAAATCTTTGGTTGAAAGTGGATCCCTGCCCTTTGGCTGACCCATATGTAGTCTCAGGCTGTGTAGAAAATAAATTGGGTACTGATAAATCAGTGAAGGTAGCTCGAGTTGGACTTGTGATGATTTTCTGTGTTTTTTCCCCCCACAGGGAGTGGGCACTTTGCGTCACATGCCTCAGGACAAGACCTTTGACTTGCTTTGCTCTCGGAGTAGGACGCATTTGAAAGGAGTGATTACTGGGGTGGCGTTAAGTGTTGAGTTAGAGCAACTGAAATGGAAGATTCCCTGTGTCTGACCCAGTGGTGAGTGTGGTGAAACTGAGAAAACACTGTTTGTCCTTTTGAGTTTTGAAGTAGAGTCTTTACCTGACAAAGTAATGTTAGGATATGTCAGTTATCCCATGAGAGCTTTTGTGCCGAAACCACTAAGGTGTTTTAGATGCCAAGCTTACGGTCATGTTGCAGCAGTATGTAGGAGGGAGATTCCAAAATGTGAGAAGTGTGCAGGAGGGCATGGAACAAAGGAATGTGTAGTATTGGTGGAAAAAACTGTGTGTTAATTGTGGGTGTGCCTATGTTGCTGGGGATCAGAAGTGCCCAGTGTGAGAGAGAGAGGTTGAGGTTGCCAGGGTCAGAGTAGAACAGAAGGTGTCATATGCTGAGGCAGTGAAGAGAGTAGAGGATGATGGGTCAAGGGTGAGTAGTAGGCCTAGGCCAATACAGAGTTATACGAATTTGTGCTTCATTAAGGTTGGCTTCTTAGCATTCATTGCCATGGTTATCAACTGTACCGCAGAAATGGAACGTAAATCACAGAGAATAGATGTTGGGTGTACAAGGTTTTACTGTAGAAGAGTTACAAGGTAAGCCACTGTAATCCTATGAGATTGGTGCTTTCATGCAGTTTAACAGTTTGCCCATGGCTGCCTCCATGTTGTAATACGTGGTGCAAATGTGACATACAGACTTATTGAAATGGGATGTGGAGTTCACTTGAACAGCGTTACTTTATATTATGTGTGTCCACTTATCAATAAATGTCAAATTATTTGACAAAAACAAAAACCACATGAGTGGATGCATGCATAAATCGATAGATAATTGAATCAAACACTTCATAATGAAAAATAATAATTGAATGAACAACATTTATATTTACAGGTCCATGATGTTTGCCTACTACATTTGTGATGCTTTGTCTACCCATTCAAAGGCTATGTAGTGTTGGTGAGTACTGTTATCATAGGTTGTTTTGATACCAAAAAATGTTTCGCTCCGAATGTCAGTCTTTAGGTCTTATGGTATTTCTGTTCTCTTTTTTTCATTGTTGTGTGAATTTGGAAATGGAAGGGGTGTTCAGAATCGGTGTCAAGTAGGTCCCAACATGTGTATCATTACAACTTAAAGCACCCACATTACGGCCATACTGTCCATTACCCATGTACATACATTGACTATCCATGCGCATTTAAGACCTGGAATGCCTTAATTGTGCACCAAAGTAAAGTCCATTCAACGGAGGTTACTAAATATCTCACAAACGTGGCAATATTCAGTTGTCATCTATGTGCTTGCAATGATTTAGCATCAGAAAATGATGATTTTGTACACATCAACAGCCATCTCAAGAGTAATGAAACTATCACTTGTATGTTTGTAGGCTGTAATTTTCAGACAAACATTAATGGTACCTTTTAAATATCACAAAAATCGTAAACATTGCACTCACACATGGTTGGATTTTAAACCTGGAGTAGTCACAACTACTGGAGTACCTTCACCATCAGCGGATGAATCACTTGCAAATAGTCAGGAAGAAGAGTTTGACTGCCCAGATCAACTTGAAGTATCAACAAAACAAGTTTTGCAGCCACATAATCGAAAAGGAAAGCTACAGCTAATCTTTTTTCCTAATGTTACTGTTTGCAATTCACAAATGATTATTTTGATTCACTGCAATTGAACCGAATCCGAACAGCTACAAGGGCAAAGTTAATAGTTAGTTTTGTCAAAAAGAATAGTTTAAATGAATCGATTCATATGAATTAAACTAATCATTCAAATAAAGATAAAATGGGGAAAGGGGGGAATGTGAAGCGGCCTAAGTGTAAAATGCAAGGATGCTCTGTCTACTGTCTGTAGATTTAAGTGGAGTGACCTTACATTAATATGAGTAGCTAATAATAGCTTACATTTTCTGCTGTAGGCAGAGTAGTAGTGGTGAGCCTTTACAGGAATCCCCTGACCCATATTGCCAGCACATTAGTAAAATCATGCTCTACTGTGAAAAATCAATACCAACACAGAATCCTATTCAAAGTCACCCGTTGAGATTGCAATCTCTCTATATGTTATATAGCTATCTTTGGAGTTGTATTCATAGAAATGTGGATAATATAAAAGACAATGTGATATACACTGAATGTACAAAACACAAGGACACCTGCTCTTTCGATGACAGTTGAAAGCTATGATCCCTTATTGATGTCACTTAAATCCACTTCAATCAGTGTTGATGAAGGGGAGGATACAGGTTGAAAGAAGGAATTTTAAGCCTTGAGACATGGATTGTGCATGTGTGTCATTCAGAGGGTGAATGGGCAAGACAAAAGATTTAAGTGCCTTTGAAACGTGAATGGTAGTAGGTGCTAGGCACACAGGTTTGAGTGTGTCAAGAACTGCAACGCCGCTGGGTTTTTCACGGTCAACAGTTTCCCGTGTGTATCAAGAATGGTCCAACACCCAAAGGACATCCAGCAAACTTGACAAAACTGTGGGAAGCATTGGAATCAACGTGGGCCAGCATCCCTGGGGAACGCGTTCAACACCTTGTAGAGTCCATGCCCTGACAAATTGAGGCTGTTCTGAGGGCAAAAGGGGGTGCAACTCAATATTAGGGAGGTGTTCCTAATGTTTTGTACACTCAGTGTATGTACTGTATACAGTTGAAGTCGGACGTTTACATACACTTGGGTTGGAGTCATTAAAACTCGTTTTTCAACCACTCCACAAATGTCTTGTTAACAAATCATCGTTTTGGCAAGTCGGATAGGACATTTACTTTGTGCATGACACAAGTAATTCTTCCAACAATTGTTTACAGACAGATTGTTTCACTTATAATTCACTGTATCACAATTCCAGTGGGTCAGAAGTTTACATACACTAAGTTGACTGTGCCTTTAAACAGCTTGGAAAATTCCAGAAAATGATGTCATGGCTTTGGAAGCTTCTAATTGACATCATTTGAGTCAATTGGAGGTGTACCTGTGGATGTATTTCAAGGCCTAACTTCAAATTCAGTGCCTCTTTGCTTGACATCATGGGAAAATCAAAAGAAAAATAATTGTAGACCTCCACAAGTCTGGTTCATCCTTGGGAGCAATTTCCAAACGCCTGAAGGTACCACGTTCATCTGTACAAACAATAGTACACAAGTATAAACACCATGGGACCACACAGCCATCATACCGCTCAGGAAGGAGACGCGTTCTGTCTCCTAGAGATGAACGTACTTTGGTGCGAAAAGTGCAAATCAATCCCAGAACAACAGCTTGTGAAGATACTGGAGGAAACAGGAACAAAAGTATATATATCCACAGTAAAACAAGTCCTATATTGACATAACCTGAAAGGCCGCTCAGCAAGGAAGAAGCCACTGCTCCAAAACCGCCATAAAAAAGCCAGACTATGGTTTGCAACTGCACATGGGGACAAATAGTACTCTTTTGAGAAATGTCCTCTGGTCTGATGAAACAAAAATAGAACTGTTTGGCCATAATAACCATTGTTATGTTTGGAGGAAAAAGGGGGACGCTTGCAAGCCGAAGAACACCATCCCAACCGTGAAGCACGGGGGTGGCAGCATCATGCTGTGGGGTTGCTTTGCTGCAGGAGAGACTGGTGCACTTCAGAAAATAGATGGAATCATCAGGAAGGAAAATTATGTAAATATATTGAAGCAGCATCTCAAGACATCAGTCAGGAAGTTAAAACTTGATCGCAAATGAGTCTTCCAAATGGACAATGAATCCAAGCATACTTCCAAAGTTGTGGCAAAATGGCTTAAGGACAACAAAGTCAAGGTATTGGAGTGGCCATCACAAAGCCCTGACCTCAATCCTATAGAACATTTGTGGGCAGAACTGACTAAGTGTGTGCGAACAAGGAGACCTACAAACCTGACTCAGTTACACCAGCTCTGTCAGGAGGAATGGGCCAAAATTCACCCAATTTATTGTGGGAAGCTTGTGGAAGGCTACCCGAAACGTTTGACCCAAGTTAAACAATTTAAAGGCAGTGCTACCAAATACTAATTGAGTGTATGTAAACTTCTGACCCACTGGGAATGTGATGAAATAAATTAAAGCTGAAATAAATAATTCTCTCTACTATTATTCTGACATTTCACATTCTTAAAATAAAGTGGTGATCCTAACTGACCTAAGACAGGACATTTTTACTAGGATGAAATTTCAGGAATTTTGGAAAACTGAGTTGAAATGTATTTGGCTAAGGTATATGAACTTCCGACTTCAACTGTATGCCTACCGACTTCAACTGTATGCCTACCCCCCCGAATCTACAAGAAGTATTGGACACCCTCTATACCATGCTATTGGATGACACCTGCTTCTCTGGGTCCTGTGATATAGTACCTCATCCCAACGTTTACATCCTTAGCCATCTCAGTTTGAAATTCCTTGCTTTGCTTACGACACAGAGCTTGTTCTTGAGGCAGCAAATGAACCGTACAGAAAGGATGGAACACTACTCAACAGTCCGGGTGTGAAGTCCGGCATCCTGGAGAGACTGTCTGAAAGTATATTCCAGTTTACAGCCTATTCTTCAAGTCTACAGATATGCCAAGTTGCAGAAGCCTTGGTACAAAAGCGACTGTGCCTTAAGGAGCCTGAGTCCTTCTCAGGCATGTACGGGTGGCAATGCAGCCTGAAGTATAAGATGGGCAATTACAGAGCAAAACTGAGAGTAATCGGATGCCCAGAGCTGGATGTGAACTCTATGAAGAGAATACCAACAGACGAATGAACTCCGGCCAAGAACGTAAAAAAGCCGAAGAAGGCAGAGGTAAATTACCTCCCGCCACATCCCATTGGTGAGACAGAAGAGACACTAGAGAAGCAAGTAGAGCTACTCAGCAAAGTACAAAAATTAGACAACAGTGTGAGTGAAAAAATGTCCAAGACCTTCTCACATAGAAGACAAGATGTCGTGAAGAGCCCTCCTGTGAGTTCATCTCAAAGAAAGATGGCCGGCCCTGTTCCAGCCTACTCAGGTAAAATTACAGTTGAATTATAATCGTAAATAATGAATGTAAAGATTGATGATTCTTGTTGTCTTGACTTTAGATACTTATCACATGCATCAGTAACAAGTCTCTCTTTTTCTCCCTCTCTTTCTCTCTCTCACAGGAGTTCCGAAGAATCACGACCGTCCGACTTCAGTCCAGCTTCATGGGGAACCTGGACCCATACACCCCAAGGCTGTTTTCCTTCTTCATGTCGAAAGTAGGTGCTGCAAAGGAGGAGTTGCAGGGCATCCTGGAAGCGCAGTACAGGGTATGCACTCAACAGACATTCGCAGTACAGTCAATAATTATATTTGGTGACATTTATTTAGTTGTCTGTAGTAAATACAATTATTTGTATTCCCACATGACCGTGCAACATCATAGAGTAGGCTGGACACATGACATTTTTAACAACACTTTTTTCTGATAGAAACTAGTTAATTGCATCCGCCGTTGAGCCCAGTTTCATAATATTACCATATGTCCCAGGTGCTTGCCATAATTTTGAAGTAATCACGAAAAAACAGGCCTTATTTTAGGGCATTTTTCACCGTGGCACCAACTCGCCTTCAGAACGTTCTATTCCCAGCCCATTGTTCTACGTCACAATGCCTGCTTCACTATTGTTGGCAATGAGACCTGCCCACGTTGAACTCGGAGGCTTACCTCAGGTAACTTATTATTAACAAGGTTACGGCTACTTGGTGAGCCAGCTCACTGTTCGCCTGGGTACATGTTGTTGTGACCCACAGTGCTAACGATGGCTGGTTAACGTTAAACATTTTCTGGTCATGGTTAACCATATTTCTTTCAGAAGAAAGTGTAAACCTAAACAAAACGCATGTCCCTGTCCTCTTTTTCAAGACGTGGCTGATTTAAACAGCCAGAATACATTTTTTAATTAAGAAATAACCTTTTTAATTTGATATGCGTCGAAATCTGTTTGTTCGGAAGCATCGAATAGAGCGAATGCTGCGCAGGTTCACTGAGTTGCAAACCAAATGGATAGGTCTAGCTCATTGATTTGTAGATCTGACGCAGTTGCTACCTCAGATTATGAGCCTAGCAAGTGTCACAAATTAGTTACGTAGTACCCACAGAAGGCCACAGGGAGGAGCAAGAGAGCTATAAACCCATACTGTTTTTGGACTTAAAAACCCTAAACCTACATATAACCTATTTTAACCTTAACCCTAACCCTAACCCTGACTGGTAACACAGTGCACCTATCACTGTAATGGTCACAATTTTTCTAACCCTAAACCTAACCCTGACTTAAAACACAATGCACCTACAGCTGTAATGGTCACGATAATTCTAACCCTAACACTAACTGTAACCCTGACTGGTAACACAATGCACTTACAGCTGTAATGGTAACCATAACCATAACCCTGACTGGTAATACAATGCACCTATAGCTGCAATGGTCACCATTTTTCTAACCCTAACCCTAAACCTAACTCTAACCCTGACTTGTAACACAATGCACCTATAGCTGTAATGAACACCATTTTTCTAACCCTAACCCTAAACCTAACCTTAATCCTGACTTGTAACACAATGCAGCTATAGCTGTAATAGTCATGGTAATTCTAACCCTAACCCTGACTGGTAACACAATGCACCTATAGCTGTAATGGTCACGATTTTTTCTAACCCTAATGGCAACCCTAACCATAACCCTAACCCTTGGTATAACCTATTTTAGCCTTAACCCTAACCCTAATTCTTGGGTAGGGTAGCGTAGAACACTTTTAGAAACTATTTTTGTAATAATATTATGCTAGTAAATACCATTATAGTAATAAATAGCATTTTGATTGTTCTTTTTTAAATCAAAACCTATGTAAACATTTGGCTGTTTTTCTGTTAGTTATCTTATTATATTTATTATTGCAAAGCAGAACACTTTATAAACAAGCCACATTTTATTTTTATTGGTGTGACCTAGTAACCTACAGTGAGGGGAAAAAAGTATTTGATCCCCTGCTGATTTTGTACGTTTGCCCACTGACAAAGACATGATCATTCTATAATTTTAATGGTAGGTTTATTTGAACAGTGAGAGACAGAATAACAACAACAAAATCCAGAAAAACGCATGTCAAAAATGTTATAAATTGATTTGCATTTTAATAAGGGAAATAAGTATTTGACCCCCTCTCAATCAGAAAGAGTTCTGGCTCCCAGGTGTCTTTTATACAGGTAACGAGCTGAGATTAGGAGCACACGCTTAAAGCTGTCCACAGAAGCAATCAATCAATCAGATTCCAAAATCTCCACCATGGCCAAGACCAAAGAGCTCTCCAAGGATGTCAGGGACAAGATTGTAGACCTACACAAGGCTGGAATGGGCTACAAGACCATCGCCAAGCAGCTTGGTGAGAAGGTGACAACAGTTGGTGCGATTATTCACAAATGGAAGAAACACAAAAGAACTGTCAATCTCCCTCGGCCTGGGGCTCCATGCAAGATCTCACCTCGTGGAGTTGCAATGATCATGAGAACGGTGAGGAATCAGCCCAGAACTACACGGGAGGATCTTGTCAATGATCTCAAGGCAGCTGGGACCATAGTCACCAAGAAAACAATTGGTAACACACTACGCCGTGAAGGACTGAAATCCTGCAGTGCCCGCAAGGTCCCCCTGCTCAAGAAAGCACATATACAGGCCCGTCTGAAGTTTGCCAATGAAAATCTGAATGATTCAGAGGAGAACTGGGTGAAAGTGTTGTGGTCAGATGAGACCAAAATCGAGCTCTTTGCCATCAACTTGCCGTGTTTGGAGGAGGAGGAATGCTGCCTATGACCCCAAGAACACCATCCCCACCATCAAACATGGAGGTGGAAACATTATGCTTTGGGGGTGTTTTTCTGCTAAGGGGACAGGACAACTTCACCGCATCAAAGGGATGATGAACGGGGCCATGTACCATCAAATCTTGGGTGAGAACCTCCTTCCCTCAGCCAGGGCATTGAAAATGGGTCGTGGATGGGTATTCCAGCATGACAATGACCCAAAACACACGGCCAAGGCAACAAAGGAGTGGCTCAAGAAGAAGCACATTAAGGTCCTGGAGTGGCCTAGCCAGTCTCCAGACCTTAATCCCATAGAAAATCTGTGGAGGGAGCTGAAGGTTCGAGTTGCCAAATGTCAGCCTCGAAACCTTAATGACTTCGAGAAGATCTGCAAAGAGGACTGGGATAAAATCCCTCCTGAGATGTGTGCAAACCTGGTGGCCAACTACAAGAAACATCTGACCTCTGTGATTGCCAACAAGGGTTTTGCCACCAAGTACTAAGTCATGTTTTGTAGACGGGTCAAATACTTATTTCCCCCATTAAAATGCAAATCAATTCATAACATTTTTGACATGTGATTTTCTGGATTTTTTTGTTGTTATTCTGTCTCTCACTGTTCAAATAAACCTACCATTAAAATTATAGACTGATCATGTCTTCATCAGTGGGCAAACGTACAAAATCAGCAGGGGATCAAATACTTTTTTCCCTCACTGTATATGTGAAAGTCCAGCAATTGGCTGGGATAGGTGGGGCAGGTTTGAGACTGATCTCAGGAATTAATAAGAAAAATACACTTTATTTCTCAGCTGCCTCACCAATGTCTTTATGTGAATTAATAACTTTGAATTGCTAAATATTTCCAATAGATGGCAGCATAAGACCACGAAGCATCAGTTATAGGCTATAACAGCAAAATGATTGACATAAAAGCACATGCAACCAAAGACTATATGTCCCATGATTTTCTAAAATGGTCACCCTTTACTTTACAGTTAGTTATATATCTCGTATTAAGCCTGTGTTGCTTTTGGGTGAGCAAAAAAATACTGACTATAGTAGGTATTTAACCCCAGCCAAATAATCACTAGTCAGATGCACTAACCTCAACCCTAGTAGACATGCATTATAAAAACACCCTCTTAACGTATCATATTGGTAGTAAACAGCCTCGGAATACAAAAGACGAGTGTGTCTTCCAGCCCGCCAATGAATTACATTCTGCAACCCTGGCGGTTAGCAAATTTACCTCAACATGCCCCTCGCTTGCGCGAGAAGGCAGAGTGATTTCTGCCGCTGATGGCACAAGCTTTTGGCGTGGCTTGTTGAGTTGGCTACTTTTGCGAGAAGACAGAGCGGGTCGATGCTGGTTGATGAATTTGACAATGAATGTACTAGGAAAATACGTTTTTGTCGGACACAGGTGACTGAATTAAAGTTCAGGCTTACTGATAATTGTTATTATTGGTCATATATATATACAGTGGGGAGAACAAGTATTTGATAACCTGCAAAATCGGCAGTGTTTCCTACTTACAAAGCATGTAGAGGTCTGTAATTTTTATCATAGGTACACTTCAACTGTGAGAGACGGAATCTAAAACAAAAATCCAGAAAATCACATTGTATGATTTTTAAGTAATTATTTTGCATTTTATTGCATGACATGAGTATTTGATCACCTACCAACCAGTAAGAATTCCGGCTCTCACAGACCTGTTTGTTTTTCTTTAAGAAGCCCTCCTGTTCTCCACTCATTACCTGTATTAACGGCACCTGTTTGAACTCGTTGCCTGTATAAAAGACACCTGTCCACACACTCAAACAAACAGACTCCAACCTCTCCACAATTGCCAAGACCAGAGAGCTGTGTAAGGACATCAGGGATAAAATTGTAGACCTGTACATGGCAGTGATGGGCTACAGGACAATAGGCAAGCAGCTTGGTGAGAAGGCAACAACTGTTGGCGCAATTATTAGAAAATGGAAGAAGTTCAAGGTGACGGTCAATCACCCTCGTCTGGGGCTCCATGCAAGATCTCACCTCGTGGGGCATCAATGATCATGAGGAAGGTGAGGTATCAGGCCAGAACTACACGGCAGGACCTGGTCAATGACCTGAAGAGAGCTGGGACCACAGTCTCAAAGAAAACCATTAGTAACACACTACGCCGTCATGGATTGAAATCCTGCAGCGCACGCAAGGTCCCCCTGCTCAAGCCAGCGCATGTCCAGGCCCGTCTGAAGTTTGCCAATGACCATCTGGATGATCCAGAGGAGGAATGGGAGAAGGTCATGTGGTCTGATGAGACAAAAATGCTTTTTGGTCTAAACTCCACTCGCCGTGTTTGGAGGAAGAAGAAGGATGAGTACAACCCCATGAACACCATCCCAACCGTGAAGCATGGAGGTGGAAACATCAGTCTTTGGGGATGCTTTTCGGCAAAGGGGACAGGACGACTGCACCGTATTGAGGGGAGGATGGATGGGGCCATGTATCGCGAGATCTTGGCCAACAACCTCCTTCCCTCAGTAAGAGCATTGAAGATTGGTCGTGGCTGGGTCTTCCAGCATGACAACGACCCGAAACACACAGCCAGGGCAACTAAGGAGTGGCTCCGTAAGAAGCATCTCAAGGTCCTGGAGTGGCCTAGCCAGTCTCCAGACCTGAACCCAATAGAAAATCTTTGGAGGGAGCTGAAAGTCCGTATTGCCCAGCAACAGCCTCGAAACCTGAAGGATTTGGAGAAGGTCTGTATGGAGGAGTGGGCCAAAATCCCTGCTGCAGTGTGTGCAAACCTGGTCAAGACCTACAGGAAACGTATGATCTCTGTAATTGCAAACAATGGTTTCTGTACCAAATATTAAGTTCTGCTTTTCTGATGTATCAAATACTTATGTCATGCATTAAAATGCAAATTAAGTACTTAAAAATCATACAATGTGATTTTCTGGATTTTTGTACCTATGATAAAAATTACAGACCTCTACGTGCTTTGTAAGTAGGAAAACCTGCAAAATCGTCAGTGTATCAAATACTTGTTCTCCCCACTGTATATATAGGACCAAACACACATCACAACAAGAGAGACAACACAACACTACATAAAGAGAGGCCTAAGACAACAACATAGCATGGCAGCAACACAGGACAACACAGCATGGTGGCAACCCAACATGAAAACAACATGGTAGCAACACAACATGGCAGCAGCACAACATGGTAGCAGCACAAGACATGGTACAAACATTATTGGGAACTTACAATATATTTATTTATTTTAATCCTTTCCCCGCAGGAGGCCTTTTGCCTTTTGGTAGGCCGTCATTGTAAATAATATTTTTTTCTTAACTGACTTGCCTAGTTAAATAAAGGTTAAATATAAAATAAAATAAATGTATAGCATAACAAACATTGAAACTGGCAAACACCATACATTTTTATTTTATTTTTAACTATTTATTTAAATGAGTGACATTACAGTGGGGTAAAAAAGTATTTAGACAGCCACCAATTGTGCAAGTTCTCCCACTTAAAAAGATGAGAGGCCTGTAATTTTCATCATAGGTACACGTCAACTGTGACAGACAAAATGAGATTTTTTTCTCTCCAGAAAATCACATTGTAGGATTTTTAATGAATTTATTTGCAAATTTTGGTGGAAAATAAGTATTTCTCAATACTTTCTTATATACCCTTTGTTGGCAATGACACAGGTCAAACGTTTTCTGTAAGTCTTCACAAGGTTTTCACACACTGTTGCTGGTATTTTGGCCCATTCCTCCATGCAGATCTCCTCTAGAGCAGTGATGTTTTGGGGCTGTCGCTGGGCAACACGGACTTTCAACTCCCTCCAAAGATTTTCTATGGGGTTGAGATCTGGAGACTGGCTAGGCCACTCCAGGACCTTGAAATGCTTCTTACGAAGTCACTCCTTCGTTGCCCGGGCGGTGTGTTTGGGATCATTGTTATGCTGAAAGACCCAGCCACGTTTCATCTTCAATGCCCTTGCTGATGGAAGGAGGTTTTCACTCAAAATCTCACGATACATGGCCCCATTCATTCTTTCCTTTACACGGATCAGTCGTCCTGGTCCCTTTGCAGAAAAACAGCCCGAAAGCATGATGTTTCCACCCCCATGCTTCACAGTAGGTATGGTGTTCTTTGTATGCAACTCAGCATTCTTTGTCCTCCAAACACGACGAGTTGAGTTTTTACCAAAAAGTTCTATTTTGGTTTCATCTGACCATATGACATTCTCCAAATCCTCTTCTGGATCATCCAAATGCACTCTAGCAAACTTCAGATGGGCCTGGACATGTACTGGCTTAAGCAGGGGGACACGTCTGGTACTGCAGGATTTGAGTCCCTGGCGGCGTATTGTGTTACTGATGGTAGGCTTTGTTACTTTTGTCCCAGCTCTCTGCAGGTCATTCACTATGTCCCCCCGTGTGGTTCTGGGATTTTTGCTCACCGTTCTTGTGATCATTTTGACCCCACGGGGTGAGATCTTGCGTGGAGCCCCAGATCGAGGGAGATTATCAGTGGTCTTGTATGTCTTCCATTTCCTAATAATTGCTCCCACGGTTGATTTCTTCAAACCAAGCTGCTTACCTATTGCAGATTCAGTCTTCCCAGCCTGTTGCAGGTCTACAATTTTGTTTCTGGTGTCCTTTGACAGCTCTTTGGTCTTGGCCATAGTGGAGTTTGGAGTGTGACTGTTTGAGGTTGTGGACAGGTGTCTTTTATACTGATAACAAGTTAAAACAGGTGCCATTAATACAGGTAACGAGTGGAGGACAGAGGAGCCTCTTAAAGAAGAAGTTACAGGTCTGTGAGAGCCAGAAATCTTGCTTGTTTGTAGGTGACCAAATACTTATTTTCCACCATAATTTGCAAATAAATTCATAAAAAATCCTACAATGTGATATTCTGGAGAAAAAAAAATCTCAATTTGTCTGTCATAGTTGACGTGTACCTATGATGAAAATTACAGGCCTCATCTTTTTAAGTGGGAGAACTTGCACAATTGGTGGCTGACTAAATACTTGTTTCCCCCACTGTATCTGCCAAAGTAACACACCCTTAACATATAAACACAGACACTGAAAATGAGCTTTAAAAAAATTAAAATATTGTAGCTCTCAAAAGAGCCTTTGCTTTGCTGAGCAGTTCGTTTTCAGGAGTGTGCTGCCTGCTTGCCATCAGAGGAGTCTGTCTGCCTGCGTGCCATCTCATCAGAGGAGTAGATCTGTGAATAATGAAAAGGTAATAAGTTATTGCCACGTTTTCACATAGAGGCCTAGTTTACATTTACATTTTAGTCATTTAGCAGACACTCTTATCCAGAGTGACTAGGGTTAAGTGCCTTGCTCAAGGGTACATCGACAGATTTTTCACCTAGTCTGTTCGGGGATTCGAACCAGCCACCTTTCGGTTACTGCCCAACGCCCTTAACCGCTAGATTACAAACCACAAAATGTTAAACACAAAAAGGCAGATGTTAGTAGATAAATGGTAAGCTGGTTAAATTAAAAGACTGTTCTTAGAACTTTCAGACTGCCATTGTTTTGGGGAAATATGGACATGTCTGTCTATTTCGCCAAATATCTCAAAATGTATGTATTTTAATGGTTTGAAATTCTACACCTTCTACATTTTAAATCAGGATAACCTATTATTTCTAATGATGTAAGTTTGGGCAGCATACCATGCTGTTACCAACTGCTGGTGTGTTGACGTCAACAACAACAAAAATTACTAATGGAACTCTGTCGTCCCATTGTTTCCTATAGGGGAAATATAGGTATGTCTGTTTATTTCACAAAATATCTTGCAATGTGAATATCTTGATTTCTTCAAGTCAGACACCATTTTAATCAGGATAATCTCCTTTTTCTAATTATGTAAGGCTGGGCAGCGTACTCCATTGTCATCAAAAGCTTGCATTTAAAATGTAAAGAAGTAAACATTATTGTTGGAACTCTGAGGGTGCCGCATTGTTTCCCTATGGGAAAATTCTACACAGACGTATGTCTATTTCGCCAAATATCTCGCAATGTGTATATTTTGATTTTTTTCAAGTCGGGCACCATTTTAATCATGAGAATCTCCTCTTTCTAATTATGTAAGGCTAGGCAGAGTACTCCGTTGTCATCAAACGCTAGACCCAAAATACTTTTTGCCTTTGAAACGCTGAGCTCCCCCCATTGTTTTCCAATGGAGAGGCATGCTGGTGTAGTTCCGCAAATATCTCACAATGTGTATATTTTGATATTTTTCAAGTCGGGCACCATTTTAATCATGAGAATCTCCTCTTTCTAATTATGTAAGGCTGAGCAGCGTACTCTGTTGTCATCAATCGCTAGACCAGAAATAGTCAGAAGTTGCCATTTATTTCCTACTTCCTCGTTATGCAGACGTAAGCACACTTGGCACCATCGAGGTGTGAATGTTTGCTTTCGTCCTAAAAACAGATTGTAGTGGTAAAATGAAAAGGTATACATTTTTTGGTGCCATATAGAGAAAATTGAATTCTAAGGATCATTCCAGTCAAAAGAGGCTCAGCGACGGTTTGTTTCAATTCATTTGCTATGGCCTCACGTTAGTGTTCCAGCTCAACCAACGTTCTTTGCCCGTTTTTCAGCCTTGGGTGAATTTTGACTCATTCTATTGTCCAGCCTACATAGAGGAAAGAAGAGACTGGGTGATCCGTGGCCTGATCATATACCTCGGCAAAAGGGTTGAGGACCTTATCAAGGAATAAAAGGTAAAGGTTTTTCTATTTTCTATTTCATAGCTTTAGTTATTTAGGTATGTCCCTTTTTATCCCACTTCTCTCTCTCCTCCCTCCCTCAAGTGGCACAGCTTGATTTGGTGGATCTAATTTACTTTGTTTTTTACTTCTCAGGATGCCGACGACAACATAATCCAAGAGGACCTCGCTCAGCATGTGCTGAAGGTGTCCATGGTGATGGATTTGCATCGGAATTCAGAGCATGGGATCTGCATTGAAGGAGCCAAGGTCCTGGCTGGTATTCCCAGTGTTGCAGAGGCATGTATCTTGCTTATAGGCCCTTTGTATTGGTCAATGTTCTTCGTCATTAAACTCACTTGCACTTGCTTCCTGACTCCCTGTGTCTACGTTACAGAAATTTTGCTTCACAGAATGGAAGCAGTAGCCAACCGAGACATCTCCCAGATGGTCAACGAACAGGGAGACCTACTTTGCCAACACCACGATCAGCTGGCGCAACTGGGGATGGCGATGGATGAGGTCCCTCACGTTCTTCAACGTCTATATCTTCCCCAAGGGGCGTCACCCCCAATGAGCGGAGGATCCTCTACCATGAGTCGACACAGTGAGCCAGCACACCAGCCCATTCAGCAGTCAGCCCAGGTCAGCGATGCCCGTTTGTCCCTTCCAGACAAATATGATGGGACTCCAACCAAATGCTGTGGCTTCCTCCTCCAGTGCTTACTCTATCTTTCTCATCAAACGGGAGCCCCCACCACCGAGAGGTCCAAGGTTGCCACAGTTATTTCCCTGTTGACCGGGCGGGCATTGGAATGGGCTACGGTCGCCCCTGGGACTTTGCCATCAACCTTCTAACAGACTCTGCGCCTCTGCGCAGCCGCATCTATCCACTGTCGGTGGCTGAAACCAAGGCTATGGAGGAGTACATCCAGGAGGCTCTTCAACAGGGTTTCATTCACCCATCCATCTCCACTGCATCGGCTGGTTTCTTCTTCGTGGCCAAGAAGAAGGGGGGTCTTAATCTGTGTATTGACTACAAAGGTCTCAATGCCATCACCACCAAGTACCGCTACCCCCTCCCGTTGGTGCTGGCCACCATTGAACAGCTACGCGGGGCCCAGTTTTTTACAAAGCTGGACCTGCGGAGTGCCTACAATTTGATCCGCATCCGTGAGGAGGATGAATGGAAGACGGCCTTCAGCACAGTGTCTGGGCACTACGAATACTTGGTGATGCCTTAAGGTTTAGCCAATGCTCTGTCGGTGTTCCAGGAATTCGTGAACAGGGTTTTTCAGGACATCCTTGGGCACCTACTCATTCAAGGGTTTTTCTTTATTTTTACTATTTTCTACATTGTAGAATAATAGTGAAGACATCAAAACTATGAAATAACAATAATGGAATCATGTAGTAACCAAAAAAGTGTTAAACAAATCAAAACATATTATACATTTGATATTCTTCAAAAAGCCACCATTTGCCTTGATGACAGCTTTGTACACTCTTGGCATTCTCTCAACCAGCTTCACCTGGTTCCCACATATGGTGAGCACTTGTTGGCTGCTTTTCCTTCACTCTGCGGTCCGACTCATCCCAAACCATCTCAATTTGGTTGAGGTCAGGGGATTGTGGAGGCCAGGTCATCTGATGCAGCACTCCATCACTCTCCTTCTTGGTAAAATAGCCCTTACACAGCCTGGAGGTGTGTTGGGTCATTATCCTGTTGAAAAACAAATGATAGTCCCACTAAGAATGCTGTGGTAGCCATGCTGGTTAAGTGTGCCTTGAATTCTAAATAAATCACAGACAGTGTCACCAGCAAAGCACCCCCACACCATAACACCTGCTCTTCCATGCTTTACGGTGGGAAATACACATGCGGAGATCATCCGTTCACCCACGCAGCGTCTCACAAAGACATGGAAGTTGGAACCAAAAATCTCAAATTTGGACTCCAGACCAAAGGACAGATTTCCACCGGTCTAATGTCCATTGCTCGTGTTTCTTGGCCCAAGCAAGTCTCTTCTTCTTATTGGTGTCCTTTAGTAGTGGTTTATTTGCAGCAATGAAGGCCTGATTCACACAGTCTCCTCTGAACAGTTGATGTTGAGATGTGTCTGTTACTTGAACTCTGTGATGCATTTATTTGGGCTGCAATTTCTGAGGCTGGTAACTCCAATGAACTTATACTCTGCAGCAGAGGTAACTCTGTGTCTTTCATTCCTGTGGCGGTCCTCATGAGAGCAAGTTTCATCATAGCGCTTGATGGTTTCTGCGACTGCACTTGAAGAAACCTTCAAAGTTCTTGAAGTTTTCCGTATTGACTGACCTTCATGTCTTAAAGTAAAGTCTCTTTGCTTATTTGTGCTGTTCTTACCATAATATGGACTTGGTATTTTACCAAATAGGGCTATCTTGTTAATATAGGCACACCTGTTAATTGAAATGCATTCCAGGTGACTACCTCATGAGGCTGGTTGAGAGAATGCCAAGAGTGTGCAAAGCTGTCATCAAGGCAAAGGGTGAAGAATCTCAAATATAAAATATATTTTGATTTGTTTAACACTTTTTTGGTTACTACATGATTCCATATGTGTTATTTCATAGTTTTGATGTCTTCACTATTATTCTACAATGTACAAAAATAAAGAAAAACTCTTGAATGAGTAGGTGTTCTAAAATTTTTAACCGTTAGTGTATATCGACGGCATCCTGATTTACTCGTCCATCTCGGAGGAGCACATCGCCCAGGTCCGGGTAGTCCTGGGACGCCTCCTGGAGAACCATCTGTATGTGAAAGCGGAGAAGTGCCAGTTCCATCAGGTCGCCGTCTCCTTCTTGGGATATATCGGATCAGCCCGCAGGGAGTGGTTATGGAGGAGAGGAAGGTAGATGCGGTCAGGTCATGGCCAGTCCCAACCATCATAAAGTGACTACAAAGGTTTTTGCCAACTTTTACCGCTGTTTCATCAAGATGGCGTAGTAGTGCAGTCCTGTTTTTGTCATGTGTCTGTAAATAGCCTGTAAATACCCCGTTTTTTTCGTACATATTTTCCTATCAGACTTGTGTGGAATGGATTCTATTATTGACTTACCTTTTATCTAGAATCTCCAATTGAAACTAGCTAGCCAGCTAACTAGCTACTTGCTATTAGCCACAGTTGCTATTTCATCCAGAACATTAGATTTTCTGCCGGAATAATTTAATCACTGGACATTAATCACCGGATCGCAACTAGCTAGCCGCAACCGAATGGATGTTGCTGTTTGGCTAATCACCACTGCCCCCGACGCAAGCACCAGTTAGCCTCGAGCTAGCCTAGAGCCAGGCTCATATCCCGGCTATCTACCTCTAGGTCTACCGGACGGGAGTAGCCAGCTAACTAGCTACTTGCTATCAGCTACCGTTAGCGGTTTTTCACCATTGTCCGTGGCCTGCACCACCTACCAGCCAGCTGTAGTCTGGACTATTATTCGGCCAGTCTGCACTGTCTGCACAGCGCGTTATCGACCCAGAACATATCAGTTTTTCTGCCGGAATCACTGAATCACTGGACCTTTAACTCCGGATTCATCGCTACCAGCTAGCTGCAACAAAATGGACGTTGAGGTCTGGCTAATCATCCTGAGCTAGGCCCATCTCCCATCTCCCGGCTATCTACCTCTCTGTCAACCGGACGGGAACACCTAGTGTTGGCCGATCCTACACGACTGGTCTGCCGACGAAATCGTCTGATGAGGTAGATTTTACAACAGGCTTCCCGTTACGACGTTGACCACGAAGATTCCATCTGCTAGCCCCGGCCTGCTAGCACACGCTAGCCGTGCCCTCTTGCTCGCTAGTGCTTTAGCAGCCCCCGACCTACCTCCGAACTATCCTATTGCTGTTCACCGGACCTTATACAGTGGGGAAAAAAAGTATTTAGTCAGCCACCAATTGTGCAAGTTCTACCACTTAAAAAGATGAGAGAGGCCTGTAATTTTCATCATAGGTACACGCCAACTATGACAGACAAAATGAGAATTTTTAATCCAGAAAATCACATTGTAGGATTTGTAATGAATTTATTTTAGGGCTGTCAAATGATTAAAATTTTTAATCAAATTAATCAGAATTTTCAGTGGATTAATCATGATTAATCACTATTTGCAATTACACCTGAATCCTAACAATTTTTTTTCTGAAATGCATACCAAAAGATAAATAACAGGACACAGATACATAATTTTCATATTATGTCTGTTTATTAACACAGCCAAATAATGGTGTTTTAAATCAAGCTGAAACATACTACACACCATAATATTTGTCTTTGTAATGTTCCATCACTTCCTCTTTGGCATTCCTCTTAACCAGGATGTACAATTTACAGTATTCAATTGAACAGAAAGCAATAAATGTAGTCAAATCATAACAGTGACCTACCACATTTTTGCACAATTTGAGTCATCTGTGGAAAAAAACATTTTCAATAAAAACTTTTAAATCAAACCAAAGAACAATCTTTTACCTTTTCCTCCATTCTTTAATCCAGTTGCTCAAAAATCCAGTTGCTAACTACTATAACATGTTGCACTGAAACTGGTCTTTTTGTTTGAACATCACCTTTCAAATCTACTGAGCTTCATCATCTTTCAGCCAGTTGCTGAGGCAAACTAACTTGTTCACATTTTCTGAAAGTAAAGCTGACCTTTTCTTGTTCACAATGTGACCTGCAACTGAGAAAAGTCGTTCACAGGGAACAGTGGTTGCAGGAGTGGCTAGATATTTGTGAGCTAGTGAGGCCAGCTTCTCATGGGCTCCTGAATGAGATGCCCACCACCTCAAGGGGCAGTCCTCCAATTTAATGGTGGGCTCTGCTCTGTACCTCTGTATGGCAGGTTGGACCTCTTCATCTTCTGATTCTGAATCTGAGCCCATTTGCAGAAGGCTGATTTTCTTCCTGGGTGGCCCATCATCATGTGTCTGTGAAGACCTTCTGGGTGATTCTTGTTGCAGCATCCCTTCAAGTGTGGTCCACACCTCTTCCCTGTCTGTCTTGGGCAGGCATTTCAAGTCTTTGAAACGAGGATCCAAAACTGTAGCAATCTGGAGCCATGCGCAAATTATGGTGGAAAATAAGTATTTGGTCAATAACAAAAGTTTCTCAATACTTTGTTATATACCCTTTGTTGGCAATGACACAGGTCAAACGTTTTCTGTAAGTCTTCACCAGGTTTTCACACACTGTTGCTGGTATTTTGGCCCATTCCTCCATGCAGATCTCCTCTAGAGCAGTGATGTTTTGGGGCTGTCGCTGGGCAACACAGACTTTCAACTCCCTCCAAAGATTTTCTATGGGGTTGAGATCTGGAGACTGGCTAAGCCACTCCAGGACCTTGAAATGCTTCTTACGAAGCCACTCCTTCGTTGCCCGGGTGGTGTGTTTGGGATCATTGTCATGCTGAAAGACCCAGCCACGTTTCATCTTCAATGCCCTTGCTGATGGAAGGAGGTTTTCACTCAAAATCTCACGATACATGGCCCCATTCATTTTTTCCCTTTACACGGATCAGTCGTCCTGGTCCCTTTGCAGAAAAACAGCCCCAAAGCATGATGTTTCCACCCCCATGCTTCACAGTAGGTATGGTGTTCTTTGGATGCAACTCAGCATTCTTTGTCCTCCAAACACGACGAGTTGAGTTTTTACCAAAAAGTTATATTTTGGTTTCATCTGACCATATGACATTCTCCCAATCCTCTTCTGGATCATCCAAATGCACTCTAGCAAACTTCAGACGGGCCTGGACATGTACTGGCTTAAGCAGGGGGACACGTCTTGCACTGCAGGATTTGAGTCCCTGGCGGCGTAGTGTGTTACTGATGGTAGGCTTTGTTACTTTGGTCCCAGCTCTCTGCAGGTCATTCACTAGGTCCCCCCGTGTGGTTCTGGGATTTTTGCTCACCGTTCTTGTGATCATTTTGACCCCACAGGGTGAGATCTTGCGTGGAGCCCCAGATCGAGGGAGATTATCAGTGGTCTTGTATGTCTTTCATTTCCTAATAATTGCTCCCACAGTTGATTTCTTCAAACCAAGCTGCTTACCTATTGCAGATTCAGTCTTCCCAGACTGGTGCAGGTCTACAATTTTGTTTCTGGTGTCGTTTGACAGCTCTTTGGTCTTGGCCATAGTGGAGTTTGGAGTGTGACTGTTTGAGGTTGTGGACAGGTGTCTTTTATACTGATAACAAGTTCAAACAGGTGCCATTAATACAGGTAACGAGTGGAGGACAGAGGAGCCTCATAAAGAAGAAGTTACAGGTCTGTGAGAGCCAGAAATCTTGCTTGTTTGTAGGTGACCAAATACTTATTTTCCACCATAATTTGCAAATAAATTCATAAAAAATCCTACAATGTGATTTTCTGGATTTTTTTTCCTCAATTTGTCTGTCATAGTTGACGTGTACCTATGATGAAAATTACAGGCCTCTCTCATCTTTTTAAGTGGGAGAACTTGCACAATTGGTGGCTGACTAAATACTTTTTCCCCCACTGTAACTCAGCTATACAGCTGATGTCTGCTGGACTGTTCCTTTTTACGGTACTGCATCCTGTTTATGTTTAGCCTCAGCCCAAACTGTGTCGTCATTACCAGCTGTTGTCTTAGCTCTCTCAAATTACACCTTGATTGCTTTATGCCTCTCTCCCTTGTCAATATGGTTAGCTTATTGTTGTTTCGGTTATTTCTAATTGTACTATTTCACTGTAGATCCCCCAGCCCAGCTAAACCTGCCTTAGATAGCTCCTTTGTCCCACCCCCCCATACATGCGGAGACCGACTCAATTGGTGCCTCCAGTGATGCTATCTCTTTCATTGTTACCCAACGCTTAGGTTTACCTCTACTTTACTCATATCCTTCCATATCCTTGTCTGTACATAATGCCCTGAATCTTTTCTACAACGCCCGGAAATCTGCCCCCTTTATTCTATGTACCCAACGCACTAGAAGACCAGTTCTTAAATCTTTTAGCCGTATCCTTATTCTAGTCCTCCTCTGTTCCTCTGGTGATGTAGAGGCTAACCCAAGCCCTGCAGCCCTCAGTATCACTCCTAATCCCCAGGCACTATCATTTGCTGACTTCTGTAATCGCAAAAGTCTTGGTTTCTTGCACGTAAATATCAGAAGTCTACTTCCTAAGTTTGAGTTATTCACTGCGTTAGCACACTCCGCCAACCCTGATGTTCTAGCAGTGTCTGAATCCTGGCTTAGGAAGGCCAACAAAAATTCTGAAATGTCCATCCCCAACTATAACATTTTCCGTCTAGATAGAACTGCCAAAGGGGGTGGAGTTGCAATCTACTGTAGAGAGAGCCTGCAGAGCTCTATCATACTATCCAGGTCTGTGCCCAAACAGTTTGAGCTTCTACTTCTAAAAATCCACCTTTCCAGAAATAAGTCTCTCACTGTTGCCGCTTGCTACAGACCCCCCTCAGCCCCCAGCTGTGCCCTGGATACCATATGTGAATTGATTGCCCCCCATTTATCCTCACAGTTCGTACTGCTTGGTGACCTAAATTGGGATATGCTTAACACCCCAGCCATACTACAATCCAAACTAGATGCCCTCAATCTTACACAAATTATCAACGAACCTACCATGTACAACCCTAAATCCGTAAACATGGGTACCCTCATAGATATCATCCTGACTAACTTACCCTCTAAATACACCTCCGCTGTCTTCAACCAGGATCTCAGCGATCACTGCCTTATTGCCTGCGTCCGTAACGGGTCCGCGGTCAAACGACCACCCCTCATCACTGTCAAACGCTCCCTAAAACACTTTAGCGAGCAGGCCTTCCTAATTGACCTGGCCCAGGTATCCTGGATGGATATAGATCTCATTCCGTCAGTAGAGGATGCCTGGTTGTTCTTTAAAAGTAATTTCGTCTCAATCTTAAATAAACATGCCCCATTCAAATAATACAGAACTAAGAACAGATATAGCCCCTGGTTCTCCTCAGACTTGACTGCCCTTGACCAGCACAAAAACATCCTGTGGCGTACTGCATTAGCATCAAATAGCCCCCGCGATATGCAACTTTTCAGGGAAGTTAGGAACCAGTATACACAAGCAGTCAGGAAAGCAAAGGCTAACTTTTTCAAACAGAAATTTGCATCCTGTAGCACTAACTCCAAAAAGTTTTGGGACACTGTAAAGTCCATGGAGAATAAGAGCACTTCCTCCCAGCTGCCCACTGCACTGAGGCTAGGAAACACTATCACCACCGATAAATCTACAATAATCGAGAATTTCAACAAGCATTTTGCTACGGCTGGCCATGCTTTCCACCTGGCTACCACTACCCCGGCCACCAACTCTGCACCCTCCGCTGCAACTTGCCCATGCCCCCCCCGCTTCTCCTTCACACAAATTCAGACAGCTGATGTTCTGAGAGAGCTGCAAAATCTGGACCCCTACAAATCAGCTGGGCTAGACAATCTGGACATTTTCTTTCTAAAACTAGCCGCAGAAATTGTCGCAACCCCTATTACTAGCCTGTTCAACCTCTCTTTCGTAACGTCTGAGATCCCCAGAGATTGGAAAGCTGCCGCGGTCATCCCCCTCTTCAAAGGGGGTGACACTCTAGATCCAAACTGTTACAGACCTATATCCATCCTGCCCTGCCTTTCGAAAGTATTTGAAAGCCAAGTTAACAAACAGATCACCAACCATTTCGAATCCCACCGTACCTTCTCCGCTATGCAATCCGGTTTCCGAGCTGGTCGTGGGTGCACTTCAGCCACGCTCAAGGTCCTAAACGATATTATAACCGCGATCGATAATAGACAGTACTGTGCAGCCGTCTTCATCGACCTGGCCAAGGCTTTCGACTCTGTCAACCACCGCATTCTTATTGGCAGACTAAATAGCCTTGGTTTCTCAAATGACTGCCTCGCCTGGTTCACCAACTACTTCTCAGATAGAGTTCAATGTGTGAAATCGGAGGGCCTGTTGTCTGGACCTATGGCAGTCTCTATGGGGGTGCCACAGGGTTCAATTCTTGGGCCGACTCTTTTCTCTGTGTATATCAATGATGTCGCTCTTGCTGCTGGTGACTCTCAGATCCACCTCTACGCAGACGACACCATTTTGTATACATCTGGCCCTTCATTGGACACGGTGTTAACAAACCTCCAAACGAGCTTCAATGCCATACAACACTCCTTCAGTAGCCTCCAACTGCTCTTAAACACTAGTAAAACTAAATGCATGCTCTTCAATCGAACGCTGCTGGCACCCGCCCACCCGACTAGAATCACCACTCTCGACGGGTCTGACCTAGAGTATGTGGACAACTACAAATACCTAGGTGTCTGGTTAGACTGTAAACTCAACTTCCAGACTCACATTAAGAATCTCCAATCCAAAGTTAAATCTAGAATCGGCTTCCTATTTCGCAACAAAGCCTCCTTCACTCATGCTGCCAAACATGCCCTCGTAAAACTGACTATCCTACCGATCCTTGACTTCGGCGATGTCATTTACAAAATAGCCTCCAACACTCTACTCAGCAAATTGGATGTAGTCTATCACAGTGCCATCCGTTTTGTCTCCAAAGCCCCATACACTACCCACCACTGTGACCTGTACGCTCTTGTTGGCTGGTCCTCACTACATGTTCGTCGTCAAACCCACTGGCTCCAGGCCATCTATAAATCACTGCTAGGCAAATCCCCGCCTTATCTGAGCTCATTGGTCACCATAGCAGCACCCACCCGTAGTCTGCGCTCCAGCAGGTATATCTCACTGGTTATTCCCAAAGCCAACACCTCCTTTGGCCGCCATTCCTTCCAGTTCTCTGCTGCCAATGACTGGAACGAATTGCAAAAATCTCTGAAGCTGGAGACTCTTATCTCCCTCACTAACTTTAAGCATCAGTTGTCAGAGCACCTTACCGATCACTGCACATGTACACAGCCCATCTGAAATTAGCCCACCCAACTACCTCATCCCTATATTGTTATTTATTTTGCTCTTTTGCACCCCAGTATCTCTATTTGCACATAATCTCTTGCACATCTAGCATTCCAGTGTTAATACTAATTGTAATTATTTTGCACTATAGCCTATTTATTGCCTTACCTCCATAACTTGCTACATTTGCACACACTGTATATATATTTTCTGTTGTATTTTATGACCTTATGTTTTTTTACCCCATATGTAACTCTGTGTTGTTGTTTTTATCGCACTGCTTTGCTTTATCTTGGCCAGGTCGCAGTTGTAAATGAGAACTTGTTCTCAACTGGCTTACCTGGTTAAATAAAGGTTAAATAAAAATAAAAAATAAAAATTCAGCTCCATCGCCTCCTCAAAGATGGTCCCCGTAAATTGGCGTGGAATCCTGCAGCTGATGAGGCCTTCCGCCTGCTGAAGGGGCGTTTCACCTCCACCCCATTGCTGAAACACCCAGACCCTACGCAGTGGAGGTGGACGCCTCAGAAGTGGGCGTGGGGGCCATCCTGTCACAACATTTTACATTTTAGTCATTTAGCAGACGCTCTTATCCAGAGCGACTTACAGGAGCAATTAGTGCCTTGCTCAAGGGCACATCGACAGATTTTTCACCTAGTCGGCTCGGGGATTAGAACCAACGACCTTTCGGTTACTGGCACAACGCTCTTAACCACTAAGCTACCTGCCGCCTGTCAACATCAAGACGGAACAACGTCAAGGTAATCCACAAAAACTGTATCCATGTGCGTACTACTCTAAAAAACTGTCCCCTGCAGAGAGGAACTATGATGTCGGTGATCGGGAGCTCCTGCCGGTGAAGTTGGCATTAGAGGAGTGGAGACTGGCTGGAGGGTGCCACGGATCCGTTTCTCATCCTCACCGACTGAACCCACGCCAAGCAATGTGGGCCCTTTTCTTTACTAGATTGAACTTCACCTTGTCATACCGCCCAGGTTCCAAGAACATCAAAGCTGATGCCCTGTCCCGACTCCACGATTCAGGAGAGGTTCCTGTCCTTAGTGGTCCCATCATACCACCCTCCCGACTCGTTGCCCCCGTGCTCTGGGACATAGACGTGGACATCTGCCAGGCTTTGGAGAGGGAACCCGCACCGGCTACCTGTCCTCTGGAGCGCACCTATGTTCCCACGGAGGTAAGGGATCAGCATTTGACCTGACCCTCTCCGGCGATCGACGATGCCGGTCTACTAACCACCGCTCCTGGCAACCCATCCTTACGCACACCTGGGAACCTTCATTACGCACTCCTGCGCCTCATTAGGCATACCTGGACTTCATCACCTCCCTGATTACTTCCCCTTGATGTAGCACTCCGTTGTTATCACGCACCAGGCAATATTGTTTATGTTTCCATGTTTAGACGCTTTTCTTGTTTTGTATCATTCAGTGTTCTTCGTCATTAAACTCATTAACTGCACTTGCTTCCTGACTCCCTGCGTCTACGTTACAAGTTGATCCAACTTACAATAACAGTTTTGTAAATTATAAAATTAAGTTAGATCTAACACATTTTTGAGATGCTGAAAGTTGTTTGCACTTAATATAATATTGTTTGTGAAACACTAAAAGCAAAGTATATTATACATAAAAATACCTAATGTTGGAAATACACAAAAAGCTGATGCAAATAGTTACCTCATTTTTTAAAAAGTAGAACAGGCACATTCTTTTTTACAGTGTATAGCCCAGGCCTCTACGCTAAATGCGCTTAGCCAAGCATTGAACAGTCTTTTTTGCAAACAGTGATTGAGTTATATTATTAGCCTAAATTATGACTATCCAATCTACTCATCACATTACAAATAGTAGGCTATCTTACATAAGTCTGCAAATGCGTTGATGCATGTAATTCTATAGCTAGCTGTGCCACTAGAGATCCAGGTTCGAATCCAGGCTCTGTCGTAGCCGGCCGCGACCGGGAGACCCATGGGGCGGCGCACAATTGGCCCAGCGTCGTCCAGGGTAGGGGAGGGAATTGCCGGCAGGGATGTAGCTCAGTTGATAGAGCATGGCGTTTGCAATGCCAGGGTTGTGGGTTCGATGTATGCACTAACTGTAAGTCGCTCTGGATAAGAGTGTCTGCTAAATGACTAAAATGTGCCAGAGTGTGCTCTGGGCATTCGTAAAGTCAGAGCGTTGTCAGATTGGCCGTTCGTATATTCGGAGCGTTCAGAGCGCACACTGGACGCTCTGGCCGAAAAGTAGGGTTGATCCGAGCGTTCTGACCTAACAGCAGTCAAGCACCCAAGCTAACTGGCTAACGTTGGCTAGCTTACTAGCTACTTCCAGAAATAATGAGAGAACAGCTCACTGACCATTTTACTCGACCTAGCAGAGCTGGTTATGCTGTTTTTATGTTTTCCAGAGTTTTGGTGACTGCAACTGTGCTGCTGCCAACATTTTAATAACGATTTTTTTGCTAACTTTTACTGACACCGGCAATATTCAATGGGTGTTGAGCGTTCGTAAATTCGTCAGTTATTCTATGCTCTGACACACTCAGACAAGAGTACTCTGAAATCGGAGTAGATAGCCAGAGCGAATTGACCAACTACGTCTATCGATGGTTGTCACAGTGACATCATAAACATTCTACTGAAATAGTTACTTGCATAGTGGAGTATTTTGTTTAGATATGTAGCTAGCTAGCTAAACAATGAACCATAATCCCAACTCATAACGTTACTACCCTGAATGAATCTGCAGGTACAGTGAGGGAAAAAAGTATTTGATCCCCTGCTGATTTTGTACGTTTGCCCACTGACAAAGAAATGATCAGTCTATAATTTTAATGGTAGGTTTATTTGAACAGTGAGAGACAGAATAACAACAAAAGTATCCAGAAAAACACATGTCAAAATGTTATAAATTGATTTGCATTTTAATGAGGGAAATAAGTATTTCACCCCCTCTCAATCAGAAAGATTTCTGGCTCCCAGGTGTATTTTATACAGGTAACGAGCTGAGATTAGGAGCACAATCTTAAAAGGAGTGCTCCTAATCTGTTTGTTACCTATATAAAAGACACCTGTCCACAGAAGCAATCAATCAATCAGATTCCATACTCTCCATGATGGCCAAGACAAAAGAGCTCTCCAAGGATGTCAGGGATCAAGATTGTAGACCTACACAAAGCTGGAATGGGCTACAAGACCATCGCCAAGCAGTTTGGTGAGAAGGTGACAACGGTGCGAATATTCGCAAATGGAAGAAACACAAAATAACTGTCAATCTCCCTCAGCCTGGGGCTCCATGCACGGTGAGGAATCAGCCCAGAACTACACAGTAGGATATTGTCAATGATCTCAAGGCAGCTGGGACCATAGTCACCAAGAAAACAATTGGTAATACACTATGCTGTGAAGGACTGAAATCCTGGAGCGCCCGCAAGGTCCCCCTGCTCAAGAAAGCACATATACAGGCCCGTCTGAAGTTTGCCAATGAACATCTGAATGATTCAGAGGAGAACTGGGTGAGTGTTGTGGTCAGATGTGACCAAAATCAAGCTCTTTGGCATCAACTCAACTCGCCGTGTTTGGAGGAGGAGGAATGCTGCCTATGACCCCAAGAACACCATCCCCACCATCAAACATGGAGGTGGAAACATTATGCTTTGGGGGTATTTTTCTGCTAAGGGGACAGGACAACTTCACCGCATCAAAGGGACGATGGACGGGGCCATGTACCGTCAAATCTTGGGTGAGAACCTCCTTCCCTCAGCCAGGGCATTGAAAATGGGTCGTGGATGGGTATTCCAGCATGACAATGACCCCAAACACACGTCCAAGGCAACAAAGGAGTGGCTCAAGAAGTAGCACATTAAGGTCCTGGAGTGGCCTAGCCAGTCTCCAGACCTTAATCCCATAGAAAATCTGTGGAGGGAGCTGAAGGGTCGAGTTGCCAAACGTCAGCCTCTAAACCTTAATGACTTGGAGAAGATCTGCAAAGAGGAGTGGGACAAAATCCCTCCTGAGTTGTGTGCAAACCTGGTGGCCAACTACAAGAAATGTCTGACCTCTGTGATTGCCAACAAGGGTTTTGCCACAGAGTACTAAATCATGTTTTGCAGAGGGGTCAAATACTTATTTCCCTCATTGTAGCTAACCAACCAGGTTCAATGTTGGCTAGCTAACATTAGGCTATAACAGCAATGGAAATGGCTCTGAGATACGAATAATATTACTACACAGATCATACACGTAACGTTAACTAGCTAGCCAGCCAGCTAACATTAGCTAGATAGCTAACAATACACTTTAACTTTAAATGAAACGACTTTCTGACAAAATTAGAAATGTGTAATATCTGAAAATGTAGCTAGCTAGACTATCTTACCTGTATACATGGATTGACGCTTCTCCCTCTCTGGCACGGATGCCATGGTTGTCCTTAGTTTGAAGATGTAATCCAGAACCTTCTGTGTGTACTCTCTTCGACTCCGTCTGCATATTTGCAATCAAACGCCAGCATTTTCTCCATCTCCTTAGCTATCATACTCTAATTCCACTGATTTCAAAACTCGGTCCTCCAGAAAGTGGAGAGCAACACTTACAGTGAGGGGAAAAAAGTATTTGATCCCCTGCTGATTTTGTACGTTTGCCCACTGACAAAGACATGATCTGTCTATAATTTTAATGGTAGGTTTATTTGAACAGTGAGAGACAGAATAACAACAAAAAAATCCAGAAAATCGCATGTCAAAAATGTTATAAATTGATTTGCATTTTAATGGGGGAAATAAGAGGCTCAGCGACGGTTTGTTTAACTTCATTTGCTATGGCCTCACGCTAGTGTTCCAGCTCAACCAACGTTCTTTGGCCGTTTTTCAGCCTTGGGTGAATTTTGACTCATTCTATTGTCCATATATCTGGCTCCCAGGTGTCTTTTATACAGGTAACGAGCTGAGATTAGGAGCACACTCTTAAAGGGAGTGCTCCTAATCTCAGCTTGTTAACTGTATAAAAGACACCTGTCCACAGAAGCAATCAATCAATCAGATTCCACCATGGCCAAGACCAAAGAGCTCCCCAAGGATGTCAGGGACAAGATTGTAGACCTACACAAGGCTGGAATGGGCTACATTAAGGTCTCCAGACCTTAATCCCATAGAAAATCTGTGGAGGGAGCTGAAGGTTCGAGTTGCCAAACGTCAGCCTCGAAACCTTAATGACTCGGAGAAGATCTGCAAAGAGGAGTGGGACAAAATCCCTCCTGAGATGTGTTCAAACCTGGTGGCCAACTACAAGAAATGTCTGACCTCTGTGATTGCCAACAAGGGTTTTGCCACCTAGTACTAAGTCATGTTTTGCAGAGGGGTCAAATACTTATTTCCCTCATTAAAATGCAAATCAATTTATATAACATTTTTTACATGCATTTTTCATGCTTCTGTGGACAGGTGTCTTTTATACAGTTAACAAGCTGAGATTAGGAGCACTCCCTTTAAGAGTGTGCTCCTAATCTCAGCTCGTTACCAGTATAAAAGACACCTGGGAGCCAGATATATGGACAATAGAATGAGTCAAAATTCACCCAAGGCTGAAAAACGGCCAAAGAACGTTGGTTGAGCTGGAACACTAGCGTGAGGCCATAGCAAATGAAGTTAAACAAACCGTCGCTGAGCCTCTTATTTCCCCCATTAAAATGCAAATCAATTTATAACATTTTTGACATGCGATTTTCTGGATTTTGTTGTTGTTATTCTGTCTCTCACTGTTCAAATAAACCTACCATTAAAATTATAGACTGATCATGTCTTTGTCAGTGGGCAAATGTACAAAATCAGCAGGGGATCAAATACTTTTTTCCCTCACTGTATGCGTTTCTACTACGTGATATCTTTCAAAAAAGCCACGTTAGAAAGGATTACCTACACATACTGACCAGCTCATATTATAGTTAGAAGCGCGCTACATGGCAGACCAATCCAAACTCATCTCTCGGCATGTCCAGCCCACTCATTATCTCAGCCAATCATGGCTAGCGGGAAAGTTGCTGTCTTTTTCCATGGCTAAACCAACTAGGCTCGTAATTTAACAATTTTAATCGAATTTACCAATGGCATACAAGTTTGTTATTAAGGCACATGAAAGTTCACATGTTCCAGAAGGTATTTCTGCCAAAGAATGCATTTTGATAAAAAAGTTTACGTTCAAATGGCGTTCCTGTGAAGTAGTGACACACGACATATGCCTAGTTTCCTGAAACGAGTCACATATTATAAAGGTGCATTTTTATGTTGAAAATGTGCTTCCCCAAACTTGAAACTCACGTGTCGACCTATGCAAATGGCTAGTGATTTTGCTGTTCGTTACTCGTGTTGTTGGCTGAGGAAAAGTACATGTTAGAATAACTGTCCACATCTTCAAAGTGTGTGGTAAAGAAATGTCATTGCATCCTCGACTTGCATGTTCTGTTACGATCAAATTGTGATTTCTGTCATTCTGAGCACCGTGTGTGGATGCCCTAATCAGGTTACACACCCAATGCATATGGGTCAGGTACATTTCTCAAATGTCTGGTAAATGAAAATGCTGCTGGTCAAATGTCCAGCGCAACATTTTCATTACATTTACATCATTTAGCAGACGCTCTTATCCAGAGCGACTTACAAATTGGTGCATTCACCTTATAGCCAGTGGGATAACCACTTTACAATATGTATATATATATTTTGGGGGGGTGTGGGGTAAGGGGGGGTAGAAGGATTACTTTATCCTATCCCAGGTATTCCTTAAAGAGGTGGGGTTTCAAGTGTCTCCGGAAGGTGGTGAGTGACTCCGCTGTCCTGGCGTCGTGAGGGAGCTTGTTCCACCATTGGGGTGCCAGAGCAGCGAACAGTTTTGACTGGGCTGAGCGGGAACTGTGCTTCCGCAGAGGTAGGGGGGCCAGCAGGCCAGAGGTGGATGAACGCAATGCCCTCGTTTGGGTGTAGGGACTGATCAGAGCCTGAAGGTACGGAGGTGCTGTTCCCCTCACAGCTCCGTAGGCAAGCACCATGGTCTTGTAGCAGATGCGAGCTTCAACTGGAAGCCAGTGGAGTGTGTGGAGGAGCGGGGTGACGTGAGAGAACTTGGGAAGGTTGAACACCAGACGGGCTGCGGCATTCTGGACGAGTTGTAGGGGTTTAATGGCACAGGCAGGGAGCCCAGCCAACAGCGAGTTGCAATAATCCAGACGGGAGATGACAAGTGCCTGGATTAGGACCTGTGCCGCTTCCTGTGTAAGGCAGGGTCGTACTCTCCGAATGTTATAGAGCATGAACCTACAGGATCGGGTCACCGCCTTGATGTTAGCGGAGAATGACAGGGTGTTGTCCAGGGTCACGCCAAGGCTCTTCGCACTCTGGGAGGAGGACACAACGGAGTTGTCAACCGTGATGGCGAGATCATGGAACGGGCAGTCCTTCCCCGGGAGGAAGAGCAGCTCCGTCTTGCTGAGGTTCAGCTTGAGCTGGTGATCCGTCATCCACACTGATATGTCTGCCAGACATGCAGAGATGCAATTCGCCACCTGGTTATCAGAAGGGGGAAAGGAGAAGATTAGTTGTGTGTCGTCTGCGTAGCAATGATAGGAGAGGCCATGTGAGGATATGACAGAGCCAAGTGACTTGGTGTATAGCGAGGATAGTAGAGGGCCTAGAACTGAGCCCTGGGGGACACCAGTGGTGAGAGCACGTGGTGCGGAGACAGATTCTCGCCACGCCACTTGGTAGGGGTGACCGGTCAGGTAGGACGCAATCCAAGAGTGAGCCGCGCCGGAGATGCCCAGCTCGGAACGCAAACCCTGGTCCTGTGATATATGAGAACCTATGAATGAATGTACTTCTTTCATCTAAAGTAGGATTAATCAGTGAAAAGTCCTGAACTTCAATGGCGCCGGAGGGGATGGCTGCCGTTTTTACGGGCTCCTAACAATGTGCTATTTTGTTTTTTCCGCATTGTTTGTAACTTATTTTGTACATAAAGTTGCTGCTACCGTCTCTTATGACCAAAAATAGCTTCTTGATATCATAACAACAACTACTCACCTCGAACTGGACTAAAAAAATTTCTTTAATGAGTCCGACGCGAAGGATATACTGCTTTCCGGAGACCAGGTCCAAATCCCTGTCTTTCGCGTGAAGAAAAGGCGGAGATACAGAGGGAGAAGGTCGGGGTGCCTTGTGAGGATTCGGAGGTGAGTGAGTAAACCCGAAGCCATGGATTACAGGCTACATCCGCAACGAGCTAAAGGCTAGAGCCATAGCTTTTTGCACTTCCTCATGAGAAAAAAACTCTCCTAACAGCCGAACTATAGATCTCAAATAAGGCGTGTTTTAACCAAAATACAAAATCCCTAATCACGGTTGTTGTTCATTGTGTTTGCATTGGCTATACAGCATTAAAGCATCATAAACATAGTCATTGGAGAATCGTACTGCATGTGTAGAAACTTCCAGGGCTCAGGGGCAGCTTACACTGAGGCAGCACTCCCCAAATACACTACAAAGCAAAACACCCAGAATTTACTGCATTTTCTATTTTTCTCTTTAACTCTGCATTGTTTGTAAAGGACCGTAAGTAAACACACTTTGATTTGAAGACACTGACAGCATGACCAGAGGGATGTGGAGCTCTGAATACTGAGTAGGGGCCTAAGGAAAAATAACTATTTCTATAACAGGAAAATACATACTGTTGTGGTGGCAATTGTTTTCGCTGTGAACAAACATTGATTTAATTGCTTTGCACCCTGTTGATATAATCCTGCAACTTAGCAGAGTAGATTTTTTATTTTCTTGCTGCCGATACTATAAAGTGGGCACATTGATTAGTTCGGAGCAGGGTCTGGTACATTTCACACAATTGTTACATAGCCTACTTGTCATTACCCATTACAAAGATGCAGCTTTGAGTGCAGTGCGTCTGCATTTTGTGCATCAATAACAAATATGACTAATACCAGTATCAATGCTTTACAAATCCGGACCTCATGTATCTCCAGTTAACAAAAAAGCAATTTGATGGCCCCTTTACAACATACTAAGTACACTGCCAGGACTTTACAATGGAAATGACTAAATAGCCTGTAAAAAAGGAACGGCTGTATGTAGTACGACTTAGAATTCATATGAAAAAAATCATCAATTCCTAAAAAAAATGACCAGGAAATGGTTCCAAAATAAACTGCAGGTGAATCAAAAGTATTAGCCAAAATGATTGTGACACGTCACATGGCGTGTTTTGCAAAATTTCTCAATTAACATAATGACAGTCATTTATAACCATTTCGTTCAGTGTGGTCATTGGCAGAGGTAAAAGTGAAATAGCCTCTCTCTTTCTAAACGAATCATTCTAGGATTATGTGAAAGTAGCTTGAGGAATGTTCCCACACGGGAACTGACAAGGCAACGTTCAGCTACACACAATTTAGTAGAACAAATGAGCGGTGAGATTGAGCCAAACAATCATGAGGCATTTAAATGTCAATTAGCCTCTCTTAGACTAGACACTGAACTTGTGTGATCTAAAAAATGCCATTTAAACTGTTTTACTTCATCATATAGAGAAGATAATAAAAAAAAGTTAACTATTGTAGAGTAACTGCATCTGGGCAAAAAATTTATCTTGCTACGTTTCACCTGATGAATCTGTCACTAGGATTCCACTAGAGGGGGACATTTCATTAAACTGCTGATTTAATATAAAATGTAACAGAAACACACGAGTCAGGTAAATGCTTGATGCTCTGCAGCTACTTTTCAATGCGAGAAGGTAATTGGACAACAAACACACGATGCCTTCAGAAAGTTTTCATACCACTTGACTTCTCCACATTTTGTTGTGTTACAGCCTGAATTCAAAATGTATTAAATATATTGTTTTTCTCACCGATTTACACACACAATACCCCATAATGACAAAGTGAAAACATGTTTTTAGAAATGTTAGCAAATTTATTGAAAATTAAATTAAGAAATATCTCAAACTGGCTAAGAAGTACACAAACCCATGTAAGGTCAAGCCATGTCTGGAACCTTCCAACAGTGAATATGAATGTTCCTTGTGGGATTTACGTTTAATTTTTTTTACCCATGTGCCTCCTGAAGGGGGAACGCACATTTAGTTGCCTCCAGATGACGCCGATTGACCTAGAAACGTGCTCACAGCTTGAAATTCCTCCCCATACCCCCATTTTAGAACTGTGGAATCCACATGCAGTGTAGTTAAAATTACAGGCAAATGGGCAATGAATCCATTTTGGGTGTACATTTGCACAGACCTGTCTCACATATGGCACTGTAAAAAAAAACAGGCCATCCATTTCTGTGTCATTAACCTTGTTGGTAACTGTTGCATGACGGTTTGATTCTTCCCAGGCCTGTTGATTCCCAAACATAATCCACAAGGTAAGACCTGGAACGATTTGTCCATTTGTATTTATTTAACTTTTCCAATTCATCATCAATAAAATTGATTTACTCTGAATAGAGCACATGGCAAAGGTGTATGTAAACTTCCGACTTCAACTGTACCTTCCGACTTCAACTTTCACTCCTCTAACAAACATGATAGAAGATCACTTGAGTGATGTTTGGTAGAGGTGTCATGACACATTGGATGTTCAGTGATGAGTGATCTGTGTTTGGTGGGCAGGAATCCTTGAGCCATCTCTGAGTTATACAGATGTCTGCTAAATAAACTGACAAATCACCACCATCTCTATGCAGATGATTTCCAAATGTGAGGGTCTGAGAAAACGTGTCTATATCTTAACATATATAAAGAGAGAAAACTGAGTGCACACACAAACACCGCACAGGTACAAATTCACACACACCCTCTCACACACGCACAGAAATGTACACTCCTAATGGAATGCGGTGATGGTAGTGCAGGTGCAGTGCATTTTTAAGAGGAGCAGAAGGTAGTGGAGCACTCATTACTCATGCATGCTGAGTGTGCAGAAAAATGGAGCAGGAGGATGCCCCTATGCTGTCTGAAAGCCTCCTGGCAGCACGCCTCTGATAGGGGTTCCCTCTGCTCCGCAGCCTCCAGGGACAGAGGAACTCCCAGGTGATTCACGCACACGGAGCACTGAAGCAGATATTATGTTCATTTGACTGTTAACGAGAGCTTACATGACTAACTAGTCATTTAAAACATCCCTCATTCTCACGGAGGTACAGTTTAGAGGTACAACATTAAACACACGCGGTCATCCTAATTCACATTAGGTCATAATGTTAATTGAGTGGGCCACTGCAGTGACCTTGAAGGATAATTGATTGGTGGAGTAGTTAGGTAAATAGGATTCAAATTAACATGATTCGTTGTTCATCATGCTGATTAATGACTGCAATACTCTAGTATTATAAGTGTTAGACCTCTAGTTCTGTGTAGTTTTCTTTTCTTTCAGAAAATGTTGTGTTTTGTATCTAGATGAATATAAGACTAATTGACTAATTATTTAATTTCAATACATGTTTAATTAGAAGGTTCTTTGTTGAGTATAGATTCACTTAGATCAATATTGTTTTGACTTTGAGTTAGTAACGAACAAAGGTCTGACTTGCATTTTGCTGCCCTCACGATTGCAAAGAAAAAGTTTGTTACACGCATCAGAAGCTTTAGTGGTCACCATTAATGATTAAGCACATACTCTCCAAGTCCAGTGAAAAATGGTAATCAGAGGGAAACATCTGCCGTATGTTTAGCATTGCGTTGCCCCTCAGTGTCATTCAAACATACTTTTTGTTTTGTTTTATTTTGACTTAATTTTGTTACTTTTATCTTTGACCATCATTCTATCCCCTGCCCAGCAACTCCACTCCCACTTGTCTCCAATTCCGCATCCCAACCCTCATCCCATCCCACTAATCTCTGCTGGCCACCCTCTTCGGATTTCTGCGCACCATATATCTTTCAACTATGCTGTGATGTTTAACATACAATTTGAATCTATCTAATCCAATAGAATCCACAGATTGAGAGTTGAAGATAAATACTTTTACTAAGAGTATTAGTATATTAGTAATTGACTGACGAGGTCTCTCCAGATCTCCCAACAATGCTGTTTCTAGGGTCAATTTTAGATTCATGTTATGCCTTTTCAGCCATTCCTGAACCAGAGACTAGAAACAGGCTACCTGAGGGTAATACCAAAACAAATGGTCTATTGATTCTGTATCCTCACAACAAAATCTGCAGAGCTGCAATGATTGTATGCCCAAAATATTCAACATTTTGTTGGTGGCAAGAATTCTGTACAATAATTTTAGCTGAAAAGCATGAAGTCTTGAATCTTGCGTTTTATATATCAACTCATACACCCTGTACCATGGAATTGGTACATCAAATATCTCTTCCCAACTATTTTGCAATCTGTATGGCACAGCTGTCAACATCATGGTCCTCAAATTAAACTGGTATACTTTCCTAATTATGCTATTTTTATTCCTCCGCCAGTTTTGATCCTTTATATTGGGCAGACAGACCAGTTCCCTACCTCCTCCTGCTGCCACCTGCATCCTCCATTTTTGGGGTAATGCTGTAATCAATTGGTAGTAATCTTGGATTGAGCAGACCTTCCCATACAATTCTGATAACTCCATGAAAGACAACTCTACCATTCCAATTTACAATATCATTTAAAAACAAAATACCCTTTTCAAACATATTTTCCATAAACACAGGTATTTTATCAACCAGCACATTTGAGGTAAGCCATAATATTTGTTGTCATATTTGTTCTATCTTTTAAGGGGGATGAAATTGAAATGGTAACCAGCTCTTTAATGCTTGTTTGAAAAAGAGAGATACTTTGAAAAAGGTTTCATTTTTAATTAATCAAAAATTAGACATGGCAATCTGCACAAAGGCAAAAAGGCCATTTTTAAATAATAGATGAGCTTTTCTTAGTAATCTACTTGAGAACCATTTAGGGTTCAAGTAAAACTTTTGTATAAGTGAAGCTTTTAGAGAGAGGTTTAGTGCTTTTATATTTTATCATCTCAACCCACCCTGTTCATATTCATTATATAGATAGGCCCACTTTATCTTGTCTGGTTTAGCATCCCAGATAAAGTGAAATATGTTTGCTTATATGATTTGAAAAACGAATCATCAGGAATAGGCAGCGCCATAAGTAAGTGAGTAAACTGAGATATGACTAAGGAGTTAATCAGGGCAATTTTTCCATAAATAGACAGATATTTACCTCTCCATGGTTGCAGAATCTTGTCTATTTTTACTAGTTTTCTATTGAAACTCATTGCGGAGAGATCATTTATATTTTTGTGATATGAATACCAAGAATGTCTACTTCACTGTCAGCCCATTTAATAGGTAAACTGAAGGCGTCATGTCTACTCCCTCTCCGGCGCTCGACGTCGCCAGTTTACTAATCAATGGCTTTGACAACCATCATTACGCGCACCTGCGCCTCATCACGAGACTCAACTGGACTCCATCACTCACTGATTACTTCCCCTATATCTGTCACTTCCTTAGGTTCATTCCCCAGGCAGTTTTGATTATGTGTTTCCTGTCCAGTCGCTACTCCTGGTTTTATCGGTCCATGTTCATTGTTTTATTAAACTTACCACCTGCTTCTCGACTCCCAGCATCAGCATTGCAGTAGGGTCATGTAAAAGTTGTATTTTTTCAAGATCCAATACGTAATATTGTACACTTATAATAATTAGGTTTTAGTCCAGAGAGTCCAGAAAAGCTATCTAGATCTTCAATGAGACATTGCAGGGATCTAGCTTGCCGACTTAATATAAAACTTGAGTCATCAGCATACATGGACACCTTTGCCTTGGATTTCTAATCCTCTAATATTGTTATTTGACCTGATTTTAATAGCTAGCATTTTGATGGCCATAACGAATAGATATGGTGACAGTGGACACCCTTGTTTAACTCCCCTTGACAATTCAAAACTCTCTGAGAAGTAGCCGCTATTTACTATTTTACACCTGGGGTTGCTATACCTTACTTTTACCCACTTTATGAAAGACTCACCGAATTTGAAAAAATCCAGGCGTTTATAAATAAAATCCAGTCTTACTTTATCAAAAGCCTTTTCAAAATCCTCTATAAATACCAGGCCTGGCTTCTTAGATGTTTCATGTTCTATTATTTCTAGTAGTTGTCGTATATTATGTCCAACATATCGTCCATGTAAAAAACCTGTCTGATCAGAATGAACAATACTTGGTAAAACCTTTTTAATTCTGAGTGCTATGCATTTCGCTAGTATTTTTGATTCACAACATTGAAGTGTAAGAGGCCTCCAGTTTTTTAGATTGGATCTTTATATTTGCCATCTGGGCCTTGTTTTAATAATAGTGAAAACAGACCTTCCTGCTGAGTACCTGACAGACTACCATTTCTGTAAGAGTAGTTAAAACAAGCTAATAATGGAGCTTTGAGTAAACCAAGAAAGGCTTTAATATACCTCTACTGGTATGCCATCAAGCCCTGGGGTTTTTCCAGACTGAAAGGATTTAATAGCCTCAAAGTTATTCCTCTGTAATTTGGCCTTCGCACTGATCTTTTTGTACACTTGTTAATTTTCAATT
Source organism: Coregonus clupeaformis (assembly GCF_020615455.1). Taxonomy (NCBI): domain Eukaryota; kingdom Metazoa; phylum Chordata; class Actinopteri; order Salmoniformes; family Salmonidae; genus Coregonus; species Coregonus clupeaformis. The sequence continues at coordinate 14,253,362 of NC_059218.1, read as the reverse complement.
TTTTTGTATTTGGAAATAATTCCTTACAGTAATCGTCATTTAGAGGGTGAGGATGAGACAGAAAAAATAAACATCTGCTTAAAATATTTAGCTTCCTCTTTTAAAATATCATTCTGAGAATCATAGATGACTCCGTCTTTAGTAACGTGATTCTACAATTTATCTTTGGTAGCGTTCCTGTGTTGGAGATTCAGGAAGAATTTAGTGCATTTTTTATCATATTCCATCCAGTTTGCTTTATTTTTGTATCAGATTACATTAGATCGTTCTTGAATAAGTTCCTCCAGTTCTTTTTTCTCTAACTTATTTTGTATTTCTGTAGTATCATTTTTATTGCTATCTACCTGTGTACTATTAGTTCATGTATTTTCACTGCTTTTTTATTATTGATGAATATTGAATTGAATTACCTCTGAAGGTACATTTAAAGGTGCCCAAACAATAAGGGGATTTGCTGAACCTATACTGTACTGGCATAATTCATTTATAAATTATTTTGTCTTAGTTAAAAATAAATTGTCCTCCAGTAGACTTTGATTACATTTCCAATATCCCTGTCCACGTGGAAATTCTGTAAGAGTTATGTGAAGGCCAATTAGATGATGATCCGATCGCATTCTGTCTCCTATCAATTCTTTTTAACCTTTGATGCAAGAGAGAAAGAGACAAGAAAGTAGTCAAGACGACTATTTGCACATTCAGATCACATTTTTTGTTAATTAATATCATCACACCTTTTGAGTGCTTTGTCCATGACAGAAAACATTTTCACCACCCCATTCCTTTTCCCACGCAACTTCATCTAAGGATGTAGAGTGTGTTTCCTGTAAACAGTATGTTATATTCCTTTTCTTTTTGACACGTAAAGACTGATCATCTTCTTTTAATAATCTAAGCCATTACAATTACAACTGGCTATACTTATTTCACCCCTTACCATAACTAGAGACTATTCACAGTCTAAATTGACCATAATTAGTGCTTGTAAAGTTACTGCCTTAAGAGGTATTATGACGGTCAAAATTAGAGATTTAAAATGTCTGCATGAAGTGAGTATAGCCTTAATATTCAGGATATTAATTGTAATCCATATTGTATCACCATCATAGTTGCATCATAGTGACGTCATAATTACATATAACATTTTTCATAGTAAAACACATCCCAGCATTTCCATAGCAATTGACGTTTCACCTGATTATGAAAGAGACCTTGCAATACTATAGAGACGGCTTCACTACAGTACAAATGTATCCCGTACAATATGTTATTATTTCCCAACGTCGCTGTTCTGATATCTTCCCATTCCTTGTTATAAACCTAGATAAACATGTAGACAAAGACATACAAAAGATAGACAAACAAAAAGCATATTAAATTATAGAAATGTTCTCGAGGAGAGAGGGAGAGAAGAGGGAGAAAGTGAGAGAGATCAAGTGTATGGTCCGTATGTGTAAGCGAGCGTGTAATTGAGTGTGTGTGTACGCATACAACTTCATAGTGTTAAGATATTTTTACAGTCCCCATAATTTATTTCCGTAACCTGACGTCCCCGTAGAATTTAGTGCAGCCATGGTGTTATGGAGATGTCTCGGAAGAGCTGTCCGTCTATAAAGAGTTTGTCCACAATGAGAAGGGCACGCTTATCCCTCTCCCTCTGTTGCCTTGTACAGGATACAGTCTCTTGCAATGTTCGTTTATGTCCTGGGGAAATTGGCCATTGAGACCGAATTTGGTTCCTTTAAGCATCCTTCCCCTGCTTTTGATCAGCTCCTTTTGTTGGTAGTGTTCAAATTTTGTGATGATAGGTCGGGGAACCTTTGTCTTGTCGCTCCGAGCTCCAAGTGTGTGAACTCGGTGGAAAGCCACCTTGTTTAGTCTCTAGAGAGTTTCAAGGTGGATTGCATGAACTTAAAAATCATACAATGTGATTTTCTGGATTTTTGTTTTAGATTCCGTCTCTCACAGTTGAAGTGTACCTATGATAAAAATTACAGACCTCTACATGCTTTGTAAGTAGGAAAACCAGCAAAATCGGCAGTGTATCAAATACTTGTTCTCCCCACTGTAACTGCTGTAGCCTATCGCCATCGCGTGTCATCTAACAAGAGCAAGCTGGCATCCCTCTTCTAATAGTCTATTAGTATAAGAAATGCAACAACAAAAACATTCCAACTAGCTATTCTAGTCTAGCTTTTGCTGTCAGCAATCTACACAAAATACTATAATGTCAAGTCTCCTCCCGTTGCTCCCCTCCGGCGCTCTGAATCGCCGGTTTACTGAGCCACCGGTCTGAGCGCACCACCTCGGCAACACAGGAATGGAATCCCAACGCATCCTAATCACCTCCAGCGCACCTGCACCTCATAATCTCATCACCACCACTATATAGCCCTGGACTGTTCAGTCAATGTTGTGTGTAATTGTTAGCGTCGTGTCCTTTTCTCGCTCTTTGCTATTCTCTTTCTCATTGTTAAGTAAACCTTTACCTTGTTAATTCCTGCGTCTACGTCCTGCCCCTTCGTATCCTCAGTACTCGTCACAGAATTACACACCTCTCACGAAAATGGATGCAGCAGGTAATCCTCCTGGAGTTTCCCAGCGCCTCGACCAGCACCAGCAGCAGCTTGCCCAGTTGAATGCCGCCATGCAGGAAGTGCTCCAAACTCTGGATAATCTGCCCAGCGTTCCAGTTCCACCTCAGGGAGCGGCAAATGCACCCAGTCCACCTGTTCCCGTGCTATCACCAACTTCTGAGGGACCCCTCGCCCTACCGGAGCGCTAAGACGGTAAAAATACTAAATGTAGCTGCTTCCTGCTACAGGTTTCACTTTATCTGGCACGTCAGCCTGGGGCATATCCATCTGACCAAGCTAGGATAGCACTGGTGATTTCGCTACTTAAAGGAAAGGCGCTGGATTGGGCCATGGCAGTCTGGGAAGGAGGTGAGGCCACGGCGCTTCCCTGCTCCACCTTCCTCACTCGGTTCAGGGCGGTGTTTGATCATCCCATGGAGGGAAAAGACGGGGGTGAGCGTCTCCTCCGGCTACAACAGGGAGAGGGGCCTGCATCCGAGCACGCTCTGAGCTGTCGCACGGTGGCGGCATCTTCCGGCTGGAATGAGCGTGCACTGCGCACAGCCTTCAGGAAAGGCTTACGGGAGGACATCAAGATGGAATTTGCATGTCGGGACGACGAGATGGACCTTGATACCCTCATCGCCACGTCCATCCGTCTTGATGACATATTGAGAGACAGACAGCGTTCCCAACACCTCCCGGAGCCTTGACGGTCACCCCATCCGAGCGATGGAAGCCGCCCTGCCTCCGAGTCCTCACCCATGGAGGTGTGCAGCACCCCCTACACCAGCACGGACCACAGATCTCCTGGCGGCTCCCAATCTAAGCGGAATGACTCCTGTCGCCGCTCCGTGAATGTTACGTCATCTCCTATCACAAAACCATTGTTTTTAGTTCCCATAACGGTGACTGGTTATTCCTTCTCTTCCATTTCCACTGCAATGATAGATTCCGGATCAGCGGGGAACCTTATAGATAGGGAGCTGGTCTCTGAATGGGGGTTGCCCACCGTGCCACTGCCTTCTCTGATACACGTCACCTCGCTGGACAATAAACCACTTACGCATGTCACTCTCCCCATCACCATTCCCACATTACCTGAGCACCACAAGGAGCTGTCATTCTACATGTCACCCCTTCACCAGATCATCTTGGGATTGCCCTGGCTCAGACTACACAACTCCACCATCAATTGGATCACCAAGAGGATCACAACCTGGTCCACCTCATGCCGGAAGACCTTCCTGCCGGTGGTTTGTCGTTCCACGTTAGTGGAGAGACCGGAGTGCCCTCCAGCCCAACATTCCACGTGAGTACGCAGATCTCTCCGATGTCTTCTCTTCATCAAAGGCTAGGTGTCTCCCTCCTCACAGGCCCTGGGACTGCGCCATTTACCTGCTGGAGGGACAACACCCCCAGAAGAGTCGCATTTACTCCCTTTCCATGGCAGAGACTGAGCAAATGGAGAAGTATGTGGCGGAGACCCTGAAACAGGGGTTCATCAGATGCTCTACCTCTACTGCCTCCGCTAGCTTCTTCTTCGTGGTCAAAAAAGATGGAGGACTGAGGCCGTGCATTGACTACAGGGGGCTGAACGCAGTCACCACCAAATACCGGTACCCCCTCCCTCTGGTTCCGTTGGCCATCGAGCAGCTACGAGGGGCCCGGTACTTTACCAAGTTGGACCTGAGGAGTGCCTACAACCTGATCTGAATCAGGGAAGGAGACGAGTGGAAGACGGCATTCAGCACTACCTCAGGCCACTATGAATACTGCGTCATGGCCTACGGCCTCGCCAACGCACCTTCTGTGTTCCAGTCCTTCGTAAATGACGTGTTCCGAGACATGCTGAGTAGACAGGTGGTGGTGTACATCAACGATATCCTGATCTACTTGGCTACGTTCGAGGAGCACGTCAGGGACGTCAGAGCTGTCATCCTCTGCCTCCGGGAACACAGCCTGTTGGTGAAGGGGGAGAAATGCGAATTCCACCAACAGGCCATCTCCTTCCTGAGATGCAGGATCAGTCCTCAGGGGGTGTTCATGGAAAGAGCGAAGACGGACGCCGTCAGGTCATGGCCAGTCCCTTCCACCATCAAGGGCCTACAGAGCTTCCTGGGCTTCGCCAATTTCTACCGGCGTTTCATCAAGTCCTTCAGCTCTTTAGCCGCCCCGCTCACCTCTCTCCTTAAGGGTGGGCCTCAGAAGCTAGCCTAGAACCCTGAGGCAGACGCTGCTTTCAAGGCTGAAGGAGAGGTTCACCACAGCACCCATCCTAAAATACCCAGATCCATCTTGTCCTTTCATCCTGGAGGTGGACTCATCTGAGGAGGGTGTAGGTGCGGTCCTCTCCCAGCGGCAAGGTAAGCCAGAGAAAATGTATCCCTGTGCCTTTTTCTCTAAAAAGCTTACCCCCGCAAAGAGGAACTATGGAGTTGGAAATAGGGAGCTGTTGGAGGTGGTCCTCGCTCTGGAGGAATGGAGACACTGGCTGGAGGGCGCACTCCATCCATTCCGGATTCTTACTGACCACCGGAATTTGGAGCACATACGGGCAGTGAAACAGATTAACTCTCGTCAAGCCAGGTGGGCCCAATTTCTTACTCGCTTTCAGTTCATTCTGTCCTACCGCCCAGGATCCCAGAATGTGAAAGCCGACGCACTCTCCAGGCTGCACCATACCGGAGAAAGGAAGGATCTGGGGGGGCCTATCCTGCCCCTGTCTTTCAATGTTGCACCTGTCGTTTGGGATGTGGACGAAGACATCCGCCTCACGGCTCATGAGGGGACAGCGCCTGCCAATGCCCCTCCGGGGTGCATGTATGTACCCACCAGTGTCCGTGACCACCTGCTGATCTGGGCGCACACCACCCTTACGACAGGGCACTGCGATGTTACGCATTCTCTATCATAAAAATACTGGTGGCCCAGCTAGGCTACTGATGTCTCTCGCTATGTCAACTCCTGTTCCGTATGTGCCCAAACGAAGACACCTCGGAATGTCCCGGCAGGCAACCTAGTTCCTCTATCCAGTGCCTCAGCGAACTTGGTCACACATAGACTTTGTCACGACCTCCCACGTTCTGACGGCTTCGCCACAGTCATGGTGGTCGTAGATTGGTTCTCAAAATCATGCCGTTTTTTCCCACTAACTGGTCTTCCTTCTGCTCTCCAGGTCGCTAAGGTCCTGTTCCAACAGGTCTTTCGGCACTATGGACTTCCGGAGGACATCGTCTCAGGCCCCCAATTCACCTGCCGAGTGTGGAAGGCTTTCCTGGAGAAGATCGGGGCCACGGCAAGCCTCACTTCCGGGTATAGGCAGCAGTCAAATGGGCAGGTGGAGCGCTTTAACCAGGAGCTGGGGAGGTTTTTTTCATTGCCGCTGTCAGGACCGGCAGGGTGAGTGGGCGAGGTTTCTTCCCTGGGCAGAAAATGCCCAGAACTCCCTCGTTCACTCATTCATGGGGCTCACTCCCTTCCAATGCATCTTGGGGTACCAGCCGGCCCTGGCCCCTTGGACACCCAGCCAGACCGATGCACCCGCTGTCGACGAGTGGTTCCACAGGTCTGGGATGCCGCCCATATCCGTCTCCAGAGGGCCATTTGTCGGCAGAAGAACCAAGCTGATCTTCACCGCAGTGAGGCTCCCGTATTCCAGCCTGGTGATCATGTCTGGCTGTCCACTCGAAACCTCCCTCTCCGCCTGCCCAGCAACAAACTGAGCCCCCAGTTTGTGGGGCCGTTTAAGGTCCTCCGGTGGATTAATGAGGTGTCGTACCGGCTACTCCTTCCCCTTCACTACCGTGTCTTACCCACTTTTCATGTGTCTCTCCTCAGGCCGGTGGTCCTGGTCCTCTGGCGGATGCCGTCCCTCGGGGTACGCCCCCTACGCCTCTGGACATTGACGGGAGTCCGGCGTATGCGGTGAGGGACCTGCTGGACTCCGTGGGGGACGGCTCCGTTACCTGGTGGACTGGTAGGGGTATTGCCCTGAGGAGAGGAGCTGGGTTCCGGCTGGGAAGTTCTGGACCCCAACCTAATTCGGGACTTCCACCGTCGCCGCCCTGACCGGCCCACTCCTTGTCCTCTGGGTCGTCATCTAGGCCGGGGACATCCTGCGTGAGCACTGTCATGTCTCCTCCCGTTGCTCCCCTCCGGCGCTCTGATTCGCCGGTCTACTGAGCCACCGGTCTGAGCACACCACCTCGGCAACACAGGAATGGAAACCCAACGCATCCTAATCACCTCCAGCGTACCTGCACCTCATCATCTCATCACCACCACTATATAGCCCTGGACTGTTCAGTCATTGTTGTGCGTAATTGTTAGCGTCGTGTCGTTTACTCGCTCTTTGTTATTCTCTTTCTCATCGTTAAGTAAACCTTTACCTTGTTGATTCCTGCGTCTGTGTCCTGCCTCTTCGTATCCTCAGTACTCGTCACATATGTCAAATAATGTCACATATAAATACAAAAATACAAACTAAAATACAGTCGTTGCATAAGTATTCAGCCCCTTTGTTTAGGCAAGCCTAAATTAGTTCAGGAGTAAAATTTGGCTTGACAAATCAGTTACCTGGACTCACTCTGTGTAAAATAATAGGGGTTGACATGATTTTGAATGACTAACCCTTCCTCTGTCCCCCATTCAACATCTGTAAGGCCCCTCAGTCAAGTATTGGATTTCAAGCAAAGATTCAAACTACAAAGACCAAGGAGCTTTTCAAAAGCCTCATAATTATGGGCAATGATTGGTAGATGGGTAACAACAACAAATTAGACATTTAACCTCTTCATCACTAGGCGCCTGGCTAAAGTGCCTGCCTCAAATGCATGCCCAAATTGAATAGAGTATATCTCCAAAACGACAAAGGCTATAAACATAATCTTGGTAGAAAATGAAAGGTAACACATGTGAGATGTATCTTGAAGTGAAATAATTAATGTGGGTATTACTGTGTCAGAGTACATGAAGCTAGAACACATTCCGCCTGAAAGTAACTTCAGGTTTTATAGGGAATGCTTTATTGGACTTATGCAGCTGCAGCCCCTAAACACTATGGGACCATAGCCCAATATCTGATGAGTACTTATGTGATGTTTGATGCCAGTAAAGTAAATCAAAGTTGTAGGGGTTTTAGTTGAAGTATTTTTAGGCGGATTACCAAATGGAGACATTTGGGTAGATTTGGGTGCCATTTGACTTTTATCAGGTACCAGACAGCAAAAGTCATTTAATTTCACCAACATACCACTATATGTGTACATTCCATCAAAATACAACTGTGTTGATGTTGTTTCCAATGTTCTCCCAGACCTCTATACGTGTTCCCATTAAAATAAACCATACAATGGGAAAGTTTGACTCCAAACTGAACAGATTTATTAGAAACTATAAACAAATGTAAAAAAAAAAAGTCCACACATCCCAAAACTGTAAACAATGATATGGTGTCCTTGGGTGGGTTGTCACACAAAATGTAGACCCTTTTTACCCTAAAACTTGCTGTCGTGCCAATCCTTGAAACAGTTACGCTTTGATGTAAGGCACAAAGGGACTTGGCACTTCGTGCAGTACACAGGTGTTTTCACTTTAGGGATGCCAACATCCAGACATCTCCTTCCTTTCTTCCTGTCTTTGCTGGCATCATAACCATAGTATTCTGGCATGCAGGATGTTGGTGGTGGTCGTGGTGGAGGTTGTGGTTCAGACTGTTTAGCAAAGCTCACTATTTCTGTGAGTAGCTTTTCCCTGAACTTCTTCAGTGGGTACGGCTTAGTGGGGTTGTTCTTATGGAGTTCTTTGTGAAGTAGGAAACTATTTACAACAGCAATATCAACAAAATGAAAAAGAAAAGTCGTATACCATTTCATCGTCTTCTGGTTTGCACAAGTGCAGTGACCACATGATTGCTTCAAAACGGTCTTGTGTCATAGTGTCTCCAGGGAAGTGGAAATTATATGGCCATTCCTTCCTCCAGTAGGTGCCCCTCTCGTGTACAGAGACAAGCCCTGAGTATAGCAGAATTGCCAGGAAAATGTAAAAATCTCTCATCGTTAGTGGTATCCAAGTGAATTTCAGTCCGGACTGCAGTCTTTTGGCAGCATTTGCATTAGTGTTGCAAATGATTGTGCGGAAAACTGAAGTGCTGAAAAACAGTTGAAAGAGTGAAAGTGGAGACCATGACGCAGTGGTGTCGATTGTGGGGCCTGGGACTCTGGTGGGCATAAACCGGATTGTGTCTGGTCGTTCATCATTCTCTTCTCTATTATGCCACCTATCTTCTTCTTCCTCTTCTTCCTCCCCGACTCTTGGAGTGGCAGGCCTACCTCCACCACGCTTACTTGGATGCGCTGACTTTGAGAACGCTTTCCCTTTTCTTTTGGGTTGAGGGCTCTTTACAGGGGACTCAGTGTCCAATGAAGACCGTGGCCGAGGGAGGGGAGCAGAAGTGCGTTGTCTAGACAAGCGGCCAGGCTGAGGAAGAGGAGGCTCTGCCTGAGGAAGGGGAAGCTGTGGCTGAGGAGGCAGATGCTCTGGCTGTGGCTCATCACCCCTATAATCGTCTTCACTGTGCAAACAAGACAAAAGAGAAAAGAAAATCATGACTAAAACACACTTGTATTCATTCATTGACAAATCTGACTCAAAACAGTCAGATATATAAAATAAATAAAGTTAGAACTATGAGAATGTTGACTAAAGTGATAATTCAGTGAAAAGAAATAATACACATAGCATTCTATTGTAAGTAAACTTGCGTGTGGGCCTCTAAGCTAAGCTAGCGCTAACTTACGTTGAGCTTCAGTTACTCAAATATATATATTTGAGAATGCATGTTTTGTACTCATACAATAAATTAGTAATATTAGTATTAGAAGTAAGAAATAACAATGGGATTACATACTCTTCTGATGCTTGAGTAGGGCCCTGGACACGATAACCTTCATTCTCGTCGTTGGGGTCTGGTTCGTCCGGTCTAAGCAGGTCCTCATTGTCCGATTCAGAGTCAATGGGGATACATGGAGTCCAACTTTCATCTGTTACAATTAATAACGTCTCTGTAACTGTATATTTGTTACTAGAGCCTGCCATATTTTTATCAACTTTGCGTTTTCCCTCCGAAATTCAAGTGCTGTTGTGCACTCTGCGTAACCGTGCATAATGCAGCAAGTCAACTAATATGAGACAATGAGGTGCGCACTTGGATATTTCAACAACCGGATGGTCGATTTTGACATGTGACCCCTCTATCGAAAGCTCTGGATCAGTATAATTAAATTAGCACAAATGCAAGCCACTGGGATTGCATCATATATCAAGAAGATGGCGACAAAACAGTGCCTATTGTGATTGAAACAAACTACTGACTTCAAACACATTGTTGGCCATGTAAAACGATGAAAACTCATTGAAATCGACTTGGAATGAGAGACACGAGTATCTTTTCAAGTGGCTTTATTCGATCAGACACTACTTTTGGTAACAAAAACAACAAAGGTAAGACGCAGTTTGTTGTTGTGATAAAAAAAATGGACATTTGTTATTGACGTTCTTTGATTAATAGTTTAGTGAATGTTGGTCATAGAGGAACACGGCTATCACTGTTGGAATCTGTGAGGTACCAGCTTTCGAATGGTGTATCGTTTGTGTAGATAGGTTGAGAAAAATAAGTTATGTCTACGAATATATGGGCATGCACGGTTTCAAAATACAGTACTGGTTTTGCTATATGCTTATATATTTGCTTGGAGTCTGAATATTATTTCATTTGGGCAACAACAGTTTAGCTAGATTCACAGTTGAGACGCTTCTCGTTCCAGTAGTGTATAACATTCAGGTATTTACACATGTTTAAAAACCGTACTACGTCATTGTTTGAGATTGCGGGAGGAGTACCCCGGAAATGGGGAACCTCGTGATGAAGAGGTTAATATATCTTTAAGTATGATCAAGTTAATAATTATGCTGTGGATGATATATTCACCTATCCAGTCAAATCAATGATAAAGTTGTCCTTTTAAACTGAACTGCAGGACAGGAATGACACTGCTCAGGGATGTTACCATTGGTGATTTAATTACAGCTACAGAGTTCAATGTCTGTGATGGTAGAAAACTGAGGATAGATCAAGAACATTGTAGTGACTCCACAATAATGACCTAAATGACAGAGTGAAAAGAAGAATACAAATATACAGAATACAAATATTCCAGAACTTGTATCTTGTATGCAACAAGGCACTAAAGTAATACTGAAAAAAGAAAACACAGCAAAATAATACACTTTTTGTCCAAAATGCAAAGCCTTATGTTTGGGGCAAATCCAACACACATCGCTGAGTAACTGCCTCCTTATTTTCAAGCAGGGTGGTGGCTACATCATGGTATGGGTATGCTTGAAATCGACAAATACTGGGGAGTTTTCAGGATAAAAAGAAACGGGATGGAGCTAAACACCAGCAAAATATTAGATGAAAACCTGCTTCAGTCTGCTTTACACTAGAGATTAGGAGAGGATTTCACCTTTCAGCAGGACAATAACCTACAACACAAGGCCAAATATACAGTGCATTCGGAAAGTATTCAGACTTTTTCCACATTTTGTTACGTTACAGCCTTGTTCTAAAATTGATTTTTATTTCTAAAATTGTATTTTTTCCTCATCAATCTATACACAATACCCCATAATGACTAAGCAAAAACTGGTTTTTAGACATTTTTGCAAATGTATAAAACCAAAAAAACAGATATCACATTCACAGTGAGGGAAAAAAGTACTTGATCCCCTGCTGATTTTGTACGTTTGCCCACTGAAAAATAAATGATCAGTCTATAATTTTAATGGTAGGTTTATTTGAACCGTGAGAGACTGTCACGCACTGACTCAGGGGACTCTTATATGTTGAGTCAGGGTGTGAATATTCTATGTTGTGTTTTCTATGTTACAGTCTAGGTGTTGTATATCCATGTTTGGCCGGGTGTGATTCCAAATCAGAGACAGCTGTCGCTCGTTGTCTCTGATTGGGGATCATACTTAGGCAACCTATTGGCATTCATTAGTTGTGGGATCTTGTTCTGTGAGTAGGCTTGTATTGTGTTTAGCCTTAGGACTTCACGTGTCGTTGGTTTGTTGTTTTTGTTGTATGTTTCTCGGTGAAATAAACATGTACGCATTTCATGCTGCGCCTTGGTCTGACCCGTCCTTAAACGAATGTGACAGAGACAGAATAACAACAAAAAATTCCAGAAAAACGCATGTCAAAAATGTTACAAATTGATTTGCATTTTAATGAGGGAAATAAGTATTTGACCCCCTCTCAATCAGAAAGATTTCTGGCTCCCAGGTGTCTTAAAGGGAGTGCTCCTAATCTCAGCTTGTTACCTGTATAAAAGACACCTGTCCACAGAAGCAATCAATCAATCAGACTCCAAAGTCTCCACCATGGCCAAGACCAAAGAGCTCTCCAAGGATGTCAGGGACAAGATTGTAGACCTACACAAGGCTGGAATGGGCTACAAGATCATGACCAAGCAGCTTGGTGAGAAGGTGACAACAGTTGGTGCGATTATTCGCAAATGGAAGAAACACAAAAGAACTGTCAATCTCCCTCGGCCTGGGGCTCCATGCAAGTTCGCACCTCGTGGAGTTGCAATGATCATGAGAACGGTGAGGAATCAGCCCAGAACTACACGGGAGGATCTTGTCAATGATCTCAAGGCAGCTGGGACCATAGTCACCAAGAAAACAATTGGTAACACACTACGCCGTGAAGGACTGAAATCCTGCAGCGCCCGCAAGGTCCCCCTGCTTAAGAAAGCACATATACAGGCCCATCTGAAGTTTGCCAATGAACATCTGAAAGATTCAGAGGAGAACTGGGTGAAAGTGTTGTGGTCAGATGAGACCAAAATCGAGCTCTTTGGCATCAACTCAACTCGCCCTGTTTGGAGTAGGAGGAATGCTGCCTATGACCCCAAGAACACCATACCCACCGTCAAACATGGAGGTGGAAACATTATGCTTTGGGAGTGTTTTTCTGCTAAGGGGACAGGACAAGTTCACCGCATCAAAGGGACGATGGACGGGGCCATGTACTGTCAAATCTTGGGTGAGAACCTCTTTCCCTGTCATGCCCTGGCTCTGGGGACTCTTAAATGTTGAGCCAGGGTGTGGACTTGTTATGTTTAATTTTCTGTGGGTTTTGTTCTAGATCGTTTATTTCTATGTTGGCCAGGGTGGTTCCCAATCAGAGACAGCTGTAGCTTGTTGTCTCTGATTGGGGCCATACTTAGGCAGCCTTTTGGCATTTTAGTTTTGTGGGATCTTGTTCCGTTTGGTTTGTGTTATGACCTAGGACTTCACGTATCGTTTTGTTGTTTTGGTTCATGTGTACACTTCAATAAAGTATGTACGCCTATCACGCTGCGCCTTGGTCCGCTTCTGTCGACGTTCGTGACAGAAGATCCCACCAAGAGAGGACCAAGCAGCGTGCCAAACAGGACAAGTTGGCGATGTCCCAGGTGGGCGAATGGTGGTCTTGGGAGGACATATTCGCGGGCAGAGGGCCATGGGCAAAAATAAATGCCCAGGCAGGAGAGGAGAGACGGCGCCAACCGTGCCGACGACGGACACGTGAGAGGCAACCCCAAGTAATTTTTTTGGGGGGGGCACACGGCGTGGACGACGGGGCTGCTGGAGGCAGCTACAGGGCGCATCGGCGATCTAGGAGAGGAGGCCACCAGGTTTGGGGGGCTGGAAGGGTGGTTGGCGGAGCCAGAGGTAGAGCAGAGCCAACTCCCCGTACTCAGGCTAGGCAGCATGAGACTGGGCAGGTTCCGTGATATGCAGAGCCACGTACTGTGCCGCGAGTGTTCCGGCACAATCCTGTACGTCCTGTGCTAGCACCACACACGTGTCGTGCTAAGGTGGGCATGCAGCCAGGACAGAGAGTGCCGGCTCAACACTCGTGGCCTCCAGTACCCCTCCTCGGTCCCGGATATCCTGCGCCAGTGCCACGTGCTGTAGAGCCAGTACGAGTGCACAGCCCTGTACGTCCTGTGCTGATGCCTCACACAGATTGTGTGGAAATAGGCATTCAGCCAGGACGGGATGTGTCAGCTCTCCGCTCCAGACATCCAGTCCGTCTCCACAGTCCAGCCCGGCCTGTTCCTGTCCCTCGCACCAAGCCTGTGGTGCGCGTCGTCAGCCCGGTCCGGCCTGTTCCTGCTCCCCGCACCAAGCCTATGGTGCGTGTTCCCAGTCCAGCCCGGCCTGTTCCTGCTCCCCGCACCAAGCCAGTGGTGTGCGTTGCCAGCCCGGTCCGGCCTGTTCCTGCTCCCCGCACCAAGCCAGTGGTGCGCGTCGTCAGCCCGGTCCGGCCCGTTCCTGCTCCCCGCACCAAGCCAGTGGTGCGCGTCGTCAGCCCAGTCCGTTCCTGCTCCCCGCACCAAGCCAGTGGTGCGCGTCGCCAGCCCGGTCCGGCCCGTTCCTGCTCCCCGCACCAAGCCAGTGGTGCGCGTCGTCAGTCCGGCACGGTCCGTGCCTGTTCCACCGGTGCCTGGTCCGGCACCAGTCAGCTGCTCCACTCCGGAGCCAGAGCAATCCGCTCCACCGGTGTCCAGTCCAGCTCTGGCCAGCGGGACCAGACCAGGGGCGCTACGGTGGGTAGAGGGAGAGTGGTGGTCACGCCCGGAGCTGGATCCGCCTCCGAGGCGGAATGCCCACCCGGCCCCTCCCCTGTTGTGTTTGGTTGGCGCGGTCGCAGTCCGCGCCTTTGGGGGGGGGGTACTGTCACGCCCTGGCTCTGCGGACTCTTAAATGTTGAGCCAGGGTGTGGACTTGTTATGTTTAATTTTCTATGGGTTTTGTTCTAGATCGTTTATTTCTATGTTGGCCAGGGTGGTTCCCAATCAGAGACAGCTGTAGCTCGTTGTCTCTGATTGGGGACCATACTTAGGCAGCCTTTTGGTATTTTAGTTTTGTGGGATCTTGTTCCGTTTGGTTTGTGTTATGACCTAGGACTTCACGTATCGTTTTGTTGTTTTGGTTCGTGTGTACACTTCAATAAAGTATGTACGCCTATCACGCTGCGCCTTGGTCCGCTTCTCATAACGATCGTGACAATCCCTCAGCCAGGGCATTGAAAATGGGTCATGGATGGGTATTCCAGCATGACAATGACCCAAAATGGGGATGAAATACTTTTTTCCCTCACTGTACATAAGTATTCAGACCAGGTTCTGGCTGGGCCACTCAAGGACATTCAGAGACATTCCCAAAGCCACTGCTGCATTGTCTTGGCTGTGTGCTTAGGGTCGTTGTCCTGTTGGAAGGTGAAACTTCGCCCCAGTCTGAGGTCCTGAGCGCTTCATCAAGGATCTCTTTCTACTTTCCTCCGTACATCTTTCCCTCGATCCTGACTAGTCTCCCAATCCCTGCCACTGAAAACCATCCCCACAGCATGATGCTGCCACCACCATGCTTCACCGTAGGGATGGTGCCTGGTTTCCTCCAGACGTGACTCTTGGCATTCAGGCCAAAGAGTTCAATCTTGGTTTCATTAGACTGGAGAATCTTGTTTCTCATGGTCTGAGAGTCCTTTCGGTGCCCTTTGGCAAACTCCAAGCGGGCTGTCATGTACCTTTTTTACTGAGGAGTGGCTTCCGTCTGGCAACTTTGCCATAAAGGCCTGATTGGTGGAGTGCTGTAGAGATGGTTGTCCTTCTGGAAGGTTCTTCCATCTCCACAGAGGAGCTCTAGAGCTCTGTCAGAGTGACCATCGGATTCTTGGTCAAAACTCGTTTTTCAACCACTCCACAAAATTCTTGTTAACAAACTATAGTTTTGGCAAGTCAGTTAGGACATCTACTTTGTGCATGACACAAGTAATTTTTCCAACAATTGTTTACAGACAGATTATTTCACTTATAATTCACTGTATCACAATTCCAGTGGGTCAGAAATTTACATACACTAAGTTGACTGTGCCTTTAAACAGCTTGGAAAATTCCAGAAAATGATGTCATGGCTTTAGACGCTTCTGACATAATTTGAGCCAATTGGAGGTGTACCTGTGGATGTATTTCAAGGCCTACCTTCAAACTCAGTGCCTCTTTGCTTGACATCATGGGAAAATCAAAAGAAATCAGCCAAGACCTCAGAAAAGAAATTGTAGACCTCCACAAATCTGGTTAATCCTTGGGAGCAATTTCCAAACGCCTGAAGGTACCACGTTCATCTGTACAAACAATAGTTCTCAAGTATAAACACCATGGGACCACGCAGCCGTCATACCGCTCAGGAAGGAGATACATTCTGTCTCCTAGAGATGAACGTACTTTGGTGCGAAAAGTGCAAATCAATCCCAGAACAACAGCAAAGGACCTTGTGAAGATGTTGGAGGAAACCGGTACAAAAGTATCTATATCCACAGTAGAACGAGTCCTATATCGACATAACCTGAAAGGCCGCTGAGCAAGGAAGAAGCCACTGCTCCAAAACCGCCATAAAAAAGACAGACTACGGTTTGCAACTGCACATGGGGACAAAGATCGTACTTTTTGGAGAAACGTCCTCTGGTCTGATGAAACAAAAATAGAACTGTTTGGCCATAATGAGCATCGTTATGTTTGGAGGAAAAAGGGGAATGCTTGCAAGCCGAAGAACACCATCCCAACCGTGAAGCACGGGGGTGGCAGCATCATGCTGTGGGTGTGCTTTGCTGCAGGACTGGTGCACTTCACAAAATAGATGGCATCATGAGGAAGGAAAATTATGTGGATATATTGAAGCAACATCTCAAGATATTAGTCAGGAAGTTAAAGCTTGGTCGCAAATGGGTCTTCCAAATGGACAATGACCCAAAGCAGACTTCCAAAGTTGTGGCAAAATGGCTTAAGGACAACAAAGTAAAGGTATTGGAGTGGCCATCACAAAGCCCTGACCTCAATCCTATAGAACATTTGTGGGCAGAACTGACAAAGTGTGTGCGAACAAGGAGACCTACAAACCTGACTCAGTTACACCAGCTCTGTCAGGAGGAATGGGCCAAAATTCACCCAACTTATTGTGGGAAGCTTGTGGAAGGCTACCCGAAACGTTTGACCCAAGTTAAACAACTTAAAGGCAATGCTACCAAATACTAATTCAGTGTATGTAAACTTCTGACCCACTGGGAATGTGATGAAAGAAATAAAAGCTTAAATAAATAATTATCTTTAGTATTATTCTGACATTTCACATTCTTAAAATAAAGTGGTGATCCTAACTGACCTAAAACAGGGAATATTTACTAGGATTAATTGTCAGGAATTGTGAAAAACTGAGTTTAAATTTATTTGGCTAAGGTGTATGTAAACTTCCGATTTCAACTGTATTAGGTCTAATATTACTGTAGCATAGGCTATGCTGCAGCAAATGTACCTGTCACAAGAAAAAAAGTTACCAGCTGATGAGATGATACATGCATTTAGAACTGCATTCCATATGAGATGCGCTGTCTGTCCCCACCTTGAGTGTTGATGATTGATCATGCAGATATCAGAGCAGAGAAGGCAATAGAGAAGAAAGATTTAGGCATCGTATATAATTTAACAGTTCCATTTCACGTCATGCTGTTTATATAAATAATTTACCGGTTCTTCACAGTTAGTTATCCTGGGAAATGGGAGTGGGTTTGGGTGGTAAATCTCGGTAACCCGGTTCCTGCTATGAAACCCTAACGCACACATACACACACACTCTCTCTCTCTCTCTCTCTCTTCCTTTCTCAAAGTTTAGAAACACATTCCCTGTGTTAGGGGATTTGCTGGACTATCTGACCCAGACAACCATTATTAAACTGCTGACAGTACACTGATGAGGTGCTTTCAAAGAACATGATGTATTGTTGTTTTACATTTCCACTGCTCTGCACTGTCTGTAAAATTGGGTCATGGCACTTTGACCCCTGTATTTTTACATTGCCTGATGATGGGTCGTTTGAGTCTGTCGTGAAAGATACAGATGTTCCTGGCTTCATCTCATGTAGGTTAATCTCAGCTCTTGTATAAACTGTAGTTGCACACTAGATGGCAGTGTTGCCCATCTGTGAGCGACAACGAAGTGAACAAAACCAGAGTTTCCTCTATATAGGCTACTGTATCTCTGCTACATGTAAGTCTTCTGCAACTGTATACCACAACAATCTTCCATCTCCTTTTCCAAATGAACCCAGAAAACCACTGTAGGCTCCTCTCAGCTCGAGCTGTACAGATTACAGCCCAGCGTTGTGGGTGTAAAATAGGCCCTTTGTGTCCTCGACAACCAAAATACGACTGGTCTGTGGCGGAGGAGAGACAGATAAAACCCATGGAACAATACGGTTGCTTCCCAAACGGCACCCTATTACCTATATACCTTAGTGCACTACTATATACCCTAGTGCACTATTTAGGGAACAGGGTGCCATTTGGGATGCAGCCCATGTGTGAGCTGGAGGTCAGTGCAATAGAGGGGTCTACAGCTGCACTGCAGAGGTGGAAGGGGCAGCTGTTTCCCTACTGGCTCTACCGATCTACTGGATGCCCCTGCAGATGTGGTGGGGGTAATCAATACTGTAGTATTTACTATAGTTAGAAAAGGAGTGTTCTTTTGCAGATAATACTGTAGTATTTACCATAGTATTCTACAAGTGCTATACATGTTCGAGTGATACTACAGTGTGTAGTATAGTATTCTATAGTATACTACAGTTTACTACATAATTCTATAAGTACTGTAGTATTCTAAAGTAAACTGTAGTATTTTTTCATGTGGGTCTACTGTGTAGGACATGAAGCACGTCCCGGTAGCAGTAGTCATATAATGAGACTCATTGTAGCACATGGCCTGTATCTGAGTTGTAGGCAGAGTGCCTGCTTTTTGTATTATCCTTGAGAGATCCCCATCAATAACTGATACTGCCTTCGTAAAATGGGGTAGTGTTTTTCTTTCACCTTCTACTTAACGCACAAAGAGACTTCATGTAGAAAGCTAGAGGATTTTGGATTTACAGCAGAGATACGGACGGTACAAGAATGCAAGACAAGACCCATATGATTCAACCAATGTCCTCATCTTTCACCAAACATACCCATTTTTGTCCATTGGCTTTTGTTCTGTAAACTTCCAACGGGCATGAAATAACAGATCCAAACACTCAACCCTGCACACTCACTTCAAGCAGTCAGAGGACTGCCCGAATTTGGCATGACACGCACTGTGCACGCATCAGAATTGAAGTAATCATAGAAGTGCCCGAAGATTTAGGTCATATTTTGAAATAATGTATAAATCACACCTTCAGGTTATAACCTACTCTATTTACAACTCGTGAGGAGGTGCTAGAGTGTCTGCGAAATGACTGATATGTCATAATGTCTTTACTAGGCTAATTCCTATAAGAATATTTATACTGTTGGTCTTGCCAGTTTGTGCACTATGCTTTATTTGTGTAGTATTATGAATAGAGGAATATCAATGACCAATCCTCTAAGTACAGTTTATGTCATTGAAATGATTGGTTTGGCACCAGTTCATTATGATGTCATGTTTTGAAGGACAATTTCTTGCAGACATGATCTAGGGCCTAGCCAAATGATCTAGGATCTATTCATTCTGGTCCATTCTACATTTAGATTACTATATATTTTTTTTTTTACCCACAACCAGGGTGGTTCAATACCCACCATAGACTCTATGGAATAGGTTGAACTATATAGTCACAATCACCAAAGCTACATCCCAAATGGCACCCTACTCCCTTAATAGAGCAATGTGTCAATGCAAATAGTCCGGGTGGCCATTTTATTAATTGTTCAACAGTCTTATGGCTTGGGGGTTGAAGCTGTTAAGGAGCCTTTTGGACCTAGACTTGGCGCTCTGGTACCGCTTGCTGTGCGGTAGCAGAGAGAACAGTCTATGACTTGGGACACTGGAGTCTTTGACAATTTTTTGGGCCTTCCTCTGACACCGCCTAGTACATAGGTCCTGGAATGGCAGGAAGCTTGGCCCCAGTGATGTACTTGGCTGTACGCACTACCCTCTGTAGCGCCTTACAGTCGGATGCCGAGCAGTTGCCATATCAGGCGGGGATGCAACCGGGCAGAATGCTCTCAATGGTGCAGCTGTATAACATTTTGAGGATCTGGGGACCCATGTCAAATATTTTCTCCTGAGGGGGAAAAGGCGTTGTTGTGCCCTCTTCACGACTGGCTTGGTGTGTTTGGACCATGATAGTTTGTTGGTGATGTGGACACCAATGAACTTGAAACTCTTGACCCGCTCCACTACAGCCCTGTCAATTGTAATGGTGGTGTGTTCGGCCCTCCTTTTCCTGTAGTCCACAATCAGCTCCTTTGTCTTGCTCACGTTGTGGGAGAGGTTGTTGTCCTGGCA
Source organism: Coregonus clupeaformis (assembly GCF_020615455.1). Lineage (NCBI taxonomy): Eukaryota > Metazoa > Chordata > Actinopteri > Salmoniformes > Salmonidae > Coregonus > Coregonus clupeaformis. Next base: position 14,233,365 of record NC_059218.1, on the reverse strand, counting down.
CCACACTGCAAGGTCTCTGACCTCCTCCCTATAGGCTGTCTCATCATTGTCGATGATCATGCCTTCCACTGTTGTGTCGTCAGCAAACCTAATGATGGTGTTGGAGTTGTGCTTGGCCCTTCAGTTGTGGGTGAACAGGGAGTACAGGAGGGGACTAAGCACGCACCCCTGAGGGGCCCCCGTGTTGAGGATCAGCGTGGCAGATGTGTTGTTGCCTACCCTTACCACCTGGGGGTGGCCCATCAGGAAGCCCAGGATCCAGTTGCAGAGGGAAGTGTTTAGTCCCAGGGTCCTTAGCTTAGTGATTAGTTATGTGGGCACTATGGTGTTGAACGCTGAGCTGTAGTCAATGAACAGCATTCTCACATAGGTGTTCCTTTTGTCCAGGTGGGAAAGGACAATGTGGAGTGCGATTGAGATTGCGTTATCTGTGGATCGGTTGGGACGGTATGCGAACTGGAGTGGGTCTAGGATTTCCGGGATGATGGTGTTGATGTGAGCCATGACGAGCCTTTCAAAGCACTTCATGGATACCGACGTGAGTGCTACGGGGCGGTAGTCATTTAGGCAGGTTACCTTCTCTTTCTTGGGCACAGGGACTATGGCGGTCTGCTTAAAACATGTAGGTATTACAGGCTCGGTCAGGGAGAGGTTGAAAATGTCAGTGAAGGCACTTGCCAGTTGGTCCACGCATGCTCTGAGTACACGTCCTGGTAATCCATCTGGCCCCGCGGCCTTGTGAATGTTGACCCGTTTAACCCTTTGACGCGTATGATCACGTATGTTTTTATCATTGTTGAGTGGTCCCTGCAGCGTACGATCTCAAATGTGTCATTGGAACAGTAGCAACAGAACGTATGACGCAACAAACGCGTCTAAACAGCATTGTTGTCTGAACAGCATCTAAATATTTTTTTGTACTGATGGAAAATAAAGGTCTTACACTTTATTCCTCAATTTTACCTTTTATTGTAAAAGATAAATGCGAACTTCATCATCCAAACATCACACGGAACACATCCACAGCCAAACTCATTCAATAAACCAGTCTAAATTACAAAAAACTAAACAGAAGTTAGCGACCTAACAGCTAGACTAGTTTACAATGTACAACATCTCTGGTGAGCACGAGAGACTAACGTAATGTTGTTTAGAAAATAAATGCGTGTCAGCTAAGCTAACAGCAACTAAATTCTTTATGATGGCAGCCATGTTTGTTTATGTTTGACTTCGCGAAAACTCCCTAATCCCAGAATGGCATTCCCTATAAAACACAAATAAACAAAGTCAAAGACAGCATATTACAAATCGTTGATGTACTTGTTACAGTGTATACAAGAACCTGAGCACATGACTCAACAAGTCGTTTACAGTTTTTGATAAATCACAAAGCAAATAAAATGTTTTCACCTCACAGATCATCACACCAAATCCAAGCCTACTGCCTAGCCTAACCGTAGCGCGAAAGCTAAACAGGGATGAACCCATTTAAGGGCGCTTTGTGGGGGGGTTCATTTAATTTGTGGGGGGGTTTCAAGTCCATGGGGGGTAGAAATGGGGGAAGGTATCGTGGGGGATATGATGGAGGAAATATTACTATTATGGGGGATTTATCAATAAATGGAGGGCATTTCTGACTTCAGTGCGTTCAAGACAACTTGCAACTTGGGAAAAAACGAGCTCCGACTGGGAAAAATTGTTTTGAATGGTCATCCAACTCGAAATTCCAACTCGGGAACTCGGGCCCGACTTTTTGAACTGAAGATCATTGACGTCATGATTTTACCTAGTATTTTTCCAAGTTCACAGTTGTCTTGAAAGCACCATAAGTCAGTCGAGTGAACTATTCCTTGGTATAACATCTTTGGTCTGACAGACGCTTACGAGACAACCAGAATGCATTGTATAATGTCAACAAACATGGCGTCACACATAGCCGGCAAATAGCTTAGCATTAGCTCATCATAATCAGTACAACATTCAAAAAAGTATTTTACACACATGATATGTGTCCATTACAATCTATGCAATTTTGAGGAAGGCCCTCAAAATTGTCAAAGACTCCAGCCACCCTAGTCATAGACTGTTCTCTCTGCCACCGCACGGCAAGCGGTACCGGAGTGCCAATTCTAGGTCCAAAAGACTTCTCAACAGCTTCTACCCCCAAGCCATAAGACTCCTGAACAGCTAATCATGGCTACCCGGACTATTTGCACTGCCCTCCCACCCCATCCTTTTACGCTGCTGCTACTCTGTTAATTATTTATGCATAGTCACTTTAACTCTACCCACATGTACATATTACTTCAACTACCTCAACTAGCCGGTGCCCCCGCACATTGACTCTGCACCGGTACCCCCCTGTATATATTGCCTCCCTACTGTTATTTTATTTTACTTCTGCTCTTTTTTTCTCAACACTTTTTTTGTTGTTGTTTTATTTTTACTTTTTTTGTTAAAAATAAATGCATTGTTGGTTAACGGCTGTAAGTAAGCATTTCACTGTAATGTCTGCACCTGTTGTATTCGGCGCATGTGACCAATAAAATTTGATTTGATTTGATTTGTCACCAGTACTTGAAAACGTGTGAATAAAACAGTAAATACATTGTGATCCATACATTCATACGGTGTGCTACAGCAGAAACGACAACACGATATACAGAAAATAAGCCACTTACTTTGATAGGAACACACATGTCCAAAGTCCAATTTGTTAGGAAAACAACCATGAAGGCAATGCAGGCTCCAGCCAGAGAATGTGCTGGGGAAAAACGTTTGTACTAGGCCTGTTCTGACTAGAGATGCGCAATGTCTTCATACTTGATCTGGGGAAATACTAGGGAAGTGCTTGGGCTCTCATTGAAGAGAGAACTTGGTCCGGCTCAGTAAACCCTCAAACATAAATTGTCCACAACAGTGAAATGGGCTACTTCTTATGTGAATTAACGAGGAGGAGGAACACACCTCAATTCAAACTGTTGTTAGAAAATAAAACTTTTGCGAAAATAATTTGAAATTGACAAGTTGAAAAATAGCCTATAGATAATTAGCAGGCAGCGTGCCTTGGTTTGAGGGAAGTGCGGGTAACTGTCTTGTTGTGTAACAATCACATTTTGGAACAGTGAGAGCATTCTGACATTACGCGCATGAAAAAACTCAAGCAGGGGCAACGGTTAGAGATATTTGGAACTCACGCATGAAAATGTTAAAGGTCTTGCTCACATCAGCTACGGAGAGCGTGATCACATAGTCGTCCGGAACAGCTGGTGCTCTCATGCTTGCTTTAGTGTTGCTTGCCTCGAAGCGAGCATAAAAGGCATTCAGGCTCACGTCAGTGGGTAGCTCGCGACAGGGTTTCCCTTTGTAGTCCGTAATAGTTAGCAAGTCCTGCCACATCTGACGAGCGTCAGAGCCGGTGTAGTAGAATTTAATCTTAGTTCTGTATTGACGCTTTGCCTGTTTAATGGTTCGTCTGAGGGCATAGCGGGATTTTTTTATAAGCGTCCGGATTAGTGTCCCGCTCCTTGAAAGCGGCAGCTCTAGTCTTTAGCTCGGTGCAGATGTTGCCTGATATCCATGGCTTCTGGTTGGGATATGTACATATTGTCACTGTGGGGACAAGGTCGTCGATGCACTTATTGATGAAGCCGGTGACTGAGGTGGTATACTCTTCAATGCCATTGGATGAATCCCTGAACATATTCCAGTCTGTGCTAGCAAAACAATCCTGTAGCGTAGAATCCGTGTCATCTGACCACTTCCGTATTGAGCAAGTCATTGGTATTAGTTTTTGCTTGTAAGCAAGAATCAGGAGGATAGAATTATGACAAATCTTTAAGTTGTACCCATAAATGGCAGTAGATAAGAATGCAGAAGTGTTTGTACTGAAGCACCACAGACACACTAATAAACAAGAAGGGCTGAATGAGTTAAACTTTGTCTCAAAGTAAATCTGAAACTGCACTGTTCACAAGCTCACAAACAATGCAGTGGAATCCTGTAACATGCAGTTCATAATGTCACCACTAGATGTCAGTGTTTGTATTGAGTAGATTCAATAGAGTGCTTTACAACAGTCATGGTCATTTAAAGAAACACTTTATGGCAACCTTGCAATGAGAGCTTGTTATGACAAGCACATGCTAGCTGTTCATTATGAAAATGTTTTGTTACTGAAACCATAATGTAAATTACACTGTTATTCAATACAAAATGTATTGGCTATATATTTTAACTGCAAATGGCATGCACTGATGACTGAAAACATTCATGCAGGAAAATTCTTGCCGCACTGGTTTTAATCAAACACGTTCTAATTTAGCTAGCTAGACAACAATCTTATCATGACTGCAAGCACATGGCCTGAATTATAGATCTGCGCCAAATGTCATGCTTTTTGCAGATTGCATATTTCTGAAAACTAACTAAATAAGCCCACTGACATAATAGGCCCAGACAGTAACATTTTTGTAACAACGATGAGGCAGTGTTCACTTTGGCGCCAGTCCAGTATTGACACATACAGTGGGGAGAACAAGTATTTGATACACTGCCGATTTGCAGGTTTTCCTACTTACAAAGCATGTAGAGGTCTGTAATTTTTATCATAGGTACACTTCAACTGTGATTTTTAAGTAATTAATTTGCATTTTATTGCATGACATAAGTATTTGATCACCTACCAACCAGTAAGAATTCCGGCTCTCACAGACCTGTACATTTTTCTTTAAGATGCCCTCCTGTTCTCCACTCAATACCTGTATTAACGGCACCTGTTTGAACTCGTTACCTGTATAAAAGACACCTGTCCACACACTCAATCAAACAGACTCCAACCTCTCCACAATGGCCAAGACCAGAGAGCTGTGTAAGGACATCAGGGATAAAATTGTAGACCTGCACAAGGCTGGGATGGGCTACAGGACAATAGGCAAGCAGCTTGGTGAGAAGGCAACAACTGTTGGCGCAATTATTAGAAAATGGAAGAAATTCAAGATGACGGTCAATCATCCTCGGTCTGGGGCTCCATGCAAGATCTCACCTCGTGGGGCATCAATGATCATGAGGAAGGTGAGGGATCAGCCCAGAACTACATGGCAGGACCTGGTCAATGACCTGAAGAGAGCTGGGACCACAGTCTCAAAGAAAATCTAGTAACACACTACGCCGTCATGGATTAAAATCCTGCAGCGCACGCAAGATCCCCCTGCTCAAGCCAGCGCATGTCCAGGCCCGTCTGAAGTTTGCCAATGACCATCTGGATGATCCAGAGGAGGAATGGGAGAAGGTCATGTGGTCTGATGAGACAAAAATAGAGCTTTTTGGTCTAAACTCCACTCGCCGTGTTTGGAGGAAGAAGAAGGATGAGTACAACCCCAAGAACACCATCCCAACCGTGAAGCATGGAGGTGGAAACATCATTCTTTGGGGATGCTTTTCTGCAAAGGGGACAGGACGACTGCACCGTATTGAGGGGAGGATGGATGGGGCCATGTATCGCGAGATCTTGTCCAACAACCTCCTTCCGTCAGTAAGAACATTGAAGATGGGTCGTGGCTGGGTCTTCCAGCATGACAACGACCCGAAACACACAGCCAGGGCAACTAAGGAGTGGCTCCGTAAGAAGCATCTCAAGGTCCTGGAGTGGCCTAGCCAGTCTCCAGACCTGAACCCAATAGAACATCTTTGGAGGGAGCTGAAAGTCCGTATTGCCCAGCGACAGCCCCGAAACCTGAAGGATCTGGAGAAGGTGTGTATGGAGGAGTGGGCCAAAATCCCTGATGCAGTGTGTGCAAACCTGGTCAAGACCTACAGGAAACGTATGATCTCTGTAATTGCAAACAAAGGTTTCTGTACCAAATTTTAAGTTCTGCTTTTCTGATGTATCAAACACTTATGTCATGCAATAAAATGCAAATTAATTACTTAAAAATCATACAATGTGATTTTCTGGATTTTTGTTTTAGATTCAGTCTCTCACAGTTGAAGTGTACCTATGATAAAAACTACAGACCTCTACATGCTTTGTAAGTAGGAAAACCTGCTAAAGCGGCAGTGTATCAAATACTTGTTCTCCCCACTGTATGTAGCACAGATCGCTTGCTAGCTAGCTAGGCTAACTACCTTGCTGGCTAGATAAAGCCTAACTATACTGAACAAAAATATAAATGCAACATGTAAAGTGTTGGTCCCATGTTTCATGAGATAAAATAAAATATCCCAGAAATGTTCCACATGCACAAAAAGCTTATTTCTCTTAAATGTTGTGCACAAATTTGTTTACATCCCTGTTAGTGAGCATTTCTTCTTTGCCAAGATAATCCATCCACCTGACAGGTGTGGCATATCAAGAAGCTGATTAAACGGCATGATCATTACACAGGTGCACCTTGTGCTGGGGACAATAAAAAGCCACTCTAAAATGTGCATTTTGTCACACAACACAATGCCACAGATGTCTCAAGTTATGAGGGAGCTTGCAGTTGTCATGCTGAATGCAGCAATGTCCACCAGAGCTGTTGCTAGATAATTAAATGTTAATTTCTCTACAATAAGCAGCCTCCAAAGTTGTTTTAGAGAATTTGGCAGTACGCCCTACTGGCCTCACAACCGCAGACCACGTGTAACCACTCCAGCCCAGGACCTCCACGTCCGGCTTCTTCACCTAAGGGATCGTCTGAGATCCAGACAGCTGATGAAACTGTGGGTTTGCAAAACCGAAGAATTTCTGCACAAAATGTCAGAAGCCGTCATAGGGAAGCTCATCTGTGTCCTCACCAGGGTCTTGACCTAACTGTAGTTCGGCGTCGTAACCAACTTCCGTGGTCAAATGCTCACCTTCGATGGCCACTGGCACACTGGAGAAGTGTGCTCTTCACGGATGAATCCCAGTTTCAACTGTACCAGGCAGATGGCAGACAGCATGTATGGCGTCGTGTGGGTGAGCGGTTTGCTGATGTCAACATTGTGAACAGAGTGCCCCATTGTGGCTGTGGGGTTATGGTATGAGCAGGCATAAGTTACAGACAACGAACACAATTGCGTTTTATCTATGGCAATTTGAATGCACAGAGGTACAGTCATGAGATCCTGAGGCCCATTGTCGTGCCATTCATCCGCCGCCATCACCTCATGTTTCAGCATGATAATGCACGGCCCCATGTGGCAAGGATCTCTGCATAATTCCTGCAAGCTGAAAATGTCCCAGTTCTTCCATGGCCTGCATACTCACCAGTCATGTCACCCATTGAGCATGTTTGGGATGCTCTGGATCGACGTGTACGACAGTGTGTTCCAATTTCCGCCAATATTCAGCAACTTCGCACAGCCATTGAAGAGGAGTGGGACAACATTCCACAGGCAACAATCAACAGCATGGTCAACTCTATGCGAAGGAGATGTGTCGCGCTGCATGAGGCAAATGGTGGTCACACCAGATCCTAACAGATTTTCTGATCCATGCCCCTACCTTTTTTTGAGGGTATCTGTCACCAACAGAATCATATCTGTATTCCCAGTCATGTGAAATCCATAGATTATGGCCTAATTTATTTATTTCAATTGACTGATTTCCTTATATGAACTGTAACAGTAAAATTGTTGAAATTGTTGCATGTTGCGTTTATACTTTTGTTCAGTATATATGTGTTTCCGTTCAAACAAAATTATATGATGGATTCACATGTCCATGTGGGTTATAACAAAGTATATACAATGTGTGTCTGATCTACGTTACCCAATTTTTTGTCAATAGTCGAGGGTGTCGTCCGGTGAAAACAAATTCTCGGATGAGTTTTCCTCTAACAGTCACGTGATAAATGCATTGACGACCAGTCTTTCTGATTTTATTTACTTAGTCAAATTCTGTTGATCAACAACGCAAGTATCGACGCCTGCCACTTCATGGGACTCAATTGTCATTATTTACAGAATGTTGCCACCCTGTGGATAATTATTTGTGCACTATTTTCAGGAACAAGACAAAAAAGCATAATCACAAGCAAAGGTCTCTGTATTTGTTTCCTAAACGCCTTGATTATCAATGGTTAAAAAAGAAAACGCTTTTTACCGGTTAGCATAGGAGGCGGAACACATGTCTTTGGTCCAGCTGGGATGGTTGAGGAGGAGGAGGCGGCAGCGGCAGTGGTCCCTTACGTGAGGAGAAAGCAAAATGTTAGCTAGACATGCCATGTTTGATCTTGCCAGAGGCTCTATCCACCAAGGTAGAGCGAGGGACCCCTAACGCCTGAGCGGCCTGCCTAATTGACAGCCTTTTCTCCTTCTCCTCCACCAGTACGGCAGCCATGGCCTCCTGGCAGTAAAGTTCCCTCATCTTCTTGGGGTTCTTTCTCTATGTGCTAATGCTTGGCATGATGTTCTGAAAAAGAAGACAATATGATGGTTATGCTATGCTTTATACAGTGCATTAGGAAAGTGCATACGTTACAGCCTTATTCTACAATGGATTTAATTGCTTTTTTCCCTCATCAATCTACACACAATACCCCACAATGACAAAGCAAAAACAGGTTTTTGAAAATGTTTGCAAAATTATTAAATATAAAAAAATTGAAATATTTCATTTACATTTTAGTCATTTAGCAGATGCTCTTATCCAGAACGACTTACAGTTAGTGAGTGCATACATTTTTTTTTCATACTGGCCCCCCGTGGGAATTGAACCCACAACCCTGCCGTTGCAAGCGCCATGCTCTACCAACTGAGCTACACGGAGCCCCCCATTTACATACAGTAACAGTCAAAAGTTTGGACACACCTATTCATTCAAGGGTTTTTCTTTATTTTTACTATTTTCTATAATATAATATGCCATGGTCTCCTGAGTGGCGCAGTGGTCTAAGGCACTGCATCGCAGTGCTAACTGTGCCACCAGAGATCCTGGTTCGAATCCAGGCTCTGTCGCAGCCGGCCGTGACCGGGAGACTCATGGGCGGCGCACAATTGGTGTAGGGGAGTGAATGGCCAGCAGGGATGTAGCTCAGTTGATAGCGCATGGTGTTTGCAACGCCAGGGTTGTGGGTTCAATTCCCAAGGGGGGCCAGTATAAAAAAAGAAATATAATATATATGTATTCACTAACTGTAAGTCACTCTGGATAAGAGCGTCTGCTAAATGACTAAAATGTAAAAAAATTTGCAGACGCTTTTATCCAAAGCAACTTACAGTCATGTGTGCATACATTTTTACATATGGGTGGTCCCGGGGATCGAACACACTACCCTGGCGTTACAAGCGCCATGCTCTACCAATTGAGCTACAGAGGACCACATTGAGCTATGAAATAACACATGTAATCATGTAGTAACCATAAAAAAAAAAAAAAAATCAAAATATATTTTATATTTGAGATTCTTTAAATAGCCACCCTTTGCCTTTATGACAGCTTTGCACACTATTGGCATTCTCTCAACCAGCTTCACCTGGAATGCTTTACCAACAGTCTTGAAGGAGTTCCCACATTTGCTGAGCACTTGTTGGCTGCTTTTCCTTCACTCTGCCGTCCGACTCATCCCAAACCATCTCAATTGGGTTGAGGTCGGGTGATTGTGGAGGCCAGGTCATCTGATGCAGCACTCCATCACTCTCCTTCTTGGTCAAATAGCCTTTACACAGCCTGGAGGTGTGTTGAGTCATTGTCCTGTTGAAAAACAAATGATAGTCCCACTAAGCCCAAATCAGATGGGATGGCGTATCGCTGCAGAATGCTGTGGTAGCCATGCTGATTAAGTGTGCTTTGAATTCTAAATAAATCACAAACAGTGTCACCAGCAAAGCACCCCCACACCATAACATCTCCTCCTCCATGGTTTCCGGTGGAAACTACACATGCAGAGATAATCTGTTCACCCACACCGAGTCCCAAAAAGACACGGCGGTTGGAACCAAAAATCTCAACTTTGGACTCCAGACTAAAGGACAAATATCCACCGGTCTAATGTCCATTGCTTGTGTTTCTTGGCCCAAGCAGGTCTCTTCTTCTTATCTGAGAGTCTTTAGGTGCCTTTTGGCAAACTCCAAGCAGGCCTTCATGTGCATTTTATTGAGGAGTGGCTTCCGTCTGGCCACTCTACCATAAAGGCCTGATTGCTGGAGTGCTGCAGAGATGTTTGTCCTTCTGGAAGTTTTTCCCATCTCCACAGAGGAACTCTGGAGCTCTGTCAGAGTGACCATCGGGTTCTTGGTTACCTCTCTGGCCCTTCTCCCCTGATTGCTCAGTTTGGCTGGGCGGCCAGCTCTAGGAAGAGTCTTAGTGGTTCCAAACTACTTCCATTTAAGAATGATGGAGGCCAGTGTGTTATTGGGGACCGTCAATGCTTCAGAAATGTTTTGGTACACTTCCCCTGTGCCTCGACACAATCCTGTCTCGGAGCTCTATGGACAACTTTTGCTCTGACATGCACTGTCAACTGTGGGACCTTATATAGACAGGTGTGTGCCTTTCCAAATCATGTCCAATGATTTGAATTTACCACAAGTGGACTCCAATCAAGTTGTAGAAACATCTCAAGGATGATCAATGGAAACAAGATGCACCTGAGCTCAATTTCGAGTTTCATATCAATACTTATGTAAAGAAGGTATTTCTGTTGTTGTTTTTTAATACATTTGCAAAAATTTCTACAAACCTGTTTTCGCTTTGTCATTATGGGGTATTGTGTGTAGATTAATGAGGAAAACAAATTATTTAATCCATTTTAGAATTAGGCTGTTACGTAACAAAATGTGGAAAAAGTCAAGTGGTCTGAATACTTTCCGAATGCACTGTTTATGGTGCGAAGGTATAAGACAACCTGGACTCAGGGGTAGATGTAACATATTAAAAGTAAATCCGAAATGTTCCAATTAGTATAATATGTTGTGTTTCGTATGGTATGTATTAATTTGTTGATGTCCATCATCCATTTCATATGATATGTTACGAATTGCAATTAGTAAACTATGCTAGAAAATGCAAAACGTATTATATGTTACAAATTACAATTTGATTGTGACTGAGGTTATATAGGTGGCTAAAACTGATGATACCTAAGGTTTAGGGTTTAAGGTTAGGGTTAAGGTTAGAAGTTAGGTTAAAGGGTTAGGGGAAGGGTTAGCTAACATCCTAAACAGTTGCAATTTAGCTATTAAGTAGTAAGTAGTAGGAAGTTGCTAATTTACTAAAATTGTTCGTGATGAGATTCAAACACGCAACCTTTGGGTTGCTAGACGTTTGCGTTATATGTCTACCAATTCACCCCGACAAGTAACCCTACTTTCGTTTTGTCTTACAGTTGAAGTCGGAAGTTTACATACACCTTAGCCAAATACATTTAAACTCCGTTTTTCACAACTCCTGACATTTAATCCTAGTAAAAGTTCCCTGTCTTAGGTCAGTTAGGATAACCACTTTATTTTAAGAATGTGAAATGTCAGAATAATAGTAGAGAGAGTGATTTATTTAAGCTTTTATTTCTTTCATCACATTCCCAGTGGGTCAGAAGTTTACATACACTCAATTAGTATTTGGTAGCATTGCCTTTAAATTGTTTAACTTGGGTCAAACGTTTCGGGTAGCCTTCCACAAGCTTCCCACAATAATTTGGGTGAATTTTGGCCCATTCTTCCTGACAGAGCTGGTGTAACTGAGTCAGGTTTGTAGGCCTCCTTGCTCGCACACGCTTTTTCAGTTCTGCCCACAAATGTTCTATAGGATTGAGGTCAGGGCTTTGTGATGGCCACTCCAATACCTTGAATTTGTTGTCCTTAAGCCATTTTTACTCAACTTTGGAAGTATGCTAGGTGTCATTGTCCATTTGGAAGACCCATTTGCGACCAAGCTTTAACTTCCTGACTGATGTTTTAAGATGTTGCTTCAATATATCCACATCATTTTCCTTCCTCATGATGCCATCTATTTTGTGAAGTGCACCAGTCCCTCTTGCAGCAAAGCACCACCACAGCACGATGCTGCCACCCCTGTGCTTCATGGTTGGGATGGTGTTCTTCGGCTTGGAAGTGACCCCCTTTTTCCTCCAAACATAACGATGGTCATTATGGCCAAACAGTTCTATTTTTGTTTCATCAGACCAGAGGACATTTCTCCAAAAAGTACGATCTTTGTCCCCATGTGCAGTTGCAATCCATAGTCTGGCTTTTTTATGGTGGTTTTGGAGCAGTGGCTTCTTCCTTGCTGAGCGGCCTTTCAGGTTAAGTCGATATAGGACTCGTTTTACTGTGGATATAGTTACTTTTGTACCTGTGTCCTCCAGCATCTAACAAGGTCCTTTGCTGTTGTTCTGGGATTGATTTACACTTTTCGCACCAAAGTACGTTCATCTCAAGGAGACAGAACGCGTCTCCTTTCTGAGCGGTATGACGACTGCGTGGTTCCATGGTGTTTATACTTGCGTACTATTGTTTGTACAGATGAATGTGGTACCTTCAGGCGTTTGGAAATTGCTCCCAAGGATGAACCAGACTTGTGGAGGTCTACAATTTTTTTTCTGATGTCTTGGCTGATTTCTTTTGATTTTCCCATGATGTCAAGCAAAGAGGCACAGAGTTTGTAGGTAGGCCTTGAAATACATCCACAGGTACACCTCCAATTGACTCAAATGATGTAAATTAGCCTATCAGAAGCTTCTAAAGCCATGACATCATTTCCTGGAATTTTCCAAGCAGTTTAAAGGCACAGTCAACTTCTCACCCACAGGAATTGTGATCCATTGAATTATAAGTGAAATAATCTGTCTGTAAACAATTGTTGCAAAAATGACTTGTGTCATGCACAAAGTAGATGTCCTAACCGACTTGCCAAAACTATAGTTTGTTAACAAGAAATTTGTGGCGTGGTTGAAAAACAAGTTTTAATGACTCCAACCTAAGTTTATGTAAACTTCCGACTTCAACTGAACGTAACCACACCAAACGTAACATAACATACTAATTTCAGTGTCCCAGATTTACATTTGCTATGTTATGTCTAGTCTATGAGACCAGGCTGTATAGGACTGTTTGACTTTCACCCTCTCCAAGCAGCGGTACTTGCCATATATCCATAACAAACCTGGCTAAAATTAAAGAGAAACACTTTATGATGAGAACCTAGTCTGCTCATGTTCAAACAAGCTACACTACCGGTCAAAAGTTTTAGAACACCTACTCATTCAAGGGTTTTTCTTTATTTTTACAGTTTTTCTACATTGTAGAATAATAGTGAAGACATCAAAACTATGAAATAACACATATGGAATCATGTAGTAACCCCAAAAGTGTTAAACAAATCAAAATATATTTTATATTTGAGATTCTTCAAATAGCCAACCTTTGTCTTGATGACAGCTTTGCACATTCTTGGCATTCTCTCAACCAGCTTCATGATGTAGTCACCTGGAATGCATTTCAATTAACAGGTGTGCCTTCTTAAAAGTTAATTTGTGGAATATCTTTCCTTATTAATGCGTTTGAGCCAATCAGTTGTGTTGTGACATGGTAGGGGGTGGGGGTTTACAGAAGATAGCCTTGTAAGTCCATATTATGGCAAGAACAGCTCAAATAAGCCTCATGTAGCTCAGTTGGTAGAGTATGGCGCTTGCAACGCCAGGGTTGGGGGTTCGATTCTAACTAACTGTAAGTCGTTCTTGATAAGAGCGTCTGCTAAAATGACAAAAAATAAGCAAAGAGAAACGATAGTCCATCATTACTTTAAGACATGAAGGTCAGTCAATACGGAACATTTCAAGAATTTTGCAGTCGCAAAAACCATCAAGCGCTATGATGAAACTGGTTCTCATGAGGACCGCCACAGGAATGGAAGACACAGTGTTACCTCTGCTGCAGAGGATAAGTTCATTAGAGTTACCAGCCTTGAGAAATTGCAGCCCAAATAAATGCTTCACAGAGTTCAAGTAACACACACATCTCAACATCAACTGTTCAGAGGAGAGTGTGTGAATCAGGCCTTCGTGGTTGAATTGCTGCAAAGAAACAACTACTAAATGACACCAATAAGAAGAAGAGTCTTGCTTGGGTCAAGAAACACGAACAATGGACATTACACCGGTGGAAATGTGTCCAAATTTGAGATTTTTTGGGTTTTTCTCTTTTAACATGTATAGATACTAAGCTCACTATTAGTTCATAAGCTACTGTTTATTCAAAGGCAATGATAAAATTACGTATCTACAGCACAAAGTATTTTGTCTAAGTACTCTGCTAACAGTTTGCCAGATAACCTTTCACCCACTGGTTTAAAAGTCATATAGGTCAACTATAGCATTTATATTAGTTCATACACTTGTATACAGCTGAATATCAGCTACAGTACAGATACTGTCTAATTGCTCAAACATAGGACCACTATATGCCTACCAAAAACGTGCTTTATTCAGATGTAAAATAAATGTCCCATGGACATCGTAAAATGAATAAGACAACAATGTTACAGTTATGAAAAAAGAGTGCCAATTATAACAGGGAGGAAGACCACAAGCTTATTAAAATTCATGGTTTCATTTAATCCAAGGCGATAATCTCAACAGTACAATATTACTAATAATGCTGATAAGTTAATTTACCCATAGCCACCCAGTGTTTTCTTTCTCAAATGTGAGTATAAACACAATCTCTCCTGGATTTGTTGTTATCCGTTTAATTACAACAGTTTGTGTCACATAGAATTCGCCCCCATACTCCTCTCGGTTCACCCCTCCCTTACACCTCTCCCTTTCACAACCTCACTCACTCACTTTCTCACTCACTCCCTCTCTGAGTTGCCTTCAGTTGGTTTAGACTGTCACTTTGTTGACACATGCTGTGCGGCCCATGTAGCTGCAGCATGCTGATATGCTGTCCACAAGTACAGTACCCCATACAACCAGGTGGCTACAGCTGTATTATGTAGGGAAAACTGTAACAAAACATTTTGCTCCGAACGGACAAGTTGAGGTAGTACATCCCACTTCCAGCCAATTTCAAAACATATTCTCTTGGCTGAACATGACCCAGGTACCCCTCCACTTTCTGCCTCTCACTCACTGCCTCTGAGTCACAGAAGAGGAATGTTCAGATTGAAAATGGGATCTTCCCCTCAACGCCCATCCCATATTCACATGACCAAGCCATACCTGGGAGTGCTGCATTTATCATTGAAACAGCCCATTCATTCAACAGCCACACTGAGCGAAATTCAGCAGTGATCAAAGGAAGACCCCTGTTTACTCAGACCTGTATATTCAGCAGCATGCTCCTGCTTGTTAGCATCATAATGGCCATCAAAAGCATGTGACAAGAGGCAATGGGAAGACCAGTTGCCCATGCTTATCTATTCCTCCCACATATCTTAATGCTACCCAAGATTATAGATAACATATGGTATACAGTATGTTTTACCAATGTAATTCGGTGTTAGAGTTTTCAACAGTGCTAGGTTGTTTGGATTTTCACGACCAGTTATGACAGTAGGTTAGTCTGGAGACTCCAGGTCATAGAATTAAGGAGTTCACCAAGCCTCTGAAAATACACTGCTCAAAAAAATAAAGGGAACATTTAAACAACACAATGTAACTCCAAGTCAATCACACTTCTGTGAAATCAAACTGTCCACTTAGGAAGCAACACTGATTGACAATACAATTAGCAAGACACCCCCAATGCAGTTGGTGACCACAGACCACTTCTCAGTTCCTATGCTTCCTGGCTGATGTTTTGGTCACTTTTGAATGCTGGCGGTGCTTTCACTCTAGTGGTAGCATGAGACAGAGTCTACAACCCACACAAGTGGCTCAGGTAGTGCAGCTCATCCAGGATGGCACATCAATGCGAGCTGTGGCAAGAAGGTTTGCTGTGTCTGTCAGCGTAGTGTCCAGAGCATGGAGGCGCTACCAGGAGACAGGCCAGTACATCAGGAGATGTGGAGGAGGCCGTAGGAGGGCAACAACCCAGCAGCAGGACTGCTACCTCCACCTTTGTACAAGGAGGAGCAGGAGGAGCACTGCCAGAGCCCTGCAAAATGACCTCCAGCAGGCCACAAATGTGCATGTGTCTGCTCAAACGGTCAGAAACAGACTCCATGAGGGTGGTATGAGGGCCCGACATCCACAGATGGGGGTTGTGCTTACAGCCCAACACCGTACAGGACGTTTGGCATTTGCCAGAGAACACCAAGATTGGCAAATTCGCCACTGGCGCCCTGTGCTCTTCACAGATGAAAGCAGGTTCACACTGAGCATGTGACAGACGTGACAGAGTCTGGAGACGCTCAGGAGACCATCCGCCACCTCATCAGGAGCATGCCCAGGCATTGTAGGGAGGTCATACAGGCACGTGGAGGCCACACACACTACTGAGCCTCATTTTGACTTGTTTTAAGGACATTACATCAAAGTTGGATCAGCCTGTAGTGTGGTTTTCCACTTTAATTTTGAGGGTGACTCAAAATCCAGACCTCCATGGGTTGATACATTTGATTTCCATTGATAATTTTTGTGTGATTTTGTTGTCAGCACATTCAACTATGTAAATAAAAAAGTATTTAATAAGATTATTTCATTCATTCAGATCTAGGATGTGTTATTTTAGTGTTCCCTTTATTTTTTTGAGCAGTGTATTTCAAGAAAGGACATTTTCTGAAGAAGTATGAGTTATCAGTAAATTAGTTATGAATCTTTATACTTAAGAAAAATAAATGTTCTCTTGGTTCATCAAAAAGAATTTCACAGAATCATGGCTCTCTCCGAATATACTGTCCCCGTCCATACAGCCAGATGGGTTCTCAGTACATCGCACAGACAGGAATAAAGAACTCTCCAGGAAGAAGAAAGGCGGTGGTGTATGTTTCATGATTATCTACTCATGGTTTGATTGTGATAATGTACAGAAACTCAAGTCATTTTGTTCACCCAACCTAGAATACCTCACAATATAATGCTGACCGTATTACCTCCCAAGATAATTCTCTTCGGTTATAGTCACAGCCGTGTATACTCCCCCTCAAGCCGATACCACGACTGCCCTCAAGGAGCCACACTGGACTTTGTGCAAACTGGAAACCACATATCTTGAGGCCGCATTTATTGTAGCTGGGAATTTTATGAAGCAAATTTGAGGAAAATACTACCGAAGTTCTATCAACACATTGACTGTAGTACTCACACTGCTAAAACACTCGATCACTGCTACTCCCCCTTCCAGGATGCCTACAAGGCCCTCCCCCGCGCTCCCTTTGGCAAATCAGATCATGACACCATTTTGCTCCTCCCTTCCTATAGGCAGATATTCAAACAGGAAGTATCCGTGCTAATGTCTATTCAACTCTGGTCTGACCAATTCAAATTCATGCAAAAAGATTGTTTTGATCACGCGGACTGGGATATGTTCCGGGTAGCCTCTGAGAATAATATTGACGTATACACGGACACGGTGACAGAGTTCATCAGGAAGTGTATAGGGGATGTTGTTCCCACTGTGACTTTTAAACCCTGCCCAAACCAGAAACAGTGAATAGATGGCAGCATTCGCACAAAACTGAAAGCGCGAACCACTGCATTTAACCATGGCAAAGTGACTGGGAATATGGTCGAATAAAAACTGTTTTGTTATTCCCTCCGTAAGGCAATTAAACAGGCAAAACGTTAGTACAGAGACAAAGTGGAGTTGCAATTCAACTGCTCAGACATGAGACGTAGAGTTGAAGTCGGAAGTTTACATACACCTTAGCCAAATACATTTCAACTCAGTTTTTCACAATTCCTGACATTTCATCCTAGTAAAAATGCCCTGTTTTAGGTCAGTTAGGATCACCACTTTATTTTAAGAATGTAAAATGTCAGAATAATACTAGAGAGAATTATTTATTTAAACTTTTCTTTCTTTCATCACATTCCCAGTGGGTCAAAAGTTTACATACACTCAATTAGTATTTGGTAGCATTGCCTTTAAATTGTTTAACTTGGGTCAAACATTTCGGGTAGCCTTCCACAAGCTTCCCACAATAAGTTGGGTGAATTTTGGCCCATTCCTCCTGACAGAGCTGGTGTAACTGAGTCAGGTTTGTAGGCCTCCTTGCTCGCACACGCTTTTTCAGTTCTGCCCACAAATGTTCTATAGGATTGAGGTCAGGGCTTTGTGATGGCCACTCAATACCTTGACTTTGTTGTCCTTAAACCATTTTGCCACAACGTTGGAAGTATGCTTGGGGTCATTGTGCATTTGGAAGACTCATTTGCGACCTTGCTTTAACTTCCTGACTGATGTCTTGAGATGTTGCTTCAATATATCCACATAATTGTCCTTCCTCTTGATGCCATCTATTTTGTGAAGTGCACCAGTCCCTCCTGCAGCAAAAGCACCCCCACATCATGATGCTGCCACCCCCGTGCTTCACGGTTGGGATGGTGTTCTTCGTACCCCCTTTTTCCTCCAAACATAACGATGGTCATTATGGCCAAACAGTTCTTTTTTTGTTTCATCAGACCAGAGGACATTTCTCCAAAAAGTACGATATTTGTCCCCATGTGCAGTTGCAAACCGTAGTCAGGCTTTTTTATGGCGGTTTTGGAGCAGTGGCTCCAAAACCGCCATAAAAAAGCCTGACTACGGTTTGCAACTGCACATGGGGACAAATATCGTACTTTAAAAGCTGAAATAAATAATTCTCTCTAGTATTATTCTGACATTTCACACTCTTAAAATAAAGTGGTGATCCTAACTGACCTAAAACAGGGAATTTTTACTAGGATTAAATGTCAGGAATTGTGAAAAACTGAGTTTAAATGTGTTTTGCTAAGATGTATGTAAACTTCTGACTTCAACTGTATTAGCTCAATTACCTCGACTAACCGGTGCCCCCGCACATTCACTCGGTACCGGTACCCCCTGTATTTAGCCTCGGTATTGTTATTTTTACTGCTGCTCTTTAATTATTTGTTACTTTTATTTCGTATTATTTTATATAGTATTTTAGTGTGATTTTTTTCGTATTCTTTCTTAAAACTGCATTGTTGGTTAAGGGCTTGTAAAGTAAGCATTTCACTGTAAGGTCTACACCTGTTGTATTCGGCGCATGTGACAAATAAAATGTGATTTGTAGCCAACTGCAGGAGTGGGAATAAGATTAATTATTTCGCTAAATACATTTTACCAGTGCATAACACTAAATCATAGGGTGTCATTTAGTGTGTAGGCTAAATACACTCCTCCCATTGAAGTTAACCAAGACACCAACTTTCTTTAATACAAACTATTCAAGAGTTGACTGGAGTAACACACGCCCCATCTACGCTCCTAGGACTTTGAATCCATTACCACATGGGAGAACTACAGGCAGATGACACTTGCAGAAAAGCGTACTTTGTCAGTTTTAGTAAAGGAATTTATTTACTACACAGAATAAGACATGTCTAACCATAAAAAAAGCAAAGAAAGGGAGAGAGGTGGAAATAAAAAGGGTACATATAATAAGAAAGATATAAAGGAGAAACCAATGGACAACACTCCACAAGGTAAGCCGTCATTACTTTGATTTCTCAATACAACTAATTTATTAGCAAAACTAGGCTCAAACTGTCTTCAGGGGAAGTTCTGGCTCCTCATACATTTTTCAAAATGATGTATCTATTTAAACCCAGTATTTATGAAGTCTAAAGTTGAAGATTTGGCAATTTGGCACAAAAAATCTCCCCAGTCCTTAAATGTCTTCGCCCCGGAAGAGGAGCAGAAATGAAAGAGAACTTTATGATGTCAACTAGATTGTTGATGACACATCCATTCTATCGATTTATGACATTATTCTGGTGAGCAAGGCTTTATTTAGTATTCTAGAGCATCAAGTAATGACAGAAGAGAAGCTGCATGTATCTAATACAGGGGCGCAACTTTGGTTTTAGAAGTGGGGGGGACATAACCTGGTGGGGGGTCTGGGGACACAAATCATTATTTAACATTAATGTACAGTGGGGAGAACAAGTACACTGCCGATTTTGCAGGTTTTCCTACTGGCTAGGCCACTCCAGGACCTTGAGATGCTTCTTAGTTGCCCTGGCTGTGTGTTTCGGATTGTTGTCATGCTGGAAGACCCAGCCACGACCCATCTTCAATGCTCTTACTGAGGGAAGGAGGTTGTTGGCCAAGATCTCGCGATACATGGCCCCATCCATCCTCCCCTCAATACGGTGTAGTCGTCCTGTCCCCGTTGCAGAAAAGCATCCCCAAAGAATGATGTTTCCACCTCCATGCTTCACGTTTGGGATGGTGTTCTTGGGGTTGTACTCATCCTTCTTCTTCCTCCAAACACGGCGAGTGGAGTTTAGACCAAAAAGCTCTATTTTTGTCTCATCAGACCACATGACCTTCTCCCATTCCTCCTCTGGATGGAAAGGGTGATTGACCGTCATCTTGAACAGAGAGCTAGGGATTGCCTAAATAAATATCTCCCCTGACGTGGGCATGTTTTCAATACAGACTCCTTTTGTCATACAGTGTTCCATATACAGTGGGGAAAAAAAGTATTTAGTCAGCCACCAATTGTGCAAGTTCTCCCACTTAAAAAGATGAGAGAGGCCTGTAATTTTCATCATAGGTACACGTCAACTATGACAGACAAATTTTGATTTTTTTTCTCCAGAAAATCACATTGTAGGATTTTTTATGAATTTATTTGCAAATTATGGTGGAAAATAAGTATTTGGTCACCTACAAACAAGCAAGATGTCTGGCTCTCACAGACCTGTAACTTCTTCTTTAAGAGGCTCCTCTGTCCTCCACTCGTTACCTGTATTAATGGCACCTGTTTGAACTTGTTATCAGTATAAAAGACACCTGTCCACAACCTCAAACAGTCACACTCCAAACTCCACTATGGCCAAGACCAAAGAGCTGTCAAAGGACACCAGAAACAAAATTGTAGACCTGCACCAGGCTGGGAAGACTGAATCTGCAATAGGTAAGCAGCTTGGTTTGAAGAAATCAACTGTGGGAGCAATTATTAGGAAATGGAAGACATACAAGACCACTGATAATCTCCCTCGATCTGGGGCTCCACGCAAGATCTCACCCCGTGGGGTCAAAATGATCACAAGAACGGTGAGCAAAAATCCCAGAACCACACGGGGAGACCTAGTGAATGACCTGCAGAGAGCTGGGACCAAAGTAACAAAGCCTACCATCAGTAACACACTACGCCGCCAGGGACTCAAATCCTGCAGTGCCAGACGTGTCCCCCTGCTTAAGCCAGTACATGTCCAGGCCCGTCTGAAGTTTGCTAGAGTGCATTTGGATGATCCAGAAGAGGATTGGGAGAATGTCATATGGTCAGATGAAACCAAAATATAACTTTTTGGTAAAAACTCAACTCGTCGTGTTTGGAGGACAAAGAATGCTGAGTTGCATCCATAGGAACACCATACCTACTGTGAAGCATGGGTGTGGAAACATAATGCTTTGGGGGTGTTTTTCTGCAAAGGGACCAGGACGACTGATCCGTGTAAAGGAAAGAATGAATGGGGCCATGTATCGTGAGATTTTGAGTGAAAACCTCCTTCCATCAGCAAGGGCATTGAAGATGAAACGTGGCTGGGTCTTTCAGCATGACAATGATCCCAAACACACCGCCCGGGCAACGAAGGAGTGGCTTCGTAAGAAGCATTTCAAGGTCCTGGAGTGGCCTAGCCAGTCTCCAGATCTCAACCCCATAGAAAATCTTTGGAGGGAGTTGAAAGTCCGTGTTGCCCAGCGACAGCCCCAAAACATCACTGCTCTAGAGGAGATCTGCATGGAGGAATGGGCCAAAATACCAGCAACAGTGTGTGAAAACCTTGTGAAGACTTACAGAAAACGTTTGACCTGTGTCATTGCCAACAAAGGGTATATAACAAAGTATTGAGAAACTTTTGTTATTGACCAAATACTCATTTTCCACCATAATTTGCTAATAAATTCATTAAAAATCCTACAATGTGATTTTCTGGATTTTGTTTTCTCATTTTGTCTGTCATAGTTGACGTGTACCTATGATGAAAATTACAGGCCTCTCTCATCTTTTTAAGTGGGAGAACTTGCACAATTGGTGGCTGACTAAATACTTTTTTCCCCCACTGTATGTGTGTTGCAGCTGAGCCCAAGCTGAAGGAAATGAAGAGTATGGAGGTCGTGGAGGGGAGGAAGACATTCCTAAAGTGCGAGCTTGGAGCGGGGAACCCACCCCCCAAATTCAAGTGGTACAAGGAGGGGGTCGAGATAGCCAGTGTGAAGAACAATCTCAAAGACACCAAGTTAAAAAAAAAGAAAGAGTAAGTGCCTTCTCGTCAATCCGTTATAAACTTATTAAGAACTTAAGACTTTTAAGATTCATCCCGTCCTTCAAAATTGTAATTTTATCTGATTACAAGCTCTTTATTTGTGACATATTTAGATTCTGGCTGATAGTTGCAGCGAGGAATGATGAGTTGGTAGCTTGCGTGACTGTTTTGGTTCACGCTGAGGCAGTGTGAATGTTATTTACAGCCACCCCCAAAACCACCTAAACATTTCCAACACACCTCTGATGGTATCTGATGGGGGCTGGAAACCTGCCCCTTCACCTCTCGTAGAGTCCTGCATAGGTCAGTTTTCTGGAGCCGCTCCCGCCCCACGATGGCCACATCAATTCCGAGCCACACCAGATATCCGATATCAGGACAAATTTCCGTAACCTGACCCCCCTCCCTGCATAGAATTGTTCCGAGAGCCGATCCATGGCCCACCAAATATCATCAATATACTTAATTGTTTTTATGACTCCAGAGTTGTAGGCTATTGGGCTATTTCCATTCCCTGCATGACTTAATTTGTCTGCATGTCAATTCAACATTTGGATAAATGATAGGTCTATCATCTTATTTTCACAATGCGGTGTGGCACAGTAGCTTTGTTTCCATTAACTTGTCCAGTGATATTTTGTCGACAGTTAGGAAGTTTGCATAGAAAATAGATGTGACTATTGCCTGCTACGGTGCATTTCCATTTAACTATCTTTTGTTCATAAAAACAGCTGGACGTAATGACGTCACACCAACAACAAAAAAACTGAAGTGTTCCCATTACCCATTTAGGCAAATTGCGCATTAGGCCTAATAAATTGGTGACAGCCATGTAGCCTATGTCCTCCCTCTTATCTGTTCCATGTCTCAAGGAGCCTGCGAAAGCCAGCATGGATAGGATGCAATAATATCCTAATATTTGCCATATTCTAATAATTGTCATGTGCCAACAATTCAATACAACAAGCTCCTGGGTTTGTTAAAAATATAGTTTGTCACTGTGTCATTTGCATATGGAATAAACAAGTATGTCTGTTAATACTGAATGCTCACACTGGCGAATAATTCCATAGTTCCCCAGTATCAACAAAATAAACCCAGGAATGGTTTCAAATTTCAACTGAGTTATTTTAATAGAGCACATAATAGAATTGTCATGCTCAGGTCTCTCTATGCGCTGTATGTAGATAGAAGGCTCTGGTCATGCTCATTGAAAAAAAATCCATCCCATATGTGTTGGTCTCCTACAGAGGGAAAGTTTCTGAGCTCCACTTCAGGACAGCCACCAATACACACGCTGGCTCCTACACATGTGAAGCCTTCAATAACCTGGGAAAAACCAGCACCATCGGCAACGTGACGCTCCTCCACGGTAAGACCATTCATATACAATGTTTAACCTTAAAAGTTTCATGACAACTATCTGGAGGTAGTATGTGAGAATGGATGTGTTGTGGTCATGGGGGCTTTGTAACTTCATTAGTGGCATTGAGGTCTCCCTCATCAGGCCCAGAGTGGAAATTATGTGTGTGGGGGTTAGGGTTAACGACCTCTAAGTGGCTTCGTCCACTCATCATAGAGCCACATCATATCAAAAGGCTATGACTCCGAGGCTATGGTTGCTCTGAGGGAAAGAGCTCTTCACCTTGTGTTTTTTATTAATCAATAGTGGACAACTGTTTTACAGATTGACACATCCCTTACCAATCCAAACTAAAATGGCCTTTATTGTAACCTGTTCACTGATTCATTGCCACAGGTAAGTCTGAACATGCAAGAGTTTGATTTTACAACAAGTTTTACAAGTTGTGGCATCCAGATAAATATTGCAGCATGTTATACAATTTGAAGTCATCACAAGCTGTGGATACAGGTATAAATGCTGACGGTGCAAACGATGTAACTTTCCAAAAGCACGTACAGTCGGATCTTTTGTTCTGCCCTCGAGCACTTACTCATTTTGTGCTCTGCCTTCTCTCGCTCCGCCAGTTTGCCGGTCTCGCCAAAAAACTCTGACGTTGATCAACTTCTGGCTGATAGAGAAAAACCATGGGGTCATTCATCTTGCAGACGGGTAATGCTCGAGCCCATGCTGGCTCCAGGTCTACATCCTCTCCTCTCTACTTCCCGCAATTTTGCAACATTGCAAGAGTGATCAGTATGCAGACCAGTTTAAACCAGCCACTTAATCACTTTTTTCAATTATCCATTAGTACTTCTCTGAACAGCTGCCAAGGGAGAGAAAATACCCATTTCATCCACCTCTTATCTGAGGCATAAGCACAGCAAGGTCAAGTGGCTGGAGCCTCGGGATGCCGCCGATGCTAAACACGGCTAGGCTAGCCCTGCTCAATGTGGACAGCTGGAAGACTGAATCAAGCATTCGGCACTCATTGTGTCTTTTTTTATAATGTAGCTGGCAGTGGCATATGATATGATATTACCCTGGCCTGCAGTATCTTGTCATGTCAGGTTTTGGAGGGACATCTCATTCTCTACTCACATTGGGCCTACTGACACACACACATTAATTTGACTGGCAGGCTAAGGGCTGGCAACACATGAGCACATCAGTGAGAACATACTGTGTCACATACTGTATCATCAGCTATCACGTGCTTCCTCTCTGGTGGCCAATTTTCCCTTGATGTACATACCCAAGCTCTTCACTGTGCCACAGTTCTCTTTCAGTCAACTCGGTTCGAGGTCGCACTATGGAACATGCCCCCTCGTGTCCTATTCACTGAAACCCTTTCAATCACGCCTAACAGGCCATTCAGAGCTTTGTGGGCATGAGCCCCTTGTATCTATATAGCATCCGCAATGCTCTGGTTTCCTCATTCAACTCCTCTTCACGAATCTAGTATGTGCTTATTAGACAGTTTTAGCAGCTTTCTTCAGAAATCTTAGCTCTCAATTTAACTGTTCCATTCGGTGTAGGTTACCACTCCACCATGGGGCGTTTAGTTGCTTCTTTTCTATTTACAGAAATTCTGCTAACTTCTGCTTTGCTTAACCGAGTGAAGTTACCTCAGTTAGCTTCTTAGCAGCGTTGTTTGTTGTCAGCTAGATACAGTTCCTGTAGCCTAGCCTGCATGCAATTAGTGCTGTTAGCTCGCTAGGTCCACTGCTTTAGCATCCCTCTAATAGCAGGTTTTCACAAGTTTAGCTACTTCTACTCGTGGTCTCTAGCTTTCCGTCGGTCCCCACCATTCGGAGTTAGCTAGCTGAACTGCAGAGTGTCTTAGCTAGCTAGGCGGGTAACAGCACCAAGCACATTTTTTAAGCTAGCAACCATTGGGCTAAAAGATAAACCTAGCTGTGTGTTTTTACCTCGAGTGGCTTGGTTTACACACCGAGAAATAAACTTGGTTTTTACAGCTTTTTCTTTTGTTGTTGCAAGTACATTCTACACACATTTAACATACATGGCTTTTTTTCTTCCTTTTTCTTTTTTTTTTAAACAGTAGTTACATAGCAAGAATGACATTTTGATATACATTACATCACATTCTTGCTCGAGGTAGATTTAGTTTACAACAAAGTCCCAGGCTTTCCCGCCGCTTGAGCTTCCGGCAAAATTACTCCCAATTATTCCCACGTTTTTGGTTACTACATGATTCCATACGTGTTATTTCATAGTTTTGATGTCTTCACTATTATTCTACAATGTAAAAAATAGCTTATAAAAAGAAAAACCCTTGAATGAGTAGGTGTGTCCCAACTTTTGACTGGTACTGTACATGTCTTCGTTTAGCAACGTCTCTGAAACATAGGATTTACATATTTTCTCGCCGACGTAGTCTCGTCAGGATGGTGCCTTGCCTGCCTCTCTTTTGCCGTTTCCTCTTTCGAGTCCCGGGGATTAGGGCCTGGTCCGGAATAAGCAGAATGTCCAGAGCTGTCGACTCGTTGAAGTAGACATTTTTGTCCAAATCGAGGTTAGTGATCGCTTTCCTCATGTCCAGAAACTGTTTTCGGTCATAGGAAATGATGACAAAGGGAATGATCCATCACGTTGCATCAGGAAACTCTGTAAGTACAGTACATGTTTTATTTATCACCGTTTTTTTGCATGGACTATTCCAGAACTCCTCTATTATTCTAAGATCATGTTCACTGTATTGCTACCTGAATACCTCCATTTTGGAGCCAGTTCTCTCTGGTTTCAAGGAGTCCTACTATTTTGCAAGGGCATTTTTTGCACGATGAGTGGTGATCTCCATACTGTGCAGTAGTGTGTGTGTGGGTGTGTGTGTGTGTGTGTGTGTGTGTGTGTGTGTGGTAATCACAGACGGTTACCATTATTACAAGGGTACAGTAATGCCAAGAACAAATGTCAGCTGATGTCTTAAGCAACCAAATAATGCAGTCAACTAGATGCTCCCTGGATTGGATCAGCTAGAGCTGTCATTTGTCCATTCAGTATCATCATCTCCCTTCAATGAATAAACATCGCCATATATTCTCCTCTATTACTTCATAATGAATATGCGGGCCTTGATTCAACACTCCATTGATTTGTGGTACTTATGTCTGAGCAGTTTCCCCTCAAGGTTCACCATTTAAGTAGCCCTTTTCTTGCAACTTGAAACCACAGGCCATCATTAGCCCATTCATGCAGACCCTCCTCTGCGTTAGCTGGGGCTTTTCATTTGTTTACCCTGAAAGGAAGTCATTTCTCAGTATTTCCTGGGACATAATGACCTGCATTAGCCAATTGTAGCTGGGAATTGATGAGGCTTGATTATAGATGCCGGCATAGCATTGGAAGGCCACACAGGATGTACAATGCATGTTGGTCATTTCCTCAAATCGTTTAGACATTTGAATCAAATCTGTCATGTTGATCGAAACATTTCATAAGATTAGGTTATATCTATCGAGAATTATCTGTATTCTAAGCTACAGGACTGTTTCGCAAGCACAGACTGGAATTTGTTCCGAGATTCATCCGATAACATTGAGGAGTTTACCACATCAGTCACCGACTTCATTAATAAGTGCATCGACGAATTCGGCCCCACAGTGACCGTACGTACATACCCCAACCAGAAGAAATTGATTAAAGGCAACATCATCACTGAGCTAAAGCCTAGAGCTGTCTCTTTCAAGGAGCGGGACACTAATCCGGACGCTTATAAGAAATCCTGCTACGACCTCCGACGAGCCATCAAAAAGGCAAAGGGTCAATACTATCCTATTGAACTATTTCTGTACATATACTATTCTATCCTACATATACTTCAGATATACTACATATTCTATCCATATACTGTCCATAATGTCTATACATCCCATCATATATACACACTACCAGTCAAAAGTTTGGACACACCTACTCATTCAAGTGTTTTTCTTTATTTGTACCATTTTCTACATTGTAGAATAATATTGAAGACATAAAAACTATGAAATAACACATATGGAATAATGTAGTAACCAAAAAAGTGTTAAACAAATCAAAATATATCTTATATTTGAGATTCTTCAAATAGCCACCCTTTGCCTTGATGACAGCTTTGCACAGTCTTGGCATTCTCTCAACCAGCTTCATGAGGTAGTCAACTGGAATGCATTTCAATTAACAGGTGTGCCTTCTTAAAAGTTAATTTGTGTAATTGATTTCCGTCTTAATGTGTTTGAGCCAATCAGTTGTGTTGTGACAAGGTAGGGGTGGTATACAGAAGATAGCCATATTTGGTAAAAGACCAAGTCCATATTATGGCAAGAACAGCTCAAGTAAGCAAAGTGAAATGACAGTCCATCATTACTTTAAGACATGAAGGTCAGTCAATACGGAACATTTCAAGAACTTTGAATGTTTCTTCAAGTGCTGTCGCAAAAAAACATAAAGTTATCTCTGCTGCAGAGGATAAGTTCATTAGAGTTACCAGCCTCAGAAATTGCAGTTTCAAATAAATGCTTCACAGAGTTCAAGTAACAGACACATCTCAACATCAACTGTTCAGAGGAGACTGTGTGAATCAGGCCTTCATGGTTGAATTGCTGCAAAGAAATCACTACTAAAGGACACCAATGAGAAGAAGAGACCTGCTTGGGCCAAGAAACACGAGCAATGGACATTAGACCGGTGGAAAGTTGTCCTTTGGTCTGGAGTCCAAATTTGAGATTTTTGGTTCAAACCGCCATGTCGTTGTGAGATGTGTGTGGGTGAACGGATGATCTCTGTATGTGTAGTTCCCACCGTAAAGCATGGAGGAGGAGGAGGTGTTATGGTGTGGGGGTGCTTTGCTGGTGAAACTGTCTGTGATTTACTTAGAATTCAAGGCACACTTAACCAGAATGGCTACCACAGCATTCTGCAGCGATATGCCATCCCCCCATCTGGTTTTGGCTTAGTGGGACTATCATTTGTTTTTCAACAGGACAATGACCCAACACACCTCCAGGCTGTGTAAGGGCTATTTGACCAAGAAGGAGAGTGATAGAGTTCTGCATCAGATGACCTGTCCTCCACAATCCCCCGACCTCAACCCAATTGAGATGGTTTGGGATGAGTCGTACCACAGTGTGAAGGAAAAGCAGTCAACAAGTAATCAGCATATGTGGGAACTCCTTCAAGACTGTAGGAAAAGCATTCCAGGTGAAGCTGATTGAGAGAATGCCAAGAATGTGCAAAGCTGTAATAAAGGCAAACGGTGGCTATTTGAAGAATCTCAAATATAAAATATACTTTGATTTGTTTAACACTTTTTTGGTTACTACATGATTCCATATGTGTTATTTCATAGTTTTGATGTCTTCATTATTATTCTACAATGTAGAAAATAGTAGAAAAATAAAGAAAAAACCTTGAATGAGTAGGTGTGTCCAAACTTTTGACTTGTGCTGTATACATATACAGTGAGGGAAAAAAGTATTTGATCCCCTGCTGATTTTGTTCGTTTGCCCACTGACAAAGAAATTATCAGTCTATAATTTTAATGGTAGGTTTATTTGAACAGTGAGAGACAGAATAACAACAAAAATATCCAGAAAAAAGCATGTCAAAAATGTTATAAATTGATTTGCATTTTAATGAGAGAAATAAGTATTTGACCCCCTCTCAATCAGAAAGATTTCTGGCTCCCAGGTGTATTTTATACAGGTAACGAGCTGAGATTAGGAGCACACTCTTAAAGGGAGTGCTCCTAATCTCAGCTTGTTACCTGTATAAAAGACACCTGTCCACAGAAGCAATCAATCAATAAGATTCCAAACTCTCCACCATGGCCAAGACCAAAGAGCTCTCCAAGGATGTCAGGGACAAGATTGTAGACCTGCACACGGCTGGAATGGGCTACAAGACCATCGTCAAGCAGCTTGGTGAGAAGGTGACAACAGTTGGTGCGATTATTCGCAAATGGAAGAAACACAAAAGAACTGTCAATCTCCCTCGGCCTTGGGCTCCATGCAAGATCTCACCTTGTGGAGTTGCAATGATCATGAGAACGGTGAGGAATCAGCCCAGAACTACACGGGAGGATCTTGTCAATGATCTCAAGGTAGCTGGGACCATAGTCACCAAGAAAACAATTGGTAACACACTACGCCGTGAAGGACTGATATCCTGCAGCGCCCGCAAGGTCCCCCTGCTCAAAAAAGCACATATACAGGCCCGTCTGAAGTTTGCCAAGGAACATCTGAATGATTCAGAGGAGAACTGGTTTAAAGTGTTGTGGTCAGATGAGACCAAAATCGAGCTCTGTAGCTCAACTCAACTCGCCATGTTTGGAGGAGGAGAAATGCTGCCTATGACCACAAGAACACCATCCCCACCGTCAAACATGGAGGTGGAAACATTATGCTTTGGGGGTGTTTTTCTGCTAAGGAGACAGGACAACTTCACCGCATCAAAGGGATGATGGACGGGGCCATGTACCGTCAAATCTCTTGTGAGAACCTCCTTCCCTCAGCCAGGGCATTGAAAATGGGTTGTGGATGGGTATTCCAGCTTGACAATGACACAAAACACACAGCCAAGGCAACAAAAGAGTGGCTCAAGAAGAAGCACATTAAGGTCCTGGAGTGGCCTAGCCAGTCTCCAGACCTTAATCCCATAGAAAATCTGTGGAGGGAGCTGAAGGTTCGAGTTGCCAAACGTCAGGCTCGAAACCTTAATGACGTGGAGAAGATCTGCAAAGAGGAGTGGGAAAAAATCCCTCCTGAGATGTGTGCAAACCTGGTGGCCAACTACAAGAAACATCTGACCTCTGTGATTGCCAACAAGGGTTTTGCCACCAAGTACTAAGTCATGTTTTGCTGAGGGGTCAAATACTTATTTCCCTCATTTAAATGCAAATCAATTTATAAAATTTTTGACATGTGTTTTTCTGGATTTCTTTGTTGTTATTCTGTCTCTCACTGTCAAGGGGTGCTGAAGGTGGGTGTGGTGCATGCATCAAGCGCAGGACGCAGAAGCTCAGTCCAAAAGACTTTAGTGCAATATTCACGTAGAAAATAAGCACAATAAATCCGAAGGCGAAATAACGGCGCACACAGGCGTCAAACAAAAGGCGCACTAACATGTGCGAGAAACCTCTCCAAAACACTGGAGGGAAGTACGTAGCTCCAACACAAAACAGAAGAGCAATCACACACAAAGACAAACACACACAACTTGAACTAAATAGGACACTAGGAGGACTAACAAGACACAGGTGTACAACATCAAGACAAAACCAAACGAACATGAAACATAGATCGGTGGCAGCTAGTACTCCGGGGACGACGACCGCCGAAGCCTGCCCGAACCAGGAGGAGGAGCAGCCTCGGCCGAAACAGTGACAGTACCCCCCAAGGTGCCAGAACCGGCTGGTAACCTAACACACATTGGAAGGGGGTTAGGTTGGTAGAGGAGTGGCGGAGAGGTTCTGGGCCATCTCGGCCCAGGGAATGTACCGTGCCCACTCCTCCGGCCGGCCCTGGCAATACGACCTCAGAAACCTACCCACATCCTGGTTGACACGTTCTACCTGCCCGTTACTCTCCGGGTGGTACCCTGAGGTAAGGCTAACCGAGACCCCCAACCGCTCCATGAACGCTCTCCAAACACGGAAGGTAAACTGGGGGCCTCGATCAGACACTATATCCTCGGGTACCCCGTAATGCCGGAAGACGTGGGTAAATAGGGCCTCAGCGGTCTGTAGGGCAATAGGAAGACCCGACATAGGGAGAAGACGACAGGCCTTAGAGAACCGGTCCACAACGACCAGGATGGTGGTATTCCCCTGAGAGAGGGGAAGGTCTGTCACAAAATCCACCGAGAGGTGGGACCATGGTCGTTGTGGAACGGGCAGGGGTTGTAACTTACCCCTGGGCAGATGTCAGGGCGCCTTACACTGGGCGCACACCGAGCAGGAGGAGACATAAACCCTCACATCCCTAGCCACCAGTATTTAGTGCTAAGGCAATGCACTGTCCGGCCAATACCCGGATGTCCAGAGGAGGGTGACGTGTGAGCCCAGTAAATGAGTCGATCCCGAATCTCGACATCTGACACTGTGGAGGGCTGGGGTCGGTACGCAACGCTCGCTCGATTTCGGCATCGACCTCCCACACCACCGGTGCCACAAGGCAAGACTCCGGTAGTATGGGAGTAGGCTCAACGGACCTCTCCTCCGTGTCATACCGCCGGGTAAGCGCATCTGCCTTACCATTCTGGGACCCAGGGATGTACGTGATTTTAAATACGAACCTGGTGAGAAACATACTCCATCGAGCCTGGCGAGGGTTCAGTCTCCTCGCTGCCCGGATGTACTCCAGGTTCCGATGGTCAGTCAAAATGAGGAAAGGGTGTTGAGCCCCCTCAAGCCAATGCCTCCACACCTTAAGGGCTTGAACTACAGCTAACAGCTCCCTGTCCCCAACGTCATAGTTACGCTCCGCCGGGCTGAGCTTTTTTGAGTAAAAAGCACAGGGGCGGAGTTTAGGTGGCGTGTTGGACCGTTGCGAGAGAACGGCCCCTATACCAGCCTCAGACGCGTCTACCTCAACCTGAAAGGGTAATGCGGGATCCGGATGCGCCAGCACCGGAGCCGACGTAAACAGGTCCTTCAGTCTCCTAAAGGCCCTGTCCGCATCAGCTGACCACTGCAGGCGCACCGGACCCCCTTTCAGAAGGGACGTGATGGGAGCTGCCACCTGTCCAAAACCCCGGATAAACCTCCGGTAGTAATTCGCAAAGCCCAAGAACTGCTGCACCTCTTTTACAGTGGTTGGAGTTTGCCAATTACGCACAGCGGACACACGATCCACCTCCATTCTCACCCCTGACGCGGACAACCGATAACCCAAAAAGGAGACCGACTCCTGGAAAAACAGACATTTCTCTGCCTTGACATATAGGTCGTGCTCCAACAGCCTCCTCAATACACGACGCACCAGGGTTATATGCTCAGCTCGGGTAGACGAGTACACCAGAATGTCATCAATGTACACGACCACCCCTTGTCCCTGCATATCCCGGAAAATGTCATCTACGAAGGATTGGAAGACTGATGGAGCATTCATCAACCCATATGGCATGACGAGATATTCGAAATGACCTGACGTGGTACTAAACGCTGTCTTCCATTCGTCGCCCTCCCTAATGCGCACCAAGTTATACGCACTCCTGAGATCCAATTTTGTGAAAAACCGCGCTCCATGCAATGACTCTGTCATGGTCGCAATCAGAGGGAGTGGATAACTGTATTTCACAGTAATCTGATTGAGACCACGGTAATCAATGCACGGGCGCAACCCTCCATCTTTCTTCTTCACAAAAAAGAAGCTCGAGGAGGCGGGAGAAGTGGAGGGCCGAATGTATCCCTGTCTCAAAGATTCGGCTATGTAAGTCTCCATAGCTTTTCTCTCCTCTTGAGACAAAGGATACACGTGGCTCCGTGGGAGCGCTGCTCCTGACTGGAGATCAATCGCACAATCCCCCTATCTATGAGGAGGCAACTGCGTCGCCCTAGTTTTACTAAACACAAGAGCTAAATCCCCATATTCAGGCGGAATGTGCAGTGCGGGCACTTGGTTTGGACTTTCCACCGAAGTCGCCCCCACGGAAACACCCAGACATCGCCCCTCGCACTGAGCAGACCACCCATCGAGAGCCCTCTGTTGCCACGAAATAGCAGGGTTATGGGTGCTTAACCAGGGAATTCCCAGCACCACTGGGTACGCAGGAGAGTCGATCAGATACAGCTGTATAGTCTCTTCATGACCCCCCTGCGCACACATCCTAAGTGGTGCTGTGATCTCCCTAATCAACCCCGACCCCAACGGGCGGCTATCTAAGGCATGAACGGAAAAAGGTTTGTCAACAGGTAGGAGAGGGATCCCTAAATCTAAACAAAACTTCCAGGACCTGGGACTGGTGGACCGGCCGATGGGGTTGGCAGGGTAGGTGGAGGTGTGGGTACCCCGCTGGCCTCCCATCGGTGCAGGGTGTTGATGACGTCCTGTAGAGCGGTCCCCAGTTGTCGTATCTGGTCATCTTGGCCGCGAACATGCTCCTCGAGCGACTCAGGCGTAACTGCAGATCCTGCTGATTCCATTTTGGTGTGTGATTCTGTCAAGGGGTGCTGAAGGTGGGTGTGGTGCATGAATCAAGAGCAGGACTCAGAAGCTCAGTCCAAAAGACTTTAGTGCAATATCCACGTAGAAAATAAGCACAATAAGCCCGAAGGCAAAATAACGGCGCACACAGGCGTTAAACAAATGGCGCACTAACATGTGCGAAAAACCTCTCCAAAACACTGGAGGGAAGTACATAGCTCCAACACAAAACAGAAGAGCAATCACACACAAAGACAAACACACACAACGAGAACTAAATAGGACACAAACGAGGACTAACAAGACACAGGTGTACAACATCAAGACAAAACCAAACGAACATGAAACATAGATCGGTGGCAGCTAGTACTCCGGGGACGACGACCGCTGAAGCCTGCCCGAACCAGGAGGAGGAGCAGCCTCGGCCGAAACCGTGACACTCACTGTTCAAATAAACCTACCATTAAAATTATAGACTGATTATGCAGGGGATCAAATACTTTTTTTCCCTCACTGTTGATATATATATATATATATATATATATATATTCTCTATATATATATATATATATATATATATATATCTCTATATATATATATAAATATATGTATATATATATATATACACACACATATATATATATATATACACACACACACACACACACACTTCGGACTCCGACATTACTCATCTTAATATTTCTATATTTCTTTTACTTTTTTAGATTTCTGTGTATTGTTGTGTGTTGTGAGATATTACTGCACTGTTGCAGCTAGGAACACAAGGATTTTGCTACACCCTCAATAACATCTGCTAAATATGTGTATGCGACCAATACAATTTGATTTGATACAGGACTACGATTGAATCCCACTACTTCAGCTCTGATGCTCAACGGATGTGGCAGGGCTTGCAAACTATCACGGATTCCAAAGGAAAACCCAGCCCCAAGCTGCCCTAGAGACTCGAGCCTACCATACGAACTAAATGCCTTCTATGCTCGCTTCAAGGCAAGCAACACAGAACCATGCAAGAGAGCACCAGCTGTTCCGGATGACTGTGGGATCTCACTCTCCGTAGCCAATGTGAGTAAAACCTTTAAACAGGTTAAGATTCACAAGGCCGCTGGGCCAGATGGAATACCAGGACGTGTACTCAGAGCATGTGCTGACCATCTGGCAAGTGTCTTCACTCTCATTTTCAACCTATCCCTGACCCGGTCTGTAATACCAACTTGTTTCAAGCAGACCACCATTGTCCCCGTGCCCAAGAACGCCAAGGTAACCTGCCTATATGACTATCCCCACTTAGCACTCACATCTACAGGCATGAAATGCTTTGAAAGGCTGGTCATGACTCACATCAACACCATCATCCCAGACTCACTGGACCCAATCCAATTCGCATACTGCCCCAACAGATCCACAGGTGACGCAGACTATATTGCACGCCACACTGCCCTCACCCACCTGGATAAAATGAATGCCTGTGTAAGAATGTTGTTCATGGACTACAGCTCAGCATGCAACATCATAGTCCCTCCAACTTCCTCACCAAGCTCAGGACCCTGGGACTATACACATCCCTCTGCAACTGGATCCTGGACTTCCTGACTGCCGCCCCCAGGCGTTGAGGGTAGGCAACAACACATCCGCTACGCTGACCATCAACACGGGGGCACCTCAGGAGTGTGCGCTTAGTCCCCTCCTGTACTCCCTGTTTACCCACAACTGTGTGGCCACACAGGACTCCAACACCATCATCAAGTTTGCTGACGACACGACAGTGGTAGGACTGATCGCCGACGACAATGAGGCAGCCTATAGGGAGGAGGTCAGAGACCTGGCTGTGTGGTGCCAGGACAACAACCTCTCCCTCAATGTCAGCAAGACAAAGGAGCTCATCGTGAACAACAGGAAACGGAGGGCCGAGCACGCCCCCACATTGATGGGCTGTAGAGGAGTGGGTCGAGAGCTTCATGTTCCTCGTGTCCACATCACTAAGGACCTATCATGGTCCACACACACCAACACCGTTTTGAAGAGGGCCCGACAACGCCTCTTCCCCCTCAGGAGGCAAAAAAAAAAAAGGGGGGGGGCGTCAGGAAGTCCAGGACCCAGTTGCACAGGGCGGGGTACAGACTCAGGGCCTCAAGCATAATTATGAGCTTGGAGGGTACTATGGTGTTGAAGGATGAGCTATAGTAAATGAACAGCATTCTGACGTAGGTATTCCTCTTGTCCAGATGGGATACGGCAGTGTGCTGTGCGATGTTGATTGCATCGTCTGTGGATCTATTGGGGCGGTAAGCAAATTGAACTGGGTCTAGGGTGTCAGGTAAGGTAGAGGTGGTATGATCCTTAACAAGCCTCTCAAAGCACTTCATGATGACAGAAGTGAGTGCTATGGGGCGATAGTCATTGAGTTCAGTTACCTTTGCTTTCTTGGGTACAGGAACAATGGTGGAAATCTTGAAGGAAGTGCGGACAGCAGACTGGGATAGGGAGAGATTGAATATGTCCGTAAACACTCCAGCCAGCTGCTCTGCGCATGCTCTGAGGACAAGGCTAGGGATGCCGTCTGTGCCGGCAGCCTTGCGAGGGTTAACGCGCTTAATTGTCTTACTCACGTCGGTCACGGAGAACAAGAGCCCACAGTCCATGGGAGCGGGCTGCATCGGTGACACTGTGTTATCCTCAAAGCGGGCGAAGAAGGTGTTTAGCTGTCGGTGTCCGCGATGTGGCTGGTTTTCCCTTTGTATCCGTGATTGTCTGTAGACCCTGCCACATACGTCTCATGTCTGAGCCGTTGAATTGCGACTCCACTTTGTCTCTGTACTGACGTTTTGCCTGTTTGATTGCCTTACAAAGGAATAACTACACTGTTTGTATTCTACCATATTCCCAGTCACTTTGCCATGGTTAAATGTGATGGATCGCGCTTTCAGTTTTGCGAAAATGCTGCATCTATCCACAGTTTCTGATTTGGGTAGGTTTTAAAAGTCACCATGGGAACAACATCCCCTATACACTTCCTGATGAACTCAGTCACCATATCCGTGTAAGTGTCAATGTTATTCTCAGAGGCTACCCAGAACATATCCCAGTCCGCGTGATCAAAACAATCTTGAAGCATGGATTCCAATTGGTCAGACCAGAGTTGAAAAGACCTTAGCACGGGTACTTCCTTTTTGAGTTTCTGCCTATGTGAAGGGAGGAGCAAAATGGAGTCGTGATCTGATTTGCCAAAGGGAGGGCGGGGGAGGGCCTTCTAGGCATCTCGAAAAGGCGAGTAGCAGTGATCTAGTGTTTTTCTTAAGCGAGTACTACAGTCAATTTGTTGATAGAACTTCGGTAGCGTTTTCCTCAAATTTGCTTTGTTAAAATCCCCAGCTATAATAAATGCGGCCTCAGGGTATGTGGTTTCCAGTTTGCATAATGTCCAGTGTAGTTCCGTGAGGGCCATCGTGGTATCGACTTGAGGGGGAATATACACGACTGTGACAATAACCGAAGATAATTATCTTGAGAGGTAATACGGTCTGCGTTTGATTGTGAAGTATTCTAGGTTGGGTGAACAAAAATACTTAAATTTCTGTATGTTATCACAATCACACCATGAGTAGTTAAACATGAAGGATACACCCCTGCCTTTCTTCTTCCTGGAGAGTTCTTTATTCCTGTCTGCGCGATGAACTGAGAACCCAGCTGGCTGCATGGACAGGGACAGTATATCCCGAGAGAGCCATGATTCCGTGAAACAGAGTATGTTACAGTCCCTGATGTCTCTCTGGAAGGAAATCCTTGCCCTGAGCTTGTCTACTTTATTGTCCAGAGACATTTAGTGAGTAATATACTCAGAAGCGGTGGATGGTGTGCCCGCCTCCTGAGTCGGATTAGATGTCCACTCCAAATACCTCTTCTCCGCCGGCGGCGAGTTGGAGCAGCCTTAGTGAGAAGTTCAATTGACCCGGGGGGTACGAACAAAGGATCCAATTCGGGAAAATCGTATTCCTGGTCGTAATGCTGGTGAGTTACCGCCGCTCTGATATCCAAAAGTTATTTCCGGCTGTATGTAATATCACAAAAAACGTTCTGGGCTATTTTATTTTTATTTTTAGATTTGAGTCATTTAGCAGACGCTCTTATCCAGAGCGACTTACAATTAGTGAGTGCATACATTTTCCATACTGGCCCCCTGTGGGAATCGAACCCACAACCCTGGCGTTGCAAAAAAATAAAAATAAAAATAAACTTCAAAGTTGTTTAGGAGCTAGAAGCAGAGCTGCAACGTCTGTCGGCACCATCTTGCCAATCATTGGATTATGAAGATTTCAGATAAACGTGGGGGGACAAAAACTTAAATTGTCCCACCCCTAATCTTATAGTGGTACATGCTCAGGCTGATTTGATTTGATTTTTAGTATTATTTCTACACTTCATTGTGAGTGATTTCTGGTCCGATGCTGTATGTGTTATTTGACACATTATTTAGATTTAAATGGGTCCAAGAAAATATGGCCCTTAATAATATACTGCCCTTAAATAATCTGTTTTAAACATTCACAAAATGTATGGCTATTGATTTAAGTTAACCTTTTAATCTGGTCAGAAGGTTGGAAGGGGTGGAGAAGGAAAATGGGCTCACTGTTATATAGTCGTGAGCGAGCTGACATTGCAGTTGGTGTGAAATGGATGGCTCCCGGCTTCATATGCTTGGATTTCGCTAGCAGAACTAAACCATTACACAGATCATAAGCCCTCTAAATTTGCATATTTAGGACTCATTGGAGATTTGAACAGTCTCAGCACTCATCAGATGCTACTGTACTTCTTCTCTTGAAGTATGTTCTATGAACAGGTCACACTGATTCTGCTGACTAACAGTATAACAGTGCATTCGGAAAGTATTCAGACCCATTCCCTTTTACTACATTTTGTTACGTTACAATCTTATTCTAAAATGGATTCAATACATTTTGTCCCTCATCAATCGGCACACAATACCCCATAATGACAAAGTGAAAACAGGTTTTTATATATTTTAGCAAATGTACCTTATTTACATACACTACCGTTCAAAAGTTTGGGGTCACTTAGAAATGTCCTTGTTTTTGAAAGAAAAGCAATTTTTTGTCCATTAAAATAACATCAAATTGATCAGAAATACAGTGTAGACATTGTTAATGTTGTGAATGGCTATTTTTAATGGAATATCTATGTAGGCGTACAGAGGCCCATTATCAGCAACCATCAGTCCTGTGTTCCAATGGCACGTTGTGTTTGCTAATCCAAGTTTATCATTTTAAAAGGCTAATTGATCATTAGAAAAAACATTTTGCAATTATGTTAGTACAGCTGAAAACTGTTGTGCTGATTAAAGAAGCAATAAAACTGGCCTTCTTGAGTAGTTGAGTATCTGGAGCATCAGCAATTGTGATTTCGATTACAGGTCCTCAACTGGCAGCTTCATTAAATAGTACCCGCAAAACACCAGTCTCAACCTCAACAGTGAAGAGGCGACTCCGGGATGCTGACCTTCTAGGCAGTCTGAGATATGGCTTTTTCTTTGCAACTACGCCTAGAAGGTCAGCATCCCGGAGTCGCCTCTTCACTGTTGACGTTGACACTGGTGTTTTGCAGGTACTATTTAATGAAGCTGCCAGTTGAGGACCTGTGAGGCGTCTGTTTCTCAAACTAAACACTCTAATGTATTTGTCCTCTTGCTCAGTTGTGCACCGGGGCCTCCAACTCCTCTTTCTATTCTGGTTAGAGCCAGTTTGCGCTGTTCTGTGAAGGGAGTAGTACACAGCATTGTACGAGATCTTCAGTTTCTTGGCAATTTCTCGCATGGAATAGCCTTCATTTCTCAGAACAAGTATAGACTGACGAGTTTCAGAAGAAAGTTATTTGTTTCTGGCCATTTTGAGCCTGTAATTGAACCAACAATTGCTGATGCTCCAGATACTCAACTATTGCTTCTTTAATCAGCACAACAGTTTTCAGCTGTGCTAACATAATTGCAAAAGGGTTTTCTAATGATCAATTAGCCTTTTAAAATGATAAACTTGGATTAGCAAACACAACGTGCCATTGGAACACAGGACTGATGGTTGCTGATAATGGGCCTCTGTACGCCTATGTAGATATTCCAATAAAAATCAGCCGTTTCCAGCTACAATAGCCATTTACAACATGAACAATGTCTACACTGTATTTCTGATCAATTTGATGTTATTTTAATGGACAAAAAAAGTGCTTTTCTTTCGAAAACAAGGACATTTCTAAGTGACCCCAAACCTTTGAACGGTTGTGTATATAAATATGTTATGGGATATATAGACATTATGGACAATATGTGGATAGAATATGTAGTATATCTGAAGAATATTTAGGATAGAGTAGTATATGTACAGCAATAGTTGAATAGGATGACCTTGACTAGAATTCAGTGTATATATATACAGTGCGGACAACAAGTATTTGATACACTGCCGATTTTGCAGGTTTTCCTACTTACAAAGCATGTAGAGGTCTGTAATTTTTATCATAGGTACACTTCAACTGTGAGAGACGGAATTTAAAACAAAAATCCAGAAAATCACATTGTATGATTTTTAAGTAATTAATTTGCATTTTATTGCATGACATAAGTATTTGATACATCAGAAAAGCAGAACTTAATATTTGGTACAGAAACCTTTGTTTGCAATTACAGAGATCATACGTTTCCTGTAGGTCTTGACCAGGTTAGCACACACTGCAGCAGGGATTTTGGCCCACTCCTCCATACAGACCTTCTCCAGATCCTTCAGGTTTCGGGGCTGTCGCTGGGCAATACGGACTTTCAGCTCCCTCCAAAGATTTTCTATTGGGTTCAGGTCTGGAGACTGGCTAGGCCTCTCCAGGACCTTGAGATGCTTCTTACGGAGCCACTCCTTATTTGCCCTGGCTGTGTGTTTCGGGTCGTTGTCATGCTGGAAGACCCAGCCACGACCCATCTTCAATGCTCTTACTGAGGGAAGGAGGTTGTTGGCCAAGATCTCGCAATACATGGCCCCATCCATCCTCCCCTCAATACGGTGCAGTCGTCCTGTCCCCTTTGCAGAAAAGCATCCCCAAAGAATGATGTTTCCACCTCCATGCTTCACGGTTGGGATGGTGTTCTTGGGGTTGTACTCATCCTTCTTCTTCCTCCAAACACGGCGAGTGGAGTTTAGACCAAAAAGCTCTATTTTTGTCTCATCAGACCACATGACCTTCTCCCATTCCTCCTCTGGATCATCCAGATGGTCATTGGCAAACTTCAGACGGGCCTGGACATGCGCTGACTTGAGCAGGGGGATCTTGCGTGTGCTGCAGGATTTTAATCCATGACGGCGTAGTGTGTTACTAATGGTTTTCTTATAGACTGTGGTCCCAGCTCTCTTCAGGTCATTGACCAGGTCCTGCCGTGTAGTTCTGGGCTGATCCCTCACCTTCCTCATGATCATTGATGCCCCACGAGGTGAGATCTTGCATGGAGCCCCAGACCGAGGGTGATTGACCGTCATCTTGAACTTCTTCCATTTTCTAGTAATTGCGCCAACAGTTGTTGCCTTCACACCAAGCTGCTTGCCTATTGTCCTGTAGCCCATCCCAGCCTTGTGCAGGTCTAGAATTTTATCCCTGATGTCCTTACACAGCTCTCTGGTCTTGGCCATTGTGGAGAGGTTGGAGTCTGTTTGATTGAGTGTGTGGACAGGTGTCTTTAATACAGGTAACGAGTTCGAACAGGTGCAGTTAATACAGGTAATGAGTGAAGAACAGGAGGGCTTCTTAAAGAAAAACTAACAGGTCTGTGAGAGCCGGAATTCTTACTGGTTGGTAGGTGATCAAATACTTATGTCATGCAATAAAATGCAAATGAATTACTTAAAAATCATACAATGTGATTTTCTGGATTTTTGTTTTAGATTCCGTCTCTCACAGTTGAAGTGTACCAATTATAAAACTTACAGACCTTTACATGCTTTGTAAGTAGGAAAACCTGCAAAATCGGCAGTGTATCAAATACTTGTTCTCCCCACTGTATATGAAATTGGTAAAACAGTATGTAAACATGATTAAAGTCACCAGTGTTCCATTATTAAATCAAATCAAATCAAATCAAATTTTATTGGTCACATGCGCCGAATACAACAGGTGCAGACATTACAGTGAAATGCTTACTTACAGCCCTTAACCAACAGTGCATTTATTTTAAACAAAAAATGTAAAAATAAAACAACAAAAAAAGTGTTGAGAAAAAAAGAGCAGAAGTAAAATAAAATAAATGACCAGTGTTCCACTATGTACATACGGCAGCAGCCTCTAAGGTGCAGGGTTGAGTAACCGGGTGGTAGCATGCTAGTGATAGTGCCTAATTTGAGGGTAGGGTACTTGGTGGTGGCCAGCTTTTGATGGCTATTTAACAGTCTGATTGCCTTGAGATATATAAGCTGTCTTTCAGTCTCTCAGTCCCAGCTTTGATGCACCTGCACTGACTTCGCCTTCTGGATGAGGGCGGGGTGATTAGGCCGTGGCTCGATTGGGTTAGGTCCTTGATGATCTTCTTGGCCTTCCTGTGACACTGGAAGGCAGGCAGTGTGCCCCCGGTGATGCGTTGGGCAGACTGCACCACCCTCTGGAGAGCCCTGCGGTTGCGGGCGGTGCAATTGTACAGCCTGACAGGATGCTCTCAATGGTGCATCTGTAAAAGTTTGTGATGGTGGTAGGGGCCAAGACACATTTCTTCAGCTTTCTGAGGTTTAAGAGGCGCTGTTGCGCCTTCTTCACCACATTGCCTGTGTGGGTGAAGCATTTCAGACTGTCAGTGATGTGTATGCCGAGGAACTTGAAGCTTTTCACCTTCTCCACTGCGGCCCTGTCTATGTGGATGGGGGGCGTGCTCCCTCTGCTGTCTGCTGTCTGCTGTCTCCTGAAGTCCACGTTCAGCTCATTCCTTTTGTTGAGGTGGAGGCTATTTTCCTGGCACCACTCCGCCAGGGCCCTCACCTCCTCCCAGTAGGCTGTCTCGTCATTGTTGGTAATTGGCCTACCACAATTGTGTTTTCTGCAAACTTGATGATTGAGTTGGAGGCGTGCATGGCCACGCAGTCATGGGTGAACAGGGAGTACAGGAGGGGGCTGAGCACGCACACTTGTGGGGCCCCTTTGTTGAGGATCCGTGTAGTGGAGGTGTTGATGCCTACCTTCACCACCTGGGGGCAGCCCGTGAGGAAGTCCAGGACCCAGTTGCACAGGGCAGGGTTCAGGCCCAGGGCCCCGAGCTTAATGGTGAGCTTGGAGGGTACTATGGTGTTGAAGGCTGAGCTGTAGCAGCATTCTTACATAGGTATTCCTCTTGTCCAGATGGGATAGGGAAGTGTGCAGTACGATGGTGATTGCATCATCCGTGGATCTATTGGGGCGTTATGCAAATTGGAGTGGGTCTAGGGTGTCGGGTAAGGTGGAGGTCATATGATCCTTAAGTAGCCTCTCAAAGCACTTAATGATAACAGAAGTGTGTGCTATTGGTCGATAGTCATTTAGTTAAATTACCTTCACTTTCTTGGGTACAGGAACAATGGTGGACACCTTGAAGCAATTGGGGACTGCAGACTGTGTCACTGTGTCATGTCAGACAACATGTTGGTATTTTGACATTACTGCATTTTGCTAGATATACGCCCATTGTTCATAAAGAATGTTTCCGAAGCCTTTGTCACACACATCTCCATTCAAGCATGGTTGCTGCTCTTTTAAACTCATCTCAATATGGTGAGGGATTCTTGTTTCTGAGATCAGGAACATGACCATCTGTGTTGGTCAGGGCATCAGAATCTAAGGTTAGCGCGTTAATGCTACAAGACATGTCTGGAGCACATGGACCTCCACTAAGCAGATGTTGGGACATGCGGAGAGATAGTATGTCAAATAAACCCATGTCAGTCGCCCCAGGATAAGGCCTTTCTGCGAAGCAAACGTACAATGTCATATCAATGGCATTTAGACATTACTCCATTAACAAAAATACCATAGACATGTCATGTTGTTTTCATAAGCTGCTAAAAACATCTAGACATCCATGACTGTTGGCTGGTGGATATTGAGTTCATCCCATTGGAGTGACTGGCCGGTTGTGGTCAGGGGAACTTCCCGGTGACATAATTATTTTCCTGTAATTCTGCCTTGCTAGGACCAATGTAAATGTTTCTGGGTGCGTTACGTTTGACAGGAGTTATGAGGTTAATCTCTTAAATTTGTAATCCATTCG
Organism: Coregonus clupeaformis; assembly: GCF_020615455.1. NCBI lineage: Eukaryota > Metazoa > Chordata > Actinopteri > Salmoniformes > Salmonidae > Coregonus > Coregonus clupeaformis. Next base: position 14,189,223 of record NC_059218.1, on the reverse strand, counting down.
ATTACACTTAACAGGAAAAAATGTATATGATTCAGAGTAGAAGAGGCTTCCATTCAACATATGGTTTGAATAGGCCCAAATGAGTGGAGGTTAACTTGGTCAGGGAAAGGAGGCTCTAGTGGGATCTCTACGTAGGCACACTATTAGTCTTGTGCTCTTTGCCAAGTTCCTGTTCAGTGTTGTCAGAGGGGTTTGTCTGCTCTTGGGAATGTTATGTCTCTCTGCTGGTGCTCGGTTGTGCAGCATGGGAGCTGAAGAGGGAGACTGCTCCTTTAAGCCCATAGATCTAGATGGAACAAAGGCGCTGAGTAGAGTGTGTTTGGCTTTCTTGTTTTGATCTATTTTCCCCATCAGTGCCTGCATATTCACCATGGGGAGGAAGGCTTTGAAGTTTAACAATCCCACTAGCACTCCTCTGCATCTCATCCTCTGTTCATTTGTTCTGATGAGTTATGTATAGCAGCTGTTCTTCCGACTTATCTTTCGGGCCCTTTTCCACCCATTAACGCACAATTGCGTAGTCAAAGTGGGTGAATTTCTATTTTTCTGCATTTCTCACTGAATTAGTAGGCTTTTGCAGATACCCAATGCAGTGTCAAAATGTATATAAAGACCGAAAGTAAATTGTGATGGGGTTTGTTTCGTCTCTGATGGGAGAGTTTTTCCTTGACGCACTGAACCGCCTTCATGACAGATTGTACAATCCTATCTTTCATCAAGGATTCCATAATCTGTGTTGAGCCACTAATTTCTCATCTGTTGAGGGGATTGTTGCTTTGCTTCCTTTGGAAGATATATACATATAGACACACAGAGAAAAGACGTGACGAAAGCAAAGGCAGCTACTTTTATAAGGAATGCCTGCTCCATGACATTTCAGTATGGTGAACTAACTGTGACCGACCGGCTCGATTCGGGCTTATGTAGCAAAATTGGAATTTTTGTTTTTTACATTTGATAAAAGTTGAGATTCAGAGCTAGAAAATTGTATATCATACACAACAGTTGAGGAACAATGGTAGAGGAATTCTGCTTTGAAAGTTGATAACTTTTGAGAAAATGGCCCTTGAATGTTTCGGTACACGTACTGGAAAGCTCTTCTTTGTCTACACCCATTTGTTCACACACTCTTAAGCCTTAGCCCCACCCATTTCTTTAAGGATTATCATGCATGTCATCAGCAGCCTGGTGGTCCAAAATAGCATAACTGATACATTTTAACACCAATAAACCCCTCCATTTAAAAAATGAATGTAGTATTTGTCAATCTAGCAAACCAGGCAACTAAAAGCAACTTTCTAAACAATGTTTTTGTTCATTCCTAGCTTGTTAGCTAGCTAGCTAGCTAACATTAAGTAGCCAGTTCAAATAATGACCACATCTTATAGCTGACAACATCTTAACTTTAGCTAATTTGTTTTCATTATTACAGGGAAATAAACTCACAACAAGATCATTATTTACAAGTTAATGGCAAGCTAATTACAGAAAATAGCTGAGTGGGACCAAATATTAGCAGGGTATTCTACCGGAGAATTTTAGAACTTGGACACTGTCTCGTTGGCCTAACGTTATATCCTAATTTGACTTTGGTGCAGGTCATGTTGTTCTTCACATTACCGTCTCTGGTAAACACACACTATATCAAATCAAACCAAAGTGTATTTGTCACATACACAGGATACAGAAGGTGTAAACGGTACAGTGAAATGATACCTTGCATAGTGGAGTCTTTTATTTAGACATGTAGCTAGCTAGTTAGCTAAACAATGAACCATAATCCCAACTCATAACATTACTACCATGCATGAATCTGCAGTTGGCTAGGTAGCTAACATTAGTCTATAACTAGCAATGGAAATGGCTCTGAGATACGAATAATATTACTACACAGATCATACACGTAATGTTAGCTAGCTAGTTAATAGTACGCTTTAACTTGATGAAAACTACTTTCTGACAATATTAGAAACGCATAATATCTGAAAATGTAGCTAGCTAGACTTTCTTACCCTTATACATGGATGAATGCATCTCCCTCTCTGTCACGGATGCCATGGTTGCCCTTAGTTTGAAGATGTAATCCGGAAACAGGTGTTTTATACAACAGCCTTCTGTTTGTTCTCTTTTCGACTCCCTCCGCATATTTGTAATCAAACGCCAGAATTTTTTACATCACCTTAGCTATCATACTCTGCTTCCACCGGGCATTCCACTGATTTCAAAACTCTGTCCTCCAGAAAGTGTAGAGCAACACTTTTGCAGTTATTCATGATCTATGTATATTTCAAAAAAGCCGCGTTAGAAAGGATTACCTACACATACTGAGCAGCCCTTTGTTATAGACAGAAGCGTGCTACATGGCAGACCAATCCGAACTCATCTCTCGGCATGTCCAGCCCATCCATTATCTCAGACAATCATGGCTAGCGGGAAGGTTCCTGTCTTTTTCCGTGGCTAAACCAACTAGGCTCGTAATTTAACAGTTTTATTCGTATTTACAGATGGCATACACGTTTGTTATTAAGGCACATTGAAGTTCACATGTTCCAGAAGGCATTTCTGTCGAAAACGTATTTTGATTAATAAATGTCTCTCCTGTGAAGTAGTGATGCACGACATACGCCTAGTTTCCTGAAACGAGTCACAACTATCATTGTGAACAGAGTAGGCCTACTCAGCCCTGCTATAGTGTTTGTTTTCCTCTCTTTGGCTGTTGACACACTCCAGTTTGACAGACCAAGATGACCGAACACAGCCCCATTTTGAGAATGTGACAAAATGACAAAGCCACAGAGATTAACAGTATCAGCACTGTTGGCCCTGCTGTCACCAACCGTGGCTTAAGAGCAGGTGTAATCACCAAGCATCTGCAGTCTCAGTCACGTCAACTCGCCAAGTGCCTCCCATTCAATTTGGGAAAGGGGCTCTGAACGAGAATTACTTTACTGTACCTCCCAACATTGCATAATGAATTAAATACTGCTGCTGCAGCCCTGCAGTTCTCGCCTGCACACTTCTCTCTCCTGATCTCACTTCGCAGAAAGCTGACATTTGTGAGAATGGCAAACATTTTAAACAAAATTGAATTTCCTCACAGCGTTTGCTCAAAGTTTGTCTTTCATGATATGAGCATGATTGATGGCACAAGTATCTTTTGCTTTTAACTTCCACAAAACGGCAGCTCACTCCCAAATTCTCTGTAGTCAGTTATTCATTCGAGAAGTTTATTTCCTCTCGAACTGTATAATGCAAAGTGATTCCTCCCTTGTTTTTCTGGGAGTAGAGATGGTTATTTGCATTTTTATTCAAATTTAATTTGACGCGTTGCCTCTCTGGGTTGTCGTTTGTATTTTGTATCATTTAGATGACGGTGTCTCTTCTGTCACCACTGTAGTTCATTTGAATTCTGATGTTTGAGAATCAGAAAGAAAAACAGCACATTTTGCTATTTTCTCACAGATCAGTCAAGAAACCGTGTAAGCAATAGAAAAAACCTTTGTGGCTTTTGAGTTTCTATCTCTTTGTTTGCTTCAGTTGTTGCTCTCAATGTCTCCTTAAGGACCACCGTAAATAATGATACACCGTGCATGTAGCACTAATGATAATGGAGCTCCCTCCCTCTCCCTCTCCTCCATTGAATGACTGACTTCCTGCCCGTAGCTCCATTACAGGCACTAGTGGGATGGGGCGGAGTGTGTGCATGTGTCAGGCGGTCGCACGACGAATGAGCCTTTACCTCTGGCACCAGGCTGGTGGACAGGGGGAGGCGAGGACAGAGAGCCAGGGCACTAACGCACACCCAGCTTCTCCTTAATTCTATCCCCTGTAAATGACTCAATTGCCCCTTTTATGTCACATCAAAGCCAGGGCACGGAGCCGGGGCTGGGACTATCCAGTGGCCATTCTTTAAATTTTTAAGCCCCCTCCATATATTCCACCCTTAATGACTAGACAGACATTGGGAGCTTAGCTACAGCATGCCCTCCATGTTGTCTTGGCCCTGCCAATGATACAGCGCTCTGGCGGGATGAAAATGGGCCTCTGTTTCTTTAAACCTCACTAGTTTCCATTAACTTGCCCAGTGATTTTTTTGTCGACATTTAGAAGGTTCAAGTAGAAACTAAATGCGACAATTACCTGCTAGACGAGTTTCCATTTAACCATTTTGTGTCGATAAAAACAACTGGACGTAATCATGTCACACCCCCCAAAACAAAATACAGTGTCAAATAAAAATGTAGTGGTTGAAGTGTTTCCATTACCCATTTATTGCGCATTAATAAATTGGTGACAACCTGTATGCCCTCCCACATATGTTTAATGGACTGTATCGGGTAGCACACAAAAGACAGCATGGATAGAATGCAATAATTGACTAATATTTGTCATATTCTAATCATTCTCATGTGCCAATGTATCGCCAAGGTCCGTGCCAAATAAACCTAGGTCAATTGAAACCTGCCTACTGTTGGAGCGTCAGCAAAGATGGGCGCATTATTGACTTCTAGTCTGACTCCTCCTAGACCTTATTTGTTAATAAAAGTTATGCTTGGCTGTTTTTGCCAAGAAAGAGCCTTATCTCCTAATGCACTGGTAACCTTCTTCCTGCCAATAGGCAGATAATCTGTCTTGCTTTCAAATCTACGCTGGGATGTTTGTAGGTCAGGTCCATCTGTCTCCTATCCTCTACCATAAATAATGGATTGAACTTCCTGTAAATGACTGCATGTAAAAGGAAATAAATGTATTCCCATTTAGCTGGAGGAATAATTACCACAGGCGAGGGTGTCCTTTTTCATCTTATAGCACATTGCCGATTTTCTGCTTTTATTGGAAGAAAGAACATCTCTTGATAGTTGTAGCAGAAATGATTACTTCTTGGATGAGAATTTTGGATCCAAGCGTTATATAAACCAATATTCATTAGGATACTTCAAAGTTTGGTGATGAAACACTCCACAGGATGTTACAAATATACACTGAACAAAAATATAAATGCAACATGCAACAATTCCAAAGATGTTACTGAGTTACAGTTCACATAAGGAAATCAGTCAATTAAAATAAATAAATTAGGCCCTAATCTATGGATTTTACATGGCTGGGAATACAGATATATATCTGTTGGTCACATATACTGTACCTTAAAAAAAGGTAGAGTGGATCAGAAAGCAGTCAGTATCTGGTGTGACCACCATTTGCCTTCGCCAGTGGTGTAAAGTACTTAAGTAAAAATACTTTCAAGTACTACTTAAGTAGTTTTTGGGGGTATCTGTACTTTACTTTACTATTTCTATTTTTGACTACTTTTACTTTTACTTCACTACATTCCTAAAGAAAAGTATGTACTTTTTACTCCATACATTTTCCCTGACACCCAAAGTTACTCATTACATTTTGAATGGTCCAATTCACACACTTATCAAGAGAACATCCCTGGTCATCCCTACTGCCTCTGATCCGGCGGACTCACGAAACACAAGTGCTTTGTTTGTAAATTATTTCTGAGTGTTGGAGTGTGACCCTGGCTATCCGTAAATAAATAAAAAACAAGAAAATGATGCCTCCAGCGTGCCAGTGGCCATCGAAGGTGAGCATTTGCCCATTAAAGTCGGTTACGACTCTTAACTGCAGTCAGGTAAAGACCCTGGTGAGGATGACGAGCATGCACATTCTTTGGTTATGCAAACCCACAGTTTCATCAGCTGTCCAGGTGGTTGGTCTCAGACGATCCCGCAGGTGAAGAAGCCGGATGTGGAGGTCCTGGGCTGGCGTGGTTACACGTACAGCACAAGTGCCCTGTGTAATGATCATGCTGTTTAATCAGCTTCTTGATATGCCACACCTGTTAGGTGGATGGATTATCTTGGCAAAGGATAAATGCTCACTAACAGGGATGTAAACATATTTGTGCACAAAATTTGAGAGAAATACCCTTTTTTTGCATATGGAAAAATATTTTATTTCTGCTCATGAAACATGGGACGAACACTTTACATGTTGCGTTTATATTTCTGTTCAGTGTACCTTTTGGCCTTTGATCAAGTTCAGAAACAATATATTAATATTAATTGCTTTCTGATCAACAGTGGATTATTAAAAAATGTGTTGTCCCTAACATTGTTGGATATGTCGACCATGACCAAAAATTGTTATACCCAATGATTTATATACACTACCGTTCAAAAGTTTGGGGTCACTTAGAAATGTCCTTGTTTTCCAAAGAAAAGCAATTTTTTTGTCCTTTAAAATAACATCAAATTGATTGGAAATGGCTATTGTAGTTGGAAATGGCTGATTTTTAATGGTATATCTACATAGGCGTACAGAGGCCCATTATCAGCAACCATCAGTCCTGTGTTCCAATGGCACGTTGTGTTTGCTAATCCAAGTTTATCATTTTAAAAGGCTAATTGATCATTAGAAAACCCTTTTGCAATTATGTTAGCACAGCTGAAAACTGTTGTGCTGATTAAAGTAGCAATAAAACTGGCCTTCTTGAGACTAGTTGAGTATCTGGAGCATCAGCAATTGTGGGTTTGATTACAGGCTCAAAATGGGCAGAAACAACTAACTTTATTCTGAAACTCGTCAGTCTATTCTTGTTCTGAGAAATTAAGGCTATTCCATGCGAGAAATTGCCAAGAAACTGAAGATCTCGTACAACGCTGTGTACTACTCCCTTCACAGAACAGCGCAAACTGGCTCTAACCAGAATAGAAAGAGGAGTGGGAGGCCCCGGTGCACAACTGAGCAAGAGGACAAATACAGTAGAGTGTGTAGTTTGAGAAACAGACGCCTCACAAGTCCTCAACTGGCAGCTTCATTAAATAGTACCTGCAAAACACCAGTCTCAACGTCAACAGTGAAGAGGCGACTCCGGGATGCTGACCTTCTAGGCAGAATTGCAAAGAAAAAGCTGTATCTCAGACTGGACAATAAAAATAAAAGATTAAGATGGGCAAAATAACAGTCACTGGACGGTTGAAGATTGGAAAAAAAGTGTTATGGACAGATGAATAGAAGTTTGAGGTGTTCGGATCACAAAGAAGAACATTTGTGAGATGCAGACCAAATGAAAAGATGCTGGAGGAGTGCTTGATGCCATCTGTCAAACATGGTGGAGGCAATGTGATGGTCTGGGGGTGCTTTGGTCATGGTAAAGTGGGAGACTTGTACAGGGTAAAAGGGATCTTGACGAAGGAAGGCTATCACTCCATTTTGTTACGCCATGCCATACCCTGTGGACGGCGCTTGATTGGATCGAATTTCCTCCTACGACAGGACAATGACCCAAAGCACAGCTCCAAACTATGCAAGAACTATTTAGGGAAGAAGCAGTCAGCTGGTATTCTGTCTGAAATGGAGTGGCCAGCACTGTCATCGGATCTAAACCCTATTGAGCTGTTGTGGGAGCAGCTTGGCCCATCAAGCCAATCCAACTTGTGGGAGGTGCTTCAGGAAGTATGGGGTGAAATCTCTTCAGATTACCTCAACAAATAGACAACTAGAATGCCAAAGGTCTGCAAGGCTGTAACTGCTCCAAATGGAGGATTCTTTGACGAAAGCAAAGTTTGAAGGACACAATTATTATTTCAATTAAAAATCATTATTTTTTAACATTGTCAATGACTACATTTCCTATTCATTCTGCTATATTTCCTATTTAAACTCATTTCATGTATGTTTTCATGGAAAACAAGGACATTTCTAAGTGACCCCAAACTTTTGAACGGTAGTGTATACCCTAGATGACTGACAGGGGGTGCTGTTTTGAAGCAACCATGCCTCCATCTTGGCACATTTACATTTTAGTCATTTAGCAGACGCTCTTATCCAGAGCGACTTACAGTTAGTGAATACATTTTTTTTTTTTTTATACTGGCCCCCCGTGGGAATCAAACCCACAACCCTGGCGTTGCAAACGCCATGTTCTATCAACTGAGCTACATCCCTGCCGGCCATTCCCTCCCCTACCCTGGACGACGCTGGGCCAATTGTGCGCCGCCCATGAGTCTCCCGGTCGCTGCCGGCTGCGACAGAGCCTGGATTCAAACCAGGATCTCTAGTGGCACAGTTAGCACTGCGATGCAGTGCCTTAGACCACTGCGCCACTCAGGAGGCACTATTCCACCATTGTAAAAAATATATTTTGGAAGCTATAGAAATGCATTTATAAATGTCTACATTTGTTTTTGTCATGCTTCTTCTATTACAGACACCTTAATGCATACTTTGAAATTATATTATGTAAACTAAACATACAAATAGTAAATAAATAAAAACATTTTCCTTAAAGTATCATTTTTTGAAAGTACTAATATTAATGCCCCCACTACAACAACAAAATACTTAAATACATGTAAATTTGTCCTTGAAACATTTAAATGAAATATTGTAGAATTCCATTCATTCCTATGGAGGACTGCTTTTCTGAGGAGTACCAATATGGCTGTTTGGTTCTAGGCATGAGGTGCTATCAAATAAAAGATACCTCTTTTGATCAAACCTCTCTTTTAAATGGCGTAAATGTACTGTATAGTATATCAATATACAGACACCCTGATCCAGAGGATGAGAATAGCCACTTGACAGGTATTAATTCCTCTTGATGAATGAAGAGGGTCATTTGTGTGTCAATGGGAAGTATGGTGTTGACATGACCTTCTGACCGTGGTCATCCTCCTGGTTAAATTCCCCCCTCGCTCGCGCTCTCAGACAGCAGTCTTTGGATTGTCCTCCCAGCCTATTAGCACCGGGGTGAAGAGCTTAACAGCTCACCAGGGGGATTTCTCCCCGTCTATGTAGTGCTGCTCAGGATCGTTAGGAGATTGTGCTTAAAGCCATTCATGAAAAGTGTGGATTTTGTGACCAGTAATAATCCCGGCTCCTCTTGCATTGTGGCAGACGCGATTCGAAAAGCAAATACGCCTGGGCCGTGTGACAAACAAGACAGGGATTTTCTGCAGAGGTGTAGTAAATAGCAGTGGAGGCTGCTGAGGGGAGGATGGCTCATAATAATGGCTGGAACGGAGCAAATGGAATGGCATCAAACACATGGAATCCATTTGATACCATTTCACTGATTCCGCTCTAGCCATTACCACGAGCCCGTCTTCCCCAATTAAAGTGGCACTAACCTCCTGTGGTAAATAGAGCATTTATTGTGCATTTCTGAGCTGTGCTTCTGAATGGTGAGAAGTTGAGCTGGTTCTGTGTCCCATGGATTAGCGAGATACTGTGCTCGCTATTACTATTCAGCCTGTCCCATACTGTTTCTTAACTTAAAGTAAGGTATATATAACTTAAAGTAAAGTATATGAAGATATGGCCTTTGAATAACTTGGTGTAGTAACACATGTATGAAGTAAAGTAGTTCCCTAAAGAATAGTCTTATGGAAATTAGTGGTCTGATCTCGTAGCTAGCTGTCACGTCTAATGAGTTTTATCCATCTGAAGGTAAGGAGTCCCTGTGGGAAGAGACTCTTTTAGTGCTAATACATTTCAATTTAATCCCACTCCCTTTTTTGTTTTGACTGAATTGTCCAAATGTCAGAAGTCTAACCTTTTATTTCCACACAGACATGCTCGAAAGCTCAAAACATGCATATGTGTTATATTGAATTTAGAGTAAAAAAGAACATCATGCCAGCTCTGAAATTGGCTTCTGTAGTATGAACAATTAAGCATGTTAAACTATGACAAAATTGTATTGTGTATTGATAATGAGAGATAGTGATGGCACCGCGACTCCCTATTGGGTTATTTTAATGGAAAGTTCCTTATTGGGTTATTTTAATGGAAATATTACTTCACTGATTTGTCCTTTTATTGTCATTGACTCCAAATGAAGGAAGATATCTGAGAGGAGCCAATCCCCTTGGGACGGATCATATGTCTATTTCTATGGCTCCCACCCCTTGACAAAAAAACACACCCTTTTGTATTAGCATAATAAATGGTCTGGTGAGAGACAGAGAGAGAGAGAGAGAGAGAGAGAGAGAGAGAGAGAGAGAGAGAGAGAGAGAGAGAGAGAGAGAGAGAGAGAGAGAGAGAGAGAGAGAGAGAGAGAGAGAGAGAGAGAGAGAGAGAGAGAGAGAGAGAGAGAGAGAGAGAGAGAGAGACCAGAGCCGTCTGTTTGCCTGTGATTCCTTGCCATTCCCCATAATTTAATCAAGTACGAACTTGCTTATCTGTATGCTTTGTGTTCAGACTGGGAGCAGCCTGGGAAGAGTGCGTGGAAATACCAAACAGAGAGAAATCGAGTGAGTGGGAGAGAGAGAAAGAAAAAGAGAGAGAGAGAGAGGCTAAAAGGGAGAGGAGGGGTGTGGGAGGAAGAAAAGGGGAGTATCCTGACTTGGCCATCCTTCCGCATTGTGCGAGCGCTTCTCTCTCTCTCTCCACTAATGATCTCTTTCTCTGGCGCTGCATAGAGGGCACCTGCTGCTCCCCGATGATTCAGCCCCTCTCGGCTGCTGCTTGAGCACCACAGACAGACAGCATGTCACTCCTGCCACTGCAGTGCCTGCTCACTCTGTCGCAGCCGCTAGAGTCGCATCCTGCCCATAGCATTTACACAGCAGCTGGCTCCACTCTTCAAGTCCTCAGTTGAGTGAGCGCACTACTGATTCCACCCAGCGAACTGCACTGAACTCAACTGGATCATGCACGAGATCTAAGGGGGAAAAAACGATTCTGTCTTCTGGACTACCTTTGTTGTGTGTCTGAGCTGAGCTGAATCTGATGGTTTTATTTCGGGACTTGTTTTGTGAACGCATTTCCCGTGAGAATGCCACGAGAGTGAACCTGCGAAGAACTCTTTCTCTCCGTCACGCAAGTGTTGTTGGTTTATTTACCAGACGTTAACAAGGTTACCCTACACGGCCGTGAAAAGCATCCTCCTTCTTCATCTTCCACCCAACTCCCACCATGGCGATCTGATAATGGACAACACACTTTACAGCACCTGCCGCAGCCTGCTGCTGTGTGCTTTGAGTTGAGTCCAGGTGTCCAGAGATCCTCCTGTCTGAGAGAGAGAGAGAGAGATAGAGGGAGGATGACGGAGGGAGTGGAGGCGGAGGACTCTTCCGCTGGCCTGGTTGTCCCTCCCGGATCAGTGTCCCCCACCCACTCCTGCACCGATCCCGGACGAGCCCCCGAGGAGGCGCCGGAGGAGTCTGCGGCAGGTGGAGAGGGAGGGGAGGAGGGTGCCGAGGGAGGCAGTGACGATGGCGATGGAGGGCGAGCCGGGCCCCTGGGATTCTTGGGCTTGGCAGGGACTTGCTGTGTGTGCATAGAGATGGAACAGGTGCGCAGTTGCCTGCGCTCTGAGAAGATCTGCATCCTCCCCATCCTGGCCTGCCTGCTCAGCCTGGCCTTCTGCACAGCCGGCCTCAAGTGGGTCTTTGTGGACAAAATCTTTGAGTATGAGCCGCCCACCCACCGGGACCCTGATCGCATGGAACAAAACCCCTTCATCGTCATTGCTGACCCCACATGGGATCTGCCAGTGTCATTTCCCCACCCCTCCCCTGTCCCAATGCCGACGACCACCAGCACAGGACAACCTGAGGTCATAGTAGAGGGGAAACCCACCGGAGGACCCTTTGTACCCCAGTCCCCCAGAGTGACTCAGTACACCCCTACCTCTGCATTGACGTACCGCACAGACCCGCCCATACAACCTGGACCCCCTATCACCCCAAAACCAGTGAACAAGGGAACACCAACCCCCTACCCACAAACTACTGTGGAATCGAATGACATTTTTGTCCCTACATTCTGTAAGTTCGCCACACTTTGTATTTCCAATGAAACCATGTGTTATTTTAATTTGCTCTCAGTTTTAGTTTACTCTCATGTTGAGTAAATACGTTCAGTTATATTAGCCTTGGAAGTTTAGACAAGAAAGGATTCTGAGGTTTTATGTCAGATTAAGACAAAAACTCACAAATATTCACTACAGTAAGAATGTTTATTTTAAGGGAGCCAGATAATGTAGTCAGATGGAGGAAATCAACTGTCAGTTGATGTTGAAATCAAACATCAGCATACTGGGTACAGACATGCAGAAAGGAGATCTCCATGTGATACTATTCAGTGAAATAGTTTGTATACAATCCTCCAGTGTACAAACTTTCCCTACTGCAATAGGCAGCCTAAAAGGCCATTACTTGTACATGTAAAAAAAAAAAAAAGCTTTTACAACTAGATTTTTTCCTATTATGCAACTCTATACTGAGAATAATAGTGCTGAGCACTCTGTCTGAAAGCAGAAATGCTGTGACTTGCATTGTAGCGCAAGTGGCCATGACTGTAAGTCGCTCTGGATAAGAGCATCTGCTAAATGACTAAAATGTAAATGTAAGCCTCGGAAGAATTAGCACCACAGGTTGTTACTACTAAACAACTAACTATAAAGTAAACAACTAGCTACTACTGCATAAACATGCCCTTACTGTCCCACACACCACATCCGATGCAGTTAATCACAAGCCTGTTAATACCATGCTGTTATGTTAATTTCACTCAGCATGTCACCAAAACATGTTCTCATCTGCATATTTGAAATAAGCACAAGGGCCCCCAATGCTAGCCGCGCATTATTTCCATTCATATGAAAATATGAAAAATCAATAGCTGATGATGCACGACTTCCTAAAACTAAATGCTGTGGTGCCGGAGAGACTTCCTCCTGCCAGGCCGAAGCTCTATTTCAAGGTCAGAGCCTGCTGGAGGCTAATTGATTCCCCCTCCATCTCTGAGCCACAGAGAAAGACAATCCCAGTAATGCTATCTACCATGACTTTGAGAGCCGCCAGAGTTTTAACTGTTGGAAAGCTGCCAAACTCTACCGGCACTTTTGTCCTCTTGCAGCTTTATTCCCCGTTCCCTGCGAGATTTCATATATGATTTTCTCATCTGTCCTCATTTTAGTGAGGTGGATGATGGCCATACAGATGTGAGATCTTAATTTGACTTGTATTGTCTCAGCAAAATAATCTTGCAGCAACAGGATTTTAACCTTTAGTCCATAATGTTCTCAGCAACAAAGGTGATCAAATTAAATTCCTACATCTGTATTTGACCCTTGTGGTGTAGCTGTGGGTTTTTGTGGCTGCCTGCCCTTGATGCAGTTCCTCATGCAAATGAGTCTTTCAGATTAATTAATTCACACTTGACAATTGCATGTTGGAGATGTGATGAGTAGATTATAGATCTACATCTGTTCGAAAGGCAGGATATTTGGTTCATACGCCTGCACTCTGATAGCTGATGTGTGTGCTTGGTTTAGTGAGCTGAGAGATGGGAAGGTTTCCTTGTGTTTTTGACACACCCCTGACGAAACAAAAGCATTGGCATTGAAATCTGCCAACCATCAGCACTGATGAAAGTTTAGTACTGTATGTTCAGCTCCGCCCAGAAACTACGAATGCCTCACATCGATCAAGTCGATCACTGTTATGCTTGAGTTCTAGGCTCAATGTGCAGTGTTACTTCCTAAGACAGCAAAGGTCACCATACACGGTTGGCCAAATCCTAACATGATAAATATACACCTAACTTGACGTTTTTCGTAACTCATGCATTGATGACATTATATAAGTTATTGGCTTGTTCCACCACAGCAGAGGCACATTTGAAAAATTGAAAGACAAAGGTGGTGTGTCAGCTTCATATGCACTCATTAGTCAAATCAAGGGCTGCTGTGAGGAAAGATACTCACCCCTTTTAAGCTGCATGATCAATGTTCGGTTTTTAAATTGGAAATGTGATCGGCTGCTTTGGTAATCTCAGACCAAATCAATACACAGAGAGCAGGTCAGCTGTCCAACCAGGAAGCACAGTGAAAGTGATAGTGATTTGTCGCATCCTCTGACACATTGAGCAAATTAGAAAATGGGAAGGAAGCTAACGAATACGCCAATACGGATGCCATGTCAATATGGGTAGAGGTGTATCAAAGTTGTCTGTCAGACATTCCTATGACGGCATGTGTGTATGAGACAGTTGGTGTTGTAGGCCACCTACAACACACCTGCAATTGTTCTGCAAAACATTTCACTGAAAAAACTAAGATATTTTCCATCAACAATAACTCAATGTTGCAAGTACATGGCATGCTCGGCTGGTTGACTGTAACATTACAATAATACAATTGGTGCACCCTCTTTATCACATGTTCAGATTGGGTTGAACTGAACATTTTTAATTCCATTTTGGTTTACCCACATGAAAAAATATTACAATTTACTATAGAATATTACAGTAATTACTATAGAATTCTGTAATAGACTGTGGTATACTGTAGAATACTATACTACACACTGTAGTATCCCTTGAACATGTGTTTTACTTACTATAGAATGTTGTAATATACTGTAGAATACTATAGTAAATACTACAGTATTATCCTCAAAACAACACTGTAGTAAATACCACAGTAATGTCCGCAAAAACACTACGGTCCGCAAAAATACTACACTTTTCTAACTATAGTAAATACTACAGTATCGAATTTGTTCTGAACTATCTGGTCAGACCCCAGTCCTACCTACAGGTTATGGAAATGGTGCTCTTTTAGTATTTCTCCAGTAGGTTTCCTCAAGGAGAAAGCCTCCACTTCTATGTCAAAGATACCATAGTATCACCATAGTATACTGTAGAATTCTTTCATGTGCGTAGCCGCATTAAGTTTAATTCACTTCTTCACTCGAGGGAACTTCCGGTAGAGGGCAGGTATACAAGATGGCGTATTGAATACACAGCGGTACAAATCACCTTAACATAAAAACATAATATTCAATATCAGTAAGTTAGACTAAATATTAACATTTCATATATTCGAGGGTAATAACATTCAATCTGGATAATAACACAAAACAAATTATAAGGCTAGAGAAATGTATCGACAAATATTACAACACGCAACACCCAAACATGACGGAAGATAAACGAGGAGAATCATTCTCCAAGAGAAAACGCGACTCCTCGACTGATACAGATGATTTATGCTTTTCACCACTGGGACTGGTAAGTGTGGAAAGCGACCTGTTGAAGTTGATAAATGACAAACTGGGCATACTAGAGTTGGTCAGTAATGATGTAAAAGAGTTGATGGCGAGTCTTGAAATGAGTGACGAAAAAGCTGCGATAATGGAGAGCGATACAAAAAAACTAAAAGGGGCAGTCACTAGGATGGAAACGGACGTTAAGGAACTTAAAAAGGAGACATACAAACTAGATCGATGAGAGAAAATCTAGTACTTACGGGTATCCAGGAATAAGAGGGAGAGATTACAGAAAAAATTGTGAAGGACTTCTTTCTGACAGCGCTTTAAATTCCACTCGAGGCTGTCGACAAAATCCAACTTGAACGTGTACACTGTTTATGACAAAGAGGACAGAGATATGAGCGTCCAATCATTGCCAAATTTGGCAGGGTTTGTCCTACAAAGCCAGAGCCCCCTGATGGGAGAGCATAATATACAAGGAAATTCTCAAAGCTGCTAATGAGAACCTTGACGACCTTGTACCTAGCCGGTGGGGATTTCGGTAGGGTACCCCCACCCAGGTAGTGGCAGTGCTGGCAACACTGGCTGCAGTAACCCATGGGGAGGGGGTCACACTCGGACAATCAGAGAGAGGGCTTATCATTGTGGCCCAGGTGGCACAAAATAATCAAAGGTCTGACTGCACGGAAATGCTTGGGAAAAATGGTTACAACGGGGGACCAGAGTGTTTGTGTCTCAGGTGAAGAGGGTGGATCTGATCTCCATCACCTAGGACTTGACATAGATTTATCAAATCTCACATTGTTTTGCTCAATCTTGCATGCTTTCTCAAACAGCTGTAACTGTATATGCATTCGTATATGCATTCATAAATCAGGTCCTTTCTTGAGTTGGGCTCTGGGATGTAACAACCGTTGAGCATCTGATTTTATGGTTGATTATGGAGGAAAGGGGTTGAGTGTGTTAGAGTATGTGCGTGTGTGTTTATCCCACATCTGTTGCAAGGGGGTAAGGATGTTAGGGAGAATATAGGATGAACCACAATAATTGTTTGCTAAAATAAGAATAGCTTATCAAAAATGTAATACAATGGCAATCTGGGTTATAGGTTAAAATCCTACACATGAACTGCCAACAGTATTACCGTATTAATTGATAATGATGGAAAATAAGATATGAAAGATATTTGAATAGATAGATATTTTTAAATAGCTACAGTATATATATATATACAGTGGGGGAAAAAAGTATTTCGTCAGCCACCAATTGTGCAAGTTCTCCCACTTAAAAAGATGAGAGAGGCCTGTAATTTTCATCATAGGTACACGTCAACTATGACAGACAAAATGAGAAAAAAAAAATCCAGAAAATCACATTGTAGGATTTTTAATGAATTTATTTGCAAATTATGGTGGAAAATAAGTATTTGGTCAATAACAAAAGTTTCTCAATACTTTGTTATATACCCTTTGTTGGCAATGACACAGGTCAAACGTTTTCTGTAAGTCTTCACAAGGTTTTCACACACTGTTGCTGGTATTTTGGCCCATTCCTCCATGCAGATCTCCTCTTGAGCAGTGATGTTTTGGGGCTGTCGCTGGGCAACACGGACTTTCAACTCCCTCCAAAGATTTTCTATGGGGTTGAGATCTGGAGACTGGCTAGGCCACTCCAGGACCTTGAAATCCTTCTTACGAAGCCACTCCTTCGTTGCCCGGCGGTGTGTTTGGGATCATTGTCATGCTGAGAGACCCAGCCACGTTTCATCTTCAATGCCCTTGCTGATGGAAGGAGGTTTTCACTCAAATTCTAAAGATACATGGCCCCATTCATTCTTTCTTTTACACGGATCAGTCGTCCTGGTCCCTTTGCAGAAAAACAGCCCCAAAGCATGATGTTTCCACCCCCATGCTTCACAGTAGGTATGGTGTTCTTTGGATGCAACTCAGCATTCTTTGTCCTCCAAAAACGACGAGTTGAGTTTTTACCAAAAAGTTCTATTTTGGTTTCATCTGACCATATGGCATTCTCCCAATCCTCTTCTGGATCATCCAAATGCACTCTAGCAAACTTCAGACGGGCCTGGACATGTACTGGCTTAAGCAGGGGGACACGTCTGGCACTGCAGGATTTGAGTCCCTGGCGGCGTAGTGTGTTACTGATGGTAGGCTTTGTTACTTTGGTCCCAGCTCTCTGCAGGTCATTCACTATGTCCCCCCGTGTGGTTCTGGGATTTTTGCTCACCGTTCTTGTGATCATTCTGACCCCACGGGGTGAGATCTTGCGTGGAGCCCCAGATCGAGGGAGATTATCAGTGGTCTTGTATGTCTTCCATTTCCTAATAATTGCTCCCACAGTTGATTTCTTCAAACCAAGCTGCTTACCTATTGCAGATTCAGTCTTCCCAGCCTGGTGCAGGTCTACAATTTTGTTTCTGGTGTCCTTTGAAAGCTCTTTGGTCTTGGCCATAGTGGCGTTTGGAGTGTGACTGTTTGAGGTTGTGGACAGGTGTCTTTTATACTGATAACAAGTTCAAACAGGTGCCATTAATACAGGTAACGAGTGGAGGACAGAGGAGCCTCTTAAAGAAGAAGTTACAGGTCTGTGAGAGCCAGAAATCTTGCTTGTTTGTAGGTGACCAAATACTTATTTTCCACCATAATTTGCAAATAAATTCATTAAAAATCCTACAATGTGATTTTCTGGATTTTTTTTCCTCAATTTGTCTGTCATAGTTGACGTGTACCTATGATGAAAATTACAGGCCTCTCTCATCTTTTTAAGTGGGAGAACTTGCACAATTGGTGGCTGACTAAAAACTTTTTTCCCCACTGTATATGGAGGCTTAAATATCCTGATCTAGTGAGACATACACGGCGGAGACTCAATCAAGCCAGTTGTCTTGACTTCTTTCTTATGTCATTCTCGTTGGCACCAAAAGTTTAAAAAGTGTTGATAGGGGACAGAATGCAGTCGGACCATCATATAATTGGCATATACATTACTCTTACTGAATTTCCATGTGGGCGAGGATATTGGAAATTGAATCAAAGCCTATTGGATGATAACTTGTTTTTAACTAGGACAGAGGAATTTATAACTGTTTTTTTCCGACATAACATAGGTACAGCAAATCCCCTTATTGTATGGGACACCTTTAAATGTGCCTTTAGAGGCCATGCAATTCAGTACTCATCTCGAAAACAAAAGCAATTTAGGTCAAAAGAGTCCATAGTAACAAAGGAAATAGAAGGTCTGACAGAACAGATATATAGCAATAAAAACTGTAACATAGGCTCAGAATAAATTAGAGGAAAAACAAAAAGAAATGGAGAAACTTATTCAAGAAAGATCAAGTGTAATATATTATAAAAATAAAGCAAACTGGATGGAATATGGTGAAAAAATGCACCAAAATCTTTTTTCATCTTCAACATAGGAATGCTACCAAAAATAATTTACTGAAACTGGTTACAAATGATGGAGTCACCCATGATTCACCAAATTATATTTTGAAGGAGGAAACAAAAACACTTCTTCACTCGAGTTCTGTATAATTTAGAGTTTGATATTCCTATTAAATATTACCTTGTCTCAGCAACACTACTTTGGAGTGTATTCACAGAACAGAGGGGCCTCTGCCTCGGTTTGACAGATAACACACATAAACACTCAATGGTCTTTCGCTGTTCTGTTTAGAAAGTCTTTACTTGGGTAAATAACCCCTTCAACTATCTTCTCAACACATTCTCTTCAGGAAACAGCACATTTACAGCAGCAGCACAGCAGAAAATTAATTTCAAGGTAATCCAATTAGTTATTCCCAATAGAGGCCGGAACTGAATAAAGGCAGTAGGTATAGGAAGCCATCTTGTTGTGAGATATCCAAATATGGACATTCTGGGTAAGCATTTTCTGTTCCCATTTACAAATATTAATCCCTGTGGCTCATAGAAAATACCTGATATAGCATGATGCACCCCTACATGATCACACTGCTTAGAGATTAACAGGTTTCTATAGTGTTCACCCAGCAAACATGCCCTCATTGGCACGATGTGGACCCAATGGGGGCTAAAATATTGGCCCCATGCAGGCTGCCCACATTGGGCCAATGCGCCTTTCTGCAGAGTTGTATAATTTTTTCATTACAATGCATAAATTGTATCACTTTAAGCTTGAAAGATATTCAGTTAATGTGTTATATTGTATCAGAAAGACAACCAAGTTGTTGCTATCAAACATACAGTATATTTTTACGAAATAAACTGTTCAGTTTCTCATATGTCACATGCACTTGTTTAAGTCTTTTTAAATACTTCATCATTGGCAGTGTACAAGATTGAAAATAATTGGCATCACACAACAGAACACTTAGGGCTCGATTCAATCAGATCTGCTTTAGCCAACATCCGTGTAGCTGTTGTTTTGGCGGTGTCGAAGGTGGAACTGTGTTAGAGCTGTCAAATCCACTCCCGGCATAAAGCAGACATTGCCATTGGCTGCACAAAGTCGCATTAACAGAAATTCCATGCAGCCTTGTTTACAAGTTTGAACACTGGAATGTGAGATGTAATCTACACCTCAATTAGGATTATAGAAATCTTCATTATTTAGTTGAATAACTTTTCAATTTGAGCGTAATTATTTCTATATAGCCTACACTTTCTCGTTTTGAACTTCTAACGAGAGTGGGGCTTCATGACAATGCTGCTCACCGCAATTCAACCTCCGACACGCCAAAGCAGTTCCACCTCCGACACCACCAAAACATTAATGTGGGCTAGCCTGAGATGGGTTAGCCCGTGTTGTGCTGGTGTGGGCTTGGTGTGGGCTAGCCCGTGCCCACCTTGCCCACAGAATACTCACATTGGGCCAATGGGGTCATGATAGCTGGGCAGTTTTAGATACACACTGCCCTTTGGGTTGTTGTATCTCACTGATGCTAAATAGGCATGGTTACATTAACATTAATTATATTACGTATTGCTATGACAAGAAGCAGTCGTTGCTGAAGTGAAAGAAATGGAAGAGGGAGAGCGGAGAAGAAGTGGGTCTAATAAAATTACCACTGTGGGATTTATTTTCATAATTCAATGGCCTCCTTCAGTGAACTATCCTTGACAATGCACCTGGGCATTAGTTTGTTTTCACTGAGCTAGCTCATACATTGGCCCAAGCCCAGCTCTATAACAAGAAAGAAGCTTCATAACTTTATATTCTTCTTTCCAAAGCTTCAAAATACAAATTAGTTTTACTGCATGAAAATTTAACCTAGATCAAGTTTCTCTCGATGTAAAAGAATTGTGGGTGCTGGCCTCCTGCCAACATAGATCTTCAGTATTTCTGTCTTTGTGTTCTCTATGACCCTGAGATATGATTGATTGTCTTGAATTGGTAGTATTCTTCTTCCTTAACCTAGGCAGTGATTTAATTGTACCTTCCACTTGACTTAAAATTGGATATCAATAACAACACTTAGTTTAATATTTTCTCTCACATTGTCTTGTAAAGATCGATAATAAACCAGTCGAGGTGATGTAGCTACCACCTGACAGCACCTTAAATCAGTACACACATATTTGCCTTTGTGGTTTCATTTTGCGTAAGAATACAGCTTCACCAAATAATGCAGCGTTTCCCGAACTCGGTCCTCGGGACCCCACATTTTGGTTTTTGCCCTAACACTACACAGCTGATTCAAATGAGCAAAGCTTGATGATTAGTTGATTATTTGAATCAGCTGTGTAGTGCTAGGGCAAAAACCAAAATGTGCACCCCTTGGGGTCCCGAGGACCGAGTTTGGGAAACCCTGAAATAATGTATATACAAATTCACATAGCTTCATGCTCATCGTTGCATTGATTTAGGCAATGCTTCAGCCTCACAATAGAATTTGAGTTTGCTATCATGAATTGATTCATGCACAAAGTTTTCCATTCCCATTGCCAATGTTACTCCACATATCACTTTTAGAAAAACATAATCCTTATTTTGACACTCCCATTTCTTGTAGATTTCAACACTGCTCTCTGACTGACAAAGACTTGTACTTGAACACAAATGTGCCTATAGCACTTGCTACAATATTATATTTTATGTTGGTCAGTCCTTCTTTCAGTCATGGTATAATCCAAATGCTCTGTAGTGGTATTAGAGATTACCAGTGCGACTGGCAGCTTGCAAAGACAACAGATTGCTATCATTATATCCTAACATGGCAATTAGAATGAGTTGTAACAGCTTTCATTCAGTAGGAAATCGAGATGTCCCATTTTAGATCTTAATGGGCTCTTCCCACCACTTTAGAATCCATACACTACAGTCCCCATTGTGTCTGACTGACACGTAAGGTGTTTATTTCTCTTTTTTATCCTCCTTTTTGATGAATAAATGATCTTAGAGAGGTTCCATGTGCTCCCATCAATGTTTCATTCAGCCATCAGCCTTCCCTCTTCACATTGCTCTCTCCACTGTCTGCTTTGCTATTCTCTGATAATTACAGTAGGAGGTCATGTCAATCTTTAGCAAAGTCCCTCTTTCATCTCAATTTGGATACTCATCATTATCTAAAGTTGAGGTACTGTGCATAAATACTCAGTTTCGTCAGCTGTCCGGGTGGCTGGTCTCAGATGATCCTGCAGGTGAAGAAGCCGGATGTGGAGGTCCTGGGTTGGCGTGGTTATACGTGGTCTGCGGTTGTAAGGCTGGTTGGACGTACAGCCAAATTTTCTAAAACGACGTTGTATGCCGCTTATGGTAGAGAAATGAACATACAATTATCTGGCAACAGCTCTGGTGGACATTCCTGCAGTCAGCATGCCAATTGCACGCTTCATCAAAACTTGAGACATCTGCGGCATTGTGTTGTGAGACAAAACTGCACATTTTAAATTTGCCTTTTATTGTCCCCAGCACAAGGTGCACCTGTGTAATAATCATGCTGTTTAATCAGCTTCTTGATATGCCACACCTGTCAGGTGGATTGAATATCTTGGCAAAGGATAAATGCTCACTAACAGGGATGTAAACAAATTTGTGCACAACATTTGACAGAAATACTATTTTTGTGCATATGGAAAATTTCTGGGATCTTTTATTTCAGCTCATGAAACATGGGACCAACACTTAATATATTGCTTTTATATTTTTGTTCAGTATAATTATATGTCATGGCCAGGATGTATAATGTATTGTGGGATGAAATGGAATGCATTAGAAAGAAATGCATGTAGCCACGGACACAATCCCTCTGTCCCTTCGGCCGGATGCCGCCATGACATCACAGGCTGAAGGTGTGATAAATCCTCCCATGTTTTTGACAGCTGGCAGTTTTGCCATCGATTAAGGTACCGCCGCCATTTTATTTTTCCATTCAAAATGGATTACTGTAATGGCTTTTTGTGCGTTCCTTTGTTCCCATTTAGCGACTCAGCAAATTTGAAAACAGTATGTCTTCCAAGTCCTTCTTATTGAAATGCCTCACCTCTTCTGTGTCTGGCCATTTATGAACCTTCAGGTTTGGCTGACGTCGGTACATTTTATCTCCTATTTATGAATTACAGAATTCTACTTCAGAAAATTTGTAGATTCTGTATTTTTTCCCCAACCTATTTACGATCATTCATATGTCAACAGAAGCCAGAATGCAGTGCAGAATTTGAGAATTATCCACTTAAAACATTGGTTCCTTTTGGTGATTAATACACTTCGTTGCTGACGAAAGTGCATCCATTGTGTTGTTTATCAAACAAGGTCCATTACCTAATGATGAGCCATCAGGTTGGCCCCTGCGCTGAACCTGAGGTATCCCCATAAATACCTATCCTCAAACCTGAGTGCCTTTTTAGCTACCAGATAGAAAAGTATTTCTCGATCTCGCTCTGAGGTGTTGTTAGAATCTCCGGTTTGAAAAAAATGCGGTGTCTGCCCTAAATAAATAATACAGAGAACAGCTAGAAGAGGGTTTAAAACCAACTGTGTCTGGCTGGGAGAAATTGTATTTAGGACAGATCTGTTCAAAGTGCTCCCCAAATGGATATTTTTAGGGTTCACCTGTCATGTAACTGTTCACCAAACCCTTTTTCTCTCTGAGGTAGGTGAAG
Source organism: Coregonus clupeaformis (assembly GCF_020615455.1). Classification (NCBI taxonomy): domain Eukaryota; kingdom Metazoa; phylum Chordata; class Actinopteri; order Salmoniformes; family Salmonidae; genus Coregonus; species Coregonus clupeaformis. Next base: position 14,166,101 of record NC_059218.1, on the reverse strand, counting down.
TTCATGATAAAGAAGCTGTTAAAGCTAATTAAATGGGTAAGAATTTGAGGTCCTTAGCCAATCCTTACTACTTATCTAACCTATCAATCATTAGATGAACCCATGGTAAAACAAGGGCTTGGATGGGCATCCACAATCAATGGTCTTCCAATGTACTCAATGTCATAGCTTCTGAAGGAATTTCGATTGGCACAGAGTGGAACATGGTCCTGGTATGTTTGTTATCACCAAAGCCTTGACCAGAAGATATAGGCTCTATCAGCTATTCAACAAAAAGACAATGGAAAACCTACATCACTGTACCTTTGTCATAACCTTTCATAACCTTTGTTTCAGACTATAGTACTTGTATTTCCACCTTCAGTGTAGCCAGTATGAGACAATGGCTCAGTTGTGGAGTGCCACCGTAAGGGATGGATCGACATTTATAGAAAGGTACCTGGAGGGAAATGGGGGAGGGTCATGCTTTTTCAATTTCAGTCAAGGGGAGGGTTTAGTATTTTTTTATGTAGTCCAGGGGAGTGTCATGTAATTGATGAAATGTCAATATTGTTTTAGAATTATTTGCTTATTAGGCTATATAATGATGTGTGCCCGATGCCGCCCCTCATCTATGATTCTCTGCTGGGCGCACAATATCAAGTGTGCCTATAGGCTATTTAGTGTGGTCTCAATAAAATTATCCATAGCCTATAGGCTGCAAAGTGTATGCTCGGAGAAGCACAGAGGAAAGTTATATTTCTACGAAAATGTACTTCCTAGTCTTTTGCGCTGATAGGATGGTGTAAATAAAACTAGGCTGCATTACACACTGCAATGGATATTCAAACCCTGAGCCCCAGCCTGCTCTGCTCTTGCTGATTAAAACCTTTTTTTGTGCTGCCTAACCAATAATGTGCTGTGTAGGCCTACAGAGGCAGTTCAGGATGAGAGTCCAATAATTATCAGATTTTGGGGGGGATTAGGCCTATTCCAAAAATGCAATATCTTGCGCGCAGACTAGCCTATAGCCTATGTTCTGTTCAGTTTGAAGAGGAGAGCGCGAAGATGAGAAGGAGGAACTGAGGTCAACTTTGCTACTACTATAATTGATTTCTTGCCCACAATGTATTTCTCAGAGTTATTGACCTCACAATAAGACAGATTTACAGTGAGGGAAGAAAGTATTTGATCCCCTGCTGATTTTGTACGTTTGCCCACTGACAAAGAAATGATCAGTCTATAATTTTTATGGTAGGTTTACTTGAACAGTGAGAGACAGAATAACAACAACAACATCCAGAAAAACGCATGTCAAAAATGTTATAAATTGATTTGCATTTTAATGAGGGAAATAAGTATTTGACCCCTCTGCAAAACATGACTTATTACTTGGTGGCAAAACCCTTGTTGGCAATCACAGAGGTCAGACGTTTCTTGTAGTTGGCCACCAGGTTTGCACACATCTCAGGAGGGATTTTGTCACACTCCTCTTTGCAGATCTTCTCCAAGTCATTAAGGTTTCGAGGCTGATGTTCGGCAACTCGAACCTTCAGCTCCCTCCACAGATTTTCTATGGGATTAAGGTCTGGAGACTGGCTAGGCCACTCCAGGACCTTAATGTGCTTCTTCTTGAGCCACTCCTTTGTTGCCTTGGCCATGTGTGTTTTGGGTCATTGTCATGCTGGAATACCCATCCACCCATCCATTTTCAATGCCCTGGCTGAGGGAAGGAGGTTCTCACCCAAGATTTGATGGTACATGGCCCCGTTCATCGTCCCTTTGATGCGGTGAAGTTGTCCTGTCCCCTTAGCAGAAAAACACCCCCAAAGCATAATGTTTCCACCTCCATGTTTTTGACGGTGGGAATGGTGTTCTTGGGGTCATAGGCAGAATTCCTCCGAGTTGATTTGAATCATTCAGATGTTCATTGGCAAACTTCAGCCGGGCCTGTATATGTGCTTTCTTGAGCAGGGGGACCTTGCGGGCGCTGCAGGATTTCAGTCCTTCACAGCGTAGTGTATTACCAATTGTTTTCTTGGTGACTATGATCCCAGCTGCCTTGAGATCATTGACAAGATCCTCCCGTGTAGTTCTGGGCTGATTCCTCACCGTTCTCATGATCATTGCAACTCCACGAGGTGAGATCTTGCATACAGCCCCAGGCCAAGGGAGATTGACAGTTATTTTGTGTTTCTTCCATTTACGAATAATCGCAACAACTGTTGTCACCTTCTCACCAAGCTGCTTGGCGATGGTCTTGTAGCCCATTCCAGCCTTGTGTAGGTCTACAATCTTGTCCCTGACATCCTTGGAGAGCTCTTTGGTCTTGGCCATGGTGGAGAGATTGGAATCTGATTGATTGATTGCTTCTGGGGACAGGTGTCTTTTATACAGGTAACAAGTTGAGATTAGGAGCACTCCCTTTAAGAGTGTGCTCCTAATCTCAGCTCGGTACCTGTACAAATGACACCTGGGAGCCAGAAATCTTTCTGATTGAGAGGGGGTCAAATACTTATTTCCCTCATTAAAATGCAAATCAATTTATAACATTTTTGACATGCGTTTTTCTGGATTTTTTTGTTGTTATTCTGTCTCTCACTGTTCAAATAAACCTACCATTAAAATTATTGACTGATCATTTCTTTGTCCGTGGGCAAACGTACAAAATCAGCAGGGGATCAAATACTTTTTTCCCTCACTGTAAGTAACTTAAAGAAAATATTGTTTTTTGTGAAACAAACAAGAAATAAGACCAAAACACAAATAAATTGAGCGTGCGTAACTATTAACACCCCCCCAAAGTCAATACTTTGTAGAGCCACCTTTTGCAGCAATTACAGCTGCAAGTCTCTTGGGGTATGTCTCTACAAGCTTGGCACATCTAGCCACTGGGATTTTTGCCCATTCTTCAAGGCAAAACTGCTCCAGCTCCTTCAAGTTGGATGGGTTCCGCTGGTGTACAGTAATCTTTAAGTTATACCACAGATTCTAAATTTGATTGAGGTCTCGGCTTTGACTAGGCCATTCCAAGACATTTCCCCTTAAACCACTCAAGTGTTGATTTAGCAGTATGCTTAGAGTCATTGTCCTCCCTGTATTTAGCGCCATCTATCATTCCTTCAATTCTGACCAGTTCCCCAGTCCCTGCCGATGAAAAACATCCCCACAGCATGATGCTGCCACCACCATGCTTCACTGTGGGGATGGTGTTCTCGGGGTGATGAGAGGTGTTGGATTTGCGCAAGACATAGCATTTTCCTTGATGGCCAAAAAGCTCAATTTTAGTCTCATCTGACCAGAGTACCTTCTTCCATATGTTTGGGGAGTCTCCCACATGGCTTTTGGCAAACACCAAACGTGTTTGCTTATTTCTTTCTTTAAGCAATGGCTTTTTTCTGGCCACTCTTCCGTAAAGCCCAGCTCTGTGGAGTGTACGGCTTAAAGTGGTCCTATGGACAGATACTCCAATCTCCGCTGTGGAGCTTTGCAGCTCCTTCAGGGTTATCTTTGGTCTCTTTGTTGCCTCTCTGATTAATGCCCTCCTTTCCCGGTCCGTGAGTTTTGGTGGGCGGCCCTCTCTTGGCAGGTTTGTTGTGGTGCCATATTCTTTCCATTTTTTTAAATAATGGATTCAATGGTGCTCCGTGGGATGTTCAAAGTTCAGGATATTTTTTTATAACCCAACCCTGATCTGTACTTCTCCACAGCTTTGTCCATGACCTGTTTGGAGAGCTCCTTGGTCTTCATGGTGCCGCTTACTTGGCGGTGCCCCTTGCTTAGTGGTGTTGCAGACTCTGGGGCCTTTCAGAACAGGTGTATATATACTGAGATCATGTGACATTTAGATTGATCACAGGTGGACTTTATTTAATTAATTATGTGACTTCTGAAAGTAATTGGTTGTACCATATCTTATTTAGGGTCTTCATAGCAAAGGGGGTGAATACATATGCACGCACCACTTTTCCGTTATTTATTTTGTAGATTTTTTGAAAAATGTGATTTTTTTCATTTCACTTCACCAAATTGGACTATTTTGTTTATGTCCATTACATGAAATCCAAATAAAAATCAATTTAAATTACAGGTTGTAACGCAAACAAAATAGGAAAAACCCGAAGGGGGATGAATACTTTTGCAAGGCCCTGCAATTCATTTTCATTAGACTTTACTAACAACAAGAGGACTTTGTGTTGGAGCCTATTTCTTCCTATTTAAGAAATAAGAGGTAGGCCTACCTGATTAACAGATGAAATTAGGCTATAGAGTGCTATATCCATAGATTTGTTGGCCAATTCTTACACCCACCACTCTTTAAATAGCCTACCTCTGTGTCAGTGAAGGGCTGTTAAGTTAAAACCAGGACTCTAATTTAACGGGTATGAGAGGGTATGCCATAGGACTACCTTTTAAAAAAGAAAACGGCAAAAAGCACTGACCTACCCATTGTTAGCTTAAGATTTTGAAGAAATTAAAACATCAGATCAGACAAATTCAGAAAAAAAAATCAGAAAATCACATTGTAGAATTTTTTATGAATTTATTTGCAAATTATGGTGGAAAATAAAGTATTTGGTCACCTACAAACAAGCAAGATTTCTGGCTCTCACAGACCTGTAACTTCTTCTTTAAGAGGCTCCTCTGTCCTCCACTCGTTACCTGTATTAATGGCACCTGTTTGAACTTGTTATCAGTATAAAAGACACCTGTCCACAACCTCAAACAGTCACACTCCAAACTCCACTATGGCCAAGACCAAAGAGCTGTCAAAGGACACCAGAAACAAAATCGTAGGTCTGCACCAGGCTGGGAAGACTGAATCTGCAATAGGTAAGCAGCTTGGTTTGAAGAAATCAACTGTGGGAGCAATTATTAGGAAATGGAAGACATACAAGACCACTGATAATCTCCTTCGATCTGGGGCTCCACGCAAGACCTCACCCCGTGGGGTCAAAATGATCACAAGAACGGTGAGCAAAAATCCCAGAACCACACGGGGGGACCTAGTGAATGACCTGCAGAGAGCTGGGACCAAAGTAACAAAGCCTACCATCAGTAACACACTACGCCGCCAGGGACTCAAATACTGCAGTGCCAGACGTGTCCCCCTGCTTAAGCCAGTACATGTCCAGGCCCGTCTGAAGTTTGCTAGAGTGCATTTGGATGATCCAGAAGAGGATTGGGAGAATGTCATATGGTCAGATGAAACCAAAATATAACTTTTTGGTAAAAACTCAACTCGTCGTGTTTGGAGGACAAAGAATGATGAGTTGCATCCAAAGAACACCATACCTACTGTGAAGCATGGGGGTGGAAACATCATGCTTTGGGGCTGTTTTTCTGCAAAGGGACCAGGACGACTGATCAGTGTAAAGGAAAGAATGAATGGGGCCATGTATCTTTAGATTTTGAGTGAAAACCTCCTTCCATCAGCAAGGGCATTGAAGATGAAACGTGGCTGGGTCTTTCAGCATGACAATGATCCCAAACACACCGCCCGGGCAACGAAGGAGTGGCTTCGTAAGAAGCATTTCAAGGTCCTGGAGTGGCCTAGCCAGTCTCCAGATCTCAACCCCATAGAACATCTTTGGAGGGAGTTGAAAGTCCGTGTTGCCCAGCGACAGCCCCAAAACATCACTGCTCTAGAGGAGATCTGCATGGAGGAATGGGCCAAAATACCAGCAACAGTGTGTGAAAACCTTGTGAAGACTTACAGAAAACGTTTGACCTGTGTCATTGCCAACAAAGGGTATATAACAAAGTATTGAGAAACTTTTGTTATTGACCAAATACTTATTTTCCACCATAATTTGCAAATAAATTCATTAAAAATCCTACAATGTGATTTTATGGATTTTTTCTTCTCATTTTGTCTGTCATAGTTGACGTGTACCTATGATGAAAATTACAGGCCTCTCTCATCTTTTTAAGTGGGAGAACTTGCACAATTGGTGGCTGACTAAATACTTTTTTTCCCCACTGTATAACAGCCCTTGGGTCCACAATGCTTTATGCTAGAACCAAGCTGTAAAATACCCGGGAAAGATGTGACTCCGGAGCTTAGGGGGATATCATTGTTTTGTTTCTTTGACATTCATTTGCTGAGCTACAACCTTCTATGGCCGAGGACACAAAGAATGGACTTTGCTTGGGAAGTAGTCTAATTCTGTTTTTCACTTTCTGTATAATAGAAGATGTTTAAACCCAGACAGCTTTTAGGAAAATACTTGTGACCTTCTCACGTTGGGTTAAGCCATGGAAGCAGAGTAACCAGGAGTTAAAGCTCACATTTTTCTGGTTCAGTAGGCCTACTCTGTGTCTGGGGTGGAAAGGTAGGTCTAACTTTTGAAAGTACCATGCTCAGATTCCTAATGTGTAAGATTTAATTATTTGCTAACAGGGACAGTTTCATTGCAAACAACAAAACACTGATTTGGCATTGGAGAAATATGATAAGATGAACACAGGCCTATCTCTCTGTCCAATCTTAGCCTGTAATTTCGGTAATTTGTGTGGTATAAAAAAATATTCTGCTAATATGTAGAATTGCATAACATTTTTATAAAAGGCAATTTTTTCTCGGACCAGCAAATACGATGATAGATTCATGCAATGCTTTTACTATAAAGGAGTTGTTTCCACCCCTACTCTTGTCCACGGTGGACTGTGAACCCACAACCTTCTAGCTCACAGCCCTGTGCACTATCAAAATTCCTGCGTTGCCATGTAATTCTTACAGGACAAAGAACAGTTTCTAAAACGACATATCTAAGGCTCTGTTCTGTCCAAGAAGTGAGGGGAAACGGTAGGCATGTTCTCTGCTATGCACTTCATGTTTTCATTATTATTTTGGGTATAGGGGATGGTCGCTTGTTTTTTTCAAGTGTTCAGGGAGGGTTTAGGTAAAACATTATTTTGCTGAAGGGAGGGCCATCCATTTTAATTTCAGAAAGGTCCGATTTTCTCCATGTAACCCTTATTATAAATAACGTTCACTCCCTAATCAATCTGTTTTGGATCCCACCCTGTGCCGGACTGTCCTCTGGGTTCGGGCTGTATTGGCTCCACTAGGTGTGGTCCTGTCACTAAGACCGATGGCCACAAGTTGTTTTTCCCTGTTTCATTCTCAGGCCATTTGCTGTATTGGACACTGGCCAACAGTCAGTTTCATTACTGCCTCATATGCCAATTTGAACATGTCCCTTCCTACAAAGTCTCCCTGCCCATCCCGTACCTTGATACAGTTCTTACATGACTGCTGTGCTACTCCACACAATATTGAAGTGTTTTGGCAATCATAATACAGCCAGCTAGGGAATAGACGTATCTATTCTACTGTACCATAAAGTCTCACCGGGGGCCTGTATGAAATGCACTCTCTGACAAAAAGATGGCAAAATATCGATGTGTTTGCATCCGCTGCAGCACCACCATAAAGAATAAGACATTAAAATGCCAATAAATGTGGTCGGCCATGAGAAGTAACATTATCAGTGATTATGGTGAGACAGTAAAAAACACTAGGGTAGGCAATGTTTTACCAATTTTCCAGTGTCCAGTTCCTTAGCCCACTGCAACTGCAGTTTTTTGCTGAAATAAGTGGATCTCTGTAAAGCAACGCATGGATTGCTGTAATACCTTGTCCATAGACTGCTTACAGGGTAAGGAAACTAAAATGGCATTTGGTAATTTGGGTGAACTATCCCTTTAACCAAGTCATTAAACTGGGGTGCTGCTTGGAAAATGATTCTCATTATTCTACATGAGGAAATAACAAGAGCACTTATTAAAAGCACCCATAATGGACGTTGCTGTATTCAATACATTTGTGTGGTTGTGCTTTTGCTATTTATCCATATGCTTAATTCAGTTGCTATTACGAATGGGTAAGGGAACTGTTCAAAGCCAACAAGAGTAACCTTTGACTTGATCACCAGAAATGAATGTATGGATATCGCTTTGACTTTTCAAGGAGAATTATGATAAGATGTACCCTTTCAGGTTTGTGATAATAAAATATGAACCCTTTGGAAGGTTTTTGAACAGATACCCTGCATGCGTAGTTTTATTGCTACATGGTCAAGCAGTCCTGAAATGGTATACTGCTATTGTCTGAATCGCTTTCATCAAACATTGCCTCTTAAATTAAGTCCCCTGTCACTCCGTTTCCGCAATCCCCTCATGGTTCTGCCTCGATTTACCCTTGTGTTTTTCAAGTGAGAGTAAGTACTTGAAAAGTGCATCATTAAAATCAAAGCTCCTTGAAACAATAGTGTTACATATGTATATATATTTTTTTACACTTTGATTAACTTATTAGTGCATCCATCCTAGGCTTCCGATCGGCTCATTCAGCCCCTCAACCGCCCCCCAATGCAAATCTTCCCCAGGTCATTGCTGTAAATGAGAATGTGTTCTCAATCAGCTTACTTGGTTAAATAAGAGTAGATCATGATTTTAATGATGAAGAGCTAGGTCAATGACCATAGACCATTAATTTCCGTGAAATCCGATTACTCCAGTTTCTTTGTAAATTACAAATAACGTGAAATGAAAATCCTCTTCACTATTTAACAGTGACCCTATATTTTGAGAATGTAATGAGAGTGCCCCTGTTGCCACATGACCATATGCTAGTGCCTCCTCAGCCTTGAAGGGATGGAAGAGAGTGACAGTGGGTGTCAGTCAGACTGTGGATGAGAGTCTCCTGGAAGAGAACAAATCCAGTTTAGCCAGGCCCGTAGATCAGGCGGGATTTAAACCTAATCCAGGGACGGTGAAGAATGATGGGGCTGCCAAGGTTCCCATATCCACAGCATGTGTTCTCAAAATCCCCCATTGTTGTAGATGTGCATGTCAATGCAAAGCTTGGAGTGGGAGAGGCTAGAGTCCTGATGCTTCAGCGTTATGCAACAAGGGGTAACTGGACAACCTCTTTAGCCAGTGCATGATTCACAGGGATTCATTCAAACAATACCACAGAAAATCCAAAGCCAAGCTTAACATGGTCTTCGAACACAATATATTATTTTGAGTTTGTAACTGAATCCTCTCATTTTCTCATTTTCTGCCTACAAGCAGAGAGATGAAAGATGTAAGTGGGCAGTGGAGATGCCCCAGCCATATTGTAAGATTTCTCTTCAGCCCTGAGACATGTTTGCGCAGTGAGAACATGTCTCCCGAGTGGCGCAGTGGTCTAAGGCACTGCATCGCAGTGCTAGCTGTGCCACTAGAGATCCTGGTTCGTATCCAGGCTCTGTCGTAGCCGGCTGCGACCGGGAGTCCCATGGGGCGGTGCACAATTGGCCCAGGGAATGGGAGGGAATGGCCGGCAGGGATGTAGCTCAGTTGGTAGAGCATGGCGTTTGCAATGCCAGGGTTGTGGGTTCAATTCTCACGGGGGGCCAGTATGAAAGTAAGTCGCTCTGGATAAGAGTGTCTGCTAAATGACTAAAATGTAAATTGCCATTAAAGATCTTCCTGTAATAGGCATTTTTTACTTTGGAGCCAGGGTTGATTTATACCTACTGCAAAGTTGGCCAGTGACATTAATATTTAAAGGCAAATTGATACCCCTCCAATGCTTTGCCTCTTCAAGGCTCAGCTAGTCTCTAATTACCATAAACATATCTTCAACGTGTCTCTTTCTCTCTCAGGGCTTTGGAAGTGACAACATGCATTGTTTTAAGGATACACGGTAGAGCAAATCTCACCGCTATCCACTGTTCATCTTTGACAGTTTCGGGTTGGATCTGAGAATGGTCACTCCCATCCCATCTAGGGTTGCACAATTCTGGAACCTTTCAAGTTGAATGATGCTCTTCCTGCTTATTCCTTAATGATTCTGTGAATCGTCCAACCGGGATTTCAGAAAAACCTGGGAATTTGGGAAAATGTTGCAACCCGACAAATCTAGTTGTAAAATGGTGATGGTCAGTTATGTTTATTTTCATCCTTCACAGCCTTTCGTCCATTTCCAGCCATTGCTGAGTCTAGACGCTACAGTGGATACAAAAGCCCCAAGTAGAGTACCCAGCGAAACCTGCTCCTCTTCCCAATGCCTTCCTCTGGGCTTGCCCCCAGCTGACTCTCCATAGACTCCCGTTGGTTTTTCAGAGCCATCCTCTTGTTCAAATCTGTCAAGTCAGGGAGGCCTCAGTATGTCTGAGCAGGAACGAGCACTGCTGAAAGCCCCTGGGCTAGAATAAAGAGAGCAATCAGGTTGGCTGGTCTCACTAATGACTCAACACCTTGCTGGGAGAAGAGCAGCCCCAGAGGCCTCCACACACTGGGAGTACTGCTGCGGTTTTGCCAAGGCATCCATTCATCTCTCACTCAACCAGCACATCCACAGCACATGCAGGGTTTATAGACCTGAGATGAGGTTGTTATCTTCATTAGCCAGACTAGAGAGGACCATGTGGAAAGTCTGTTGCATTCCAAGAGATGTCTATCGAGTGGCTGTTGGTGTTCATTCTCGTACTTATTTATGATAAATTGGGAGATTTGTATCAGTGTTCCCGTACTTGTTTTACGATTAATTTAAAGATTTTACACCAATAAATATATTTATCAGAATGTTCACATTGGTAAGTCGATCATAACTGAGACAAATAAATGAGTTACAATGGGCATACCTATCTGCAATAGATAGCAATGTCATATTCTGTATGGTCTTAATATTAGCAATTGGAACACAAAATCGTAGTTGCCAGTATTTCTTATTTTATCAGGAAATTTTTTGATCATCAGGTGAGGCAAAAGTACAACGTTTCTAAGGTGTGGGAGAACACAAACCAATTCCTTGTCAACAGCTGTGATATGATGAGGCGCCTCATCCCTGTGCACAAAACCCTGACCGAAAATAAACAGAAGACAGCATGAGAGTAATTAGCCAATCATATGACACTGCTGATTAAAACAGATGATCCCCATGTCTGGTAGCCCTGAACTGTTAACCTATAGCCTGGAGTAGCCTCGCACTCACAGGAAGTGGTCGGAGACAATGTGCTTCCTCCCTACTCTTTAACAGAGCAGATAAGCAGATAATTTGGTGCTGAGATCCCCAAGGGATGTGGGTTGTGGATAGGATACTCTATCTGCGAGCATGTCAGTGTTTTCTGGATGTTGAAGCGATGGCGAGTTGGCTAGAGATTAAATAGTTATTCCATAACCTCCTAGCTGCTGCTAGCGACACTGGTTTATTAATTCAAACCAGCGTTTCTGAGTCTCAGGTCCCAGAAAAATGAACAGGCTATTAACTCCTGAGCCTGCTAATGTTTTCCAATTTAATCTATAAGAAGGCTACATGGTGTTTGTCTCTATAATGCCCAGTTATTAATCACTTACATAATTGTACTCTAGTTTATCAGATGACAATAACATCCACTTATCTTCACATGCACTCGTCTAGTTAATTATACCTGCCACTACCACTAGTGTGAAATGTGGCACAGAAGTGTTTAATTACTCGCAACCAATGTACTGTACCCTCACTGACCTTGGCATGTGGTGTCACACACAGTTAATATAGTTATCATACACTTACTATTTCTGAATTAAATCAATACAAATATATAGAGGAAATAATATGGGTGGCTACTATGCCCAAAAGGATACCTCATTTAGCTTGTGAAAGTTGGAGCAAAGTCTATAAACTCATAAATTATTCACTAATTAATTTTACTCTAACTGTAATCTCGCCTCGTTAGTTGGGCCCTCTGAAGAGGAGCCCTTTAAAGTCTTTACCGAATAAGAGGAGACATCTGCTCAAAAATAGTCCTCCGCCCAGACACAGCATCTCCATGGTGTGTCTATTAGATTACCCATCAGCTCAAGTTGTAGCCCCAGAAGCAGACAGCAAAGCCAACCCAAGGGGATGAGGGGGGTGGTTATGATTATAACCCACTCCATTGGTCGGAGAAATCCAATTGGGCTCTTGACTAAACAGACACCAGGGGGTCGAAAGCAGTCTGTCAACAGCCATTGGAATGTGGGAAGAAAACACTTTTCTTTTTCTATCCAATCCCTTTTTTCTTTCACTATCATTAGTTACGGTGCGAAATGGAAAGAATAGGTGTAGATTAACTCAGAAAACGATATTTTTTTACTTAATCAGAATGCTGCCCCTGGGTGTGTTTTTTCTGACTGCACAGTCACTTGAATTCACAGCTACATTAACAATGCAAGCCAGCCCAGCATTTTAAACACAAAACTTGAACTCATTGAACTGGAAGACGTTCACCTCAAGGCTTCATCCCTGAATCTAACCTCAAGGATTTGAATCTAACCTCCCCATCCGCAAGCCAATGTGGTGCCCTCAGCTCAGTGAACTCATATTCCTGCAGTCACTGCACATGTGTATGCCATTTAGCAGATGCTTTTATCCAAAGTGACTTACAGTAGTAAGTGCATCCGGGTGTCCCCAGCGGGAATAGAACCCATGATCCGGGACATTTCCAGCACCATGCTCTACCAGCTGAGCCACACAAGACCACATCAACATATTGGTCCCGGTGATGTTTAGGTTGTAGAGTGGCATCCATCATCGTCAGCGACGTAGTTGTAAAAAAATAAGTGGGTAAACTATAAACACCAATGGGTGATTGAGATAAAACGAACAATCAACGATATAAACCAAAACATATGACATTTTTGGAACTGTATTGTTTGATTGCATTTTCATGTAGTTAAAAATGACACAAAATGCACATCAGGATGTGGAGATGTTTATATTGAAATGTGTTATGTTTTTAATCACGTTCATGTTCTTAGTATCTCATGTGAGCTGCACTGCAATTCAGTTTTCTGTATTGTAAACTGCTAAAGTGCACCAGTGTAAAATGTGCTTAGTTGACTCTAAAATATTTGATAAGATTACAGATTCTCTCTCGGGACCCCATTTAAATGTCATGGGACCCCAAATGGGTCCCTGACCCCAAGTTTGGGAACCACTGTACTACTAACCTCTCTCTCTGCTTGCTGCATTGCAACCTGCCTCATCTTCAACACTGTCTGCCTCAGCACTCTCTGTCTCATTACTCTCTGTAAAGCAGTTACAAAATATATATTTTGATATACATGAGAATAACATTAAATTGTCTTTATATTTCACTCCATTTTAAGTCCCAAATCAAATCAAAGTTTATTGGTCGCGTACACAATGTAGCAGATGTTATAGTGGGTGCAGCGAAATGCTTATGTCACTAGCACCTAACAATGCAGTTGTGTCGCTGCCACAAGTGTGAGGTGATAGGCACATAGACATATAATTATGTCTGGTTTAAAGTTTTAAAAACCTTGCAAGGTTAAACCTCTATGTGTATTTTAATGCTGCTACAGTATATTATGTATTTGCCAGTTCTGACTGCGTTATTTACACTGGCAAAGCTAAGATGACCACCATGTTTGCACTCACTAACTGTAAGTCGCTCTGGATAAAAGCGTCTGCTAAATGACTAAAATGTAAATGTAAATGTAATTGTCATTTTTTTGGGACTATCCCTTTAAGGGGGGTGTTTGGTGTGTACCTGGCTGAGGTTCTATTTGTTTGGAAAACCTTTTAAGATTTAACCATTCAAGATGATAATTGTTGCTCATTCTTGTGGATTGTTAACCTCAACGATATGTTGTTCATTTTGGAGCATAAACATTGAGCTGATGTAAGGAAATCTCCACCAGGCTGGATTTCCCTCTTCCTCAACAATTCGGTGAAATTGATCCTGTTGACTGTATTTTTTTGTGTCTATTGGATTACTTGTATTTTTGCATTTTGAAGGGGGATTGCTCATTTTTGGTTTTTGATTAACTTGGGGACAATTTTATTGTTGGGATTCTATTTGGACATTCTGAACATTATTCTGGGTCTATTTGAATTGGTTTTGTGGATATGACAATATATCCCTCTTTTGCTCACTTGCTCACATTTCACTCTCATAGGAACACAGTATTTCTTTGAACTTTTAATTGTAGCATGGTTTGAGATTCAAGCTGATTGCTACACAGTAAAATATCAAACATGTACACGAATAATAAACATTAAAATAAATAATGTATCATGAAATGTCAGAACCAAATAGCACTGTAACAGTAATCAAAATGCAATCTATATATACAGTACACTATGTATATACACTGTACCAGTCAAAAGTTTGGACACACCTAATCATTGGAATCATGTAGTAACCCAAAAAGTGTTAAACATATATATTTTAGATTCTTCAAAGTAGCCACCCTTTGCCTTCATGACAGCTTTGCACACTCTTGGCATTCTCTCAACCAGATTCATGAGGAATGTTTTTCCAACAGTCTTGAAGTAGTTACGACATATGCTGAGCACTTGTTGACTGCTTTTCCTTCACTCTGCAGTCCAACTCATCCCAAACCAATTGGGTTGAGGTTGGGTGATTGTGGAGGGAGTGTCACAAGCAAAACACCCCCACACCATCACAACTCCTCCTCCATGCTTCATTGTGGGAACCACACATGCAGAGATAATCCGTTCACCTTCTCTGCATCTCACAAAGACACGGCGGTTGGAACCAAAAATCTTAAATTTGGACTCATCAGACCAAAAGGACAGATGTCAACCGGTCTAATGTCCATTGTTCGTGTTTCTTGGCCCAAGCAAGTCTCTTCTTCTTATTGGTGTCCTTTAGTAGTGGTTTCATTTCAGCAATTCAACCATGAAGGCCCTGTGTAGCTCAGTTGGTAGAGCATGGCGCTTGCAACGCCAGGGTTGTGGGTTTGTTTCCCACGGGGGGCCAGTATGAAAAAAATGTATGCACTCACTAACTGTAAGTTGCTCTGGATAAGAGTGTCTGCTAAAATGACTAAAATGTAAAAAATGAAGGCCTGATTCACGCAGTCTCCTTTGAACAGTTGATGTTGAGATGTGTCTGTTACTTGAACTCTGTGAAGCATTTATTTAGGCTGCAATCTGAGGTGCAGTTAACTCTAATGAACATATCCTCTGCAGCAGAGATGTCTCTGGGTCTTCCTTTCCTGTGGCGGTCCTCATGAGAGCCAGTTTCATCATTGCGCTTTATGGTTTTTGCGACTGCACTTTAAGAAACTTTCAAAGTTCTTGAAATTTTCCGGATTGACTGACCTTCATGTCTTAAAGTAATGATGGACTGGCATTTCTCTTTGGAAATTTGAGCTGTTCTTTCCATAGTATGGACTTGGTCTTTTACCAAACAGGGATATCTTCTGTATACCCCCTCTACCTTGTCACAACACAACTGATTGGCTCAAACGCATTAAGAAGGAAATAAATTCCACAAATTATTTTTTAAGACGGCACACCTGTTAATTGAAATGCATTCCAGGTGACTACCTCATGAAGCTGGTTGAGAGAATGCCAAGAGTGTGCAAAGCTGTCATCAAGTCAAAGGGTGGCTATTTGAAGAATCTCAAATATATTTTGATTTGTTAAACACTTTTATGGTTACTACATGATTCCATATGTGTTATTTCATAGTTTTGATGTCTTCACTATTATTCTACAATGTAAAAATTTTAAAAAATTAAGAAAAACCCTTGAATGAGTAGGTTTGTCCAATCTTTTGACTGGTAGTGTATATATATATATATATATATATATATATATATATATATATAAATACATTTATTTTTAAATCAGTATAAAGTAGGAAATGTTGCTTACAGTGCCTTGCAAAAGTATTCAGCCCCCTTGGGTTTTTTCCTATTTTGTTGCATTACAACCAGGAATTTAAATGGATTTTTATTTGGATTTCATGTAATGGACATAAACAAAATAGTCCAAATTGGTGAAGTGAAATGAAAAAAATCACATTTTTCAAAAAATCTACAAAATAAATAATTGAAAAGGGGTGCGTGCATATGTATTCACCCCCTTTGCTATGAAGACCCTAAATAAGATCTGGTGCAACCAATTACCTTTGGCAGTCACATAATTAGTTAAATAAAGTCCACCTGTGATCAATCTAAATGTCACATGATCTGTCACATGATCTCAGTACGGAAGAGTGGCCAGAAAAAAGCCATTGCTTAAAGAAAAAAATAAGCAAACACGTTTGACCAAAAGCCATGTGGGAGACTCCCCAAACATATGGAAGAAGGTACTCTGGTCAGATGAGACAAAAATTGAGCTTTTTGGCCATCAAGGAAAATACTATGTCTGGCGCAAATCCAACACCTCTCATCACCCCAAGAACACCATCCCCAAAGTGAAGCATGGTGGTGGCAGCATCATGCTGTGGGGATGTTTTTCATCGGCAGGGACTGGGGAACTGGTCAGAATTGAAGGAATGATGGATGGCGCTAAATACAGGGAAATTCTTTAGGGAAACTTGTTTCAGTCTTCCAGAGATTTGAGACTGGGACGGAGGTTCACCTTCCAGCAGGACTTTGACCCTAAGCATATTGC
The DNA here is from genome assembly GCF_020615455.1 of Coregonus clupeaformis. Taxonomy (NCBI): domain Eukaryota; kingdom Metazoa; phylum Chordata; class Actinopteri; order Salmoniformes; family Salmonidae; genus Coregonus; species Coregonus clupeaformis. The sequence continues at coordinate 14,149,708 of NC_059218.1, read as the reverse complement.
TAAAGCAAAACTTGAGTGGTTTAAGGGGAAACATTTAAATGTCTTGGAATGACCTAGTCAAAGCCCAGACCTCAATCCAATTGAGAATCTGTGGTATGACTTAAAGATTGCTGTACACCAGCGGAACCCATCCAACTTGAAGGAGCTGGAGCAGTTTTGCCTAGAAGATGGACAAAAATCCCAGTGGCTAGATGTGCCAAGCTTATAGAGACATACCTCAAGAGACTTGCAGCTGTAATTGCTGCAAAAGGTGGCTCTACAAAGTATTGACTTTGGGGGGGGGGTGAATAGTTATGCATGCTCAAGTTTTCTGTTTTTTGGTCTTATTTCTTGTTTGTTTCACAATAAAAAATATTTTGCATCTTCAAAGTGGTAGGCATGTTGTGTAAATCAAATGATACAAACCCCCCAAAAATCTGTTTTAATTCCAGGTTGTAAGGCAACAAAATAGGAAAAATGCCAAGGGGGGGTGAATACTTTCGCAAGCCACTGTACTTTGTTTGCTGGTTCAGTAGGGGCTCCCAGAGACAACTGCAGGTCTTGACAGGTGGTCTTGCATTCAGCAATGATCTTCTGGTAGACAGACTGCTCACTCTGAACAAGCAGGAGATGCTCCTCTTGCTTCTTCAGCTTGGCTGATTTAACAGCTTCTGGCAGATTGGCAGATCTGAAGACCTGATAGTTGTAATCACCCTCAGACACACCTGGCTAACTTGATGGGTCGTCAGCTAGCTAGCTAGCTAACAGTAAGCTTTAACTTGGGGTATTTTGTTTAGACATGTAGCTAGCTAAACAATGAACCATTATCCCAATCCATAGAGTACTAGCAATACAAACTGATTGTCATAGCTAGCTAAAGTTAACCAAATAGGTTCAATGTTAGCTAGTTACAGTGAGAGAAAAAAAGTATTTGATCCCCTGCTGATTTTGTACGTTTGCCCACTGACAAAGAAATGATCAGTCTATAATTTTAATGGTAGGTTTATTTGAACAGTGAGAGACAGAATAACAACAAAAAAATCCTGAAAAACGCATGTCACAAATGTTATAAATTGATTTGCATTTTAATGAGGGAAATAAGTATTTGACCCCCTCTCAATCAGAAAGATTTCTGGCTCCCTGGTGTCTTTTGTACAGGTAACGAGCTGAGATTAGGAGCACACTCTTAAAGGGAGTGCTCCTAATCTCAGCTTGTTACCTGTATAAAAAAACACCTGTCCACAGAACCAATCAATCAATCAGATTCCAAACTCTCCACCATGGCCAAGACCAAAGAGCGCTCCAAGGATGTCAGGGACAAGATTGTAGACCTACACAAGGCTGGAATGGGCTACAAGACCATCGCCAAGCAGCTTGGTGAGAAGGTTACAACAGTTGGTGCGTTTATTCGCAAATGGAAGGAACACAAATGAACTGTCAGTCTCCCTCGGCCTGGGGCTCCATGCAAGATCTCACCTCGTGGAGTTGCAATGATCATGAGAACGGTGAGGAATCAGCCCAGAACTCCACGGTAGGATCTTGTCAATGATCTCAAGGCAGCTGGGACCATAGTCACCAAGAAAACAATTGGTAACACACTACGCCGTAAATGACTGAAATCCTGCAGCGCCCGCAAGGTCCCCCTGCTGACGAAAGCACATATAAAGGGCCGTCTGAAGTTTGCCGATGAACATCTGAATGATTCAGAGGAGAACTGGGTGAAAGTGTTGTGGTCCAAAATCGAGCTATTTGGCATCAACTCAACTCGCTGTGTTTGGATGAGGAATGCTGCCTATGACCCCAAGAACACCATCCCCACCGTCAAACATGGAGGTGGAAACATTATGCTTTGGGGGTGTTTTTCTGCTAAGGGGACAGGACAACTTCACCGCATCAAAGGGACGATGGACGGGGCCATGTACCGTCAAATCTTGGGTGAGAACCTCCTTCCCTCAGCCAGGGCATTGAAAATGGGTCGTGGATGTGTATTCCAGCATGACAATGACCCAAAACACACGGCCAAGGCAACAAAGGAATGGCTCAAGAAGAAGCACATTAAGGTCCTGGAGTGGCCTAGCCAGTCTCCAGACCTTAATCCCATAGAAAATCTGTGGAGGGAGCTGAAGGTTCGAGTTGTCAAACGTCAGCCTCGAAACCTTAATGACTTGGAGAAGATCTGCAAAGAGGAGTGGAACAAAATCCCTCCTGAATTGTGTGCAAACCTGGTGGCCAACTACAAGAAACATCTGACCTCTGTGATTGCCAACAAGGGTTTTGCCACCAAGTACTAAGTCATGTTTTGCAGAGGGGTCAAATACTTATTTCCCTCAGTGGTCCTCTGTAGCTCAGCTGGTAGAGCACGGCGCTTGTAACGCCAAGGTAGTGGGTTCGATCCCCGGGACCACCCATACACAAAAATGTATGCATGCATGACTGTAAGTTGCTTTGGATAAAAGCGTCTGCTAAATGGCATATTATTATTATTATTAAAATGCAAATCAATTTATAAAATTTTTGACATGCGTTTTTCTGGATTTTTTTGTTGTTATTCTGTCTCTCACTGTTCAAATAAACCTACCATTAAAATCATAGACTGACCATGTCTTTGTCAGTGGGCAAATGTACAAAATCAACAGGGGATCAAATACTTTTTTCCCTCACTGTAGTTAGCTAACATTAGGCTATAACTAGCAATGTGAAATGGCATTCTGAGATAACATCACTACACACAGATCACACATGTAATGTTAGCTAGCAAGCCAGCCATCTAATGTCAGCTAGCTATAACTAGCAATGTAAAATGGCATAATATCTGAAACTGTAGCTAGACTCTTACCCGTATACATGGATGAACGCTTCACGGCAGACTGCACCCCCTTTCATTAAATAAGACATCCTGAGTCGTTTCCATTTCATTTGTACAGCTTGCTTAGCCCGTTGTGTCAAGTCACTTTCCAGACATTCCACTGATTTCAAAACTCGGTCAAATTCTTCCGTGACAACAACACTGTGAATCGCCGTTTCTTCCCCATCACTGTCATCAGAAGACTCTATAATATCTTCTTCAATGAAAATGTTTTTACCTAAATCAGGGATTTCCTCATCGTCTGATTCATTTTCAGAGTCAGAGAGAGTCAGCATGGCACGATCGTCCTCCAGATAGTAGTCCATCACAACTTTTTCCCACTGACCTTTGTCGATAGCGGCTGATAAATTCAGGGCAGCAATGTTATTGAGCGCGGTAGCAACATATTTGCAGTTCTCCATGGCTAACGTTATGGCTAACGTTATATCTTTCGAAAAAAATTGCAGTAGAAAGGAGTATCTACGCATAACGAGCAGCTCATTTTATAGACACAAGATGCTACACCGGAGACCAATCTGAAACTAATCTCTCGGCATGTCCAGCCCACTCATTATCTCAGCCAATCATGGCTAGCGGGAAGGTTCCTGTCTATTTCTGTGGCTAAACCGACTAGGCTCGTAATTTAACAACTTTATTCGTTTTTACAGATGGCATACGTAAAAGTGATCATTTGAAACAGTGTCACGATCGTCTAAAGGAGCGGACCAATACGCAGCGTTGCGAGTGAACATGATGACTTTATTAAATAAAGCAACCACGGAAAAACAACAAAAGACGATAGTGAAGTCCAACAGACAAAAATACTGAACCTGGAACAAGGAACAATAACCCACAAACCAACGGAGAAAACACACAGAATATATATGGCTCCCAATCAGAGATAACGAGCCGACAGCTGACACTCGTTACCTCCGATTGGGAGTCATAGACCAATCACACCTAGACACAAAACAAATGAAACTCACCCAACCCAACACCACCAAATGAAATACACCCTAGCTCTAACACACAGTCCCGGAGCCAGAGTGTGACAGTACCCCCTAAAGGTGCGCACTCCGGGCGCACCAGCATACAGTCTAGGGGAGGGTCTGGGTGGGCGTCTGTCCCCGGTGGCGGCTCTGGCCCCGGTCGTGATCCCCACCCCACCGCAGTCACAACCTGCTTCGGTAGCCTCCTCCCAATGACCACCCCCCAACTAAACCCCACAGGATTAAGGGGCAGCCCTGGACTAAGAGGCATCACCGGACTCAGGGGCAGCACCGGACTAAGGGGCAGCACCGGGCTAAGGGGCAGCACCGGGCTAAGGGGCAGCACCGGACTAAGGGGCAGCACCGGGCTAAGGGGCAGCACCGGACTAAGGGGCAGCACCGGCCTAAGGGGCAGCACCGGACTAAGGGGCAGCACCGGGCTAAGGGGCAGCTCCGGACTGAAAGGCGGATCCTGGCTGGCTGGCTCTGGCGGATCCTGGCTGGCTGGCGGATCCGGGCTGGACGGCTCTGGCGGATCCGGGCTGGACGGCTCTGGCGGATCCGGGCTGGACGGCTCTGGCGGATCCTGGCTGGCTGGCTCTGGCGGATCCGGGCTGGCTGGCGGATCCGGGCTGGACGGTTCTGGCGAATCCGGCCTGAACGGCTCTGGCGGATCCTGGCTGAACGGCTCTGGCGGATCCTGGCTGGACGGCTCTGGCGGATCCTGGCTGGACGGCTCTGGCGGATCCTGGCTGGGCGGCTCTGGCGGATCCTGGCTGAACGGCTCTGGCGGATCCTGGCTGGACGGCTCTGGCGGATCCTGGCTGGACGGCTCTGGCGGATCCTGGCTGGACGGCTCTGGCGGATCCTGGCTGGACGGCTCTGGCGGATCCTGGCTGAACGGCTCTGGCGGATCCTGGCTGGACGGCTCTGGCGGATCCTGGCTGGACGGCTCTGGCGGTTCCTGGCTGGACGGCTCTGGCGGATCCTGGCTGGACGGCTCTGGCGGATCCTGGCTGAACGGCTCTGGCGGATCATGGCTGGACGGCTCTGGCGGATCCTGGCTGAACGGCTCTGGCGGATCATGGCTGGACGGCTCTGGCGGATCCTGGCTGGCTGGCGGATCCGGGCTGGACGGCTCTGGCGGAACCTGGCTGGACGGCTCTGGCGGATCCTGGCTGGACGGCTCTGGCGGATCCTGGCTGAACGGCTCTGGCGGATCATGGCTGGACGGCTCTGGCGGATCCTGGCTGAACGGCTCTGGCGGATCCTGGCTGGACGGCTCTGGCGGATCCGGCTGCTCATGGCTGGCTGACGGATCTGGCTGCTCATGGTTGGCTGACGGATCTGGCTGCTCATGGCTGGCTGACGGATCTGGCTGCTCATGGCTGGCTGACGGATCTGGCTGCTCATGGCTGGCTGACGGATCTGGCTGCTCATGGCTGGCTGACGGATCTGGCTGCTCATGGTTGGCTGACGGATCTGGCTGCTCATGGCTGGCTGACGGTGCTGGCTGGGCGGCTGGCGGTGGAGGCGGACCCCAGCCTCGGAGAGTGGTCATCACCTCCAGCAGGGCGGTTCCCATCTGGAGGATCTGTTCCTGTTGCTCCCGAACCTGGACCTCCAGTCCAGCATAGGCTGCGTCGGCTCCTGCTGATTCCATAGCAGGTGTATGATTCTGTCTGGCAGAAGGCTCTAGCGGCTCCGGTCTGGCGGACGGCTCTGAAGGAACAGGCCGGGCTGGGCTGGTGACGCACCCCGTAGGATACGTGCTTGGAGCAGGAACAGGCCGGTCCGTACCGGGAACACACACCACTGGCCTCAACCGAGGATCAGGAACGGGCCGGACCGGACTGGCAACACACATCAGTCCTTCACGCCGTGCCACACACACTTCCCTCCTTTTACTCGCCACTGGCTCCCGTACTCCGTTAGCCTTCTCTCCTTTTCTCCCTGTGGCAGCCTCCTGCTGCCCAGTCGCCCAAAGCCATGTGCCCCCCAAAAATTTCTTGGGGTTGCCTCTCGTCCACAGGCCTCCAGCCTCGCCTTCTAGCTGCCTCCTCATACCACCTCCTCTCGGCTTTGGCTGCCTCCAGCTCTTCACGAGGGCGGTGATATTCCTCTGGTTGTGCCCAAGGACCCTTTCCAGCCCGAATTTCCTCCCATGTCCAAAAATCCTTAGGAGGCGTCCATAACTCCTGTGTAGGTAGGTCCTGTTGCCGCTTGTTACGCTGCTTGGTCCTTTTATGGTGGGTTATTCTGTCACGATCGTCTAAAGGAGCGGACCAATACGCAGCGTTGCGAGTGAACATGATGACTTTATTAAATAAAGCAACCACGGAAAAACAACAAAAGACGATAGTGAAGTCCAACAGACAAAAATACTGAACCTGGAACAAGGAACAATAACCCACAAACCAACGGAGAAAACACACAGAATATATATGGCTCCCAATCAGAGATAACGAGCCGACAGCTGACACTCGTTACCTCCGATTGGGAGTCATAGACCAATCACACCTAGACACAAAACAAATGAAACTCACCCAACCCAACACCACCAAATGAAATACACCCTAGCTCTAACACACAGTCCCGGAGCCAGAGTGTGACAAACAGGTCCTATACTGTAGATTTTGAGTTATTTAGAAAATGTTGTTGTGAATGATTCAAACCTTAGAATGTCTTAGAAATCAAAACATATATGGGCTGCATGATCCAACTATCAGTTATTGACTCTTTTTTGTAAAACTTGCGCTCTGTTCCTTGCCTCAGGCTGCACACCCTGTTCTCTCAAGTGATCATATTTTCACCCATCAGACTTCTCAATTCAATCTTGTCTTTACTAATATATAACATTTGTTTCGTTTTGGTGGGAACAGGGGCAGGAGAAAAAAGACATGTCATCCGCATGCAAATAGCAAATAGAGGCGGCTTTCCCGCAGTTTAAATCATGCCGAAACCGGAGCAGCTGAGAAATAGGCCTAAATATACACTTGAGTGTACAAAACATTAGGAACACCTTCCTAATATTGAGTTGCACCCCCTTTTGCCCTCAGAACAGCCTCAATTCATCTGGGAATGGACTCTACAAGGTGTAGAAAGCGTTTCCACAGGGATGCTGGCCCATGTTGACTCCAAAGCTTCCCACAGTTGTGTCAAGTTGGCTGGATGTCCTTTGGGTGGTGGACCATTCTTGATACACATGGAAAACTGTTGAGTGTGAAAAACCCAGCAGTGTTGTAGGCAATTATGTACCAAAGACATCTTAAATCTTAATTTTTTAAATGTTTTTCTGCCATGTGTAATATGTGGTAGGCTATTAGGCTTTGTATTGTATGACTGCACAATCATTATTTTAATTCATGTTTTTTGCGGGGGGCTTGGGCTCATATATTGACATAAGCGTATGCATAAGCTCTAATATGTGTATGGGTGTTTACATGCAACGTCTTAAATGCTTTGAATTAATCATCACCTTAGAAAGCGTTGTCCATTTCGTGATGTTTGGCTTTGAAATAACATCCACAACAACCATGTTTTCCACTCAGTTTCAACCTGTTGTTGAACTTCTTTCTTTAAATTGATCATCACTGTGAGGTGAGTTTTAAAAGCATGACACGGTTTTGATTATGTTTAAGTGCTTTTTGATTGCATTTGCATTGATGTCAGTGGTTAGAGGGACAATAGCACATTGAGTACCAGGCCATTAGCGAGTTGGGTAATACCAACGCATATCCAGAGTGCATAAGAGGAAATTACCGTGAGTCAACGGTCACGTGGAATTTGACTGCGGTCATGACTCATGACTGCCAGTGTGGCGGTAATATGGTCACTGCAACAGCCCTATCCATACCCATTCGAAGAGAAACAAGTTATTCATGTGTTTGATAAGATTAAAGATTCTCCGATCAGACAGTCACTGGAGGAAAAAGGAATCAAGTCTCAAATCTGATTCCTGGCAAAACTGTGGGTATGGAAGGGAACACAGAGAATGGAGTTCACGAGCACCGATTAAACCCTGAACAGGCTGCAGGAAACCTTTCCAGTTGAAAGAGAGCCCAGTGCCCTGAGCAGAGGCAGAAGCGGAAAAAAATTAAATGCACACTAGGCTACATACAGTGATGCCAAAGACCAGCTTATCGTTAATTGAGACAATATTCCTTCCCCCTCCCCTTAATACAATGTCGACTTAATTGTCCCCAAGTAACTGTTCTTCTCTAGGAAGTAACGATAGAATTAGCTGATACCAATGAGATACATGGACACTGAAAGGAAAATATAAGAGGAAATATAGCATGTAAGTCAGTAATTGTTCTATGGAGATGTGTGTGTGTGGGCGAGAGGGTGTGAGTGGGTATATGTGTGGGTATGTGTCTGTGCATATGAATGGGAGAGTGAGGGAGGGTGAATGTGGATTTGTGCGTGAGGACGGGAGAGAGTGGGTGTGCCGTATGTTGTGTGTGTGAATGGATGAGTGGGTGGATGTATAAGAGGGGTGTAGATGTATATGAGAAGAGGGGAGATGGGAAAAGATGGAGGTTGGGATAAACTGGGGGGCAAGGAGGGGAGGTGGTGATAAACCTGGCTTGGGGGGCAAGGGTGGGTAAGGATGTGAGGTTGGGACAAGCTTGGCTTGGTGGGGCAAGGGTGGGTAAGGTTGGGACAAGCTTGGCTTGGGGGGGCAAGGGTGGGTAAGGTTGGGATAAGCTTGTCTTGGGGGGGAAAGGGTGGGTAAGGTTGGGATAAGTGTGGCTTGGGTGGGCAATGGTGGGTAAGGTTGGGATTAGTGTGGCTTGGGGGGGGCAAGGGTGGGTAAGGTTGGGATAAGTGTGGCTTGGGTGGGATAAAGGGGGGAGAATAGGGAGGGGTGGTGGAGAGAGATGGATTTGGTTTAGGAGAGATAGAAGGAATATATATTTTTTTTTTAGGAGAGATAGAAGGAAGAACTTATTTTTTTTAACCTTTATTTAACCAGGTAACCCAGTTGAGAACAAGTTCTCATTTACAACTGCGACCTGGCCAAGATAAAGCAAAGCAGTGCGATAAAAACAACAACACAGAGTTACATATGGGGTAAAACAAAACATAAAGTCAAAAATACAACAGAAAATATATATACAGTGTGTGCAAATGTAGCAAGTTATGGAGGTAAGGCAATAAATAGGCTATAGTGCAAAATAATTACAATTAATATTAACACTGGAATGATAGATGTGCAAGAGATGATGTGCAAATAGAGTCAAGGAGTCAATCGCCGAAGTCAAGGATCAGTAGGATAGTCAGTTTTACGGTAGGATACTACAATTTAATTGTATTTCTATTAATTGATTACGTTTTATGACTTGTAAACCTGTGGTAAAATGAATAAGGGTTCTGCACAGATTAGGAAAGGATGTTGAACCATTATTATTCCTGTCACGCCCTGACTCAGGGGACTCTTATATGTTGAGTCAGGGTATGAATATTCTATGTTGTGTATTTCTATGTTGCTTTCTAGGATTGTATGTCTATGTTTGGCCGGGTGTGATTCCCAATCAGCGACAGCTGTCGCTCGTTGTCTCTGATTGGGGATCATACTTAGGCAGCCTATTAGCACTCGTTAGTTGTGGGATCTTGTTCCGTGAGTAGGCTTGTTTTATGTGTAGCCTTAGGACTTCACGTTTCGTTGTTTTGTCGTGTGTTTATTATTTAAATAAACATGTACGCATTTCACGCTGCACCTTGGTCTGACCCGTCCTTAAACGAACGTGACAATTCCTTGTTTGTCATAACAATTCAGATTTAATGGTGGTTATTGTTGAGAATGGAGATGGGCTATATCCGGGGGATTGGGATGGGGTGCTGGGAGGGCATCAGACACTTTTCTGAGGTGTGCGTGGGGCCTCCACTTATCCCATCGCAGTCTCTCTGAGGACCCACTCACCCCAAGTAGACCTCCACCAGCCACTATACTTTAATTTTAATTTATAAGGTAAAATAAACAAACCACAGTATTTAAGGGGCAGTCTTTCGTCAAAAGTATGTATGTACAATGTACCAGTCTTTTTTGGGGGACATTAACAGAGGAGTCCGATCTAAAAAGGCATATTGCCTCCAATACAGACGTACTTTGCTTTATGTTTTTTTGTAAAATGTCTGTTTGCCAACATGCCAACACGCTCTATATACAGTGGGGAGAACAAGTATTTGATACACTGCCGATTTTGCAGGTTTTCCTACTTACAAAGCATGTAGAGGTCTGTAATTTTTATCAAAAATCCAGAAAATCACATTGTATGATTTTTAAGTAATTAATTTGCATTTTATTGCATGACATAAGTATTTGATCACCTACCAACCAGTAAGAATTCCGGCTCTCACAGACCTGTTAGTTTTTCTTTAAGAAGCCCTCCTGTTCTCCACTCATTACCTGTATTAACTGCACCTGTTTGAACTCATTACCTGTATAAAAGACACCTGTCCACACACTCAATCAAACAGACTCCAACCTCTCCACAATGGCCGAGACCAGAGGGCTGTGTAAGGACATCAGGGTTAAAATTGTAGACCTGCACAAGGCTGGGATGGGCTACAGGACAATAGGCAAGCAGCTTGGTGAGAATGCAACAACTGTTGGCGCAATTATTAGAAAATTGAAGAAGTTCAAGATGACGGTCAATCACCCTCGGTCTGGGGCTCCATGCAAGATCTCACCTCGTGGGGCATCAATGATCATACGTCTGCTAAATGGCATATTATTATTATATTATATTATCATGAAGAAGGTGAGGGATCAGCCCAGAACTACACGGCCGGACCTGGTCAATGACCTGAAGAGAGCTGGGACCACAGTCTCAAAGAAAACCATTGGTAACACACTACGCCGTCATGGATTAAAATCCTGCAGCGCACGCAAGGTCCCCCTGCTCAAGTCAGCGCATGTCCAGGCCCGTCTGAAGTTTGCCAATGACCATCTGGATGATCCAGAGGAGGAATGGGAGAAGGTCATGTGGTCTGATGAGATTCCGTCTCTCACAGTTGAAGTGTACATATGATACAAATTACAGACCTCTACATGCTTTGTAAGTAGGAAAACCTGCAAAATCGGCAGTGTATCAAATACTTGTTCTCCCCACTGTATGTAATGTATAAAATAACTATGTATTTATACTATGATCCTCCCATTCTATGGAATGCCGACTGCCCTCATATGCCATGTCTGTTCAAATGTTTTACTTGGTTCTTCAATGATAAGATGGAACAGAAAAGGTTAACATTCAACTTATCACTTGGAATGTCCACAGGCTCCATGATGGGGGGAAAAAAAGCATGTGGTTTTCGAACACCTAAAGAGATTGTCACCAGATGTATTTTTTTTGTTGCAAGAGTTACATATAAAAAAATAGAAATTTTACATTTAAAGAGGAGCTGGGTTGGAATTCAAGCTATATTCGATAAAATCCAGACAGGAACTATTATTTTAGCAGGTGACCTAGATCATACATTTGATAAGATTGACAGATGTAGTAATAAAAAAGGCAAATTTAGGGAGTCTCCAAAGAGGCTGAACAATTTAATCTCTACAAATGATTTACAGTACACCTGGAGATTACTATTCCCAACTACAAAAGAATACTCATTTTTTTCTCAAAGTAAGATAAGCTATTCAAGAATTGACTACATTTTTATTTCCAAAAATGCACTCAACAATTTACTGGATTCAAAAAGTCATGATATAATGATATTGGATCATTCACCGGTATCATCCGTAACTACACCAATAGAAAATGCATTTAGTGACAGGATTTGTAGAAAGAACAGAGCGCATCTTCTGGACCCAAATTGTATTAAATATGTTAACAAAAATAAAAAAAACTTTACCATTACAAATGTAGACATTGAGGACAGAGAAAAGCCGACCCCCGATATAATTTGGGATGTCTTTAAGGTGTACGTTAGGGGAATGATAATCTCATACTCTGCAAAAGTTGAATCTGATTTACAAATTAAAATGAAAGAAAGATACATCGCTATTTTAAGAAAAAGCCCATAAAAAATCTTTACAGGGTAAAGAAGAAAATACAATTTCTGAACTTATGCAGGAATACGGTCTTTTACTTCTGAAGAGAACACACAACTACAGGTTAAACTCAAATAAAGCATACTACTAAATGGCAAATATACCTGGTAAATACCTTACAGCTCTCACAAAACATATACATGCTAAACCAGTTATAATGTTTTAAGATAAAGATACAAAAGCGGTAATTAGGAACAACAATGTGATTAATGACCATTTTAAAAGTTATATGGAAATGTTTATAAATCAGAATTAAACAACAGTGCGATGGCTCCTATAGCCTTCTTAGACTCAACAACTCTGAAGCAATTGTCAGCAGACATTTTCTTTTTTTTAAACAGAGATCACCCAAGAATAAATATTAGATACTGTTAAACATTTGCACGGAGAAAAGAACCAGAAATGGATGGCTTTCCAATAGAATTCTATTCAACATTTTGGGAAAAGTAGCCCCCCTATTTACAGAAATAACAACACACATCACCTAATTCAGTACTTCCTAGTTCCATGTATCAAACAGTTTTTTCAGTTAATTTAAAACAAGGAAAATCTGGAGAGTCCCTTGGTGACTATAGACCCATAAATTTAATACATTGTGACAATAACATAATAACAAAGCTTATAAGCAATAGAATGGCAAAAGTCTTACCAGACTTGATACATATCAATCAATCAGGGTTTATTAAAAATAGACACTTACAAAGAAATACAAGAACATGTTTCAGTTTAATACAATACGCCAAAAAACAAGATATAGATTTATCAATAATTGCTGTTGATGCCGAAAAGGCTTTTGATCGTCTTGAATGGCCTTTTCTATTCAACTTTGGAAGCTTTCAACTTTCCAGCTGAAATCATAAATGGAATACAAATATTGTATAAATGTCCTAAAGCAAAAATATACACGAATCATTCATTATCTGATTAAATTGCTTTATTATAAATTGCTTTAGAAAGAGGCACAAGACAGGGATGTCCCCTTTTCCCCTCCTGTTTGCACTGGCAATTAAACCGCATGCAGAAAGGATTAACCAGGGCCCAAACGTAACATGTATCAGTATTGGTAAACATGAATATAAACTAAACTTATTTGCAGATGATCTCCTGATATACCTGACCAATATTGAATACTCAATGCCCCCTTTGATAAAAACATTTTCAGAATACTCAAAAATCTCAGGTTATAAAATGAACGTGGAAAAAAACGAAATAATGGCAAGAAGAAATTGAATAACTCACGATCTACAGCAATCCTTTAACCCTTTGACGCGTACAATCACATATTTGTGATCATTATTGAGTGGTCCCTGTAGCGTACCATCGCAAATATGTGATTGGAACAGTAGCAAAAAAATGTACGATGCAACAAAACGTGTCTAAACAGCATTGTTATCCGAAAAGCATCTAAACAATGTTTTGTACTGATGGGAATTAAAGGTCTTCACAACTTTATTTCTCAATTTCACCTTTTATTGTAAAAGATAAATGCAAACTTCATCATCCAAGCATCACAAGGAACACATCCACAGCCAAACTCATTCCATAAACCAATCTAAATAACAGGTTGCGCTGACAAAAAAAACTACATAAATTAGCGACCTAACAGCTAGACTTGTTTACAATGTACCACATCTCTGATGAGCACAAGAAAGAAATGTAATATTGTTTAGAATAGAGATGCGTATCAGCTGAGCTAACAGCAGCTAAATTCCTTATGATGGCAGCAATGTTTGTTTGTTTGACAAGCGAAAACTCCCTAATCCCAGAATGCCATTCACTATAAGATGCAAATAAACAAAGTCAAAGTCAAAAATGGCTGCTCCCATTGCTTGAAAAATATGAACTTAGTTTGGCCACTTTTCAGCATATTACAAACCTTCGATGTACTTGTTACAGTGTATACAAGAACTGGAGCACATGACTTGACAAGTCGTTTACTGTTTTTGACAAATTACAAAGCAAATCAAATGTTATCACCTCACAGATCATCACCCCAAATACAAGCTCACTGCCTAGCCTAACAGTAGCGCGAAAGCTAAACAGGGTTGCCAGATTTGAAGGACACCATTTTACGGGGTTTGTGGGGGGTTCATTTAATTTGTGGGGGGTTTTCAAGTAGAGGAGGGGGGTAGGAATGGGGGACGGTATCATGGGGGGATATGATGCAGGAAATATTACTACAATGGGGGATTTATCCGTAAATGGGGGGCAAACACAGGAGAAGTTTATAAGCTAAATAAAAATAAAAGCCCTGGAATGGGGGTCTGAGCTGGCAACCCTGAGGTACCATAGTTACAATCTGATGCAGCTTTGAAAACAACTGGAAATTGGAACTGGGAACTCAGAAATCTCCGACTTCTGACTTCAGTGTGTTGAAGACAACGGGAAACGAGCTCCGACTGGGTAAAATAATTTTGAATGGTCATCCAAGTCGGAATTCCAACTCAGGAACTCGGGCCTCTTTCTAGAGCTCAGACTTTCCAACCTGAAGATCACTGAAGTCATGATTTGACCTTGTATTTTTACGAGTTCCCAGTTGTCTTGAAAGTCAGTCGAGTGAACCATCCCTTCACCTCGTTTTGTTATAACATCTTTGGTCTGACAGACGCTTACGTGACAACCAGCATGCATTGTATAATGTCAACAAACATGGCGCCACACAAAGCTGGCAAATAGCTTAGTATTAGCTCATCATAATCCGTACAATCTTCAAAAGTATTTTACACACATCATATTACATTACAATCTATGCAAGAATCAGAATGCATGATTTGTCACCAGTACATGAAAACATGTTAATAAAACAGGAAATACATTATGCTCCACACATACATACAGTATGCTACAGTAGAAACGACAACACGATATACAGTAAATAAGGCTTAGATAGTTACATTTGCAAAAATTTATAAAAACCGGCTTTTGCTTTGTCATTATGGGATATTGTGTGTAGATTGATTAGGGGAAAAAAACATTTAATCCATTTTAGAATAAGGCTGTAATGTAACAAAATGTGGAAAAAGTCAAGGGGTCTGAATACTTTCCGAAGGCACTGTACTACCATACCACGTTGAAAGGCACTTCAATCTTTTGTCTTGCCCATTCACCCTCTAAATGGCACACATACACAATCCATGTCTCAAGGCTTAAAAATCCTTCTGTAACCGGTCTTCATCTACTGATTGAAGTGGATTTAACAAGTGACATCAATGACAGATCTTAGCTTTCACCTGGTCAGTCTGTCATTGAAAGAGCACATGTCCTTAATGTTTTGTACACTCCATAAATTTTTTAAACTGGTACTGGGCTACCTTCAGACGAGGCTTGTGGGCGTCGTAGGGCAAAACAACTGACATGGCTGTGTTCGTGAGAGTCTCACTTTCCGATGGTGGGCTCATATTAGTATGTAGCCCAAACTGTTCGGACGCTACAGACAGAAGTTGGTAGATTGGCAGTACCGACTTACATTTACATTTGAGTCATTTAGCAGACGCTCTTATCCAGAGCGACTTACAGTTTAGTGAGTGCATACATTTTTCATACTGGCCCCCCATGTGAATCGAACCCACAACCCTGGCGTTGCAAGCGCCATACTCTACCAACTGAGCTACAGGAGGCACAGGACTTCAGATGAGTCCCGTGACGCTTGTGTGGGTCGTAGAGCAAAACAGAGAACAACATCGTGTTCGCAAGAGGGGTCGTATTAGTTTGTAGACCAAACCGTTCGGACCCTACAGACGTTTTTGTGAGAAGACCAATTTTCGGGATGACTTCTGGTCTGACAAACAGATGCGGAAGGACTACATCGGCGGATGCGGTGGATTGAGGGGACACATACAAAGGGATTTCTGTAGCAGGTTAGGAGAGCATTTTCCCTAATCCTAACCCTTTTCCTAACCTTAACCTCAGTCTCCTAACCTGCTATGTTAATGATCCTAACTTGCTGAGTAAGTTCTCCTAACCTGCTACAAAACAGTCACTTCGGTATCGAAGAGGCGTGAAAAGAGTGTTTCCCATGGATTGAGACGCAGCCCTGCAAAATACATATCCCTAGCTTAAACAGGCGGATTTTGATGGGAATTTATTTATTATGCTAATTAGATTTCCACAGGGGAGCGGACATCAACTCTAGGGGGTTTAATGTCGGCTGCAATGTTGAACGCGCCCTGTGTCTACTTTGCCTCCTGCATTGCAGCCTGCATCACCACTGTCTCACTACTCTGTTTAAAGCAAAGTTATTTTGTTATGAGAACTTATATTAGCCTATCTTTTGCTAAGATTATAGCGAGCTTAATGTCAGTCAACTGCTCCTGCTGAGGTCATGTTCCGTTTAATGTTAGCTTTTAACTTCATCCTTCTAGCCAGCTAGTTATAGCTAGCTATCTGGCCAGAGCCCTTGAGTGGGCTAGGTAGCTATATGACTGAAATATCAGCGACTATTTACCAGTTGTACACTCATTCTCATTCTCAGCATCTTTTTTTGGGGGGGGTTTGGGGGATGTCTGTTGACACAGCAGGAGTCGAGGTACGTTAAAAAAATTGCCTTATGTCAGGCATTTCGCAAGGCCACTGTCAGCGGCGTCTCTCTCTACTTGCCACTTTTCACCTTTGATCTGGACTGAGGTTGTTTGTTTCACGTCTCGGCCTGGGCCGTGGGCGGAGTTTGCCGTTAGACAGAGTGGTGAATGAATGTGCTGCTAACAAGGCAAATCCGGGGGGAGCAGGCGAACCTAACGAGCATACCTGAATCATGATTCCACTTGTGTGCAGAGAGGCAGGCGCGATTAGAACAATATTTTTTGCGTTCTGAGCATTGATCAACCTTGGGAACGCATTAATAAGTGGGTAAATGATAATTAACTAAATAAAATGGGGAGTAAACGGTATCGTCATGTAGTCCCATGTAGAACTTGGTCTAGCCGTGGTGATATTAATCATCTGACAGCCCAGGCTACACACACACGCACACACACACACACATGCATATGCACACACAGAGGCACACTTGGCCTGCTGGCCATCCGTCCTCATCAGATGCCACACACTGCCAAACACACACCCCTACGGTAGCACAGGGGACTGGCCCACCAGGGGAGAGGAGAGAGTGACCTTGCTGCCCAAACAGAGACAGTGTTGTGTGTATTTGTGCTGTGTTTGTGTGTGTGCGCATGTGTTCCACCCAAAGGACTCCCTTGAAACAAACCGGAATTGATCAGTGATGATCACGACATGAACATTGTTGTGAGCGCCGATGATTCAGGCAGTGTCTTTCATAGCCATTTTAGACAGGACACTCAACAAAGCGTTGTCAAAACATCACTGATGGTGCCTCATAAAAAGTTTGATGCAGTAGTTCTGTGCACTCTGTTTCCCATAATGGCCTGTCACACTATTATTTATGTCACATAATAATTCCCGAATGGCACCCTATTCCCTAATATAGTGCACTACCTTTGACCAGAGCTGTGGCAACAAAAGTTGCAGAGAAGATATTACTAATTCATTCAGGTCATTA
The DNA here is from genome assembly GCF_020615455.1 of Coregonus clupeaformis. NCBI lineage: Eukaryota > Metazoa > Chordata > Actinopteri > Salmoniformes > Salmonidae > Coregonus > Coregonus clupeaformis. The sequence continues at coordinate 14,132,318 of NC_059218.1, read as the reverse complement.
AAGTAACTGCCCAGTGTTTCATTTACATTTACGTCATTTAGCAGACGCTCTTATCCAGAGCGACTTACAGTTAGTGAATACATATATATATATATATATTTTTTTATACTGGTCCCCCGTGGGAATTGAACCCACAACCCTGGCGTTGCAAACGCCATGCTCTATCAACTGAGCTACATCCCTGCCAGCCATTCCCTCCCCTACCCAATTGTGCACCGCCCCATGGGTCTCCCGGTCGCGGCCGGCTGCGACAGAGCCTGGATTCGAACCAGGATCTCTAGTGGCACAGTTAGCACTGCGATGCAGTGCCTTAGACCACTGCGCCACTCAGGAGTACCACTCAGGAGTTTCCAGATTTCTATGAAGTAAGACCTATAATTACTTACGATATGAGTGAAGTTTCCCTTCCAAAAATGTTTAATTAATTATGTTGATAAGCAGCTTTTCTGTGTGTGTGTTGGAATGGTGTGGCCGTACCCCAACAACAGAATGATGTGGGCGTATAACGATGATACAAATTATTCACGTAAGTAGACCGCTGATTGGCCAGCTCGTCCTCCTCTAGACCGCTGATTGGCCATCTCATCCTCCTCAGGGAGGTGACATCATGTTCTATGAGAAAATAGCAATCATTTTTTAAACGGTCTGTTTGAGATATAAGTTTGAGTTGGGGTTTTTTATGATTTTCTTCTCTCCAAATTATGCTTCGGCCACAAATAGGAGTATAGGACGAGTCAACAACATTATTTGGATATGAGTTAACAGAATACGATTTTTTTAAAGTGAGATTTTAACTGGGCAGTTACTTTAATAGTCTTGATAACTCAACATTTATTAGATTATGTGATAACAAATATGATTTAGATATCAGTGGGGGTGGTTGTGTAAAATAGCAGTCGATATACAGGTAACTGCCAAAATAAAGGAAACACCAACATAGTGTCTTAATAGGGCTGGGTCTCCCAAACTCGGTCCTCGGGACCCCAAGGGGTGCACGTTTTGTTTTTTGCCATAGCACTACACAGCTGATTCAAATAATCAACTAATCATCAAGCTTGGGTTGAGATCTGGTGACTGAGACACATACACACACCCTTTAAACCCCCTATACTCCTTTGAGACCACTCTGTCAAAGTCACTGAGATCTCTTCTTCTAGCCATGGTAGCCTAAATAATGGGCAACTGGGTATTTTTATACATGACCCTAAGCTTGATGGGAAGGTAATTGTTTAATTAACTCAGGAACCACACCTGTGTGAATACACCGGCTTTCAATATACTTTGTGTCCATCATTTACTCAAGTGTTTCCTTTATTTTGGCAGTGTTTCCTTTATTTTGGCGCCTGTGTCATTTGATGGTAATAATTTTGCAGTCAGACTCAGAGCACACGAATAATGATCGATCTATGCAGGAGGAAGCATCCTTGATATGAGAAAAAGGAATAGATAAAAAATAAATGAATGCCATTAATTTGGAAACAAGATTGTGTTGCTTTAACATTTAGCTTTTTCAGCCTTCTAGGTAAAAAATAAATGTCCATGCAAAAATAACTTATTTTCATCAAGTATTTGTCTTAAGGTTTTGGGGTTTCTTAATGTCCAAAACCCAGCCTTGATTTGAACAATCTACTACATGTTCCTGCATCATTGTAAACAGCAATTTCCAGTGGTACTCTGCACTGCCACCATACTTCTATTTACTAAAAACACTCTTGTCAAACTAAGATCCATGATGCCGTTGGGATGCTCTCATATACATGACAAAACATAGCCTACATGATCATCTTTTATTCTGGTCCAGTTTGTGTATGTGTAAAGATATGACGTCTATTACATATGTTACAGCTCATGTTAAGTATTGCGTAATGTTATAGCCCATGTTCAGTGTTTCCCAATAAACAGAGATGAGATCTTACATACTGTATAGTAGGCAAGAGTAATGTCCAATAAGGTGTCCATGGACCATGTTGTATTATGTTCTATGCACGTATCTCGGCGACTGATTTCAATGGAGTCTGAGTTGACCAGGTTTTAACCTCTGGTCGCAGCTCTGTGGTGATGAGTCGTGATGAGACAGAGGTCCACTGGCACATTGCATTACGGTCTGCCCTTGACCACACTTAAGGCTCCCGCAGACTAGGTTCTTACTGCTCCTAGCAGGATTTGGCTAAGCTAAAGCGAACGTCTGCGCTTGCATAGTCCCTTTTAGCTATAAAAAAAAAAAGAGAAAAAAGCTGCAATATTACTGTTTGTCCCTCTTGAGACACCGTAGCAACAACATAGCCAATAACACTTTCTCAAAATAGTCCAAATGAATCTAAGATAAATCAAGAAATCTGTAATTAATTTTGACATTTTTGCCAAGGAGGTCTTAGTTGTGCAACTAAGATGTTTGGTGCAGCATTTCTTAAGTGAAAACATTTGCATGAAAACTAGTCGTCGCACTTCAATGAAGGATCCTGTCCATAGTTCCCACTCCAACTAGGGGTAATACTGTTGACCAATCACCGACGAAGGGACGTAGACTTCGACTACTGAACTTCGACTTGCCTCAAGAAAACATTTTGTGTGAACGAACTGCTGAAAGAAGACCAAAACAAACAAAAAGTCAAAATGTTTTGTCATAATACACTACATGACACCTGCTTGTCGAACATCTCATTCCAAAATCATGGGCTTTAATATGGAGTTAGTCCCCCCTTTGCTGATATAACAGCTTCCACTCTTCTGGGAAGGGTTTCCACTAGATATTGGAACATTGCTGCGGGGACTTGCTTCCATTCAGCCACAAGAGCATTAGTGAGGTTGGGCACTGATGTTGGGCGATTAGGCCTGGCTCACAGTCGGCGTTCCAATTCATCCCAAAGGTGTTCAATGGGGTTGAGGTCGACTGGGAAGCATACGGTAAGCTGCATTGGACTGCAGGGTCTGCAAAAATCCACCACCAGCCCGCCATTGGCCCAAAGGGCCAGTGCAGGAGAAAGACGAGACATTCCCTCATGCAGTGTCTCCGCTCCCCGGTTTTGGGTTTCTGAAATACCACCCAAATTTTTTTTTTATAGAGCTGAATCTATCTCTTCCACTGCATGCTTCCATCAGACAAAATGGGGAAAAAACATGCAGCTTAAGCTCTGCAGCATTCTTAAATATAGCCCTCATGACCCTCGCTCTCTTCTCTCATTAAGCTTCTGCTGCAAGACTAACAATATTTCAAACCATATTTCTCGCTGTTTTGATACTGGATTAACAACAAGACTGTACAAGCAAGTATGGTGTGTAGTGACTGATTTTGTACTGATCGTTTACCTTTGCCAGTTCTAATGCATACAGTACAATGCTGACTTTTGCTGATTGAATCAATGTCAGTAATGGGGTTTGTATCAGTAGCTGGTTGACATTTTGAAAGGTCCCAAATAAAAGCTGAAAAGGTCAGTAATGGCAATCAGATTTTTTTTTTTTCATTGGGCAATTACCCTTATCTAACAGAGATATCTTAGGTAGGTCCAGTTGCCAGTCTTGTAGTTGCAGTGCTGAAAAGGCTCAAACCTTCTGATAGATAAACCACCCTACAATTTAGCCCCTGAAAGTTGGTGGATTTTAAAAAGTGAATGGTTGGTATTCATGCTTTGGATAAAAGCGTCTGCTAAATGGCATATTATTTATTTATTTATTATTTATGATTAGTTGAGTGTGTCATACCTTAAACTTGTCGCTTATTTAATCCCTAATGTAATTGTATTGGTGTCTGTGAGGAGAGATTATTTATCATATTAGCTAGTCTATCTGTATGCAGAGGTGAGCATACATTTGTTTTTTAGAATGAAGAGTAGGATGCAGACTTTTGATTGATTTTCTGCTCCCATTGCTGCATGCAGTAGATTTAATGGTGGCATAGCAAGTAATTAGATTTGAGGAAAATAAGCAATCTGTTGCATGGTCAATTATTCAACCAGTGTTGGTTGTTTACTGGGAAACAAGGATATGGCCCCTAGAGATTGAATTGCATTTAGTCGAAAGGTAATGTCTCTATGTACAAAATGTAACCTGATGGGGTCTGTGACCTATGATATCATTGCGTCATCTCAATAATAATCTATGAGTTAACTCAATTGTCTGTCAGGAAGGAGACACTGGCACGGCACTACGCCGGAATCGAACGGAATCACCAATGGGGCCTAAACCAGTCACATTGGCATCCGGGTCACGATCCTCTTACCATTGCAAATGGGGAATGAGGTAGTAAAATACATCAGGGTGGGGAGGGTTTTTAAAAAGGAGGAAAAGATGCAGCAATGCTCACCTCGTCCGGCTGGAATTAGCCAGGACCAAAAAGTGGTCATTAAGCCAATAATTTGTATGTGAAGGTATATTCCTCCTGCCCTTGTGGTGCTCTGAGCCGGAGATGGTCCGGCGGGTGATTCACGGCACGAGACGGGACGTTTTTTTGCCCTAATCACTGTCAAACCGATTAGAGCGTTCATCCATGCCAGTAAGTATGTCTGTTTGTCACAAACACGATCTCGCTCTGGCAGGTGTCTTGATTACTCTTTGCATATTTGTTTTGCAAGAGAACTCATTCAACCCCCTAGTCATCGAGCTCTGACGTCTTTTCGGCCGGCAATTGCATCCGTTGCATTTCCGATGCTTAAAGACTTCTGATGCCAGAAGTGACGTCCGGATGAGATAGAGGGTTAAGGGAGGAAAAGTGCTTATTTAAAATGTTTATGGGCTTTCACACAGTGCAGACTGGGGAGGACAGGTAGTGGGGAGAGGCATTAGAGACCTCCAGCAGACAGAGTGCTTAGAGCTACAGCCTATTGATCCACTGGGACGGCACTGGCCTGAGCTGCTCCGATGGGCAGAAAAGGGGAAATGCGTCTCCACGTCTCGAGACTTTTCAGAAACATCACAGGTGAGCTCAGGGACTCTAATTCCAATGCTGGTTCATTGAAGATAAGATAACCATTCTTAAATGCATTTAGAACTATTGGAAATTATAGGTGAATGGCGTTTGAGATGGAGATTTTAGGTTTGAAGTAATTAGATAGAGAGCAAGTAGTGCAATCTTGTGGTAGGATTTTTCTCTTGATAGCATTTAGTCATAAATGTTTTATTCATATTTGTGTTATATCACTGCTCTTAATGTCTCTCAGTGCTGTTTTATTGTAGCATTTTTCAATTTTAAAGCAAGTGTATGCTAGGATGTAATGTCTTTCATCATTGTTTCAGGACTTCTCTCACACAATTGGGCTCTGGAATAGCACATTCATATTTGAGTTGTTGAAATGATCGCTCTACCGCAAGAGGTGTCTTTTATTTCTTGTCAAGATATATGTACAACTTTATGTTGTAAAGGCATATGTGCGGTGAAGCATTTTACCGATATATTTACTGTCAAGGATAGCTGTAATCAATAATCAAATCATTGAACCGTGTGCTTTGTCGGTTTGTTTACTATATCTCTTGCCATTTTCTTCCCATTCATTTTGTGTTCCGCCATTTTGTGGTCCTCTGTAGCTCAGCTGGTAGAGCACGGCGCTTGTAACGCCAAGGTAGTGGGTTCGATCCCCGGGACCACCCATACACAAAAATGGATGCACGTATGACTGTAAGTCGCTTTGGATAAAAGCGTCTGCTAAATGGCATATTATTATTATTATTATTATTATTATTATTATTATTATTATTATTATTATTATAACAAAGGGCACGGGTATAAATCATGGATGTACACTGAGCACACAGAGAGGCCAATGTAGCTTTGTGCTAAGCGCTAGTGTTCAGCTGAACACTCCCCAGGGGTCTACTGGGATGACTGGATCCATTTCCTCTCCAGCTAATTGCCCCCTGGTATCTTCCTGCAGCTGCCACCAGCACCACTGCTGTGGTGAAGACCTCCAGCCACATGACGCGCTGCAGTGACAGCCAGAAGAACTACTGCGTAAACGGAGGGGAGTGCTTCACCCTGGACATCACCCCTGGCAGGTCCAAGTTCCTCTGCAGGTAGGAAATGATGAAACACAACACCATCCACACCACACACTGCATACTATGCTGACTATGTTTGACTTGATGACTAATACAATTCCTGATGGCTTATAGCTGCTATTTCTTCTTATTTTACTGTGCTCCCACATGATGTATCATTATAGAAGTTTGCCGATGCCGACTTCAGAACACTACTTTGCTATTTTATACATGTCAAAAAGTAACACACGTTGTTACAGTAGATGCTGTCATAACATCTATCATGTTTGAAGTGATGATCTGTTAGAATGCTGTGTTGTCAAGCCCCATTTATGCCTGCTATATTAGGCACCATAGCTTTTAAGGCCCATACTGTGCCAATATTAATTTTAGAGCTCTCCCACCAGTTCTGTGGGGAAAACGGAGCACTGCCTCACTTCACTGGGAAATCAGAGGAAAGCGCAGTCTTTTTACAGTAAAGCATAGGTGTCAGCTGAATATTTTGGAGTAAATCATTAAACAATCCAACGACCTGAGCAGAGATTATAGAAGGAGTGCACAAGACATCACAGAGGTGTACAAATGTACTGCTTCTGCACTTTGATAGGGCTTTTTGGGCAGCTGGATGGATGTTCTAACGGATGCTTAGCGTGACACTAACTGGGCTGAGAGTTTGGAGAGCGGAGCAGGTGGAGGTCCCTATCCACAGGCTTCTCTGCATCCCTACATTATTAATGCCGGCTCCTCTCATCGCCACAGCCCAACCGCTGCGCTCCATTTCAGAAAAATGTTGAATTGATGAGATTTTCTTTCTGTCTTCTTCCCCATTTCCTTGTCCTCATTGGAACCCTAGAGCTGGGTCATGTTCATTAGGCACCAAATGTAACTAAACAGACTCTAACAGGGAGGGACTACCTGGACTTGCCCTTTAAGAAACACTAAATTCATACTTTTGCTGCGAATTTTTAAAAAATGTTTTCCATCACGTAGCCTCCTGAACATGACCCTGTGCTGACATGGTGCTGGTGTCAGGATCAGCCGTGTTCATTGATTTATTCTCCAGCATAGCGCTCTTGTTGTCAAGGGTGTACAGTGCCTTGCAAAAGTATTCATCCCCCTTGGCGTTTTTCCTATTTTGTTTCATTACAACCTGTAATTTAAATTGATATTTATTTGAATTTCATGTAATGGACATACACAAAATAGTCCAAATTGGTGAAGTAAAATGAAAAAAATCACTTGTTTCAAAAACGTCTAAAAAATTAATAACGGAAAAGTGGTGCGTGCATATGTATTCACCCCTTTGCTATGAAGCCCCTAAATAAGATCTGGTGCAACCAATTACCTTCAGAAGTCACAAAATTAGTTAAATAAAGTCCACCTGTGTGCAATCTAAGTGTCACATGATCTCACTATATATACACACCTGTTCTGAAAGGCCCCAGAGTCTGCAACACCACCAAGCAAGGGGCACCATCAAGCAAGCGGCACCATGAAGACCAAGGACCTCTCCAAACAGGTCAGGGACAAAGTTGTGGAGAAGTACAGATCAGGGTTGGGTTATGAAAAAATATCCGAAAAATTTGAACATCCCAGGGAGCACCATTAAATCCATTATTAAAAAATGGAAAGAATATGGCACCACAACAAACCTGCCAAGAGAGGGACGCCCACCAAAACTCACGGACTAGGCAAGGAGGGCATTAATCAGAGGCAACAAAGAGACCATAGATAACCCTGAAGGAGCTGCAAAGCTCCACAGCGGAGATTGGAGTATCTGCCCATAGGACCACTTCAAGCCGTACACTCCACAGAGCTGGGCTTTACGGAAGAGTGGCCAGAAAAAAGCCATTGCTTAAAGAAAAAAATAAGCAAACACGTTTGGTGTTCACCAAAAGGCATGTGGAAGAAGGTAATCTGGTCAGATGAGACTAAAAGTGAGCTTTTTGGCCATCAAGGAAAACACTATGTCTGGCGCAAAACCAACACCTCTCATCACCCCGAGAACACCATCCCCACAGTGAAGCATGGTGGTGGCAGCATCATGCTGTGGGGATGTTTTTAATCGGCAGGGACTGGGAAACTGGTCAGAATTGAAGGAATGATGGATGGCGCTAAATACAGGGAAATTCTTTAGGGAAACCTGTTTCAGTCTTCCAGAGATTTGAGACTGGGACAGAGGTTCACCTTCCAGCAGGACAATGTCCCTAGGCATACTGCTAAAGCAAGGGGAAACATTGAAATGTCTTGGAATGGCCTAGTCAAAGCCCAGACCTCAATCCAATTGAGAATCTGTGGTATGACTTAAAGATTGCTGTACACCAGCGGAACCCATCCAACTTGAAGGAGCTGGATCAGTTTTGCCTTGAAGAATGGGCAAAAATCTCAGTGGCTAGATGTGCCAAGCTTATAGAGACATACCCCAAGAGACTTGCAGCTGTAATTGCTGCAAAAGGTGGCTCTACAAAGTATTGACTTTGGGAGGGTGAATAGTTATGCACGCTCAAGTTCTGTTTTTTTGTCTTGTTTCTTGTTTGTTTCACAATAAAAAATATTTTATATCTTCAAAGTGGTAGGCATTGTGTGTTAATCATATGATACAAACCCCCAAAAAATCCATTATAATTCCAGGTTTTAAGCAATCAAAATAGGAAAAATGCCAAGGGGAGTGAATACTTTCGCAAGCCACTGTATTTCAGCCCTGATCCAAGCGATAGAGCCGATGAGCGCCTGAGGCAGGACGGGGCTTGATGTGCTTTCCCAGTGCTAGAAGACAAACCCCCATGTCGCTTGAGCCTCTATGACTCTCAGTCTCTGAGAGCTTCAGTGCTCAGCTCAAGGCAAATGAGTAGGCGAATCATCCCGAGCAGCAAACAAGCTGGCATGCACTTTACATGCTCCGTATGAGAGTCAACATCATACATCGCTGACATCTGTATTTGACAAGAGAACCACCTCTCTGTGGTCCTGTCCACATTCTACATCACCGTCATTCACATAAAATCTTTCTGAGGTAAAATGTTATATTATCCAGACCAATTGACCAAAGGCATTGAAGTACACTGTGGTCTGAAGTCAGTTACTGTATAGCAAAGTGGATTGACCCTTTAGAAACACTACAGCATCTCCAATTTGTATATTACATCTTTACATTTGTGGTTAGAACATCCAGTAGTTTTCAAAAGACATGGTGAGGTGGTGATACCTCATGGTTTTATTGCGTCCCTTGCAGCAGCAAATGCGTGACAAGAAAGATCACTGCAGTTCACTGCAGCTCCTCCCTCTTTGTGCCTGACACAAGGCTTGACATAGCCAAGGATACACTTTGGGTCTGGGCCATCCAATACATACATAAGACAGACTCTTACCGTCCACCGACAGATTGAGGTTCGAATTAAATACTTCAGTGACTAAGCACAAAAATGCTGCTGTCTCTGGGGGCTGTTATTTCCTTTCAGTAAATGATGCAGCATGCCATCACTGGAGGGGAGGGAGGGGAAAAAAATAACCTGTCGGTCTTCCTCAGAAATAACTATCTACGAAAATAATCTGTCTGCCAGGGGTCCCCATGTGGAGCCCGATTCGCTGAAGCCTGAACAGTCGGAGCAGGGATTCTCTAACAGGTACACAACATGGAATGGACAGAACATCATGGAAGCGATGCTTTACATCCTGACCCATGGGGTTATTTGAAACGGCAGTACATTCGAATAACTTCCTCATGTTGCCGTCGTCATGGGCCGGCCTTGTCAAAATCTCTCAACATTATTGAAGTAGATTTCCGCCGGGGAGACAATGATTACAGTGAGGGAAAAAAGTATTTGATCCCCTGCTGATTTTGTACATTTGCCCACTGACAAAGAAATGATCATTCTATAATTTTAATGGTAGGTTTATTTGAACAGTGAGAGACAGAATAACAACAAAAAAATCCAGAAAAACGCATGTAAAAAATGTTATAAATTGATTTGCATTTTAATGAGGGAAATAAGTATTTGACCCCCTCTCAATCAGAAAGATTTCTGGCTCCCAGCTGTCTTTTATACAGGTAACGAGCTGAGATTAGGAGCACACTCTTAAAGGGAGTGCTCCTAATCTCAGTTTGTTACCTGTATAAAAGACACCTGTCCACAGAAGCAATCAATCAATCAGATTCCAAACTCTCCACCATGGCCAAGACCAAAGAGCTCTCCAAGGATGTCAGGGACAAGATTGTAGACCTACATAAGGCTGGAATGGGCTACAAGACCATCGCCAAGCAGCTTGGTGAGAAGGTGACAACAGTTGGTGCGATTATTCGCAAATGGAAGAAACACAAAAGAACTGTCAATCTCCCTCTGCCTGGGGCTCCATGCAAGATCTCACCTCGTGGAGTTGCAATGATCATGAGAACGGTGAGGAATCAGCCCAGAACTACACGGGAGGATCTTGTCAATGATCTCAAGGCAGCTGGGACCATAGTCACCAAGAAAACAATTGGTAAAACACTACGCCGTGAAGGACTGAAATCCTGCAGCGCCCGCAAGGTCCCCCTGCTCAAGAAAGCACATATACAGGCCCGTCTGAAGTTTGCCAACATCTGAATGATTCAGAGGAGAACTGGGTGATTGAGTGTTGTGGTCAGATAAGACCAAAATCGAGCTCTTTGGCATCAACTCAACTCGCTGTGTTTGGAGGAGGAGGAATGCTGCCTATGACCCCAAGAACACCATCCCCACCGTCAAACATGGAGGTGGAAACATTATGCTTTGGGGGTGTTTTTCTGCTAAGGGGACAGGACAACTTCACCGCATCAATGGGACGATGGACGGGGCCATGTACCATCAAATCTTGGGTGAGAACCTCCTTCCCTCAGCCAGGGCATTGAAAATGGGTAGTGGATGGGTATTCCAGCATGACAATGACCCAAAACACACGGCCAAGGCAACAAAGGAGTGGCTCAAGAAGAAGCACATTAAGGTCTTGGAGTGGCCTAGCCAGTCTCCAGACCTTAATCCCATAGAAAATCTGTAGAGGGAGCTGAAGGTTTGAGTTGCCAAACGTCAGCCTCGAAACCTTAATGACTTGGAGAAGATCTGCAAAGAGGAGTGGGACAAAATCCCTCCTGGAAGTGATGCAGACAATTACATTGATGGAAGTTACAATCTATCTGCAATATTAAAGCTGATCTACCCCCTAAAAAAACAAAAAAAGAAAACACCATTGAGGTAATTACAAAGGGTAAATCTGAACCACTGAATAACTATGGCTACTATGTTTTGCAACAAATGCACTCTACAGGCAAAAGTTGACAAAATATGAAGAGGTACAGTAAGTCAATGGAAGTGCTGGACAATAACTTTTAATCACCTGGATTCCATACATTTGTGTTACCATGTTTTTGTGCGTGCGTGTGTGTTCGTGGGTGCGTGCGTACGTGCTTGTTATCTGTTACATCTGTGTACTGTGTCAGTGCTGTGTTGTGCGTCTCACTCCCTCTCTGCCCCCCCCCCCAGGTGCTTAACGGGATACACAGGGAAGCGATGTCAAACCACTGTGCCTGTGAGAGTCATAAACCCAAAACGTATGTGCATTCAAGTGAACCCAGCCATACGTGTCCTCTCTGGTGTTTCATACCTTTTCCAAAGTTTCAATCACTGTCTCTCCCAGAGCCAAACGGCCAATCCGTCCACACAATTTGTTGTGAGTGTGAGTGTGAGTGTGTTTTTGTGTGTGTGTGTGTGTGTGTATGGAGTGGAGTAGAACGGCCTCCAAATGACTAATAGACACACACACACACACTCATTCTGACTCAATTTCCTTTCCTTTCCTTGATCAATAGAGGTTGATAATCAGACAATTATTCGGGCATGGTGTCCACTGCTTATTCTAATCAATTAAATCTCCCTGGAATCAGAATGCATGAGCCAAATATTTGCTGAAATTCAAGGCCTGTTGAATAAGACATTGATTGAGACTTTTCTCTGGAATACGTATGTTTTCGCAAACATGACCGGCGATGTTTGCAAGACATATCGGTCTTCTTGACAACACCAGCGATGCACGTGGGTCTTCAGTAGATCTGGTGTAAACTCATCTTCTCTACTTTCTTCTCTTCTGTCTGTGTCTCTTTTGTTTCCCTCTCAGGTGTCCAAATGAATTTACTGGTGATCGCTGCCAAAACTACGTAATGGCCAGCTTCTACAGTACGTCTATTTCCTCTTTCTGTCTGTGCTTGTGATTGGAGCATGCTCAATCAGCGCTACTTCCTGTTGCTTCGTTTTTTAAATGTTGTATGTATCCCATACCTGATTCTCGCATGTTACGTTTTTTGCTTGTTTGTTGAGTTGGATGAAATTTAAAGCAGTTCATTATAGTTAACTGATGTTGTGTTATTTATATCGCGATTGAATGGAACAATAACAGAAGAAAGATGGTGAAATGAACGCTCAAACTTACACTACCGTTCAAAAGTTTGGGGTCACTTAGAAATGTCCTTGTTTTCGAAAGAAAACAACATTATTATCAGAAATACAGTGTAGACATTGTTAATTTTGTAAATGGATATTGTAGTTGGAAACTGATGATTTTTTATGGAATATCTACAGTTGAAGTCGTAAGTTTATATACACTTGGGTTGGAGTCATTAAAACTTGTTTTTCAACCACTCCACAAATGTCTTGTTAACAAACTATCGTTTTGGCAAGTCGGTTAGGACGTCTACTTTGTGCATGACACAAGTAATTTTTCCAACAATTGTTTACAGACAGATTATTTCACTTATAATTCACTATATCACAATTCCAGTGGGTCAGAAGTTGACATTCACTAAGTTGACTGTGCCTTTAAACAGCTTGGAAAATTCCAGAAAATGATGTCATGGCTTTAGAAGCTTCTGATAGGCTAATTGACATCATTTTAGTCAATTGGAGGTGTACCTGTGGATGTATTTCAAGGCCTACCTTCAAACTCAGTGCCTCTTTGCTTGACATCATGGGGAAATCAAAAGAAATCAGCCAAGACCTCAGAAATGGTAGACGTCCACATGTCTGGTTCATCCTTGAGAGCAATTTCCAAACGCCTGAAGGTACCACGTTCATCTGTACAAACAATAGTACGCAAGTATAAACACCATGGGACCACGCAGCCGTCATACCGCTCAGGAAGGAGACGCGTTCTGTCTCCTAGAGATGAACGTACTTTGGTGCGAAAAGTGCAAATCAATCCCAGAACAACAGCAAAGGACCTTGTGAAGATGCTGGAGGAAACAGGTAGAAAAAGTATCTATATCCACAGTAAAAACAAGTCCTGAAAGGCCGCTCAGCAAGGAAGAAGCCACTGCTCCAAAACCGCTATAAAAAAGCCAGACTATGGTTTGCAACTGCACATGGGGACAAAGATCATACTGCACAGGACGTACAAAGATCATACCATCCCAACCGTGAAGCATGGGGGTGGCAGCATCATGATGTGGGGGTGCTTTTGCTGCAGGAGGGACTGGTGCACTTCACAAAATAGATTGCATCATGAGGAAGGACAATTATGTGGATATATTGAAGCAACATCTCAAGACATCAGTCAGGAAGTTAAAGCTTGGTCGCAAATGGGTCTTCCAAATTGACAATGACCCCAAGCATACTTCCAAAGTTGTGACAAAATGGCTTAAGGACAACAATGTCAAGGTATTGGAGTGGCCATCACAAAGCCCTGACCTCAATCCTATAGAAAATGTGTGGGCTGTTACGATCGTTAACGGAAGATACGGACCAAGGCGCAGCGTGATAAGCGTACATTTTTATTAAGTACTTAACACGACACAAAACAACAAACAAACGATACGTGAAGTCCTAGGTTACACAAAACAAACCTTTACGGAACAAGATCCCACACCGACTAGTGCCAAACAGGCTGCCTAAATATGGGCCCCAATCAGAGACAACGAGATACAGCTGCCTCTGATTGGGAACCACCCTGGCCAACATAGATCTAAACGATCTAGCACATCAACATAGAAAATAGAACACAGAAACTACACACCCTGGCTCAACATTTCAGAGTCCCCAGAGCCAGGGCGTGACATGGGCAGAACTGAAAAAGTGTGTGCGACCATGGAGGCCTACAAACCTGACTCAGTTACACCAGCTCTGTCAGGAGGAATGGGCCAAAATTACCCCAACGTATTGTGGGAAGCTTGCGGAAGGCTACCCGAAACGTGTGACCCAAGTTAAACAATTTAAAGGAAATGCTACCAAATACTAATTGAGTGTATGTAAACTTCTGACCCACTGGGAATGTGATGAAAGAAATAAAAGCTGAAATAAATAATTCTCTCTACTATTATTCTGACATTTCACATTCTTAAAATAAAGTGGTGATCCTAACTGACCTAAGACAGGGAATCTTTACTAGGATTAAATGTCAGGAATTGTGAAAAACAGAGTTTAAATGTATTTTGCTAAGGTGTATGTAAACTTCCCATTTCAACTCTACATGGGCATACAGAGGCCCATTATCAGCAACCATCAGTCCTGTGTTCCAATGGCACGTTGTGTTTGCGAATCCAAGTTTATCATTTTAAAAGGCTAATTAATCATTAGAAAACCCTTTTGCAATTATGTTAGCACAGCTGAAAACTGTTGTGCTGATTAAAGAAGCAATAAAACTGGCCTTCTTGAGACTAGTTGAGTATCTGGAGCATCAGCAATTGTGGGTTCGATTACAGGCTCAAAATGGCCAGAAACAAATAACTTTCTTCTGAAACTCGTCAGACTATTCTTGTTCTGAGAAATGAAGGCTATTCCATACGAGAAATTGCCAAGAAACTGAAGATCTCGTACAACGCTGTGTACTACTCTGTCAGGATATCAGTGTGATGCGGTATGACTAAGTCAGGCGCAGGACACAGAGCTAATTGAAAACGTACTTTACTCGTAGGTAACGTAAATAACATAACCTCCACGCAGGGAGGAAACAAACCCGCTCACCAGACGACAACCAAACATGAACAAACAAGCACAACATACAGTGGGAACCAGAGGGTTAAATAGGGAAGTAATCAATACCTAATGGGAACAAATGTGAACAATAAAGATAAGACAAGTAGAACACAGAAACATAGATCGGCAGCAGCTAGTACTCCAGTGACGAACGCCGAAGCCTGCCCGAGCAAGGAGAAGGAGCAGCCTTGGCTGAATCCGTGACAGTACCCCCCCTTGACGTGCGGCTCCAGCCTTGCGCCGACACCGGCCTCGGGGACGGCCAGGAGGACACGACGCAGGGCGAGTCGGATGACGACGGTGGAAATCCCTCAACATGGAGGGATCGAGGATGTCCCTCCTAGGGACCCAGCACCGTTCCTCCGGACCGTACCCCTCCCACTCCACGAGATACTGCAGGCCCCCCACCCGACGCCTCGAATCCAGGATGGAACGGACCGAGTACGCCGGTGCCCCCTCGATGTCCAGTGGGGGCGGAGGAACCTCCCATACCTCAGAGTCCTGGAGTGGACCAGCTACCACCGGCCTGAGGAGAGACACATGGAACGAGGGGTTAATACGGTAATTCAGAGGAAGCTGTAACCTATAACAAACCTTGTTCAATCTCCTCAGGACTTTAAATGGCCCCACAAACCGCTGACCCAGTTTCCGGCAGGGCAGGCGAAGGGGCAGATTTCGGGTCGAGAGCCAGACCCGGTCCCCCGGTGCATACACCGGGGCCTCACTGCGGTGACGGTCGGCGTTCACCTTTTGTTGCCTGATGGCCCGCTGCAGGCGTACATGGGCAGCGTTCCAGGTCTCTTCTGAGCACCGAAACCACTCATCCACCGCAGGAGCCTCGATCTGGCTCTGATGCCAAGGTGCCAGGACCGGCTGATAACCTAACACACACTGAAAGGGAGAAAGGTTAGTGGATGAGTGGCGGAGTGAGTTTTGGGCCATCTCTGGGGATTGTATCGGATCGGGGTCCCCAGGGGATAAAACCCGATCACTCCTCCGGCCGGTCCTGGCAATAGGACCGCAGAAACCTACCCACATTCTGGCTAACTCTCTCCACCTGTCCATTACTCTCGGGGTGAAAACCTGAGGTCAGGCTGATCGAGACCCCCAGACGTTCCATGAATGCCCTCCAGACCTTTGAGGTGAACTGGGGACCCTGATCCGATACAATATCCTCAGGCACCCCGTAGTGCCGGAAGACGTGTGTAAATAGGGCCTCAGCAGTTTGTAGGGCCGTAGGGAGACCTGGCATAGGAATGAGACGGCAGGACGTAGAAAACCGATCCACAACGACCAGGATCGTGGGATTCCCTTGTGAGGGGGGAAGGTCCGTAACAAAATCCACTGATAGATGGGACCACAGCCGTTGTGGAACGTGTAGGGGTTGTAATTTCCCTCTTGGCAGGTGTCTAGGTGCCTTACACTGGGCGCACACCGAGCAGGAGGAAACATAAACCCTCACGTCCTTGGCTAAAGTGGGCCTCCAGTACTTCCCACTAAGACAGTGCACTGTCCGACCGATGCCAGGATGACCAGAGGAGGGTGATGTGTGAGCCCAATAGATCAATCGATCGCGAACCTCAAGCGGCACGTACATACGACCCTCTGGACACTGGGGGGGAGTGGGCTCGGTACGTAACGTCCGCTCGATGTCCGCGTCAACCTCCCACACCACCGGTGCCACCAGATACGACGCCGGAAGTATGGGAGTGGGCTCAATGGACCTCTCCTCTGTGTCATACAGTCGGGACAGGGCGTTTGCCTTAGCGTTCTGGGAACCTGGTCTGTAAGTAAGAGTAAACACAAAACGAGTGAAGACCATGGCCCACCTTGCCTGGCGAGGGTTCAATCTCCTCGCCGCCCGGATGTACTCCAGATTGCGATGGTCAGTCAAAATGAGGAAAGGGTGTTTAGCCCCCTCAAGCCAATGCCTCCACACTTTCAGAGCCTTAACCACAGCTAACAGCTCCCGGTCCCCCAAATCATAGTTGCGCTCCGCCGGACTGAGCTTCTTAGAAAAGAAAGCACAGGGGCGGAGCTTTGGTGGCATACCCTAGCGCTGAGACAGTACAGCTCCTATCCCAGCCTCGGACGTGCCCACCTCAACCTGGAATGCTAAGGAGGGATCCGGATGAGCCAGCACTGGAGCCGAGGTAAACAGGTCCTTCAGATGACCAAAAGCCCTGTCCGCCTCAGCTGACCACTGCAGTCGCACCGGTCCCCCCTTCAGCAAGGAGGTAATGGGAGCCGCTACCTGACCAAAGCCCCGGATAAACCTCCGGTAGTAGTTGGCAAAACCCAAGAATCGCTGCACCTCCTTCACCGTGGTTGGAGTCGGCCAATTACGCACGGCCGAAATGAGGTCAATGTCCATCTCCACCCCTGACGCGGACAGGCGGTGCCCTAGGAAGGAGATGGACTCTTGGAAGAACATTTCTCCGCCTTCACATACAGGTCATGCTCTAACAGTCGACCAAGCACTTGACGCACCAGGGACACATGCTCGACCCGTGTAGCGGAGTATATGAGAATGTCATCAATATACACCACTACACCCTGTCCGTGCAGGTCCCTGAAAATCTCATCAACAAAGGATTGGAAGACTGATGGAGCATTCATCAACCCGTATGGCATGATGAGGTACTCATAGTGCCCAGAGGTTGTACTGACTGCTGTCTTCCACTCATGTACCTCCCGGATACGCACCAGGTTGTACGAGCTCCTGAGATCCAATTTTGTGAAGAAGCGCGCCCCGTGCAATGACTCCGTCATACTAGCAATGAGCGGTAGTGGATAACTGTACTTGAGAGTGATCTGATTGAGACCCCGGTAGTCAATGCACGGGAGTAAACCTCCATCCTTCTTCTTCACAAAAAAGAAACTCGAGGAAACAGGTGAAGTGGATGGCCGAATGTATCCCTGCCCCAGAGATTCGGAGACATATGTCTCCATAGCCGCCGTCTCTTCCTGTGACAGGGGATACACATGACTCCGGGGAAGTGCAGCGCCTATCTGGAGATTTATCGCACAATCCCCGTGTCGATGGGGTAGTAATTGAGTCGCCTTCTTTTTACAGAAGGCGAGAGACAAATCGGCATATTCGGGGGGAATGTGCATGGTGGAGACCTGGTTTGGACTTTCCACCATAGTTGCCCCTATGGAAACACCTACACACCTCCCCTAGCACTGACTTGAAGATCCCTTGAGAGTCCTCTGTTGCCATGAAATCGTGGGGTCAAAAAAAGTTAACCAGGGAAGCCCCAACACCACTGGAAACGCAGGAGAATCAATCAGATAAAGACACATTTTCTCCTCATGACCCTCCTGCGTTTTCATCCAGAGTAGAGCTGTGACCTCCCTAATCAGGCCTGACCCTAAAGGGCGACTATCTAAGGCGTGTAGAGGGAAGGGCACATCAACAGGAACAATAGGAATCCCTAAACTACGGGAAAACTGACGATCAATAAAGTTCCCAGCTGCGCCTGAATCTACGAACACCTTATGCTGGGAATGAGGGGAAACTCTGGAAATACAATATCAATACACATACTGTATGCGCAACAGAGAGCTCTGGGTGAGTCGGGTGCCTACTCACCTGAGACGGTCCACCAGTGCTCTGCCTACCGCCTCGACTCCTGAAAGACCCTCCCCAGCACCGACCAGCAGTGTGTCCTCCTCGGCCACAGTTGGTGCAGGAGATGGCCCTCCTTCCGGTCTCCCTAAGTGCAGCACCTCCGAGCTCCATAGGAGTAGAGTCGAAGGTGCTGGGGGATGGAATGGACGGCCCATGATCTGGACGTCCTAGGGTTGCCAACAGGTTATCCAGCCTTATCGACATGTCCACCAGTTGGTCCAGGTTAAGGGTGGTGTCCCTGCACCGACAAACATCCTCCCAGAGGCTGCATCGGTAGTGGTCGATCAGGGCCCTCTCATTCCACCCTGCGCTGGCAGCCAGAGTCCTGAAATCCAGTGCAAAGTCCTGTGCGCTCCTCCTCCCTTGTCTGAGGTGGAATAGACGTTCCCCCGCCGCTCTCCCCTCCGGTGGATGATCGAATACCGCCCGAAAGCGGCGGGTGAAATCCTCATAGCGTACTGACGCTGCGTCTATTCCTCCCCACTCGCCGTTGGCCCACTCGAGCGCTCTTCCAGACAGACAGGAGATGAGGGCGGACACGCTCTCGTATCCTGAGGGCGCCGGGTGGATGGTAGACAGGTAGAGCTAATCGAAAACGTACTTTACTCATAGGTAACGTAAATAACATAACCTCCACGCAGGGAGGAAACAAACCCGCTCACCA
The DNA here is from genome assembly GCF_020615455.1 of Coregonus clupeaformis. NCBI lineage: Eukaryota > Metazoa > Chordata > Actinopteri > Salmoniformes > Salmonidae > Coregonus > Coregonus clupeaformis. The sequence continues at coordinate 14,113,078 of NC_059218.1, read as the reverse complement.
GACGACAACCAAACATGAACAAACACGCACAACATACAGTGGGAGCCAGAGGATTAAATAGGGAAGTAATCAATACCTAATGGGAACCAGGTGTGAACAATAAAGACAAGACAAGTAGAACACAGAAACATAGATCGGCAGCAGCTAGTATTCCGGTGACGACGAACGCCGAAGCCTGCCCGAGCAAGGAGGAGGAGCAGCCTCGGCTGAATCCGTGACATAATCCCTTCACAGAACAGTGCAAACTGGCTCTAACCAGTTTGCAAGAGGACAAATACATTAGAGTGTCTAGTTTGAGAAACAGACGCCTCGCAGGTCCTCAACTGGCAGCTTCATTAAATAGTACCCGCAAAACACCAGTCTCAACGTCAACAGTGAAGAGGCGACTTCGGGATGCTGACCTTCTAGGCAGAGTTGAAAGAAAAAGCCATATCTCAGACTGGCCAATAAAAAGAAAATATTAAAAGATGGGCAAAAGAACCCAGACACTGCACAGATGAAGATTGGAAAAAAGTGTTATGGACAGACGAATCGAAGTTTGAGGTGTTCGGATCACAAAGAACAACATTTGTGAGACGAAGACCAAATGAAAAGATGCTGGAGGAGTGCTTGATGCCATCTGTCAAGCATGGTGGGGGCAATGTGATGGTCTGGGGGAGCTTTGGTGGTGGTAAAGTGGAAGATTTGTACAGGGTAAAAGGGATCTTGAAGAAAGAAGGCTATCACTCCATTTTGCAACGCCATGCCATACCCTGTGGATGGCGCTTGATTGGAGCCAATTTCCTCCTACAACAGGACAATGACCCAAAGCACAGATCCAAACTATGCAAGAACTATTTAGGGAAGAAGAAGTCAGCTGGTATTCTGTCTATAATGGAGTGGCCAGCACAGTTACCGGATCTCAACGCTATTGAGCTGTTGTGGGAGCAGCTTGACCGTATGGTACGCAAGAAGTGCCCATCAAGCAAATCCAACTTGTGGGAGGTGCTTCAGGAAGCATGGGGTGAAATCTCTTCAGATTACCTCAACAAATTGACAACTAGAATGCCAAAGGTCTGCAAGGCTGTAATTGCTGCACATGGAGGATTCTTTAACAAAAGCAAAGTTTGAAGGACACAATTATTATTTATATAAAAAATCATTATTTCTAACCTTGTCAATGACTACATTTCCTATGCATTTTGCTATATTTCCTATTCAAACTCATTTCATGTATGTTTTCATGGAAAACAAGGACATTTCTAAGTGACCCCAAACTTTTGAACGGTAGTGTATGTATATTCAACTTTCCAAACTTGAACCTTCAAATAGGAGGCAGGGGAAAGTGTGGTTATATCGATGCTTACCGCCTTTGACAGGGACCAACCTAAACCGGCAATATCTTTTATTATCTGAAGAGCAATTACACTTATTGGAGGTGGGTGGGGGACTTTGTTGATCATGGAGGCACTGTAAAAAACCTGAACAGACCCTGTTAAAGAGACGTCTTTGATGTCATGAAGAGGCAAGAGAGGGAGATGAATGGCAGCCGCCCAGGCACCGGGCCCCAGTGCACTTTATCACTATGACACACCTTACAGTCCAATTACCTCAATTACCATAGGTTACCTGGCAACAGTTGCTGTGCGTGTGTAAAATCACTGAGGAAGCCAAGCCAAGCCAGTAAAAAAGCCATATTACAACCTATGTTGTGATAATTGCGTTGTTTGCTCTATAAAGGATGGTTTATACTTCGTCTATTGACATGTCTGTAGACAGTTGTCGCAGTGACATCATGAACATTCTATTGTCGTCCGACATCCAACTTGTTGACTTTATGAAAAAGTATAAATACAAAACCAGCAGCCTGGTGATCCAAAATAACATAACTGGGGTATTTTAACACCAATAAACCCATCAGTTTAAAAATGAATGTAGTATAAGTCAATCTAGCAAACCAGGCAACTAAAAACTACTTTCTTAACAATGTTTTGGTTTGCTTCTAGCTTGTTAGCTAGCTAACTAACGTTAGCTGGCTAGCCAGTTCAAATAATGACCATATCATATCTGACAACATCTTAACTTTAGCTAATTTTTATTCATTATTACAGTAAAATAGACTCATTCTTTATAAGTTAATGGTGAGCTAATTAAAGAAAATAGCTTACAGTTGTGTGACGAAATAAAAGCAGGGCATTCTACCGGAGAATTGTAGAAATTGAGCATTGTCTCGTTGCTGGCTCAGTCAGGTAACTATGACAACGAACGCAGCGACAGGGTCAAAGTTTAACTTTTTTCATCTGTCTGCAACAAGGAAACCGACAGTCGCAGCGACGGTCTACAGACATTCTACCAGAGTATAAATGAAATGTCATTTTGACCAGTGACACTTTTCACATTGTAATTGTCTACAGACATGTCGATAGACAAAGTATAAACCAGCTTTAACCCATTCGTTCATACACCACCGTGATATACAATAAGGCCGTGACAACAAAAATACAACATTCACACACATGGCTGTAACGGTGACCGTATTACTGCTACACCGGCGGTCACGAGTCATGAAGGCAGTCAAATTCCATGTGACCGTTTAGTCACAGTAATTAGGCTTCTCCAAGCTCTGATGCTGCCGATGGTCATTAGTAGCCTACCAAACTTGCAAACTGCCTGGTACTCAGCACTCTATTGTCTCTCTAACCACTCTGACATCAATGCAAATATGATCAAATATCTAATCAAACACTTCATGAGAGCCCATGAGCTCATGTTGCGCAACATTACCATGGGCTATGCAATTGCGTGAGAAAACAGCGTGATGGCTTCTATTAAAAAGAGGAGGATCCCATCAGCTTTCTATAGGCTAGGCCTACTATATTTATTTCTCAACTTTCCTAAGGTTAAGCACATTGCTTCTCTTTACAACAAGAGTATAGCCTAGCTGGCTGGCATGAAAATGAACCACAGGAAAAGCGTCCTCCATTCACTGATGACATGTATATTTTCCTCTGCCCCTGTTTCAAGACAGGTGCATGATAATGGTCCATTCTAAATCAAAACAAATTTCACACATATCATATTTAGTATATGTAAAGACAAGATCAAATCAAGAATAGTCAGATCAAATCAAATTGTATTTGTCACATGCGCCGAATACAACAGGTGTGTAGACCTTACCGTGAAATGATTACTTACAAGCCCTTAACCAACAATGCAGTTCAAGAAATAAAATAACAATAAAAAAGTAACAATAAAATAACAATAACGAGGCTATACAGGGGGTACCAGTACCGAGCCAATGTGGAAGTAATGGGTGACAATATTAGCCTACCACTTGTGAATTATAAATTATCACTTGTTAATGATACCCAGTGTAAGGCAAGAAACAATGCCTTTTCTTTGCAACTTTTTCTAATCATAGTCGCACACCTCATGTAGCCTAGCCCATGGGCCTATATGTTTTGATAAGGTTTGTATCACAACTAAAGTGGCCAAATAACTTTTAAAAATTATGCACATTAATCCGCTTTACATGGGGTATAGAGCCTAACTGGCATACATAAGCAGCGAGTGAGTTTCAAGTTTGGGGAAGATCATTATCAACATAAAAAATGCACCTTCATAATACAAGCGTTACATGCATAATCGCATTTGTGGTCACTTTTGATAATGGTGTTTTCCCGCTAATGGAACATTTGCGCTTATAGCCTACTGCCGTATGCGCATTGCTGCGCTTATAATGTGAAGAAATAGCCTAATAGTTTATCAACATTGCGTAAAAAAGGGTTTTTGATGCTAGTGGTTGTATTAATTTGGGGTCTATCGCATCCCACAACTGTCCCAGACTATGTTTGGAACTTTTCTTTCTCACACAAAATAGGTCAACTTTTGTACTATGGGGGATAGTAGATTGACATAGGCTTGTGCTTTTGCTATTCGTTAGGTCTACTCATCTTATTAGCTGACGAAAAGTAAATGTGGGCAGTTCTTCAATATACACCTTGGAATTGTGCGCAGTTGCGTCCCAGATGTGTCTGTCTTCACTTGTATCCTGTGAGAAAGACTTGATCACGTGATGGAGAGCCATGTAAGTGAGAGGTGCTTCGGAGCACGCAGCACTCAGGGAAAAGGGAATTATAATTATTATATTTAGTCCAAGGGCACAACGGCCATGGGCCGCAAAAGGCATGGATTGCTTTAGGGGGCATTACGGCCACACAAAGGGGATGCCGCAGGGAAATTCGAGGCATTATCAAGTGTTTGTCAAATTGTGAATGAGAGACTGATTAAGTGTGTGCAGAGCTCATTCCTTTCATGAGACTTTTTTCAAGTCATCATTAGAGACGCATCAAGCAGCCTTACAATGTATTAAAAATCAAAACAACATTTGTAGAACAACTAAATAGTTACATTAATAACTCTAAATTAAGCATATAGGAGTATCTATTTATTTGTTAACCATTCAACACAGAATAGCCGCATGTGCACACTCCCTCATATCGTTTGGAGAAAATATCCTTTCTATTTTATTCAGCTTTGTTCAATTGTATTCTTCATACTATAAAATAATATAAAATAATGCCACAGAATTCTAAGCAAATCTTGTCTGCTAAATGAACTAGTGTAGCCCACAGCCATATGGCATAGCCAGATCAGGACCTAACATAAGGACAACTCAGAGTATGCTATCTGATCTTCTGAAATAGGCTACATTTTCTTCATATAATTTTTCTTTAGACCTGTCTAAAATAAATTATGGATTTATTGTGAAGGTATAGGCTATATTACATGGATTTATTATACTTTTTTAAATGTAGATGTTCCAAAGGTCTGCATCAGTGGCTTGCAGGCTATGTGTGGAAGCCAGGAGATGCTAAATGTGTTTATGTAAATTGCAGTCAATTACTGTGAGACCGGCAGTTATTTGCTTGACAATCACCGGCTGACGAAATTTAGTGACCGCCACAGCCCTAGTCACACAGTGGCGGAATAAATTCAACTACACATACAGTATGTTTGTTTCATCACAAAACCGAATAGCAACATCTGTCCGGTGAAGGCCACAAAGCAAATATTGCGTGTAACAAACAGTTATATCACCTGCAGCATGGTCAAGCAAGTTCATGTTTTCAACAGTTTACTAAACAACTACTGATTTAGAACCACAGAGTAACCGCACGTGAGCAAAAAGACAACAGGAGCACTGCCTCCGCTATTCCAGCACCATTTCAACTTAAACATCATCAAATCAACAAGGTTATATATTTTTAGTTTAATACACTGAAAACAAACTTAAAGATACCAAAAACAATTTAGTCCAATCAATGTTGCTAAATATCATGATAGTGATTTCTGTGTGTGTGTGTGCATGTAAAATCCTTTTTCTTTGACTCACCGTTGTAGAGCAGTTGAACGCCAATGCCATCCTTCTCTCTTTCGTGTTGGCTAAATGGTCTATGGCTCTGTCATACAGTACACTTTTTGTTTTTGTTGTCATAGGCTACCTACTGTAGCTAAAACGCTTGCTAGCCTAACTTCCTCGCAAGGGCAACAATGAACCAGCTAAGTTAGCTAGCTAGTTAACGTGAGCCTACTAGGCTACGTCTAGGCTACATGTTGAACTTCAATTGTCTCAGCACAGTGGCACAACATATTAATTTATGGTAAGATCAGAATCGCAATCATAATCATTGGCCTATACAGAGAATTAAGTAAAAACCACAAGTCCAAATCCCCATCTCCATCCATGGCTTAGGAAAGGGCCGATTTAGCAAGCTAGCTACTGCAGGACATCAACACAAGCAGACCAGAAACAGACATGTTTTTCTGAAAATTACGTTTTGCTCAGGAAGTGGTTTGATTGGTGTGAAGCCAAATCCAAACTGGCCTCCCTTGGGGGGCATTTTGCTACACCAGGACAACACAGAGTTGAGCTCAGCTCAACGCTGATTGGCAAAACATTTTATCAAGGGAGGCCAAACGCTTGCTGGCATCAATCAATCAAATGCTACGGCGGCAACATGTTATACTCTTTTGTTAAAGACAGCATCAGATACATGGGCTACAAATCAAATCGAATTTTATTGGTCACATACACATATTTAGCAGATGTTATTGCTGGTCTAGCGAAATGCTTGTGTTCCTAGCTCCAACAGTGCAGTAGTATCTAACAATTCACAACATTACACACAAATCTAAAAGTAAAATAATGGAATTTAGGAATATATAAATATTAGGATGAACAATGTTAGAGTGTCATTAACTAAAATACAGTAGAATACAGTATATACATATGAAATGAGTAAAGCAGTATGTAAACATTATTAAAGTTACTAGTGTTCCATTATTAAAGTGACCAGTGATTCCATGTCTATGTACATAGGGCAGCAGCCTCTAAGGTGCCGGGTTGAGTAACCGGGTGGTAGCCGGCTAGTGATGGCTTTTTAACATTCTGATGGCCTTGAGATAGAAGCTGTTTTTCAGTCTCTTGGTCTCAGCTTTGATGCACCTGTACTGACCTTGCCTTCTGGATGATAGTGGGGTGAACAGGCCGTGGCTCGGGTGGATGATGTCTTTCATGATCTTTTTGGCCTTCCTGTGACATCGAGTGCTGCAGGTGTCCTGGAGGGCAGGCAGTGTGTCCCCGGTGATGCATTGGGCAGACCGCACCACCCTCTGGAGAGCCCTGCGGTTGCGGGTGGTGCAGTTGCCATACCAGGCGGTGATACAGCCTGACAGGAGAGTGGAGAGTGGGGAGAGGTTTACGGATAGGGATGTTAACTTCTTGAAATCCATCAATGAAAGGCTTGGCCAAACTTGATATCTTGGATATACTATGAGAGGACATCAATGCATTATGTGCCAGTCTAGAATTCAGCCTACAGTGAGGGAAAAAAGTATTTGATCCCCTGCTGATTTTGTACGTTTGCCCACTGACAAAGAAATGATCAGTCTATAATTTTAATGGTAGGTTTATTTGAACAGTGAGAGACAGAATAACAACAAAAAAATCTAGAAAACGCATGTCAAAAATGTTATAAATTGATTTGCATTTTAATGAGGGAAATAAGTATTTGACCCCGTCTCAATCAGAAAGATTTCTGGCTCCCAGGTGTCTTTTATACAGGTAACGAGCTGAGATTAGGAGCACACTCTTAAAGGGAGTGCTCCTAATCTTAGCTTGTTACCTGTATAAAAGACACCTGTCCACAGAAGCAATCAATCAATCAGATTCCAAACTCTCCAACATTGCCAAGACCAAAGAGCTCTCCAAGGATGTCAGGGACAAGATTGTAGACCTACACAAGGAATGGAATGGGCTACAAGACCATCGCCAAGCAGCTTGGTGAGAAGGTGACAACAGTTGGTGCGATTATTCGCAAATGGAAGAAACACAAAATAACTGTCAATCTCCCTCGGCCTGGGCCTCCAGCATCTTCACAAGGTCCTTTGCTGTTGTTCTGGGATTTATTTGCACTTTTCGCACCAAAATACGTTGATCTCTAGGAGACAGAACGCGTCTCCTTCCTGAGTGGTATGACGGCTGCGTGGTCCCATGGTGTTTAGACTTGCATACTATTGTATGTACAGATGAACGTGGTACCTTCAGGCATTTGGAAATTGCTCCCAAGGATGAACCATACTTGTGGAGGTCTACATTTTTTTTCTGAAGGTCTTGGCTGATTTCTTTTGAGTTTCCCATGATGTCAAGCAATGAGGCACTGAGTTTGAAGGTAGGCCTTGAAATACATCCACAGGTACACCTCCAATTGACTCAAATGATGTCAATTAGCCCATCAGAAGCTTCTAAAGCCATGACATCATTTTCTGGAATTTTCCAAGCTGTTTAAAGGCACAATCAACTTAGTGTATGTAAACTTCTGACCCACTGGAATTGCGACACAGTGAATAATAAGTGAAATAATCTGTCTGTAAACAATTGTTGGAAAAATTACTTGTGTCATGCACAAAGTAGATGTCCTAACCGACTTGCCAAAACTATAGTTTGTTAACAAGAAATCTGTGGAGTGGTTGAAAAACGAGTTATAATGACTTCAACCTAAGTGTATGTAAACGTCCGACTTCAACTGTAGTCTACTTAGAAGGGATAGGAATGATGGGGGTGTAGCACTGTACATTCAGAATCATATACCTTTTAAGAGGAGGGATGACGTTAATGTATGTCAAATTCAGGCATTATGGGCTCAAGTACATCTGCCTCACCAGGCACCCATATTGGTAGGATGTGTGTATAGACCTCCTAGCTCTAAGGTGTCCTATCTGGATGACTTATGCACTGGGTTTGACCAGGCCACAGATAGTAACAGAGATGTATTTATCTTGGGTGATTTTAATATAAATTTGAAGGATCATAATAATTCAAATATAACTAAATTAATGAGATATGCAGAGAGCTGTGGTTTGAAACAAATCGTTAATTATACTACTAGATCATCAACTAAGTTAGGTCACCGTTCAGACACGTGCATTGATCTGATCTTCTCTAATATATCATTGCAATGCTTAAAAGCCAGATCAACGCTGGTGGGCTGGACAGACCATAATATTGTGACCATAACCATGAACACCAAGGTTCCAAAGAAACCCCCAACCTCTTGTGGTCAAGAGAAATTTAAAAATATTTAATCATGTGATTTCAAATCAAAATGATTTGGCTGCTGTACCCTTGGAGCTGATTTATCTAGAGGATGATTTAAATCACATTACAGAATGTTTTATTGATTTGCTCACTGAGGTAATGGACCATCATGCCCCAGTAAGAAAGAGTACAGTTGGGGCTCGTCCATCTCCATGGATTGATGAACTGGGTGAGGCATTTTCTCAAAGAAATATGGCAAAAGTCTTAGCAGCCAAATCTAAACTAGAAATTGATTAACAGAATTATAGAACACTACGCAATTATGCAGTTAAATTATATCATAAGAAAAATATATATATACAGTGGGGGAAAAAAGTATTTAGTCAGCCACCAATTGTGCAAGTTCTCCCACTTAAAAAGATGAGAGAGTCCTGTAATTTTCATCATTGGTACACGTCAACTATGACAGACAAAATGAGGAAAAAAAATCCAGAAAATCACATTGTAGGATTTTTTATGAATTTATTTGCAAATTATGGTGGAAAATAAGTATTTGGTCAATAACAAAAGTTTCTCAATACTTTGTTATATACGCTTTGTTGGCAATGACACAGGTCAAACGTTTTCTGTAAGTCTTCACAAGGTTTTCACACACTGTTGCTGGTATTTTGGCCCATTCCTCCATGGAGATCTCCTCTAGAGCAGTGATGTTTTGGGGCTGTCGCTGGGCAACACAGACTTTCAACTCCCTCCAAAGATTTTCTATGGTGTTGAGATCTGGAGACTGGCTAGGCCACTCCAGGACCTTGAAATGCTTCTTACGAAGCCACTCCTTCGTTGCCCGGGCAGTGTGTTTGGGATCATTGTCATGCTGAAAGACCCAGCCACGTTTCATCTTCAATGCCCTTGCTGATGGAAGGAGGTTTTCACTCAAAATCTCACGATACATGGCCCCATTCATTCTTTCCTTTACACGGATCAGTCGTCCTGGTCCCTTTGCAGAAAAACAGCCCCAAAGCATGATGTTTCCACCCCCATGCTTCACAGTAGGTATGGTGTTCTTTGGATGCAACTCAGCATTCTTTGTCCTCCAAACACGACGAGTTGAGTTTTTACCAAAAAGTTATATTTTGGTTTCATCTGACCATATGACATTCTCCCAATCCTCTTCTGGATCATCCAAATGCACTCTAGCAAACTTCAGACGGGCCTGGACATGTACTGGCTTAAGCAGGGGGACACGTCTGGCACTGCAGGATTTGAGTCCCTGGCGGCGTAGTGTGTTACTGATGGTAGGCTTTGTTACTTTGGTCCCAGCTCTCTGCAGGTCATTCACTAGGTCCCCCCGTGTTGTTCTGGGATTTTTGCTCACCGTTCTTGTGATCATTTTGACCCCACAGGGTGAGATCTTGCGTGGAGCCCCAGATCGAGGGAGATTATCAGTGGTCTTGTATGTCTTCCATTTCCTAATAATTGCTCCCACAGTTGATTTCTTCAAAACAAGCTGCTTACCTATTGCAGATTCAGTCTTCCCAGCCTGGTGCAGGTCTACAATTTTGTTTCTGGTGTCCTTTGACAGCTCTTTGGTCTTGGCCATAGTGGAGTTTGGAGTGTGACTGTTTGAGGTTGTGGACAGGTGTCTTTTATACTGATAACAAGTTCAAACAGGTGCCATTCATACAGGTAACGAGTGGAGGACAGAGGAGCCTCTTAAAGAAGAAGTTACAGGTCTGTGAGAGCCAGAAATCTTGCTTGTTTGTAGGTGACCAAATACTTATTTTCCACCATAATTTGCTAATAAATTCATTAAAAATCCTACAATGTGATTTTCTGGATTTTTTTTCTCAATTTGTCTGTCATAGTTGACGTGTACCTATGATGAAAATTACAGGCCTCTCTCATCTTTTTAAGTGGGAGAACTTGCACAATTGGTGGCTGACTAAATACTTTTTTTCCCCACTGTATATATATTTTATAAAAATGCTTTTATTGATTACAAAAATTATTCAGAAAAGGAATGGAATACAGTTAAGGGCTTACTTGGTACATCTATCTCATCATGCCCATCTAGTGTGGAGGTTGATGAGAACAATAACAAAACCAGCTGATATTGCCAATCATTTTGCAGATTTTTTTTACAAAGACAATTAATTTACTGAGCGATAATGTAAACACCCATTCTTCCAAACAAGCTATTGTCCAATGGATTGATGATCATATTATGAGCAAAAAAACTGTTATTTTAGTCTACAAATGGTGTTAGTAGTGGAGGTGTTAAACCTATTGAAGTCATTACTCAATGGTACATCTACAGGTTATGATCTTATGGACAATATTGTACTTCGCTATGATGCTCCCCAGACTCCACTGAAATACATATTGAATTGGTCACTGGAAAAGGGGACATTTCCAAATGTATGGAAGCATGCTGAACTGTGTCCAATCCCAAAAGACAGCAAAAAAAACATTCCTCCTGCCAATAGTCGACCAATCAGTCTACTCCCTTCACTCAGTAAGATATTAGAGGGTATTGTAAGGAGGCAAAATGGGAGTACATGGAAAATAATGATCTGATCACAGCCAATCAGCATTGAATTGGGTACAGTCATATCTAACTGACAGGAAACAGTCCACCTATATCAATGCTTTAAACTGTGGAATACCGCAGGGCAGTTGCCTTGGGCCACTTCTTTGTTTAATATATACCAACAACCTTACTTATGCCTTATCTGAAACTCAAGCTACTATATTTGCAGATGATACAATTTATACAGCAAGACAATCGGTCCAACAGGTACAGCAAGCTCTACAGGTAGATCTGGGAAATATCAGGGAGTGGGTTTGCCGGAACAAACTTGTATTGAACACCAAGAAAACCAGATGATTTCTCTGGTGAGATTCAGCCACTTCTGAATTAACAGAAAATTGTGAAAACACAGAGAGACGAAAGATACATTATTTTGTCATTTAAAATGTTTTATTGATCAAATATTTGGATAAGCCTAGCTTCCATTGGCATCCATGAATACACGCCACTGCCTGGCAAAACAGCAGCAAACAACCATGCTTTATCTACGAGGTGGAACAAAAAAAGATGCCTATTGAGATGTAATGAGTGTGGAGGAAGCAAAGGAACAGAGGGAGTTGTATTTTGTGTCTCCCTGAGATGTCAGCTAGTGTATTGGAGGAGCTAATCAAAAGGAATGCTGCTGTCGCTATCTGTTCCATGCAGACCAGCCATGTGTTTATGTTTTGCATCATTTTTAAGGACAAACAAGATATTTGAATATTAGTCAGATTTACTCAAGGAAAGATATGCCTTCTGTTCCTATACTACCTCATTGCGTCAGTTTATACAACTGTATAATGACATTAGAGCTCCTTCAATGACACAGCTATTAACCAAAATAACAGTATGATAATTGTAGCCTATTGTCAAAGAAAGAATAGGAAGTACATCACAGTACGTAAAAGTGTCATTGGAATTTAATCCATTTTAGAATAAGGCAATGGGAATGTTGTGAATGGAAATAGTGCATGATCCTCACACAGCATGAGAGGTGTAGGACATGCCGTAGTGTTTAAAATTGAACTGCTAATGGCCTAACTAGTGCCCCTAAACCTGCCTGAATGACCGTATAGTGACATTACCATTGGTAAAGCAAGCAAAGTGATGTTTGCATGCGCATGCCACTGTACTGAGAAAGTTCCTCTCATGGTAGCGATTATCGGATGGATACATTTTAATGCATTTTTGATTAACTCATGTATTCGATGGGTTTAGGTCTTTTATTACTTTCCCTTGTTGTGGTAAAATCATCTTAGCACTTAGTTAGCTGTTAGACTATAATATAGTGGATATTCACAAATAAGCTATTTGAAATACACAGTATGTACTGTACACTTAAGCCTTTTCTCCTTATTATTATCATTCTGTGTTTCATCTATTACAGGGTTTCCCAAACTTGGTCCTGGGGCCTCCGAGTGGTGCATGTTTTGTTCAGCTGTGTAGTGCTAGGGCAAACAACAAAACATGCACCTATGGTAGGCCCCAGGACCAAGTTTGGGAAACCCTCTTCTAGAATGATTATAGAATTATTCTATAAGGTGAAAGAGTCAGTTATAATGCATCATTCCATTCTCTGTAGAAACACTGAGTAGACATTTTGTGAGCAATATAGTTCTAAATAACACCTCATCTGAAAAATACCTATTTTCTTTTTGTCACCTTTCTGCATTGGCAGAACATCTTGGGATTGAATTTATGGGTATGGATAGTTCCTTTCTCTTTAGTTTGCAGATGTAGGATTAGAAGCTTGAGCCTGCCCCTTCAACTCCAGCCAGTTTCCTTGTGCCAATGAAGGGATCATACAGCCATAACATACCATATTTGTAATAGAATAATAAACATACATTTAGTTCAAATATGCTGCCAATCTACCAAGCCTTTATGCTGTTATTCTGGCAGCATGCCCAAAAATGGCAGTGTGATTAAAGTCATATTGTTTCACTCAAGTTCGAAGCCGCATGGTGCAGCCAGCATCTACAATGCTTGGTAATGACACCTTCAATTATAAACTTTTGGAAAACCTCAATGTGTTAGCGTATAGTCAAATTAACCTGCACACATACAAACAAACAAAGAGTAGGTCCTCAAATCACCACCATAAACTCACATTAGACTCATTCAAACTTTTGAGCTACAGTAGACTGTATCTCTTGTTGTTCTGTCAGACACACATTAGACAGAGTAGGTGCCCATAGAGACTGCAGTGTGGTTATGCTGTATGTTCAGATCCCTTCAGCTCATGCTTTTGCCTTTCCCTTGCATCTCCCCTGATCCCTCCTCTGGTCCAACCAGTATTTAGTATGTCATGCCAAATACGTTGACAGCGTCCTCCCTTGCTGCCCATTCATTTCAGCTCCTTCTTTCCTGTCTTCCTATTTCCTACTGTACCGTGTGGATGTGTGTGTGTATATGTGTCCATCCCCCAACAGTATCCCCTTTGTTCTCCTGTCATCTCATGGTTCCTCCCCTTGTCTCATCGGAGTGATGTCTGTTTTTGCTGTGGGTCTTTTAAGTGATGTTGATGTTAACTGAACAATTTACCAAAGAATTGTTCTTCATTTCAAAAAGTGATTGTTTGTAGCATCATTTGTTCACAGGACACGTAATACTGAGGTGAACCGACCAATTTTTTTTAAGGGAGTAGAGTACGAACTAGGTGCAATAACTGAACAGTTCATATAATTATACATTTCACTTGATCCCCTAATCTGGTGACTTGTAATCTGTGAAAATATTCCATAATTCCAAGCGCTGGGTCCTGTGAACAAACAATGTTGCACTGTTTGCAGTATTAGAATATTAACATTACACAAAGGAGTGATTTTAATTGTCTTGATGAATAACAATATCTTATATAAAGTATGCATCTGTTGTATTAGTAACACCTGGGCTGGTTAGAATGCATTGTGGAGAATGCATTTTCTGTGGTTTGCCTAGTCATGATTACGGAGCCCGACCTTGAACTAACACTTCCTCGCATTCCAACTGGATTTAGCAGAACTGCCTCCTCAGATCAATCTATTCGATTTCCTCCGTCTCGGTTAACAGCCAACACCCACTAATACGATGTTACATCTGGGCCATGTTCAGTAGCCAAACATTGTTGAACATTGCAGATAGAAATGACATGAATAAAGCCAACGTGATTCCTCTAAAACGTTGCGTCCTGCTGAATGTGCCCCGGTTTGTTTGTTTCTGTGAATGTATAACCATAATACATAAAACTAAAACACGTTTGTTCGTTTCCCTTGGGATTTCTGAGTAGAGTTTGGTTTGTGTGACAGTTAGGCCTGCATGTTGTGGAGTTTTAAGAATGCATTGTCCTCTTTTCCAGAAGCTGAGGAGCTGTATCAGAAACGTGTATTAACAATAACAGGAATCTGCATTGCACTCCTAGTGGTTGGAATCATGTGTGTGGTTGCCTACTGCAAAACAAAGTAATTCACGTCACATTTTTACGCTAAACTCAAAATCAGTATTTACTAGTATCCTTATTACATATTTTGAAGTTTTCTCTGAGGTAATAGCCTACAGATTTGAACATTTTAAATGTTTTATTGACGATCACAACATCTGATGTCAACCTTTGACAAAATCTGTCATCCCTCTGATTTTTGCAAAGGCTAAATGGCTGGTCAGTCTCACAATGCAGTTTGTCTTTACGTGCACAGAAAGCAGAGGAAAAAGCTCCATGATCGTCTGAGGCAGAGCCTACGAAATGAGAGAAACAGCATGGCTAGTATGGCTAATGGACGTACGACTTATAACCCTTCCCTTGAAAACGTCCAGCTTGTCAATGTAAGTCACTCACGTAGCTAATTTATGTCTAATAATGGTGACTAGGCCAACTCTTATGCTAACGTTCAAATATACATTGCCTTAAGAAAGTATTCACACCCCTTGACTTTTTCCACACTTTGTTGTGTTACAAGTTGGGATTAAAATGAGTTTGTCTTTTCTTTTTTTTATGAACTACACAAAATACCCTGTCAAAGTGTAAGAAAAATTCTAACATTTAAATTAAAAAAATACACTAATATATCTTGATTACATAGGTATTCAACCCCTTGAGTCAATACATGTTAGAATCAACTTTGGAAGCGATTACAGCTGTGAAATTTTCTGGGTAAGTCTCTAAGAGCTTTGCACACTTGGATTTTACAATATTTGCACATTATTTTTTTATTTATTATTCAAGCTCTGTCAAGTTGGTTGTTGATTATTGCTAGACATCCATTTTCAAGTCTTGCCATAGATTTAAGTCAAAATTAGGCCACTCAGGAACATTCAATGTCATCTTGGTAAGCAACTCCAGTGTATATTTGGCCTTGTGTTTTTGGTTATTGTCCTACTGAAAGATGAATTTGTCTCCCAGTATCTGTTGGACAGCAGACTGAACCAGGTTTTCCTCTATAATTTTGCATGTGCTTAGTTCTATTCCGTTTCTTTTTATCCTAAAAATGTCACTAGTCCTTGCTGATGACAAGCATACCCATAACATGATGCAGCCACCACCATGATTGAACATATGAAGAGTGGTACTCAGTGATGTGTTGTGTTGGAGTTGCCCTAAACATAATGCTTTGTATTCAGGACATAAAGTTAATTTCTATTCCACAACTTTTGCAGTTTTACTTTAGTGCCTTATTGCAAACAGGTTTTTAGAATATATTCTGTACAGGTTTCCTTTTCATCCTGCCATTTAGGTTAATATTGTGGAGTAACTACAATGTTGTTGATCCATCCTCAGTTCTCTCCTATCACGGCCATTAAACTCTAACTGTTTTAAAGTCACCATTGGCCTCATGGTGAAATCCCTGAGCGGTTTCCTTCCTTTCGAAAAACATAATTCCACGTTGACATTATGGGCTATTGTGTGTGTAGGCCAGTGACACAAAATCTCAATTTAATCCATTTGAAATTCAGGCTGTAAAACAACAAAATGTGGAAAAGGTCAAGGGGTGTGAATACTTTAAGGCACTGATTATATTTTTGTTGACTTGTTTCAGATTACATAGAGCTACAGTATCTGCACATTTCATAATCACATGACGTGATTTCACGGCCATATTATGGATGCTTCATTTGATTGTTTCCGTTTCCCTTCTTATAGCAATTTATGTCTAAAAATGCATTGCCCACACAGCATCTACTCGTGAAGGAAACGGAAACGTCCTTCTCCACGAGCCAGTACACATCATCAGCGCATCAATCCACCACGGTCACCCACACCTCCAGTCAAAGGTAACCCTATACACGACAGCTTTCCTTCTTCCTTTCCTCCCATTTGTAAAAGTTGTCTGCTTTTCGAAAGAGGTGAGCTATAGCGCTGGCTTTAAGAAGATACTGTAATAATGTGTCTAAGATAAAGTCCTATTATAGAATGTGTTCTTTTTATCTCCTTCAGTGTGTCATAACTGTCAGAATGCGTAACCGCGTTACCGCCCTACGCAAGTCCTTCTCATTTCCCCCCACCCACCCCCGCTTTTCCTCCTTTCCTCTTTTCCTCTTTTCCCTCCGTTAATGTCAGGGGTTTGAAAAGCAATTAATTCACGTTGGGGGGGAATTCCGACCCGAGTTAAGGCACGTAAATTGAACGTAATTCCCTTTTTATGCACTTTTTTCTCTATGTGTATTCTGACCTTGAATTTAAGCATGAGAATAGCGTGTTATTCACCTGCTATTCGTTTGGGGTGGAGATCAAATAAAGGAAGTGTGTCTACAGATACGCCGTATTCTGACCTTGACTTACTGCCCTTATAATTCCACCACCTTTACAGGCGAGGAAACCATGAATAAGGTCTAGCGAACCTACCGGTTCCAAGTGGAAATAGCATCTACTTTATTATTTCCGATATAAATAACACCATTCTCCATGCACTGTAATTTACAACTTGATAAGAGCTATTAATAAGAGCTAGGTAAATGAGTAATCCGTTTGGATAAGGGAATTGTAAATATAAATGACATTTGTTTGAGATCTATTTTACGTTATAATCGCTGGAGAATGTGAAACCAGTCATATGGTAGCAAACTGAAGCATATCAACATATCAACTTTCCCACAGTAAAGTTTATGAAATGCTGTGCCATTATGCAGAATTTAAACTGTACAGCCTTTTAACTTGCAGGGATGGGCACTCTCGAATATCTTAATCATAGGCTACCCCACCTTTCTGTTTCCTATTTCTATCATGTTAAATATTAACCTCTATCAGCAGACCCGGTGCCAAGGGGCAGTTTATATCGGTGAGGGGGCTACGTTTTTTGGGGTTCTTGGTTGGAATTATATTGAATTCTGCTTATATCGTGCTATATACCACAATAAACATAGTGTTCAAATGCAGAGACTCCGAGATCATTGAGTGCTTTTGAAGTGACAGGTTGGCGCGAAATCTGTAGCCTTTCTCCCCTGCACTGTATCAACGCAGAATAGGGGCCTTCTAGCAGTGTTTGCCACACACCCCTCCCCTTATTCTGGTCTCAACATTTTAAATTATGCTCGAGACACATTCCTCACACATAAGTAGTAACCTCAAACATTGCCAGGACGTATCAGTGGTCATTTTCCCTTCAACCGAAATCATTACGGTTCAGTATTTTCCAACCACCCTCCGTAAACGCACACACTACCCAAACTAATAGACATGTGAACACTTTGCCCAGGCCCTGAACACTGTCCTCTAACTTTTTGGCGATGCGAGGGCACAAACTTCCTCGCATGGGCCTTTGTTGAAGCAGGTAAGGGAGTGTTCTCTCCCGAACGATACACAGTGGACCCTGGGGTTGTCTCCAGACCCCCCAGCAGTGACATATCTTCCATTCCAAACCAAGAAACATTTTGCAGCGCAGTCATTTCATCTCCAAGCTTGGGGAAAGGGTCAGAGCACACCCTCTCCTCTCCAGGCTCTGGAGAGAGCTCGTTCATAATCAATTCAGTGTCAGTCAATGTCGGGATGAAAACCTCACACCCTATCATATGGCCCCCTATAAGAAAAGCAGAGGAGCAGGAAAGAGACAGTTCGGCCTCCAACATGGCGTCCTCACCAGGGCCTGACTGGTAAACTTGACCCCGCCCTTATAAATCTAAATCAAATATTGCAGGCAGAGAAGACACATATCACATTATTCACTTAGCCCACCACAGAGAAGAGAAGTGTTTTTTCCCGCTTTTTATGAAAACGCAATGGAGTCATACCTAACCGCCCCAGTGGCTTTCCATAGCCTCCCTACACACACCACTGCGCGCTCTGTCCATTGTGCTGACAGCGCAGCAGAGTATACAGATTTATTTGGCGCCAACCTGTCACTCAATCATTTGAACTTTTTTGCTATTTTTTATATAGGGACATAAAACTACAACTGAGGAGGCACAAGTTGGAACTGAGGGGGTAAAGCCCTCTTTAGCCCCCTCGTGGAGCCCGGTATGACTACCAGTATCAACGATCAGTAGGCCTAAGAACCACACATATTTAACTGCCAATTTATTGTTAGTTCCCTTCAGTTGGTACTGTATAGCCTACATTATCATTCGATTTAATTACATTGTTTCGTTTACCTTCATTTGCTTATTCTGTAAACGCCGTCACAGCCATGTGGTTGTTGCTGAGGATCATTAGTTACAGTCAATAATATTTATGGCTAATTAAATTGTTATGGAGCAGTTATGGAACAGTTTGAACCCGACGCATGGTGCAATACTTGGCCGTGTCATCACACAGTTCCATGGTTAGTGCAGACAATAGACGAGGGTATAGCCTACTATTGTACACTATTCTCCCTATTACAATTCTATGTACACTAATCTTCTAACATTACAATGGGTTGAAGAACTGAATGTGGCAATTTTCAGATGAATCAAAACACTGTTTGTGTAAAGGCTCTCCAAACCAGTTTTTTATGATTCATAAATACTTTCCTGAATCTAAATAATCTACCAATTGGTGCTGAAACAGAGACAAATATGCATATATTTAGATTTTAAACCCAGGTTTGCAATAGACATGATTTACTGTGTTTACAGCTTACGCCAGTGTCTGAAGCAGCCCGTGTTTTGCCTTCATTTAAGAGAAGCAATTAATTCCCCTCTTCATTCTCCTCTGTCTCCCCACCTCAGCTGGAGCAACGACCGCAGCGAGAGTGCCTTCTCTCACAGCCGCTCTGTCTTGGTGATGTCATCGGCGGAGAACAGCCGGCACGCCACACCCAGCCACCGGGGTCGTCTGAACGCCACGGCCGGCGCCAGAGACCTGAGTGCCTACCTAAAGGACACTCGAGACACGCCAGACTCCTACAGGGACTCACTGTACAGCGAGAGGTAGGAGAAAGACGCCCTATTGTAGCTAATGGTGCTACGTGCCGCTTTACACACAACCTCCCTTCAGCCCATACACCTAATGGAGGGTTTGGGATTAGTGATAGTGTCTGCCACGTCTTAATGATCAGAGTTAAATAGAGATATCCATTTAAGAATAATGTATGTTTTAGAGATTATACTTGGTAATAATTTTTAGGGAATAACATACCTTTTATATATTATGGATTTGTTTTATAAATATACAGTTAACCAAGATTTAACCCAAGATTTGTGGTATTTACATTGCCATGTTATCCTTTCTTTCTTCTGAATAAAATAGTTTTTTATATACAGTGGGGAGAACAAGTATTTGATACACTGCCGATTTTGCAGGTTTTCCTACTTACAAAGCATGTAGAGGTCTGTAATTTTTATCATAGGTACACTTCAACTGTGAGAGACGGAATCTAAAACAAAAATCCAGAAAATCACATTGTATGATTTTTAAGTAATTAATTTGATCACCTACCAACCAGTAAGAATTCCGGCTCTCACAGACCTGTTTGTTTTTCTTTAAGAAGCCCTCCTGTTCTCCACTCATTACCTGTATTAACTGCACCTGTAGACTCCAACCTCTCCACAATGGCCAAGACAGGAGAGCTGTGTAAGGACATCAGGGATAAAATTGTAGACCTGCACAAGGCTGGGATGGGCTACAGGACAATGGGCAAGCAGCTTGGTGAGAAGGCAACAACTGTTGGCGCGATTATTTGAAAATGGAAGAAGTTCAAGTTGACAGTCAATCACCCTCGGTCTGGGGCTCCATGCAAGATCTCACCTAGTGGGGCGTCAATGATTTTGAGGAAGGTGAGGGATCAGCCCAGAACTACACGGCAGGACCTGGTCAATGACCTGAAGAGAGCTGGGACCACAGTCTCAAAGAAAACCATTAGTAACACACTACGCTGTCATGGATTAAAATCCTGCAGCGCACACAAGGTCCCCCTGCTCAAGCCAGCGCATGTCCAGGCCCGTCTGAAGTTTGCCAATGACCATCTGGATGATCGAGAGGAGGAATGGGAGAAGGTCATGTGGTCTGATGAGACAAAAATAGAGCTTTTTGGTCTAAACTCCACTCGCCGTGTTTGGAGGAAGAAGAAGGATGAGTACAACCCCAAGAACACCATCCCAACCGTGAAGCATGGAGGTGGAAACGTCATTCTTTGGGGATGCTTTTCTGCAAAAGGGACAGGACGACTGCACCGTATTGATGGGAGGATGGATGGGGCCATGTATCGTGAGATCTTGGCCAACAACCTCCTTCCCTCAGTAAGAGCATTGAAGATGGGTCGTGGCTGGGTCTTCCAGCATGACAACGACCCGAAACACACAGCCAGGGCAACTAAGGAGTGGCTCCGTAAGAAGCATCTCAAGGTCCTGGAGTGGCCTAGCCAGTCTCCAGACCTGAACCCAATAGAAAATCTTTGGAGGGAGCTGAAAGTCCGTATTGCCCAACGACAGCCCCGAAACCTGAAGGATCTGGAGAAGGTCTGTATGGAGGAGTGGGCCAAAATCCCTGCTGCAGTGTGTGCAAAACTGGTCAAAACTTACAGGAAATGTATGATCTCTGTAATTGCAAACAAAGGTTTCTGTACCAAATATTAAGATCTGCTTTTCTGATGTATCAAATACTTATGTCATGCAATAAAATGCAAATTAATTACTTAAAAATCATACAATGTGATTTTCTGGATATTTGTTTTAGATTCCGTCTCTCACAGTTGAAGTGTACATATGATAAAAATGACAGACCTCTACATGCTTTATAAGTAGGAAAACCTGCAAAATCGGCAGTGTATCAAATACTTGTTCTCCCCACTGTATATTATTAGAGGTTTCCTATGAGCTGTCCTATATTTAGACTTCACAAACAGTCCTTCTGAGATCAAACCTAATGGACAATGACGACTTCATCAATCCCCATTAGTAAATCAATGTGGTGCTGATGAGCGCAGGTGTAACCATGTTGTCAGAGTCCAGCTGCAGACAGCGCAGCAGGTAGCACACCTGTCCCTGAGCAGCAAAGGTCACAGGTCACACTGAGTCAGAGAGGACCCATCTGTGCACATAACTCTAATGACTGGCCGGGGCAGACGGAGATAAATGCTCTTCACATCAGTGTCTCTGTCCTCCCAACACATACTAAGAGAAAGGCCTATACAGTCCTACATCTGATTGATGAAATGGATCTGGAATGAATGTGTATCCTGAACTAGAGCAGAGTAAAGTAAAAAAAAATAAAGTATTTGAGTGGAGACTGGTGAATTGCACTGCACTCTAAAGGAGCCTATGCTCATTGGATGTGCACTTGAGGATTTGACTGTACCTATAGGGAATTAAATGCAATGCTTTGGATTTATTTCATTTAGCTAAAAAGCATGTGTTAAAGAAGTGCTAGAGCTCTTGTTTTAACAGAATATGTCCATAATAATGATTCTAGTGGTGTCAATACATACAGTTGTGTATTCTCACTTGTATGTTCCTAATCAATAGTGGCTTCTCTTTTGGATCTGTCTGTCAGGTATGTATCAGCAATGACCACCCCAACCTGCCTGTCTCCTGTGGAGTTGCTCTCTCCCGTGACCCCGGGCTCCCCTCCTTCGGAGATGTCAGCCCCCATGTCCAGCATGGCAGTCAGCCCCTCTGGCGAAGAGGAGCACCCCCTGCTATTCACCACCCCGCAGTGGCCCCGTGACAAGCCGCCGCTCCCCAACCACCACCACCACAGCAAGTCCAAGAGGAACTCTGCCCACTACAACCATGGCCACAAGGCCCACAGCCCCCCGCACAGCCCGCTGAGGATTGTCGAGGACGATGACTACGAGACCACGCAGGAGTATGAGGCGGTCGCCGCCACGGTCGCGGTACCACCCGTTCCCCCGCAAAGCCTCACTAAAAAGCTCACTAACAGCTACAATGGCCGCCGGGCCAAAAGAACAAAGCCCAACGGCCACGCGGTGGGCAACAAAACGGAGTCCAACGACCGAGGGAGCAGCTCGGAGAGCGAGACGGAGGAGGACAATCGCGTGGGAGAGGACACGCCCTTCCTAAGCTTACAGGACCCCATGGCTGCAGGTGTGGAGCCGCTCACAGACAGTAGCAGGACTTACCCAGCACTCCGACTCTCCCCACAGGATGACCTGCAAGGCAGGTTATCCAGCGTTATCACCAACCAAGATCCAATTGCTGTATAAGGTGAAAAATGAAAAATATTGCTTCGAAAAATACGTCAGATTCAAAAAGAAATAATTCAGAATCACTACTAAACCTTTATTTTCTATGAATTAAATATTTCCACACAAAAAAGAGAAGATAAAAATTTTTTATTTTAGTGAAGAAGTGAAAAGTATTTTATAAATAAATAGAAATGTGTACAAACATGTGCCATACACTAGTATGTACCAATGGTTCACAGTATTTCAATGGAGAAAAATATCAATGGTGCCTTTAATTTCCGTTTGGTGTGCTTAAGGGAACTGCATCACGACTCTGGGCCATGTACAGTGCCTTGCAAAAGTATTCATCCCCCTAGGCGTTTTTTCTATTTTGTTGCATTTCAACCTGTAATTTAAATGGATTTTTATTTGGATTTCATGTAATGGACATACACAAAATAGTCCAAATTGGTGATGTGAAATGAAAAAAATAACTTATTTCAAAAAATTATACAAAATAAATAACGGAAAAGTGGTGCGGGCATATGTATTCACCCCCTTTGCTATGAAGCCCCTAAATAAGATCTGGTGCAACCAATTACCTTCAGAAGTCACATAATTAGTTAAATAAAGTCCACCTGTGTACAATCTAAGTGTCACATGATCTCAGTATATACACACCTGTTCTGAAAGGCCCCAGAGTCTGCAACACCACTAAGCAAGGGGCACCACCAAGCAAGTGGCACCATGAAGACCAACTAGCTCTCCAAACAGGTCAGGGACAAAGTTGTGGAGAAGTACAGATCAGGGTTGGGTTATAAAAAAATATCTGAAACTTTGAACATCCCACAGACCACCATTAAATCCATTATAAAAAAATTGAAAGAATATGGCACCACAACAAACCTGCCAAGAGAGGGCTGCCCACCAAAACTCACGGACCAGGCAAGGAGGGCATTAATCAGAGAGGCAACAAAGAGACCAAAGATAACCCTGAAAGAGCTGCAAAGCTCCACAGCGGTTATTGGAGTATCTGTCCATAGGACCACTTTAAGCCGTACACGCCACAGAGCTGGGCTTTACGGAAGAGTGGCCCGAAAAAAGCCATTGCTTAAAGAAAAAAATAAGCAAACACGTTTGGTATTCACCAAAAGCCATGTGGGAGACTCCCCAAACATATGGAAGAAGGTACTCTAAAATTGAGCTTTTTGGCCATCAAGGAAAATGCTATGTCTGGCGCAAACTCAACACCTCTCATCACCCCAAGAACACCATCCCCACAGTGAAGCATGGTGGTGGCAGCATCAAGCAGGGACTGGAAACTGGTCAGAATTGAAGGAATGATGGATGGCGCTAAATACAGGGAAATTACAGGGAAATTCTTGAGGGAAACCCGTTTCAGTCTTCCAGATATTTGAGACTGGGACGGAGGTTCACCTTCCAGCAGGACAATGACCCTAAGCATACTGATAAAGCAACACTCAAGTGGTTTAAGGGGAAACATTTAAATGTCTTGGAATGGCCTAGTCATAGGCCACACCTCAATCCTATTGAGAATCTGTGGTATGACTTAAAGATTGCTGTACACCAGGAGCTGGAGCAGTTATTACTTGAAGAATGGGCAAAAATCCCAGTGGCTAGATGTGCCAAGCTTATAGAGACATACCCCAAGAGACTTGCAGCTGAAATTGCTGCAAAAGGTGGCTCTACAAAGTATTGACTTTGGGGGTGAATAGTTATGCACGCTCAAGTTTTCTGTTTTTTTTTGTCTTATTTCTTGTTTGTTTCACAATAAAACATTTTTTGCATCTTCAAAGTGGTAGGCATGTTGTGTAAATCAAATGATACAAACCCCCAAAAAAATCAATTTAATTCCAGGCTGTAAGGCAAAAAAATTGGAAAAATGCCAAGGGGGTGAACACTTTCATCTCGCTGTTGGCATTTCTACTTGACTCTTAAAACAAAAAAAATCCACCAGCACTATGCATGTACTATAATGATGTGTATGAACTACTCACTGTAAGCTCCATACAATGGTATACTACTGAATCTGTGGTATTGCTTATGTGTTCAAGTGCATGTCATTTTCTCCTCATTTACAGTAATGCTGTCATAGCCTACTAACAGAGGTGCATACAACAAAGTATTTAGTGTTTACCTAATACAGCACCAAAATATTATACAGGATTTCAAGATTTTCCTACTCACTTTTGGTTGACAAATGGTAAAAGAACATTTGATTAGACTTTATGCTTTTCTTGGCACGTTAGCTAATAATACATCAATTACCAAGTCAATCACCTAGCAAGAATGTTGAATGTGTAATCTGATTAACATGTATCAATCCGTTGATACTAGAAGAATGAATTAAATCAAAAAAGTTAAATTGGGTAAAGGTTTGATTTAGTATCTTGGGACATTTAATGAATGCACTATATCTATCCTTACCGTTATACTCTATATTGCGTTCTATATAATAGATCAAATTATTATGAGATGATAAGTAATGAATGTATTTACTCATCTCTGGTTAAGTAATACTCCGTAAGATTCTCTCACTATATTCACATCTCATGACTTTTGTAAATTGTAGAGACATGTACTGAATTAATGATTTAATATATGACTCACTTGGTCAGTCTTTCTTTTTTTCCCCTCTTTTTTTTAACCCCTCCCCCTTTCTCCCCAATTTCGTCATTACAATCTTGTCTCATCGCTGCAACTCCCCAACGGGCTCGGGAGAGGCAAAGGTCGAGTCATGCATCCTCCGAAACATGACCCTCCAAACCGCTCTTCTTAACACCCACCCGCCAGCTGCACCAATGTGTCGGAGGAAACACTGTTGAACTGACGACCGCCACAAGGAGTCGCTAGAGCGCAATGAGCCAAGTAAAGCACCCCCGGCCAAACCCTCCCCTAACCCAGACAACGCTGGACCAATTGTGCGCTGCCCTATGGGACTCCCGGTCACGGCCGGTAATGACACAGCCTGGGATCGAACCCCAGGCTGTAGTGATGCCGCAACACTGCGATGCAGTGCCTTAGACCACTGCGCCACTCGGGAGGCACTTGGTCAGTCTTTCAACAACACATCCGTGGGTAGTGCATTCTGGGGATCAAAGATACAGCACCAATTTGAAATAAGGTAGATAGCAAAAGCTTGTTCGTTTGTTTCAACTGTGTTTTAGTATGTTAGTCAAGTTCTGCATTTTTGTCCTTCTAAACATTCACGGAAAATGTTACATTATCCAAAGTGTTATTTTGTGTTCATACAGTACATATTTGTTTTCAACTGTCCGACTTTGTGTTATCTCTGTATAATATCATCGACATTAACCTATTTTATTATATAATATTTATGTTATATCCCAAGGATACGTTTAGGAGTCATGCTAGACAGGAACACATGAGATAGTTCTCTTTACTACATTATCACTTTTGGGGCTTCATAACCAAACCTTAAAGATTCAGGGTTTCCAAATGGTAATTTCCTCTTCACAATCGACAGTCTCCAATCTGCTTGTTGCTAGCATTAGCATGACACTATGGTATGAAGGCTTCCCACCCCCCCTAAGTTATACGGTTGTAATGATGATGGCCCAATCTGAAATGTATCAACAGATGTATGTATTTATATTATTTATTTATTTATTTTGTGGGCTTTATGTTATCTTTTAATTACAGATTGCATATATTAATCAGTGTTTTATATTTTGGGTTGGTATATATTTGAAAAGTAGGAACTTGTAAATGTTGTATCCATTGTGTTTTTCTGTCCCCTTATGCCTTTATATACAGTGGGGGAAAAAAGTATTTAGTCAGCCACCAATTGTGATTGTTCTCCCACTTAAAAAGATGTGAGAGGCCTGTAATTTTCATCATAGGTACACGTCGACTATGACAGACAAATTGAGAAGACAAAAATCCAGAAAATCACATTGTAGGATTTTTAATGAATTTATTTGCAAATTATGGTGGAAAATAAGTATTTGGTCACCTACAAACAAGCAAGATTTCTGGCTCTCACAGACCTGTAACTTCTTCTTTAAGAGGCTCCTCTGTCCTCCACTCTTTACCTGTATTAATGGCACCTGTTTGAACTTGTTATCAGTATAAAAGACACCTGTCCACAACCTCAAACAGTCACACTCCAAACTCCACTATGGCCAAGACCAAAGAGCTGTCAAAGGACACCAGAAACAAAATTGTAGACCTGCACCAGGCTGGGAAAACTGAATCTGCAATAGGTAAGCAGCTTGGTTTGAAGAAATCAACTGTGGGAGCAATTATTAGGAAATGGAAGACATACAAGACCACTGATAATGTCCCTCGATCTGGGGCTCCACACAAGATCTCACCCTGTGGGGTCAAAATGATCACAAGAACGGTGAGCAAAAATCCCAGAACCACACGGGGGGACCTAGTGAATGACCTGCAGAGAGCTGGGACCAAAGTAACAAAGCCTACCATCAGTAACACACTACGCCGCCAGGGACTCAAAACCTGCAGTGCCAGACGTGTCCCCCTGCTTAAGCCAGTACATGTCCAGGCCCGTCTGAAGTTTGCTAGAGTGCATTTGGATGATCCAGAAGAGGATTGGGAGAATGTCATATGGTCAGATGAAACCAAAATAGAACTTTTTGGTAAAAACTCAACTCGTCGTGTTTGGAGGACAAAGAATGCTGAGTTGCATCCAAAGAACACCATACCTACTGTGAAGCATGGGGGTGGAAACATCATGCTTTGGGGCTGTTTTTCTGCAAAGGGACCAGGACGACTGATCCGTGTAAAGGAAAGAATGAATGGGGCCATGTATCGTGAGATTTTGAGTGAAAACCTCTTTCCATCAGCAAGGGCATTGAAGATGAAATGTGGCTGGGTCTTTCAGCATGACAATGATCTCAAACACACCGCCCGGGCAACGAAGGAGTGGCTTCGTAAGAAGCATTTCAAGGTCCTGGAGTGGCCTAGCCAGTCTCCAGATCTCAACCCCATAGAAAATCTTTGGAGGGAGTTGAAAGTCCGTGTTGCCCAGCAACAGCCCCAAAACATCACTGCTCTAGAGGAGATCTCCATGGAGGAATGGGCCAAAATACCAGCAACAGTGTGTGAAAACCTTGTGAAGACTTACAGAAAACGTTTGACCTGTGTCATTGCCAACAAAGCGTATATAACAAAGTATTGAGAAACTTTTGTTATTGACCAAATACTTATTTTCCACCATAATTTGCAAATAAATGCATAAAAAATCCTACAATGTGATTTTCTGGATTTTTCTTCCTCATTTTGTCCGTCATAGTTGACGTGTACCTATCAAGAGAATTACAGGCCTCTCTCATCTTTTTAAGTGGGAGAACTTGCACAATTGGTGGCTGACTAAATACTTTTTTCCCCACTGTATGTTGTCTTCTATATAGGGTCAAATGTCTGTTTGCCTCTAAGCATTGATACTGCTATGTTATTCAACATAAATAAATTCAAATAAAAAAATGCACAAGTACTTTGAGTGTACTTACACACTGATGATTAGCAGTGTGTCTAGAAACCAGAACAAAATATTCTGTCAATTTCAGCTTGGCATACGCCTTGATGCATTGCTTTCAATTCATGTAAACACCATGAAAACCTTGAGGACTTTGTTTTTTAAATAAAAATATTAAACCAATGTTTTGTGTTTGAGGGCCACCAGCTCAAAGCCTTTGTCTCTGTCCTAAATATTGTCCAAAACCAGTGGTTTAAAGTACTTAAGTTGTACATTAAAGTATTTTTACTTAACTATTTTGAGGGGGTATCTGTACTTTACTTTAGTACTTATATTTTTGTACAACTTTTACTTCACTACATTCCTAATGAAAATAATGTACTTTTTACTCCACACATTTTCCCTGACACCCAAATGTACTCGTTACATTTTAAATGCTTAGCAGGACAGGAAAATTATAAAATTCATTCATTTATTGAGAAAACATTCCTGGTCATCCCTACTGCCTCTGATCTGGCTGACTCACTAAACACACATGCTTCGTTTGTAAATTATGTCTGTGTGCCCGTGGCTATCCGCAAATAAAAAAAATGTGCCATATTGTTGGCTTAATATAAGAAATTTGAAATGATTTATGCTTTTACTTTTGATACTTAAGTATATTTTAGCAATTACATTCACTTTTGATACTTAAGTATATTTAAAACCAAATACTTTTAGACTTTTACTACAGAAGTATTTTACTTGGTGACTTTCACTTTTACTGGAGTCATTTTCTATTAAGGTATCTTTACTTTTACTCAAATGTGACAATTGTGTACTTTTTCCACCACTGTCCAAAACCATCCATATTATGGAGAAAAAAATGTGTAGTGATTGTCTCAATAACATCTCATATGATAGAACAGCACACCTTCATTTTGTTGTTAAAATAAAGGCCAATACTGATAGTCTGTCATGTCAAGCCATAATCATCACAAAGAGGGAATGAAAGCAGCTGAGCACAGATGTGAAGTAAGGGCTGGATTCAATCCGTATCACGGAGATCCTCATTAAAATGTAAAGGTAATTTCTGATTGAGACTACATACTGTATGCAGCGTTTACCGTGAATGAAGTCTCCGCGAACGAGGGAACATTGCCTTTAAATTTAAATTGAGCTGTAACACGAATCTTCCGTGACACTGCTGCGATACGTATTGAATCTAGCCCTAAATTACTGCTACTGCTGTGGAATATGCATGACAACAAAATGCCAAACGCAGGAATGCATTTCAATAGAACAGATAGGGATTGGATCATATTGATCAGATCACGACAACCACATGTTAATGCAAGGTGTAATCAGGGCTATACCTTTTTTGAGAAAGGGCACCAGCGAGATTAGAACCTGTGACCTTCTGCAGTAGAGGTGTGTGGGTAAAATCACTGGGGAAGCCAAGACAGAAAGAAAGCCAATTTACAACAGTACCAGTCAAAAGTTTGGACACACCTACTCATTCAACGGTTTTTCTTTATTTTCACAATTGTCTACATTGGAGAATAATAGTGAAGACATAAAAACTATGAAATAACACATATGGAATCATGTAGTAACCAAAAAAGTGTTAAACAAATCAAAATATGTTATATTTTAGATTCTTCAAAGTAGCCACCCTTTGCCCTGATGACTGCTTTGCACACTCTTGGCATTCTCTCAACCGACAACAATGTCATACTCTTTATGACAAGAATGCATCAGACAGATGGCCTACACATACAGAGACAGAGGGGCACTGTTTTGCTCGCTTGGATGCTTTCTCCTGTGAGATACATTCAGCCTCTTGTGAATTGAAAGAACATTTTGAAAACACAGAGAGACAAAAACTATTTTTTTTCTTGCTAAATGTTTTGGAGAAGCCTGGCATCTGTGAATACACGCCACTGTCCACAATACTAATCTAATTGACAGAGTGCAAAGCTGTCGTCAAGGTAAAGGCTGGCCTTGATGACAGCTTTGCACACTCTTAGCATTCTCTCAACCAGCTTCATGAGGAATGTTTTTCCAACTGTCTCGAAGGAGTTCCCACATATGCTGAGCACTTGTTGGCTGCTTTTCCTTCACTCTGCGGTCCAACTCATCCCAAACCATCTCAATTGGGTTGAGGTCGGGTGATTGTGGAGGACAGGTCATCTGATGCAGCACTCCATTACTCTCCTTGGTCAAATAGCCCTTACACAGCCTGGAGGTGTGTTTTGGGTCATTGCCCTGTTGAAAAACAAATGATAGTCCCACTAAGCGCAAACCAGATGGGATGGCATATCGCTGCAGAATGATGTGGGAGCCATGCTGGTTAAGTGTGCCTTGAATTCTAAATAAATCACAGACAGTGTCACCAGCAAAGCACCTCCACACCATCACATCTCCTCCTCCATGCTTCATGGTGGGAACAACACATGTGGAGATCATCCGTTCACCTTCTCTCTGCGTCTCGCAAAGACACGGTGGTTGGAACCAAACATCTCAAATTTGGACTCATCAGAACAAAGGACGGATTTCCACCGATCTAAAGTCCATTGCTCGTGTTTCTTGGCCCAAGCAAGTCTCTTCTTCTTATTGATGTCCTTTAGTAGTGGTTTCTTTGCAGCAATTCGACCATGAAGGCCTGATTCACGCAGTCTCCTCTGAACAGTTGATGTTGAGATGTGTCTTTTACTTGAACTCTGTGAAGCATTTATTTGGGCTGAAATCTGAGGTGCAGTTACCTCTAATGAAGTTATCCTCTACAGCAGAGGTAACTCTGGGTCTTCCTTTCCTGTAGCGGTCCTCATGAGAGCCAGTTTCATCATAGTGTTTGATGGTTTTAGAGACTGCACTTCAAGAAACTTTCAAGGTTCTTGAAGTTTTCCAGATTGACTGACCTTCATGTCTTGTAATGATGAATTGTAATTTCTCTTTGCTTATTTGAGCTGTTCTTGCCATAATATGGATTTGGTCTTTTACCAAATAGGGCTATCTTCTGTATACCACTCCTACCTTGTCACAACACAACTGATTGGAGCAAACGCATTAAGAAGGAAAGAAATTCCACAAATTAACTTTTAACAAGGCAGACCTGTTAATTGAAATGCATTCCAGGTGACTACCTCATGAATCTGGTTGAGAGAATGCCAAGCGTGTGCAAAGCTATCATCAAGGCAAAGGGTGACTACTTTGAAGAATCTCAAATCTCAAATATATTTTGATTTGTTTAACACTTTTTTGGTTACTACATGATTCCATATGTGTTATTTCATGGTTTTGATGTCTTCACTATTACTCTACAATGTAGAAAATAGTAAAAAATAAAGAAAAACCCTAGAATGAGTAGGTGTGTCCAAACTTTTGACTGGTACTTTATATGTTGTGATAATTGCGCTGTTTGCTCTATAACCTGTTAGTTCAAATGCCTTGCCTCCATCATATTTAGGCCCAAGGTTGAGAAAATAAGAAGACACAGTGGCAGAATAAATTCAACCACACCTTTGTTTCATCACAAAACCGGAGAGCAACCTCTGTCCGGTGAAGTCCACATAGCATAACACATAGTTACATGACCTACAGCAGGGGTGTCAAACGTCCGGCCCACGGGCCAGATCAGGCCCGCAAACGGGTTTAATCCGGCCCGCGAGATGATTTTGGAAAAAAAAAAATAATAATTTTGTAAAGTATAAAAATGCGCTGCAATTTTTTTATAAAATAAACTGCTGTTCCAATTGCGTCCACTGGATGGCGCAATAGCAATTGTGTTAAGCAAGCAAACTGTTTATACCGGGGCAGAGCAAGTAGGTCAAGCACGTGCAGCCAATGAGCTACTTTGTTTTGCCCGCGATATTTATTACGGCTTCTACTTTTAACATTATGTGCTTTGGCACCCTCATTGCCCCAATATGTCTCTGTCAAAAAAGAGAAAAGTGGACGCAGAGTGCAGAGTGTTCCAAGAAAAATGGTCATCCGATTTATTCACAGAATTGAATGGGAAAGCTGTATGTTTGGTGTGTTCAGAGCATGTTGCAGTGCTGAAAGAATATAACCTTCGTCGCCACTATGTGAGTCTTCATGCCGACAAATATGACAACTTTCAAGGACAGCGGAGATGAGAGAAGGTGAATGA
Organism: Coregonus clupeaformis; assembly: GCF_020615455.1. Lineage (NCBI taxonomy): Eukaryota > Metazoa > Chordata > Actinopteri > Salmoniformes > Salmonidae > Coregonus > Coregonus clupeaformis. The sequence goes on along the minus strand of NC_059218.1, from coordinate 14,080,807 downwards.
ACTGTTGGCGGGTCTGAAGAAACAGCAGTCTGTGTTTACTCACAGCCGAGACATCAGTGACGCTGCAGTGAAAGCTAGCTACCTCATTGCTAATGAAATCGCAGTGGCTTCAAAACCATTTAGTGAGGGTGAATTTGTAAAAACATGCATGATGAAGGCAGCGGAGATTTTGTGCCCTGAAAAGCGGCAGGCTTTTGCAAATATCAGCCTGACAAGAAACACAGTTGCAGACAGGATTTCCGATCTTTCAGTGGATTTGGACAGCCAGTTGAAGCAAAAAGTAGTCATTTATTGCGTTTTCGGTTGCAATTGATGAAAGCACGGACATTACAGATGTTGCACAACTGGCCATTTTCATCCGCAGAGTTGATGACACATTGACCGTCACCGAGGAGTTCGTGGAGTTGGTGCCGATGACAGATACAACGACAGCAGCTGATATTTTTACCGCACTTCGTCGGGTGCGCTGGACAGGGTCGGAGTGGACTGGTCCCGCGCTGTCAGCCTGGCTACAGATGGTGCGCCCTCAATGATCGGGAAAAAAGCAGGCGTTGTGACAAAGTTCAGAGAGAAAGTGCAATCTGCAAATGGAGGACGTGATTTTTTGACTTTCACTGTATTTTGCACCAGGAGGCTTTGTGTTGCAAGTCATTAAAGATGGATAACGTCATGAAGGTGGTCATTCAAACTGTTAATTTCATCCGATCCAGAAGCCTGAATCACCGTCAGTTTGACAGCCTTCTCAGAGAGAAAGACCACATCTATGGCCTGCCATACCACACTGAGGTAAGATGGTTAAGCCGAGGTGCTGTGCTGAGGCGTTTCTTTGATTTACGAGAAGAAATTGAACAGTTCATGGAAGAAAAGGGCAAACCAGTGTTAGAATTTCATTCCGCAGAATGGATGCAGGACCTTGCATTTATGGTGGATGTTACAGAGCACCTGAATAACTTGAACAAACAGCTGCAAGGGCGCAACAAAGTTATCACGCAGTATTATGACAGCATACGTTCTTTCAAGTTGAAGCTGTCATTGTGGGAGACGCAACTTGCCGGTGGTGATGCAGCTCACTTCCCCTGTCTGAAAAATGTGTGCGCGACCCAACATGTGGCAGACATGAAGCGGTTCAAAGATAAAATAACGGGACTGTTATGGGAGTTTGAGCAACGCTTTCAGATTTATGTTTATATGTTTTTATGTTGATGTGCTATTGTTTTTAATTGATTTTATTGTATTTGTATATTTAACCTATTCTTGACTCTGTGGTTCTTGCACTTGTTTGGGGAACAGGATTTCATTATTTTTATCTACATTTCTGCCTGAGAAATGACACCCTGATATAGTTCTGTGATCTGTGAAACAGTTCTGTTAATCACTGAGGCATTGTGTGTTTGTGTGTTCTTTTTCTTTAGAATTTTCAAATAAACTTGACGTGTTTTATGATTAATAGTGATGTTGTGTTTGTACTATTTTGGACACACTGTCCTCAGGCTCCAGCTTTATGTTGTATGTTGATCGTATTAAAACAAAGAAAACAATCTGAAGTTGTTGTTTTTAAGTTATACAGTGGGGCAAAAAAGTATTTAGTCAGCCACCAATTGTGCAAGTTCTCCCACTTAAAAAGATGAGAGAGGCCTGTAATTTTCATCATAGGTACACGTCAACTATGACAGACAAATTGAGAAAAAAAAATCCAGAAAATCCCATTGTAGGATTTTTAATGAATTTATTTGCAAATTATGGTGGAAAATAAGTATTTGGTCACCTACAAACAAGCAAGATTTCTGGCTCTCACAGACCTGTAACTTCTTCTTTAAGAAGCTCCTCTGTCCTCCACTCGTTACCTGTATTAATGGCACCTGTTTGAACTTGTTATCAGTATAAAAGACACCTGTCCACAACCTCAAACAGTCACACTCCAAACTTCACAATGGCCAAGACCAAAGAGCTGTCAAAGGACACCAAAAACAAAATTGTAGACCTGCACCAGGCTGGGAAGACTGAATCTGCAACAGGTAAGCAGCTTGGTTTGAAGAAATCAACTGTGGGAGCAATTATTAGGAAATGGAAGACATACAAGACCACTGATAATCTCCCTCGATCTGGGGCTCCACGCAAGATCTCACCCCGTGGGGTCAAAATGATCACAAGAACGGTGAGCAAAAATCCCAGAACCACACGGGGGGACCTAGTGAATGACCTGCTGAGAGCTGGGACCAAAGTAACAAAGCCAACCATCAGTAACACACTACGCCGCCAGGGACTCAAATCCTGCAGTGCGAGACGTGTCCCCCTGCTTAAGCCAGTACATGTCCAGGCCCGTCTGAAGTGCATTTGGATGATCCAGAAGAGGATTGGGAGAATGTCATATGGTCAGATGAAACCAAAATATAACTTTTTTGGTAAAAACTCAACTCGTCATGTTTGGAGGACAAAGAATGCTGAGTTGCATCCAAAGAACACCATACCTACTGTGAAGCATGGGGTTGGAAACATCATGCTTTGGGGCTGTTTTTCTGCAAAGGGACCAGGACGACTGATCCGTGTAAAGGAAAGAATGAATGGGGCCATGTATCGTGAGATTTTGAGTGAAACCCTCCTTCCATCAGCAAGGGCATTGAAGATGAAACGTGGCTGGGTCTTTCAGCATGACAATGATCCCAAACACACCGCCCGGGCAACGAAGGAGTGGCTTCGTAAGAAGCATTTCAAGGTCCTGGAGTGGCCTAGCCAGTCTCCAGACCTCAACCCCATAGAAAATCTTTGGAGGGAGTTGAAAGTCTGTGTTGCCCAGCGACAGCCCCAAAACATCACTGCTCTAGAGGAGATCTGCATGGAGGAATGGGCCAAAATACCAGCAACAGTGTGTGAAAACCTTGTGAAGACTTACAGAAAACGTTTGACCTGTGTCATTGCCAACAAAGGGTATATAACAAAGTATTGAGAAACTTTTGTTATTGACCAAATACTTATTTTCCACCATCATATGCCAATAAATTCATTAAAAATCCTACAATGTGATTTTCTGGATTTTTTTTTTCTAATTTTGTCTGTCATAGTTGACGTGTACCTATGATGAAAATTACAGGCCTCTCTCATCTTTTTAAGTGGGAGAACTTGCACAATTGGTGGCTGACTAAATACTTTTTTTCCCCACTGTATATACCATGATTTTTCCGGTCCGGCCCACTTGGGAATAGATTTTCCTCCATGTGGCCCCTGAGCTAAAATGAGTTTGACACCCCTGACCTACAGCATGGTCAAGAAAGTAAATTTTTCCGACATTTTCGGACTACTAAACAACTATTGATTTAGAACCACTGAGAGTTACTACAAGTCACAAAGAAAACAGGAGCTGCCTCCACTATTCCAGCACCATTTCAACTTCAACATTACAACATCATCATCAAATCACCTACAGTGCCTTGCAAAAGTATTCATCCCCCTTGGCGTTTTTCCTATTATGTTGCATTACAACCAGGAATTTAAATGGATTTTTATTTGTATTTAATGTAATGGACATACACAAAATAGTCGAAATTGGTGAAGTGAAATGAAAAAAATTACTTGTTTAAAAAATAAAATATTAATAAATAACGGAAAAGTGGTATGTGCATATGTATTCACCCCCTTTGCTATGAAGCCCCTGAATAAGATATGGTGCAACCAATTACCTTCAGAAGTCACATAATTAGTTAAATAAAGTCCACTTGTGTGCAATCTAATTGTCACATGATCTCAGTATATATACACCTGTTCTGAAAGGCCCCAGAGTCTGCAACACCACTAAGCAAGGGGCAGCACCAAGCAAGCGGCACCATGAAGACCAAGGAGCTCTCCAAACAGGTCAGGGAGAAGTACAGATCAGGGTTGGGTTATAAAAAAATATCAGAAACTTTGAACATCTCACGTAGCACCATTAAATCCATCATTAAAAAAGGAGCAAACACATGTGGTGTTCGCCAAAAGGCATGTGGGTGACTCCCCAAACATTTGGAAGAAGGTACTCTGGTCAAATGAGACTAAAATTGAGCTTTTTGGCCATCAAGGAAAATGCTATGTCTGGTGCAAACCCAACACCACTCATCTCCCCGAGAACACCATCCCCACAGGGAAGCATGGTGGTGGCAGCATCATGCTGTGGGGATGTTTTTCATCGGCAGAGACTGGGAAACTGGTCAGATTTGAAGGAATGATGGATGGCGCTAAATACAGGGAAATTCTTGAGGGGAACCTGTTTCAGTCTTCCAGAGATTTCAGACTGGGACGGAGGTTCACCTTCCAGCAAGACAATGACCCTAAGCATATTGCTAAAGCAACACTCTAGTGGTTTAAGGGGAAACATTTAAATGTCTTGGAATGGCCTAGTCAAAGCCCAGACCTCAATCCAATTGAAAATCTGTGGTATGACTTAAAGATTGCTGTACACCAGCGGAACCCATCCAACTTGAAGGAGCTGGAGCAGTTTTGTCTTGAAGAATGGGCAGAAATCCCAGTGGCTAGTTGTGCCAAGCTTATAGAGACATACCCCAAGAGTAATTGCTGCAAAAGGTGGCTCTACAAAGTATTGACTTTGGGGGGGGGGTGAATAGTCATGCACGCTCAAGTTCTGTTTTTTTGTCTTATTTCTTGTTTGTTTCAACAAGAACAAATATTTTGCATCTTCAAAGTGGTAGGCATGTTGTGTAAATCAAATGATACAACCCCCCCAAAAAAACAATTTTAATTCCAGGTTGTAAGGCAACAAAATAGGAAAAATGCCAAGGGGGGTGAATACTTTCGCAAGCCACTGTATGCTTAGTATATTACAGTGACAACTAAAAGATACCAACAACAATTTAGTCCAATCAACGTACTCTAAATGTGATGTGGCTGTCCATGGTTCAGATGGGTGTGAGTTCGTGCAAGTAGAAAAAACACATTGACTCAACCTACTTTGACTCATACAGTACACGCTTATATTTTTTGTTGTCCTAGGCTACCTGGCTAAAATGCTTGCTCACTTGCCTAACTTCCTTTCATGGGCAACGTTAGCTAGTTAACATTAGCCTGCATATTGAATCCTGTCTGTCCAGGGGCACAGTGTATTTTATGGTTGGATCAGAATCACTGTTATAATCATTGGCCAGCACAGAGAATTAACTAAACCACAAGTCCAAATCTATATCGCCATCCATGGCTAATATAGGAAAGGGACAATTTTAGCTAGCAACTGGAGGACAACACAACTAAATGCAACAATTCAAGTTGTTTCTATCGATGATGTAGTTATCTGTGATAGGAGTAAAGCCAAATCCAAAGTGGCTTCCCTTGACACTTTTTTTGGTGCGCCAGGACCATTCACAGTTGAGCTATTATTTTATAAGTGCTCGCTGGCTTTCCTTGCGTTCAATGCTACGGGCGACAACAATGTCATACTCTTTATGATCAGACCGCATCAGACAGATGGCCTACACATACAGAGACAGAGGGGCACTGTTTTGCGCACTTGGATGCTTTCTCCGTTGAGATACATTCAGCCTCTTGTGAATTGAAAGAAAATTATGAATAAAACATATTCCAAAGCATGCATCCTGTTTGCAACAAGGCACTAAAGTAATACTGCAAAAAATGTGGCAAAGCAATTAACTTTTGTCCTGAATACAAAGTGTTATGTTTGGGGCAAATCCAATACAACACATTACTGAGTACCATTCTCCATATTTTCAAGCATAGTGGTGGCTGCACCATGTTATGGGTATGCTTGTAATCGTTAGGGACTGAGGAGTTTTTCAGGATAAAAAATAAACGGAATGGCATTTAGCACAGGCAAAATCCTAGACGAAAACCTGGTTCAGTCTGCTTTCCGCCAGACACTGGGAGATTAATTCACCTTTCAGCACGACAATTAATTGAGGATATACAAATCGCTATTAAAACACACAGTGGCTCTCTTCCTGCAAGTGGCCATAATGCACCACAGTTCAGAAGTACATGATATTGTTTCACATGGATGGTGGTTCAGCCATGGGGGTTTTGAAAAATATTCTATATCCTCAGCGTTTCGTCAGTTTCATCTACCTGCCCAGGCATGTCCCCTGGATTCAAACACAGTGTCCTTTGTCAGACCACATTCCTGTCATATAGTCCTCTTGATGTAATCAGCAAATACCTTGCTTACCCATCTTGTTATCATTCTCTTTGATGTAGCTAACACTGACTCACATAAGAGGATTGCACTTTAGGGACAAGGCTGAATCCCCACTTGACAGATAATGAGGTCAAAACCAGTGAAGTCAATCCTTCTGAATACCTGAGGATCTTTGCCCCTCTTGACTGAGAGGTGACATCCGCAGCTGAATGCATGAATGCAATCTCTGCTAACATCGAGGAAATTGGCTTTTAAAGGAGCAATGTTTGACAGTGTGCCTTTGATTGAATCCTGGTGCAAGTCCTTTAAGAGTTGTTGTTAATGTCAATAAATGGTCATCGTTTTTTTTAGCAAAATGGTTGAATTTTGTGGTTGTCTGTTCGCTGGATGGCTTTCGGAATATCAACGGCTGTTGATGGAATGGAATGGAACTGTTTTTAAGTTTGTTAGCTGGAACTCCTGACTACCATTTTTGGATTAGCCTATGTAGCAAAGCTGGAAACAGATTGAACCATCAGTTGTCAGAGCACCTTACCGATCACTGCACCTGTACACAGCCCATCTGAAATTAGCCCACCCAACTACCTCATCCCTATATTGTTATTTATTTTGCTCTTTTGCACCCCAGTATCTCTATTTGCACATAATCTCTTGCACACCTAGCAATCCAGTGTTAATACTATTGTAATTATTTTGCACTATAGCCTATTTATTGCCTTACCTCCATAACTTGCTACATTTGCACACACTGCATATATATTTTCTGTTGTATTTTTGACTTTGTTTTTTTACCCCATATGTAACTCTGTGTTGTTTTTATCGCACTGCTTTGCTTTATCTTGGCCAGGTCGCAGTTGTAAATGAGAACTTGTTCTCAACTGGCTTACCTGGTTAAATAAAGGTGAAAAAAAAATAAAATAAAAAATCTAGCGGTGCTACATACAGTGGGGAAAGAAAGTATTTAGTCAGCCACCAATTGTGCAAGTTCTCCCACTTAAAAAGATGAGAGAGGCCTGTAATTTTCATCATAGGTACACGTCAACTATGACAGACAAATTGAGGAAAAAAAATCCAGAAAATCACATTGTAGGATTTTTAATGAATTTATTTCCAAATTATGGTGGAAAATAAGTATTTGGTCACCTACAAACAAGCAAGATTTCTGGCTCACACAGACCTGTAACTTCTTCTTTAAGAGGCTCCTCTGTCCTCCACTCGTTACCTGTATTAATGGCACCTGTTTGAACTTGTTATCAGTATAAAAGACACCTGTCCACAACCTCAAACAGTCACACTCCAAACTCCACTATGGCCAAGACCAAAGAGCTGTCAAAGGACACCAGAAACAAAATTGTAGACCTGCCCCAGGCTGGGAAGACTGAATCTACAATAGGTAAGCAGCTTGGTTTGAAGAAATCAACTGTGGGAGCAATTATTAGGAAATGGAAGACATACAAGACCACTGATAATCTCCCTCGATCTGGGGCTCCACGAAAGATCTCACCCCGTGGGGTCAAAATGATCACAAGAACGGTGAGCAAAAATCCCAGAACCACACGGGGGGACCTAGTGAATGACCTGCAGAGAGCTGGGACCAAAGTAGCAAAGCCTACCATCAGTAACACACTATGCCGCCAGGGACTCAAATCATGCAGTGCTAGACGTGTCCCCCTGCTTAAGCCAATACATGTCCAGGCCTGTCTGAAGTTTGCTAGAGTGCATTTGGATGATCCAGACGAGGATTGGGAGAATGTCATATGGTCAGATGAAACCAAAATATAACTTTTTGGTAAAAACTCAACTCGTCGTGTTTGGAGGACAAAGAATGCTGAGTTGCATCCAAAGAACACCATACCTACTGTGAAGCATGGGGGTGGAAACATCATGCTTTGGGGCTGTTTTTCTGCAAAGGGACCAGGACGACTGATCCGTGTAAAGGAAAGAATGAATGGGGCCATGTATCGTGAGATTTTGAGTGAAAACCTCCTTCCATCAGCAAGGGCATTGAAGATTAAACGTGGCTGGGTCTTTCAGCATGACAATGATCCCAAACACACCGCCCGGGCAACGAAGGAGTGGCTTCGTAAGAAGCATTTCAAGGTCCTAGAGTGGCCTAGCCAGTCTCCAGATCTCAACCCCATAGAAAATCTTTGGAGGGAGTTGAAAGTCTGTGTTGCCCAGCGACAGCCCCAAAACATCACTGCTCTAGAGGAGATCTGCATGGAGGAATGGGCCAAAATACCAGCAACAGTGTGTGAAAACCTTGTGAAGACTTACAGAAAACGTTTGACCTGTGTCATTGCCAACAAAGCGTATATAACAAAGTATTGAGAAACTTTTGTTATTGACCAAATACTTATTTTCCACCATAATTTACAAATAAATTCATTAAAAATCCTACAATGGGATTTTCTGGATTTCTTTTTCTGATTTTGTCTGTCATAGTTGACGTGTACCTATGATGAAAATTACAGGCCTCTCTCATCTTTTTGTGGGAGAAGTGGGAGAACATGCACAATTGGTGGCTGACTAAATACTTTTTTTCCCCACTGTAACCAGCTAATGAACTTATAAACCATTTGGATGAAATGACACCCCTGACACCCTATAGGGAAATCGAAAATAAGCAACACAATAAAAAGGTGAACTATCCCTTTAAGCAACTCATAGATACCTGTGGCTCATACCTTAATGTCTGAGAGGAAATTAAGACCAGAGAAATTAGAATCTAAGTATCAAGGCTAAAATGGAACATTTAGAGCAGGGCTCTCTAACCCTGTTCATGGAGAGCTACCATCCCGTAAGATTTCATTCCAACCCTAATCTAGCACACCTGATTTTAATAATTAGCTGGTTGATCAAATTAATCAGGTTGGATACAACTGGGGTTGGAGCAAAAACCTACAGGAGGGTAGCTCTCAAGGAACAGGGTTGGAGAGCCCTGATTTAGAGGATAAAGAGATATCTAATATGATCATTTAGCCTGTGAAACACAGCCTCCCCCTCTGGCACTTCCTCTCCTTCAAAGACGAGTTCACACTTTATTTGGATGGTCTGGATTTTCCATCTGTAGATGCTCTACATATGGTCATACTATCAACAAACTATCTGTTGATAAGCAACTGCTTGCTAAGGTTACGGTTAGGTTTAGAGTAAGGGTTAGGGTAAGGTTTAAGGTTAGGGTTAGAACTAGTACATATCGAAGGGGCATTTTTTCGGTTATTTATGCATTTTATTTAGTTATTTTTGGAAGTACATACCGGCCGTAACGAGAGTAAATGAAGATAGTTGCTCAGCAAAATTCCGTATTTGATGAGTGATGAACGAATTTTGACATTACAACGCTTGTAGAGCTGTCTAATGGGAGTTTGAATCTGAGCTTCCTGGTCGTTAGAGAGGAGACACATCGTTGACATCTCTAACGCAGAGATACTGGGGCAGTTAGCAGCCAATATCAGCAAGAGAAACTGTATATCATGTCACTTCTCTGGAGTCCAGAGCAAGCAAAACCATAAGGCCTACTTGTACGGGAGGTTGCAGGATCGGATGTAAAGCATGTCTGCACCGCGCCATCACTTTGGAGGACAGCCTGCCTGCAGAGTGCTCGTTGCCAGCCAGGTAGCCCTGTTCGTCCTCACAAATATCGTAATAAATTCCCAGAATATGTTATATCTTCATCCCAAAATATTGAAGGCAGTGCAATTTTTTGTTAGAGCTCATCTTTAGGCATATCGTCAGTAGGCACCCAAACTAGGCCTATCTGAAATATGAAAAGTATCAATCAAATCGCCAGGTAGCCTATTGATCTGGAAAACATGAGTCAGTAGTAGATTGCTAAACTGTATTTTATATGGATAATAAACGTAGGCCCTTGGATAGCTTTTCAGAATTCACAAATAGATTGGTCCATATGGAAAACTAAAGGCATAGAAACCGTAAATGACCTAGTAATAGGAAATAAAGGCTTTCCACTAGATGTTGGAACATTGCTGTGGGGACTTGCTTCCATTCAGCCACGAGCATTAGTGAGGTCGGGCACTAATGTTGGGTAATTAGGCCTGGCTCGCAGTCTGCATTCCAATTCATACCAAAGGTGTTCGATGGGGTTGAGGTCAGGGCTCTGTGCAGGCCAGTCAAGTTCTTCCACACAGACTTCGACAAACCATTTCTGTATGGACCTCGCTTTGTGCACGGGGGCATTGTCATGCTGCCGCAAAGTTGGAAGCACAGAATCATCTAGAATGTCATTGCATATGCTGTAGCGTTAAGATTTCCCTTCACTGGAACTAAGAGGCCTAGCCCGAACCAAGAAAAACAGCCCCAGACCATTATTCCTCCTCCACCAAACTTTACAGTTGGCACTATGCATTGGGGCAGGTATCGTTCTCTGCCAAACCCAGATTTGTCCGTCGGACTGCCAGATGGTTAAGCCTGATTCATCACTCCAGTGAACGCGTTTCCACTGCTCCAGAGTCCAATGGCGGCGAGCTTTACACCACTCCAGCTGACGCTTGGCATTGTGAATGGTGATCTTAGGCTTGTGTGCAACTGCTCGGCCATGAAGCTCCCAACGAACAGTTCTTGTGCTGACATGTGGAACTCGGTAGTGAGTGTTGAAACCGAGGACAGGCGATTTTTACACCCTACGTGCTTCAGCACTCGGCGGTCCCGTTCTGTGAGCTTGTGTGGCCTACCACTTCGCGGCTCAGCCGTTGTTGTTCCTAGATGTTTCCACTTCACAATAACAGCACTTACAGTTGACTGGGGCAGCTCTAGCAGGGCAGAAATTTGCCACATACTTTTGTATATATACTGTACAGTATTTCCAAATAAATGCAACTTAAAAGTTTTATATCACAAAATGTAGATTTTAAATATTTTGGACAAATCCTACTGTATTTGAGTCAGAAAATGATATTCATACGATACGTAACGTATACAAAACACAATCTCTTAGAAAAAAACAACAACTATTGGAACCAATACTAAAAAGAACTGATATTGGCACAATATTGGAACATAACTAATGAGATTACAGTTAAGGAAAATGTACACTTAATCCAGTATAAATGAATGTTTAGAACATATTATACGAGACAAAATTCACAAATTCTACAGCACAACGGCAGAGTCAGGTTTGAAGTGTACAACTAATAACGACTCAATAATCCATGCCTTCTGGAAATGTTATGAAGTCCAGAAGTTAGGGGCGGAGTTAGAAAGTTGGCTGTCAGAAGTATTACAATGTAAATGTACTTTATATCCATCTGTCTTCATATTTCAAGACATGTCATACAGTGAGGGAAAAAAGTATTTGATCCCTTGCTAATTTTGTACATTTGCCCACTGACAAAGAAATTATCAGTCTATAATTTTTATGTTAGGTTTATTTGAACAGTGAGAGACAGAATAACAAAAAAAAAAAACAGCATGTCAAAAATGTTATAAATTGATTTGCATTTTAATAAGGGAAATTAGTATTTGACCCCTCTGCAAAACATGACTTAGTACTTGGTGGCAAAACCCTTTTTGGCAATCACAGAGGTCACAAGTGACATCAATAAGGGATCATAGCTTTCACCTGGATTCACCTGGTCAGTCTGTCATGGAAAGAGCATGTTTTGTACACTCAGTGTATGTTATATGTGCATATAGGCTACAAGAAAATATTAATTGATTGATTAATTGATTGATTCTGTTGAACTAAGTGACTAATGAAGAGACGGTCAGAGATCAGTACACCCATTCAGGATCGTTCACACCAACTTAAGCCTTAGCCCCACCCATCTCTTTAAGGATTCACATGTGAGGCCATGCGCTAAACCAAGTGAATAAGGTAGTGTGGTAAACAACCAAAGATTTCAAGACTAAAAGAGGTGAAAGTAGTAACAAAAATACTATCCTTTTGTGCAGGTCACGTTGTTCTTCACATTACCGTCTCTGGTAAACACACACTTTATCAAATCAAAGATTATTTGTCACATGCACAGCATACCGAAGGTGTAAACTGTACAGTGAAATGGTTACTTGCATATTTGCATAGTAGCAATATAAAAAATAGAAAGTGTCCCAATGAATATTGTATACATATTTTATAATTATTAGATGATTCTTACCCAGACACACTTATCTAAATTGATGGGTCATGTGAATTAAATGCTATAACCACCCCCCAGCCACATCTAGCTAAGTGGATGGGTCACTATTGTCTAGACATGAACACATGTTCATGAACTAAAATAGATGACCGTAATCACCCCCAGACACACCTGTCTAACATGACGGGTCATGTAATCATCTGGCGAAGTGGAGCCTTTCGTTTAGACATGTAGCTAGCTAACTTAACAATTAACCTAATGGTGCTTTCAAGACAACTGGGAACATGGAAAAATACGAGGTCAAATCACGACATCAGTGATCTTCAGGTCAGAATGTTCCCGAGTTGGATGACCATTCAAAACGGTTTTTCCCAGTCGGAGTTTTTTTTTTTTTTGAGTTCCCAGTTGTCTTGAACGCACTGAAGTCGGAAGTCTGAGATTTCCGGTGTTCCCAGTTCAGAGTTTCCAGTTGTTTTCAACGTGGCAATAATACCAACCCATACTACTAGCAATACAAAATGATTGTCAGAGCTAGCCACCATGCATGAATCTGCAGGTAGCTAAAGCTAACCAACTAGGTCAATGTTAGCTAGCTAGCTAACATTAGGCTACAACTAGCAATGCAAATAATATTACTACATAGATCATACATGTAACGTTAGCTAGTGAGCCAGCCAGCCAGCTAACGTTAGCTTTAACTTGCAATGAAAATGACTTTGACAAAATTAGAAATGTATAATATCTGAAAATGTAGCTAGCTAGACTCTCTTACTCATGGAGGAACACTTCTCCCTCTGTCACGGATGCCATGGTTGCTCTGAGTTTGAAGATGTAATCCGGAGACAGGTGTTTTATACAACAGCCTTCTGTGTTCTCTTTTTGACACCCTCTGCATATCTGCAATCAAACGCCAGAATTTCCTCCATCTCCTTAGCTATCATACTCTGCTTCCACTGATTTCAAAACTCGGTCAACTTCTTCCGTGATAACACTTGATCGCCGTTTCTTCCCCAGTAATTAGAAGACTCTACAATGTCTGTTTCAATGAAAATGTTTTTACCTAAATAAGGGATTTCCTCATCATCGGATTCATTTTCAGAGTCAGAGAGAGTCAGCATGGCATAATTGTCCTCCAGAAAGTGTAGAGCAGTAGCAACACTTTTTTTGCAGTTCGGAGAGGGAGGTTCAGTGGACAGCCAGACACGATCACCAGGCTGGAATATGGGAGCCTCACTGCGGTGGCGGTCAGCTTGGTCCTTCTGCCGACGAATGGCCCTCTGGAGACGGACATGGGTGGCATCCCAGACCTGTCCGGACCTGCGGAACCACTCGTCAACAGCAGGCGCATTGGTCTAGCTGGGTGTCCAAGGGGTTAGGGCCGGCTGGTACCCCAGAATGCATTGGAAGGGAGTGAGCCCCGTGGAGGAGTGAACAATGGAATTCTGGGCATATTCTGCCCAGGGAAGAAACCTCTTCCAATTACCCTGCCGGTCCTGACAGTGGCAACGAAGAAACCTCCCCAGCTCCTGGTTAATGCACTCCACCTGCCCATTTGACTGAGGCCTATACCCGGAAGTGAGGCTGGCCGTGGCCCTGATCTTCCACAGGAAAGCTTTCCACACTCGGGAGGTGAATTCGGGGCCACGGTCCGAGACGATGTCCTTCGGAAGTCCATAGTGCTGGAAGACCTGTTGGCACAGGTCAAACGTTTTCTGTAATTCTTCACAAGGTTTTCACACACTGTTGCTGGTATTTTGGCCCATTCCTCCATGCAGATCTCCTCTAGAGCAGTGATGTTTTGGGGCTGTCGCTGGGCAACACAGACTTTCAACTCACTCCAAAGATTTTCTATGGGGTTGAGATCTGGAGACTGGCTAGGCCACTCCAGGACCTTGAAATGCTTCTTACGAAGCCACTCCTTCATTGCCCGGGCGGTGTGTTTGGGATCATTGTCATGCTGAAAGACCCAGCCAGGTTTCATCTTTAATGCCCTTGCTGATGGAAGGAGGTTTTCACTCAAAATCTCACGATACATGGCCCCATTCATTCTTTCCTTTACACGGATCAGTCGTCCTGGTCCCTTTGCAGAAAAACAGCCCCAAAGCATGATGTTTCCATCCCCATGCTTCACAGTAGGCATGGTGTTCTTTGGATGCAACTCAGCATTATTTGTCCTCCAAACACGACGAGTTGAGTTTTTACCAAAAAGTTATATTTTGGTTTCATCTGACCATATTACATTCTCCCAATCCTCTTCTGGATAATCCAAATGCACTCTAGCAAACTTCAAACGGGCCTGGACATGTACTGGCTTAAGCAGGGGGACACGTCTGGCACTGCAGGATTTGAGTCCCTGGCGGCGTAGTGTGTTACTGATGGTAGGCTTTGTTACTTTGGTCCCAGCTCTCTGCAGGTCATTCACTAGGTCCCCCCGTGTGGTTCTGGGATTTTTGCTCACCGTTCTTGTGATCATTTTGACCCCACGGGGTGAGATCTTGCGTGGAGCCCCAGATCGAGGGAGATTATCAGTGGTCTTGTATGTCTTCCATTTCCTAATAATTTATCCCACAGTTGATTTCTTCAAACCAAGCTGCTTACCTATTGCAGATTCAGTCTTCCCAGCCTGGTGCAGGTCTACAATTTTGTTTCTGGTGTCCTTTGACAGCTCTTTGGTCTTGGCCATAGTGGAGTTTGGAGTGTGACTGTTTGAGGTTGTGGACAGGTGTCTTTTATTTACATTTACATTTTAGTCATTTAGCAGACGCTCTTATCCAGAGCGACTTACAGGAGCAATTAGGGTTAAGTGCCTTGCTCAAGGGCACATTAACGTCATTTAGCAGACGCTCTTAGCCAGAGCGACTCACAAATTGGTGCGTTCACCCTATAGCCAGTGGGATAACCACTTTACAATTTGGGGGGTAGAAGGATTACTTTATCCTATCCCAGGTATTCCTTAAAGAGGTGGGGTTTCAAATGTCTCCGGAAGGTGGTGAGTGACTCCGCTGTCCTGGCGTCGTGAGGGAGCTTGTTCCACCATTGGGGTGCCAGAGCAGCGAACAGTTTTGACTGGGCTGAGCGGGAACTATGCTTCCGCAGAGGAAGGGGAGCCAGCAGGCCAGAGGTGGATGAACGCAATGCCCTCGTTTGGGTGTAGGGACTGATCAGAGCCTGAAGGTACAGAAGTGCCGTTCCCCTCACTGCTCCATAGGCAAGCACCATGGTCTTGTAGCGGATGCGAGCTTCAACTGGAAGCCAGTGGAGTGTGCGGAGGAGGGGGGTGACGTGAGAGAACTTGGGAAGGTTGAACACCAGACGGGCTGCGGCATTCTGGATGAGTTGTAGGGGTTTAATGGCACAGGCAGGGAGGCCAGCCAACAGCGAGTTGCAGTAGTCCAGCCGGGAGATGACAAGTGCCTGGATTAGGACCTGTGCCGCTTCCTGTGTAAGGCAGGGTCGTACTCTCCGAATGTTGTAGAGCATGAACCTGCAGGAGCGGGTCACCGCCTTGATGTTGGCGGAGAACGACAGGGTGTTGTCCAGGGTCACGCCTAGGCTCTTCGCACTCTGGGAGGAGGACACAGCGGAGTTGTCAACCGTGATGGCGAGATCATGGAACGGGCAGTCCTTCCCCGGGAGGAAGAGCAGCTCCGTCTTGCCAGTTAATACAGGTAAAGGTGCCATTAATACAGGTAAAGAGTGGAGGACAGAGGAGCCTCTTAAAGAAGAAGTTACAGGTCTGTGAGAGACAGAAATCTTGCTTGTTTGTGGGTGACCAAATACTTATTTTCCACTATAATTTGCAAATAAATTCATAAAAAATCCTACAATGTGATTTTCTAGATTTTTTTTTCTCAATTTGTCTGTCATAGTTGACGTGTACCTATGATGAAAATTACAGGCCTCTCTCATCTTTTTAAGTGGGAGAACTTGCACAATTGGTGGCTGACTAAATACTTTTTTTCCCCACTGTAAATCAGATACTGATATTCGTATTGTAATTAAACTTGGTACACATGTTGCAAACACTGTCAAGACTCAACATACGCAAGTAAATTAACATCGACCACACAGTGGTGCCATAACGGGCACATTTTTCTCTTGATCTGTTTGACTCAGAGTGATACAATTTGGCACACATGCCCGGGGATATGAGTCTAGGTAACCTGTAAAGTATGGTTCAGTTTGGCCATTAATGCACCCATATTGTTTGAGCTAGAGTCCTGTGTTTAAAGATATGGGTACATAGAAGCTATATACCAGATTTGGTACCAATCGGTTGAGTGGTTCTGGAGAAGAAGATGTTTAAAGTTGTCAACACCGTTGACAATGGTACAAAATACACTGCTCAAAAAAATAAAGGGAACACTAAAATAACATATCCTAGATCTTATTAAATTATTTTTTCTTTCCATAGTTGAATGTGCTGACAACAAAATCACACAAAAATTATCAATGGAAATCAAATTTATCAACCAATGGAGGTCTGGATTTGGAGTCACCCTCAAAATTAAAGTGGAAAACCACACTACAGGCTGATCCAACTTTGATGTAATGTCCTTAAAACAAGTCAAAATGAGGCTCAGTAGTGTGTGTGGCCTCCACGTGCCTGTATGATCTCCCTACAACGCCTGGGCATGCTCCTGATGAGGTGGCGGATGGTCTCCTGAGGGATCTCCTCCCAGACCTGGACTAAAGCATCCGCCAACTCCTGGACAGTCTGTGGTGCAACGTGGCGTTGGTGGATGGAGCGAGACATGATGTCCCAGATGTGCTCAATTGGATTCAGGTCTGGGGAACGGGCAGGCCAGTCCATAGCATCAATGCCTTCCTCTTGCAGGAACTGCTGACACACTCCAGCCACATGAGGTCTACCATTGTCTTGCATTAGGAGGAACCCAGGGCCAACCGCACCAGCATATGGTCTCACAAGGGGTCTGAGGATCTCATCTCGGTACCTAATGGCAGTCAGACTACCTCTGGCGAGCACATGGAGGGCTGTGCGGCCCCCCAAAGAAATGCCACCCCACACCATGACTGACCCACCGCCAAACCGGTCATGCTGGAGGATGTTGCAGGCAGCAGAACGTTCTCCACGGCATCTCCAGACTCTGTCACGTCTGTCACATGTGCTCAGTGTGAACCTGCTTTCATCTGTGAAGAGCAGAGGGCGCCAGTGGCGAATTTGCCAATCTTGGTGTTCTCTGGCAAATGCCAAACGTCCTGCATGGTGTTGGGCTGTAAGCACAACCCCCACCTGTGGACGTCGGGCCCTCATACCACCCTCATGGAGTCTGTTTCTGACCGTTTGAGCAGACACATGCACATTTGTGGCCTGCTGGAGGTCATTTTGCAGGGCTCTGGCAGTGCTCCTCCTGCTCCTCCTTGCACAAAGGCGGAGGTAGCAGTCCTGCTGCTGGGTTGTTGCCCTCCTACGGCCTCCTCCACGTCTCCTGATGTACTGGCCTGTTTCCTGGTAGCGCCTCCATGCTCTGGACACTACGCTGACAGACACAGCAAACCTTCTTGCCACAGCTCGCATTGATGTGCCATCCTGGATGAGCTGCACTACCTGAGCCACTTGTGTGGGTTGTAGACTCCGTCTCATGCTACCACTAGAGTGAAAGCACCGCCAGCATTCAAAAGTGACCAAAACATCAGCCAGGAAGCATAGGAACTGAGAAGTGGTCTGTGGTCACCACCTGCAAAACCAGTCCTTTATTGGGGGTGTCTTGCTAATTGCCTATAATTTCCACCTGTTGTCTATTCCATTTGCACAACAGCATGTGAAATGTATTGTCAATCAGTGTTGCTTCCTAAATGGATAATTTGATTTAACAGAAGTGTGATTGACTTGGAGTTACATTGTGTTGTTTAAGTGTTCCCTTTATTTTTTTGAGCAGTGTACATAAAATCATATATCATGATCTGTTTGATGTTGAGTTCTGATAATTGGCAAGCGTGATAAGGAGTGCAGAAGTTTGAGTTCCCTCTAGCAATCAAATGTCTTTCACAGAGATTTTTTTGTTGGAATTTAAACTAATTTGTCTGAAATGCTTGACTATGAAAGAACATGAAGCATTTCAGCCCATCAAAGCAATCCCTTGACTCTTTAAGTGACAAACAATGCAAATGCAGCCCTGACCACAGGTGTTGGAAAGTTCCAAAATGTCTATTGGCTGTCCCTTTGAGATTGGGCTGATGGAGTTTGAAACCACAGATTGCTTCACTACTGTTTATATGACCTCTGGTCTCCAATCCAAACTATTCTGCTCTGTTTTTGATATAAATAAATATTAAGTGTTTTGAGCGGTCAGTTCAGCGTGTGTGTGCGTGTGTGCATGTGTGTGTGTGCATGTGTGTTTATGCTGCAAATATAAATTAAATAAATCTTGCACTGCTAATGGTCAAGTTAATATGACAGTTATAAGCAGGGTAAACCCTTTTAAATGAATGACTCTTGTACAGCTTAT
Organism: Coregonus clupeaformis; assembly: GCF_020615455.1. Taxonomy (NCBI): domain Eukaryota; kingdom Metazoa; phylum Chordata; class Actinopteri; order Salmoniformes; family Salmonidae; genus Coregonus; species Coregonus clupeaformis. The sequence continues at coordinate 14,062,109 of NC_059218.1, read as the reverse complement.
GAAGTGTTTAGATTTTAGCTGCTCTGTTACATTTGAGGAGAGCCTAGTTTAGCTCATCAGTATGAGATGTATCTGGAGCTTGAACTGAAAGCTGCTCTCTGAACTCCTCTCCCTGATCCCCCTAGAGACACAATCAGTTTTATTCTGCTTAAGAGAGTGAAAAGGAAAGTTACTAATTAGCCCATAATTACAATTTTGAAGTGGTTGTGGGAGCTGGTTAATAATGATGGTTTCGCAGGGAGGCAAAGATTAAGCATGGCATCCCAAATCCCCTACAAAGTGCACGACTACCATGGGCACTGTTTAAAAGTAGGGCACTATATAGGGAATAGGGTGCCATTTAGGACCCATATAGCGTATGTTTTCAGAACATGTCCTCAAACTGGCAGCCCTCCCTGAAGATGAACCCAGTGCAGCTAATAAGGACATCATAGGGAAAGTTGTGTAATGATAGTCCAATTTACTGTGTCTCTGCTGGTTATACTGACTAGCTGGTGTTGGGTTGCATACACTAGAGCAGGGGTGCCCAGACTTTAGTTACATAGGATCTACTTTTTCCACCCTGTTCCTAACGCGGTCTACCCCCCCGCCAATACTAAATAACATTTCACCTTATTAATTGGATGATTGGCACTGCATGCTGTAAGCAAGCTTTGCATAGTCTGGGTTGTAGCTACTGATTGCTAGCCTCAAGCAGGTGTCCAGGTGATCATCTGTTATAGTGGACCGGTATTTTGACTTGATGATCTTCATGTCTGAAAATGTTGACTCGCAAAGGTAGGTAGATTCAAAAAATGCTGTCAAGTACATGGCAACTTTTCTCATGTTTGGATATTTTTCCTTCACGATAAGGTTCCAAAAGTGTTCCCCCGATGCCCAAAATTTCACTCTCGACGGCTGAACCATGTGAAACAATGATGTAATTTTTTTTGCAATTTCGTCAAAATCAACTTCCACACCAAACGGAAAGCACATAAATGTTGCCACAGATTCCAGGGTCGCAAAGTCTTGAAAGCGTTGGTCAAAATAATCTTTTTTGTGCATACATTTTGAAAACGTTTATGTGGTCTACTAGAAAGAAGTTCGACGTCCTGGGCACCAATGCACTAGAGTAAGGAAACAAGGCTGCAAAGGCCTCATTATAAAATATTAGGATAAAGCTATGGATATACTTTTAATATGGTCATTATACCATTGGTCAATTAAACCATTGATCCACAAACTCTGGATCTTACTTTTGAACTTACCGGTAATCAAAATCATCCCCAAAAACAGCCGTATCAATAGGTGACAGCAACACAAAACTAGAAAAGGCTAAAGTAATCTTTATCTGTGTTGTGTTTAGGGTTACAAAATTATGGTAACTTTCCCAAGGTTTCACAGGTTTTCCAGAAATCCCGGTTCGACGATTCCTGGTTTTCCTGCTTATTCCCTCCTGATCCAGGGATATTCCAACCAGGACTTGTGAAAAACCTGGGAATTTTGCAACCCTAGTTGTTACATCACACAAGTTCCAATAAGAACACCAGTTAAAATTCCCATGCATTGGTTCACCAAAACCAGTTTGTATATAAAGAAGGGGGCTGAGCTCAGTAGAATACATTAGTTCTGGAGAGAAATTATTTTCAGAATGAGAGGTGCTATAGTTCTGCTGGTGTTGCTGTTCTGTCTGGGGCATGGGCTCAGTGAGAGAGCGGAGGGATCAGAAAGAATGACATCACCCAACAGGTTCACAGTGAATGGGGACAGAGCAGGGAGAGTAATGTTGAACAGATGACCACCCAGCCTGACATCTGGACTGAGCTAAAGGAGCAAAGAGACATGCTGGTCCAACAGAGATTGGAGGTGAGGAACATGGGGTCCAGAGTGACAGCCAGTGAGAGCCAGGGGGAGGAGCTGAAGAGACAGGTGAAGGCGCTGAAGAGTGAAAACACATGCAATGAAAGAATGACATACCGTGAGCGCCAAAAGTATTGGGACTGTGGAAATGTTTTTGTTGTTTGTACTCCAGCACTTTGGATTTGAAATGATACAATGACTACAAACTATTAAAAGCTATCTATAAAAAGCTGAGACTCTCACGAACACGCACGTTTTGCTCTATGACACTTACAAGCTACACAAGAGTCGTTAGAAGGTAAGGGGTTCTTCTACATAGAAGATCATAGGAAAACCCAGGACATAGTGTCTATAATACTGAGTCATTAGAAGGTAAGGGGTTCTTCTACATAGAAGATCATAGGAAAACCCAGGACATAGTGTCTATAATACTGAGTCATTAGAAGGTAAGGGGTTCTTCTACATAGAAGATCATAGGAAAACCCAGGACATAGTGTCTATAATACTGAGTCATTAGAAGGTAAGGGGTTCTTCTCTGTAGAAGATCATAGGAAAACCCAGGACATAGTGTCTATAATACTGAGTCATCATATTCATTTCCCAGTGAGCAAACCATTTCTGTACTTCATATAACTTCATTTTTATCAGGTTTTTGCTTTGGCGGACATAATTTTTTTATTTACATTTGTCAATAAAACTCATGAATACAACTGTTTGTCATATTGTGTTGTGTCACTTGTAGCCCTGGTTGTCCTGAAAAGAAAATGGTAAAACACTTAATTGGGAGTCTAAATACACTGAGTGTACAAAACGTTACATAGACTGACCAGGTGAATCCAGGTAAAAGCTATGACCCCTTATTGATGTCACATGTTAAATCCACTTCAATCAGTGTAGACGAAGGGGAGAAAACAGGTTAAAGAAGGATTTTTAAGCCTTGAGACAATTGATATATGGATTGTGTACTGTATGTGTGCCATTCAGAGGGTTAATGGGCATGACAAAAGATAAGTGCCTTTGAACGGGGTATGGTAGTAGGTGCCACGCTCACCGGTTTGAGTGTGTCAAGAACTGCAACGCTGCTGTGTTTTTAACACTCAACAGTTTCCCATGTGTATCAAGAATGGTCCACCACCCTAAGGACATCCAGCCAACTTGACACAACTGTGGGAAGCATTGGAGTCAACATTGGCCAGCATCCCTGTGGAACGCTTTCGACACTTTGTAGAGTCCATGCCCGACGAATTGAGGCTGTTCTGAGGACAAAAGTGGGTGCAACACAATATTAGGAAGGTGTTCCTAATGTTTTGTACACTCAGTGAAGGGCTGGACATGCAGATAAATGAAAGTCAGATAAATGAGAAGCCGATTTTTGCTGGAATCTAGGGACTTATAGGGTTAAATGTAATAGTTTATAAAGTTTAGAAAATTATACAATTGTTTTAGTGTTTCTAGGTTATGGTAAATAGTCATGGACTCCAATGAGTTCAAAACCTGAGCTTGACAGACAGTCTGGGACTAGAGGTGGTTAGTTGCTATGAAATGGAGCGATCTGATTTGTTGGTCAGCCAGTCAATCAAGAAACCTAAATTATTTAGCAAATGTCCATTTGCAGGGGGCTACCTTGAATGACAATGGTTATGGTCCAGGGTTGTTGACAATTCCAGTCAATAGCCACCCTAGAAGATGAATTGAAAAAGTTAATTATTTTCAAAGAGGAATTATCAGTTCGAATTGAATTTCAATTCGTCTCCTGAATTGATTGCAACTGAAATGGAATTGATCTAAACACAGCAGAGACACCCCCATCCCACCACCCACCACTCTGCACACCATGAAGCGACTAACATATTTTTCGTAGATCTATTTCTTGAGTATTAACCGAGAGGAAGAGGCTAAGCAAGATAATTTACGCCGCCCAAAATCTGTCCGCACGAGATAAGCAGACCAAGTGGGTATTTTTTGTATGGAGGTCTGTGAGAGAGTGTCGAATTACGTTATAATAATATGCCATTTAGCAGACGCTTTTATCCAAAGCGACTTACAGTCATGCGTGCATACATTTTTGTGTATGGGTGGTCCCGGGGATCGAACCCACTACCTTGGCGTTACAAGCGCCGTGCTCTACCAGTTGAGCTACAGAGGACCACGTTAGGCTTATTTGATCTAATGGAAGCTTCGTAATGTTTAGGTTGTTACAAATGTACTGATATAAGTGGACGCATGTGGCATTCCAGCAACTTTGATAAAAACACGCTAGTTGTGCCTGTTATTCACACGCGTATCTGCCCTCTCATTGACTAGAATTATCCACCTGATCTCGCCTCCTACCGCCTGCCTTCCATCTTTGAGGACATATATTTCCATTGTTAGAGCGGTCACTCGACTATCTTTTCAATATAATCATCTTTGGTATTACCAACCCTCTCGTAGGGTATCATTGCAGTAAAATCAAAAGGCCGCATTTGACTACTATTAAAATATATAGGATGTGATGGTCTATTACTTTCATAGGGGAAAAACTAACCAAAGATAATTCCTCTCCATCATTTCGAGATTTAGATTTCTCCAGTCTGGACTCTGGAGTGAAATGTGTCTATTCATGGTGCAATATTTTCACAAGTCATCCAAAAGGCAGATAATGCTTATAGCGGAGCATGTAATATAGTACGTTCCAGACCCTTACCCAGCAAAGAGGTATTTGATGCATAGAGCAAATATGCCATTAAAAAAGCCCTTTTAGATGTTTCATTTTAGGTGTATTTGGGTTGTTGCTAGATAAATGGGAGGCATGTGACTTATCAGTCAGGTGAAAAGTGAGGGTCAGAAGAATAGAGTTAACATGAGGTGCAGAGAGTAAAAGACTCTATCAATTATCTTCTTGTGTAGCATCTTACAAAGGTAAATGTTCAATAAAAAAATTAAAAAATTAACTCCTCTTGCATGATTTTGTCCAAGCAGACATTACAAAACACTTTGAAAACACTGGATTTACATTTGTCAGACTCATAACTGACATTGCTGCTTGAATGTGTTTTGCGGTAAAGATTATCGTGGAAAAGTTCAGTTATCCCTAAATCTTCTTATCTTGCAGGTATCCTTCCAGCACTGCGAAACTACTTCAAACGACTTTATGAACAATGTCAATTGATAACACATTATATTGTGATGTACGGCACTGCAATTTTACTTGACTTTCTTCAAAGAACAAAAAAACGGACCCAATATAGACAGAAATAGGTAATCTATTGCATAATTTCGGCAATATTACATATTTTTATAAAACAATATTTTTGTTCCAACTCTGGAGACTGACTAGTCCAGTGAAACAATAACAAAGACATCCGCACGCCCCGTTTCAGTAAAAAGCTGAGGGATGGGGTGGAGAAATGTAACCACTCTCAAATTCATAGACAAAGCTATGTATGCAAGGACTGACCATCCATGATATAAAAATATAATTTTAACCATGTTTTGAGGCTATACAGTGTTTGTTTAAATTAACTTTGTTTACATTGGAGTAAAGCATATATTTTGGGTTCTGGTGGGGTATGACAGTTTAAGTAAACTCATGAGGCATTTATAAGTTATATTCTTTAAGAATCAATGGGTATATATAACACATTTATAAGTACAGAAATGGATGTAGCAACTGCATATATATCGATATCCGGGAAACCGACCTTTAAGGTATAATGGCTGGTTTAATGGCTGCTATTTCCCCAGGTACGGGGAGCCAAAACTTTACAGAACTTTAGGATTTCACTTGAGAGCTGAACAAAATAAACCACAGCGAGCGAGTGGCAAACTGACCTAGTTTGAGGATAAATCTATCAGACAGTGCAAAGTATAAGACCGCTCTGTACTGTACATAGTCTTCCCCTCTGCAGAGCTGTGGCCATTCAGGGCTGTAGCCTCCATTTGCACAGGCACCATGTTTCCATAATTTATAACCTCAAAGAGTGAATGAGCATTAAGGGCCTCTATTTCTCAAATCAAATCAAATCAAATGTTATTTGTCACATACACGTGTTTAGCAGATGTTATTGCGGGTGTAGCAAAATGCTTGTGCTTCTAGCTCTGACAGTGCAGTAATATCTAACGAGTAATATCTAACAATTTCACAACATATTGTCACGCTCTGGCTCCGGGACTGTGTATTTTGAGCCAGGGTGTGTTCATTTTGGTTGTGTTTCATTGTTTGGTCGTGTGACTCCCAATCAGTGGTAACGAGTGTCAGCTGTCGGCTCGTTATCTCTGATTGGGAGCCATATTTAAACTGTCAGTGTTCACCTTAGTGTTGTGGGTTTTTGTTCCTTGTCAGTCATTGTAACGGAGGACTTCACGTTTCGTCATTGTTTATTGTTTTCGTGTTTAGGCTTTAATTTAATAAAGTCATGTTCACCTTCAACGCTGCGCATTGGTCCTCCTCATTAGACGATCGTGACACATATACCCAATACACACAAATCTAGTAACGAATGGAATTTAAGAATATATACATATATGGACAAGCAATGACAGAGCGGCATGGACTAAGATACAGTAGAATATTATAGAATAGAATACAGTATATACATATGAGATGAGTAGTGCAAGATATGTAAGCATTATTGAAGTGACTAGTGTTCCATTTCTTAAAGTGGCCAGTGATTTCAATAGGCAGCAGCAGCCTCTAATGTGCTAGTGAAGGCTATTTAACAGTCTGATGGCCTTGAGATAGAAGCTGTTTTTCATTCTCTCGATCCCAGCTTTGATGCACCTGTACTGACCTCGCCTTCTGGATGATAGTGGGGTGAACAGGCAGTGGCTCGGGTGGTTGATGTCCTTGATGATCTTTTTGGCCTTCCTGTGACTTCGGGTGCTGTAGGTGTCTTGGAGGGCGGGTAGTTTGCCCCCAGTAATGCGCTGTCTGTCATGTATTAAAGGTTCTGTGCTCCAATGGCTTACTGCTAAGAAATGGTTAAACAACATGCTTTGGGATTTCTAAGGTTTTGGGAGACCCCACCCTGATATTACAATATGTCCTCACAACTTTGTATACAAAGAAATATAACTCTGCTTATAAGAGCACATTGGATTGGAAGCAAGGGTTTAATTGAACAATACTCTCCCTCTAGCCTGTGTGTCATATGTGGAAATTGGGGCAGAGCTTTGATGTTCTTAAACAAGGTGCTTCTTCTCAATCGTCCTGGGAGTGAGGCTTATGTCTAACTCCGGAGCCTGTATTTGCTAACCTGTCCATCAGGTATGAAAATACATGACAGCCTTTTGTTCTTGGTCGCTCCCCTGGTCTCAACTAATTTAAATCTTTAAAACAGTATTTTTGTCCATATTTGCAAAATTAAATATTGTTATGGATCACAGTATATGGTCAGTAACAATAACGTTACCGATTTTGACTAACCATGTATATCGGTATCAATGTACTGGAGTTGTAATAACCATATAATCAATGTGTTTAATTATTAAAATAATAGGTACTACATATTGTAGTGAAACAATACAGTCTAGCTATGTTTCACACCTGCATATCTAAGGGTATTTGTTGCTGTTGTAAATTAACCCATTCTTAAATTCCAATGTGGAATCTGAAGAGTAAAAATGGATCATTCTCTTGTGGGATAAATAATGCTTATTTGTCTGTCATCCAAAGCCCCATAGCTCCCTCTAAAGGACACAGTGGTACAAAACAAAATGAAGAAAAATACATCTAAAAGGGCCTTGTGAGCTTAGTAGAACTGTTTTACCCTATCATGACAAGATGAAGACACCCCAGAGTTGCTGCAGTGTGTCTGGGGCTGCTATGTGTTCTCCTACTGGTTGGGATCATTGGTGTGTGTCTTCCAGAGAAACCAATTGACCAGTTACAACAACCTGACTAAAGAGAGAGACCAGCTACAGAAGGAGACCGAAATGCTGAACAAGAAGATCACAGGGAGACACTGTCCCCAAGGGTGGAGGGAGTTTGAAATCAGCTGTTATTACATCACCAATAAGACTAAAGTCTGGAATGAGAGCAGACAGAACTACAGAGATCATAAATAGCGGGCAAAAACGTCTGGATTTGTCTCACTAACTCAGTTACTGAAGGGATCCGGAAATGGGTGGACCGCACACCACTGAACACAGCAACTAAGGAACAGACCAGGAATGTGGAGAGTTTGCATATGCTTCATCAGGTCAAGGACATTGGAATGATGAGAAATGTTCCATTAAACAAAAAGGGATCTGTGAGAAATTGGATTATCATGGGTACACGCTCTACACTGCTGTTTAATTAACAACATTTTACTGCAGTGGGCTAAATCAGGGTCACACAGAGTGTTTCTTGGTTGTCTTAAACAAATGTATTTTGAAACAAAAGTATACAGTGGGGAAAAAAAGTATTTAGTCAGCCACCAATTGTGCAAGTTCTCCCACTTAAAAAGATGAGAGAGGCCTGTAATTTCCATCATAGGTACACGTCAACTATGACAGACAAAATGAGATTTTTTTTCTCCAGAAAATCACATTGTAGGATTTTCAGGAAAGGGCCTTCCCCAAACTGTTGCCACAAAGTTGGAAGCACAGAATCGTCTAGAATGTCATTGTATGCTGTGGCGTTAAGATTTCCCTTCCCTGGAACATGGAATCACTCCAATTCCAATGTTAGTCCATTATAGTTTGTTAAATGGCTTACAGTAATGACCTATCTTTGGTGAATACGTTACCTTTAACCCATTTGCAGTCCACATTGTTTTAAGTAATTGCATGTCTTCAATAGCATTCACACTGATATAGGGGCTAGGCCTACTGTAAATTGTATTATGGCAGAGCATGGACATGCCAAACATTGTCAATAAGCAAGATTATATTTATTATTGATAAAGGCCTAAAAAGAGAACAAATAATTCTAATCAAAACGAAACAACAACTTGTTTGAAACAGGTTATGTCACACTTACAGACAACATCATTTCTCCCCGTGGGCATTTAATATTATAACAACGCAGACTGTGGACGGTTTTACGCACAACCAAACGTTTCACAGTAGCTGGACAAAAATCCAATATAAATAGAAAGGGAGTATGTCTACTCAATGTTATACCGCTTCCAAAAAGGCCTATGTATTACGAACATAATCGGAACCATCTTATAGAGCAGATCCCATTCACATATCTCCAGAAGTTGCATTGGAAGCGCGCCACAGACATTGTCACCATAATACCAGCAAGGTGAATCACTCTAATGAGTTTGGTTGTAATAAAATGTTACGAAAAGCAAGTGTTCAGGTTTTTTTTTTAAACATCAACATTGCTGTTGAACCAGCCTTCGTTATAGGAGGCCTAAGGGAGGGCTTGGGTTTTGAACATATAAAACAGAAAACAAGCCATTTCTACAGATTACAGATCACTTCTAAATACAAGGCAAGGTTCTCATCTCTCGTTTCATGATGGGCATGGACACGTAGCCTACATCAAGGAGGGGGTTTTACGCACATCCAAAACAGGACCTGCATGGCTAAAGTAATGGGGGCCTGCCTATAATGCATAGATAAAAAGGGAATGTCAGCTCTTTCAGGACACACCTCAAAAAGGTCCTTCACGCCCATCTGAGCGCAAGCGAGCTGATATAAGACAGGTAAATTGCCTAACCTGGCGTTAGGGTTGGAAAATGCCAGTGCGCCAGTTTTTACATGACGAAATTGCAAACAAACGTGCGTTTGACACAAGCGCCTCCATAACACCAGCCGAAAATAGATCCCTAAATGTTAATATGGTCTAATGTTTTCATTTGTTTTGCTTCCATTATGCTGTACATAAATAATGTGTACTTTCTGATTATTCAATAAATCATTGAACCTAGAACATTATTAGACGTTTTATTAGAGTGTAAAAATACAATACAAATGTAAAAACAAACATAAAGCCTTACACTGTTGCTTTAAATATTAAAAATGGTGATGACATTTCCCAATTCCTGGATGTGACAGAGCTGTACACTCCTGAAGGAATTTGGTTAAAGGAAGATTAAATGTCTGTTTGGGAAGTTTTTGTTAGAAATACCAGACATTCATGACCAGTCTCACTTTCAGAATCACTCACATACCATGACTCCAGTGAAATTATGACACAACTGCCTCTGACTTAATACAGCTGGTGGCCACACCAGATACTGACTGTTACTTTTGATTATGACTCCCCCTTTGTTCAGGGACACATTATCCAATGTCTGTTAGTCACATGTCTGTGGAACTTCAGTTTATGTCTCAGATGTTGAATCTTGTTATGTTCATACAAATATTTACACATGTTAGGTTTTCTGAAAATATACACAATTGACAGTGAGAGGACGTTTCTTTTTTTGCTGAGTTTAGTTATCCTGTGTCAGATCCTGGACATCCCAAGGGGGTTCCTTCAGCTCCTTTACCAACTCCAGGTTGGAGACGTCACGCTTCGACTACCTCTCCAGATAATTGGCATACTCCCCGTTAACCTCATCTAACCTCTTCAGATACAGAGCCAGTTTTTCTGGGGGCTCGACCAAGACGACCACAAACTCCTGTTGCTCCGCAACTATGGGAGCCCTGTGGTCCACGGGGACCACCCCGAGCTTGAGAGGCCTCCACAGTTTCTCGGTGATGTAGTCATCACAAATGGCATTCTCAAAGGCCAGGATCTGGTAGAAGGCCTGCTCCTCCATGGCGGTCAAGTCCCTCAGATGTGGAGGCAGGTCTTTGTTGTGGAGGCATTGTCCATAGGAATCAACCTGGATGTGCTTCATTAACTCGCTCACATAGGCGTCCCGAGGGTCGCAGACTCGCAGTCTGACTGGACATACACCACAGGGGCTAGTGTCTTCCTCAGCTTGTTGTTCTGGGTGAGGGGCACCAGGTGGGTCTGAGAGGTGAGGTCCTCCAGGCTTTCTAGTTACTGGGAGGTGAGGGGCAGGTAGGAGTGATGGCTGAAGGTGGCCGTGTGGTTAAAGAGGGACTCATGGAAGAGCTTGTAGTTGTTTTTGGGCGACTCCTCATGAAACAAGGCCCACTGGTGGTGCGGTCTCCTCGGCAGTGAAAGACCCTCGATGTTGAAGTCGGTGCCTGGTTTGATTCAAAAGGGTTGGAAAGGGGGGAGGGGAGGGGGATAGTATAAATGTAATGTCTTTAATGTGAAGGGTCAGCACATTTAAGGCAATGCTGACCGTGTTGCCTACTAAAAAAGTAATAAGTATAGTAGATTAACATAAAATATGCACCAATTTAAAGTCTTATCTGAGAATACTTTGAGCCAACTCTGGGATAAGAAGTAAGATGAATTAACTGTTTTATGTCTTTCTGCCTTGCAGTGATTATGTTAGGACAGACATTTTCAAATAAATGTGTCTTGGAGATTCTCTTAAATCGGGTGCATATGCACACAGTGGGGGAAAAAAGTATTTAGTCAGCCACCAATTGTGCAAGTTCTCCCACTTAAAAAGATGAGAGAGGACTGTAATTTTCATCATAGGTACACGTTAACAATGACAGACAAAATGAGAAAAAACTTTCCAGAAAATCACATTGTAGGATTTTTTATGAATTTATTAGCAAATTATGGTGGAAAATAAGTATTTGGTCAATAACAAAAGTTTCTCAATACTTTGTTATATACCCTTTGTTGGCAATGACACAGGTCAAACGTTTTCTGTAAGTCTTCACAAGGTTTTCACACACTGTTGCTGGTATTTTGGCCCATTCCACCATGCAGATCTCCTCTAGAGCAGTGATGTTTTGGGGCTGTCGCTGGGCAACACAGACTTTCAACTCCCTCCAAAGATTTTCTATGGGGTTGAGATCTGGAGACTGGCTAGGCCACTCCAGGACCTTGAAATGCTTCTTACGAAGCCACTCCTTCGTTGCCCGGGCGGTGTGTTTGGGATCATTGTCATGCTGAAAGACCCAGCCACGTTTCATCTTCAATGCCCTTGCTGATGGAAGGAGGTTTTCACTCAAAATCTCACGATACATGGCCCCATTCATTCTTTCCTTTACATGGATCAGTCGTCCTGGTCCCTTTGCAGAAAAACAGCCCCAAAGCATGATGTTTCCACCCCCATGCTTCACAGTAGGCATGGTGTTCTTTGGATGCAACTCAGCATTCTTTGTCCTCGAAACATGACGAGTTGAGTTTTTACCAAAAAGTTATATTTTGGTTTCATCTGACCATATGACAGTCTCCCAATCCTCTTCTGGATCATCCAAATGCACTCTAGCAAACTTCAGACGGGCCTGGACATGTACTGGCTTAAGCAGGGGGACACGTCTGCACTGCAGGATTTGAGTCCCTGGCGGCGTAGTGTGTTCCTGATGGTAGGCTTTGTTACTTTGGTCCCAGCTCTCTGCAGGTCATTCACTAGGTCCCCCCGTGTGGTTCTGGGATTTTTGCTCACCGTTCTTGTGATCATTTTGACCCCACAGGGTGAGATCTTGCGTGGAGCCCCAGATCGAAGGAGATTATCAGTGGTCTTGTAGGTCTTCCATTTCCTAATAATTGCTCCCACAGTTGATTTCTTCAAACCAAGCTGCTTACCTATTGCAGATTCAGTCTTCCCAGCCTGGTGCAGGTCTACAATTTTGTTTCTGGTGTCCTTTGACAGCTCTTTGGTCTTGGCTATAGTGGAGTTTGGAGTGTGACTGTTTGAGGTTGTGGACAGGTGTCTTTTATACTGACAACAAGTTCAAACAGGTGCCATTAATACAGGTAACGAGTGGAGGACAGAGGAGCCTCTTAAACAAGAAGTTACAGGTCTGTGAGAGCCAGAAATCATGCTTGTTTGTAGGTGACCAAATACTTATTTTCCACCATAATTTGCAAATAAATTCATAAAAAATCCTACAATGTGATTTTCTTCCCTCCATTTGTCTGTCATAGTTGACGTGTACCTATGATGAAAATTACAGGCCTCTCTCATCTTTTTAAGTGGGAGAACTTGCACAATTGGTGGCTGACTAAATACTTTTTTTCCCCCACTGTATATTCTATGAGAAATGTAAGTTAACTATGTATATTATGCTGCCTGAACTGATGTTGTATCCTTTATATATATGCTAATGCTATTGCTCCTTTTATGTTTATCCTGGCAGTCTCCTAAATTGGATGTTAAGCCTATTCCCCATTGTGACCTGGCACTACTTTGTCATGTCTGCACCTTTGTTGTGTTCCTAATATTACCCTTTTGTATCTCCCTTCCAGACCACCACATTCTTGTTATCCACATCCCATCTCCAAAGCCTTATAAGCCACAATTCCTAACACATCCTACCTACCTACAGGCTTTACAAGCCCCGACTCCTAACCTCATCCAAACCCTCCCCCCATGTGCTCTCTTTGTTCCATTGTTCAATTGTGTAATAAATGCCCCTAAACCTGGATTCCTGCTCCATTTCCTTATTTGCATTCTGATCGATGCACCATGGTGGAAGCAACAGTCCTGAACCTAGCTTAGAGTCTGTCCTAGCCCTAGTCTTTTTCTTCAACTATAACCCCCATGATATGCTGTAAGTGGCCAGCTCCCAGTGTGCAGCTGGTGCTGTCAGTGGGGAAGTGCACTAGATTGGCTGTGTGTTATTAGTGGGAGGGAGGGCTGTCAATTACAGGTCTCATTCTGTATAAATCCATTGGCCAGCTACTTTGTGTGTAATTCCCTTGGCTGGGATGTGGGCTCATGTGAACTCCAGGTCTAAGCTCCGGGCCAGGAGTAATCAACAGGCTAGACTGACAGTGTCCTTGGATTGAGGGGGAGGGGTCATAGACTGAGGTTGGGTGGTACCTGGCTCCAGGGTGAAGTTTCCCCTAGGTACAGATTTAAGATCAGCTTCCCATCCCCAAATCCTAACTATTAGTGGGGGGAAATGGAAAACTGATCCAAGATGAGCATCTAGGGGCAACTTCACCCTATACCGTGGTACCTGTGTATGACCTTTAGCTAAGCAAACAACATTTTGCTCTTTTCACTGGGGGGCTGGTTTCCAGGACCCAAATTAAGCCTAATCCTAGACAAAAAATCGCATTCAATGGAGATAGAGCATGCTTTTTAGTCCATGACTAGGTTTAATCTGGGTCCTGGAAACAGACCCATTGAGTGCTGTTACGTAAAAAATTAAAGTTTACTGTAGAAAATATGAGTTACTTGACATATCGAAGGTAAAGGGGCATTGAAACTGAAAAATATTGGGTCAATAATGACAATGGTTTCCTTAAGAACTGCCATAATCCTTGGTAATGTATCTTGTCATGCTAGGATACTGAGGCCCAGGCAGAGGTAAGGGGAAACTAATAATAAAAGCATGGAAAGGCAGGAATGTGAAGTTTGCTACGGATGAGGGGCCTCCTTTGATCTCTGACACCACATGTAGCAGGCTAACCTGATGCTGTAGGGGGGAAGGGGGTGTGCAGTGTGTGTGTGTGTACTGTTCTAAAGAAACACCACAGGTGTAATTTACCATGTACTGCTTCCATTTTCTAAATAACCTTAATCAAATAAATGTTCATATCAGACGTTGATATGCTTGTTGTAGGGGGATAGATGTCATGAAAAGTGGTGTATTCCAGCATGTATGACACAGCTCTACAGTAGTCGGGCTTTAGTTAATGGGCACGTTCCAGGTCGTCTTGGTTGCAGTCGCACTGTTGAAGGTAACATCTCAGAAACTATGGTAAACATGATATAACAATCTGCAAAAAAGACCACCTGGAACACCACCAATACTTTAGGGCAGAAGGACACCCACCTCCTCATATTTGCAGTCAGCTTCTTCAGCGATGTGTTTGGCCTCCTTCAGCTGCATCTCCATCTTCTCCTCGTCTTTTGTCGCCCTGTTCTCTATGACCTTCATTCCTCTGGGGGACACCACGGGCAACAGGACAGAGACGAGTCATGGGTGTTGGGGGAAAACAGACTTACAGTATGATGTGCACGTTCATATCAAAGACTTTCTGACCAGTCTACTCTGTTATGCTACTATGCTAATGGTAACTGATGTGAAAGTAATGCTGAAAAACTATTGGGACTTGTTGAATGTCTTAAATAGTTACCTTTTCTTCCCTCCTTCCTTCCACAACTACTAGTCTGAAAGAACTGGGGAATGTAAGTGAAAGTGTAAAATTCCATCCAGTCCTTTCCACCGATCAGTTGTGCCAAAGAAAAGGAGACTAGGATGGGACACTAATAGGCTACAACTTTTGGAACTCAGCACTTAGGACTCATTTCCCATGACCTAGAGCAGAATGGCTGGACTATAACAGGAGACGGAAGTCCAACCTCTCGCTCTCGTCTGCAGCCTTATCGGCCTCCTCCAGCTTCTGCAGTGCAGTGGCCAGTCTCTCCTGGACCCTATCCAACTCCTCCTCTACAAGCTGGATACGCCTATTCAGGGAAGCCACCTCAGCCTCTGCCTGTTTGGAGAGAGAACACTCAGTCAGCTAGAATGTAGCACAACATGCTGTAGCACTCACCTGTAGCACTCACCTGTGCACAACACCACTGGTCTATGCAGGAGGGTGCAAGGTTTGAATAAAAATGTAGACCAGGGAATAGTGTTAGCTCTATTCATTCTATTATCTGCAACGTTCAGAACATTTCACATCACTGAATGCACCCTATATACTGCATACAATGACTATCCACACAGATAAACACATTTTATCAACAGGGCTACTATATCATAAGATCGCCGATCTCCTCGAAGGGTCATCTAAAATAACAGATTTGTGCTCGCATTAAAAAAACGGACAACGTATGCAGTACATACACCGTTCATATTGATGCATTCTGATTGAGTTAATCCCTCGGGAATTGGGTTTCACAATACTTCTAACCATATCAAAGTTTCATACTGCAAAGGGTAATCTCCTTCAATTTGCCATTTGGTTAATCCTTCTGGCATACATTTATTTCAGCTGTCCCTTGTTTTCGCCATTGAAAGACCATGGATACTGAATAACACATTTGTTGATTGTCTTTTCAGTGTTAGCTTTAGAACCTTTTTCAAACACTGAAAGCATCTCAAAATGAATCTTCTGATGGATACACACTGCGCAGTGGCTCTATGGGGACCACTTCATATTTTCAAGCATGGTGGTGGCTGCATCATGTTATGGGTATGCTTTTCATCAGCAAGGAATAGGGAGTGTTTTAGGATAAAATAAATGGAATACAGCTATAAGCATAGGCAAAATCCTAGAGGAAAACCTGGTTTAGTCTGCTTTCCAACAGACACTGGAAGACAAATTCACCTTTCAGTAGGACAATAACCTAAAAACACAAGACTAAATATACACTGGAGTTGCTTACCAAGACGACATTGACTATTTCTGAGAGGCCTAGTTACAGTTTTGAATCAAATCGGCTTGAAAATCTATGGCAAGACTTGAAAATGGCTGTCTAGCAATGATCAACAAATCAACTTGACAAGAGCTTGAAGAATTAAAAAAAGAATTAATGGGCATATACTGCACAATCCTGGTGCACAAAGCTCTTAGAGACTTGCTTCAGGTGATAGAAATGGTCATTTAGTTTCCTGTGGATATATTGTCTCACATTCTTTCCGCCAAAAGGACCAACCGCACTGACAACAGGTAAAGTACATTAAAATATCATCATTTTATTCAACATTCTGGATTGTGAGGTGGTGAGATGAAACTTCCCTGATTCAAACGCTCATTTCTGCCCGACATAGATTTCAATGCAATTCAACGTCGGGTTTCCAGGCAAGCTGGGCTCTAGCCTACAGCTGCAGCTCTCCAAATGCACACTTTGTGTAAAACACAACACATTTTCAGCCCCCCCTGTGTGTGCACCCAGCGGCTGCAGACATCTGTTGCGATATTGCATTATTGTAGTCCTTGTACAATGCCTTGCAAAAGTATTCATCCCCCTTGGAGTTTTTCCTATTTTGTTGCATTACAACCTATAATTTAAATTGATTTTGATTTAATGTAATGGACATACACAAAATAGTCCAAATTGGTGAAGTGAAATGAAAGTAATAACTTGTTTTAAAAAATTCGACCAAATAAATAACGGAAAAGTGGTGCGTGCATATGTATTCACCCCCTTTGCTATGAAGCCCCTAAATAAGATCTGGTGCAACCAATTACCTTCAGAAGTCACATAATTAGTTAAATAAAGTCCACCTGTGTGCAATCTAAGTGTCACATGATGTGTCACTTGATCTCAGTATACACACACCTGCTCTGAAAGGCCCCAGAGTCTGCAACACCACTAAGCAAGGGGCATCACCAAGCAAGCGGCACCATGAAGACCAAGGAGCTCTCCAAACAGGTCAGGGTTGGGTTATATAAAATATCCGAAACTTTGAACATCCCAAGGAGCACCAATAAATCCATTATAAAAACATGGAAAGAATATGGCACCACATCAAACCTGCCAAGAGAGGGCTGCCTACCAAAACTCACGGACCAGGCAAGGAGGGCATTAATCAGAGGCAACAAAGAGACCAAAGATAACCCTGAAGGAGCTGCAAAGCTCCACAGCGGAAATTGGGCTTTACGGAAGAGTGGGCAGAAAAAAGCAATTTCTTAAAGAAAATAATAAGCAAACATGTTTGGTGTTCGCCAAAAGCCATCTGGGAGACTCCCCAAACATATGGAAGAAGGTACTCTGGTCAGATGAGACTAAAATTGAGCTTTTTGGCCATCAAGGAAAACGCTATGTCTGGTGCAAACCCAACACCTCTCATCATCCACAGTGAAGCATGGTGGTGACAGCATCATGCTGTGGGGATGTTTTTCATCGGCAGGGACTGGGAAATTTGTCCGAATTGAAAGAATGATAGATGGCGCTAAATACAGGGAAATTCTTGAGGGAAACCTGTTTCAGTCTTCCAGAGATTTGAGACTGGGATGGAGGTTCACCTCCCAGAAGGACAATGACCCTAAGCATACTGCTAAAGCAACACTCGAGTGGTTTAAGGGGAAACATTTAAATGTCTTGGAATGGCCTAGTCAAAGCCCAGACCTCAATCCAATTGAGAATCTGTGGTATGACTTAAAGATTGCTGTACACCAGCGGAACCCATCCAACTTGAAGGAGCTGGATCAGTTTTGCCTTGAAGAATGGACAAAAATCTCAGTGGCTAGATGTGCCAAGCTTATAGAGACATACCCCAAGGGACTTGCAGCTGTAATTGCTGCAAAAGGTGGCTCTACAAAGTACTGACTTTGGGGGAGGTGAATAGTTAAGCACGCTCAAGTTTTGTTTTTTTGTCTTATTTCTTGTTTGTTTCACAATAAAAAAATATTTTGCATCTTCAAAGTTGTATGCATGTTGTGTAAATCAAATGATACAACCCCCCCAAAAAAATTCCAGGTTGTAAGGCAAAAAAATAGGAAAAATGCCAAGGGGGGTGAATACTTTCGCAAGCCACTGTATAAGCAATGTTTTTGTGGGCTGATCCATGCTCGCCTAGAAAAATGGTACTGGTGCTTGGTAGGCTACAGAGACTGATCGATTTTATTTCAGGCGTCTCTTAACCTGTCTCTTGCCTGTCTCTCCGCATCCACCTCTCTATGAAGCGTTTCGGCACGGTCCTCCGCATCATCAGCTTGTTGCTGCAATGTCTGAATTTTCCTTTTCGCGGCTTCAATAGATGTCATAACAACCACTGCAAATGTATCTATGTAACAATTATATTCAACAGGAAAAGCTGCAATGAATGCGATGTTGTCGTGTTGCCTTTAGCGCTATAGCGGTACCTTGAGATTGTCACGCCATTTGTAACCAGTATCCAAATGATTAATGTAACAATAAATATATAAAATGTATTTATTTTATGTAAGCCTAAACGATCTTGGTAATATTGCGACCTGCTTGCACTCTGCTGCCTGCTTCAGCTGATGCGTTTTCGGAATTCAGTGCATAGGGTAAAAAGTTACATTCCTTTTCAAATGATGTCACAGGCCGGTCACAATTAATAGCGGCAGTCTATAAATAATGTTATTCCACTTCTTCTTCATTGAGGTTTAACGGCGGTTGGCATTCAGTAAATGTTGCATTACCGCCACCTACTAGACTGGAGTATAACTCCCTTATACTTTGCTTTAAAAAATAAAAAATTCAACAAATACCCTATAACTACCATACTCATACCATACAACAAATAACAATAACTACCATACTCCACTATTTAAATATATTTATTCCTACTTCAGAACAACAGCCTGAAAGGATGGGACATCACCACTTAACACACCCTGTAACTCTTCGGATGTCAAGTCTCGCAAACCTAAATACCTCTCTGCAGCTGCCACCACAACCTCTATTTTCTGCGACTTACGTTCCATCCCTGCAGTGCAGTTGATAACCATTGCTATAAATGCCAAAAATCCAATCTTACTGAAACATATATCACTTGTTGGTTTATCCCTCTGTACTGGTACATATCTACTACTCACACCATTCCTCTCAGGATCCCTCCCCCTTGACCCATCTTCCTCTATTTTCTTCACTGCCTCAGCATATGACAACTTCTACACTACTCTAACCCTGGAAACCTCAACCTGCCTCTCTCGCACCGGACATTTCGGATCCCCAGCACCATGGGCACCCCTACAATTAACAAATACCACTACTTTCCCCAATGCTACACATTCCTTTGTCTCATGCCCTTCTGCACACTTCTCACACCTAGGAACCTCCCTCCTACACACTGCTGCCACATGCCCATAAGCTTGACACCTGTAACAACGTAATATATTCGGCACAAAAGCTCGTACCGGATAACTTATATATCTTAACATGACTTTGTCGGGGAAAGACTCAACATCCAAACTCAAAAGAACAGACAATGACTCTTCTGTTTCTCCACTCACGCCACCCTGTCTGCATCGCACCAAACGACGAGCATCACCAACACCGGGAATCTTCCCCTTCAGTTGGTCCGCTTTCACATTTACCGCTACCCCAGTAATCACGCCTTTCATTGGCGCCCTTTTCTTGAGAGCAAAACAATTCACATTTCTTGCCCCCATTCGTTTAACACGGAGCGCCTGCTCCCTCTGACCAGCAGAAACACAAACAATTATCACTAGACCACTTCTGGTTACCCTCACCGATTTCACAGCACCCAACTCTGTTTTCACCCACCCTGAAACCACAAATGGATCCACTTTTTCCAAAAACGTCACTCCTACTGTCACAGACTTATCTTCATCCTGACCCTCGGTGCAAACCTCGGGCTCCGAGAACTTCACCACACCTACCAACTCCAATACTTTGCCCTCATTCACTTCCATTTCTCCTCCTGTCTTCAACTCACTCTGTTTACACTTTCTACCATTCTTCTTTAACAAACCTTCTCCCTTTTTCCCGCCATTTTCAACTGACTGAAGCTCACCCTCTTCCTCCCTTTCTCTCTTAGACCTCCTCTGCCTCTCTTTTCCCCTCTATTCCTCCTCCGTATTCCAAGTATAACTCTCCTTATGATAATACTGCACTTCTCCTGACATACATCTAGTTCTTGCCTTGTCTAGAGACGACATTTCTCCTCCGACTCCCCCCACTCTTCCAATTTCCCCCATGTCCAATCAATGTTATTCCACCTTTGAAGGATTTCTCAATGCTGTATGTCCATAACATGTAATTTGCCTCCAGTTTGGGGGTGACAGATGTTAATAATTGAGTGGTCTTAGTTGACTGCCTTTTCCAATAATGGCAGACCTCTAAGTTAAAGGGCTTGATAAGAGGACTGATTCTTAGAGCAAATGTTCAATATTATCTTCAATGAAGGAAACACATTGGACATGCCATTGAATACATCCACAATGTTAGAAGTGAGGAATGATGGCTAAGAACTAAACACATGAGATCACTTTTGGGTGGGGTATGATATTTGTGCGTCTGTAACTTACAAAAGAAGTGACTCCAAAATGACACAATAGATTATTTACCATTCAAATCAAACCTTATTTGTCACATGCGTCGAATACAACAGGTGTAGACCTTACAGTGAAATGCTTAATTACAAGCCCTTAACCAACAACGCAGTTCAAGAAAGAGTTAAGGAAATATTTACCAAATAAACTAAAGTAAAAAATAATAACAATAACAATAATGAGGCTGTATACAGGGGGTACCGGTACCGAGTCAATGTGCGGGGGTACAGGTTAGTCGAGGTAATTTGTACATGTAGGTAGGGGTAAAGTGACTATGCATAGATAATAGACAGCGGGTAGCAGCAGTGTGAAAACAAATAGAGGGGGTGGGGCAATGTAAATGGTCCGGGTGTCCATTTGATTAATTGTTCAGCAGTCTTATGGCTTGGGGGTAGAAGCTGTTAAGGAGACTTTTGGTCCTAGACTTGACCCTCCTGTACCGCTTGCCGTGCGGTAGCAGAGAGAACAGTCTATGACTTGGGTGACTGGAGTCTTTGACAATTCTTTGGGCATTCCTCTGACACCGCCTAGTACCTACAGTACCAGTCAAAAGTTTGGACACACCTGCTCATTCAAGGGTTTTTCTTTATATTTACTATTTTCTAAATTGTAGAATAATAGTGAAGACATCAAAACTATGAAATAACACATATGGAATGATGTAGTAACCAAAAAAAGTGTTAAACAAATCAAAATACATTTGAGATTCTTCAAATAGCCACCCTTTGCCTTGATGACAGCTTTGCACACTCTTGGCATTCTCTCAACCAGCTTCAAGAGATAGTCACCTGGAATTACATTTTACATTTTAGTCATTTAGCAGACACTCTTATCCAGAGCGACTTACAGTTAGTGAGTGCATACATTATTTTTATTTTTCATTCTGGCCCCCCGTGGGAATCGAACCCACAACCCTGGCGTTGCAAATGCCATGCTCTACCAACTGCCTGAGACCACTGCACCACTCAGGATGTATGCATTTCAATTAACAGGTGTGCCTTCTTAAAAGTTAATGTGTGGAATTTCTTTCCTTCTTAATGTGTTTGAGCCAATCAGTTGTGTTGTGACAAGGTTAGGGGGTATACAGAAGATAGCCCTATTTGGTAAAAGACCAAGTCCATATTATGGCAAGAACAGCTCAAATAAGCAAAGAGAAATGACAGTCCATCATAACTTTAAGACATGAAGGTCAGTCAATACGGAACATTTCAAGAACTTTGAACGTTTCTTCAAGTGCAGTCGCAAAAACCATCAAGCGGTATGATGAAACTGGCTCTCATGAGGACCGCCACAGGAATGGAAGAACCAGAGATACCTCTGCTGCAGAGGATAAGTTTAATAGAGTTACCAGTTTCAGATATTTTCAGATATTGTAGCCCAAATAAATGCTTTGCAGAGTTCAAGTAACATACACCTCTTAACATCAACTGTTCAGAGGGGACTGCGTGAATCAGGCCTTCATGGTCGAATTGCTGCAAAGAAACCATTACTAAAGGACATCAATAAGAAAAAGAGACCTGCTTGGGTCTGGAGTCCAAATTGGAGATTTTTGGTTCCAAGTGCAGTGTCTTTGTGAGACGTGGTGTTGTTGAACGGATGATCTCCGCATGTGTATTTCCCACTGTAAAGCATGGAGGAGGAGGTGTTATGGTGTGGGGGTGCTTTGCTGGTGACACTGTCTGTGATTTATTTAGAATTCAAGGCACACTTAAACAGCATGGCTACCACTGCATTCTGCAGCGTTATGCCATACCATCTGGTTTGGGCTTAGTGGGACTATCATTTGACCACTTCTGTATTGTGTGAGTCACTGGTACTTCCTGCTTTAGTTTTTGCTTGTAAGCAGGAATCAGAAATATATAATTATTGTCAGATTTGCCAAATGGAGGGCGAGGGAGACCTTTATATGCGTCTCTGTGTGTGGAGTGAAGGTGGTCTAGAGTTTTTTTTCCTCTGGTTGCACATGTGACATGCTGGTAGAAAGTAGGTTAAACGGATTTAAGGTTTGCCTGCATTAAAGTCCCTGGCCACTAGGAGCGCCACTTCTGGATGAGCATTTTCTTGTTTGCTTATGACCTTATATGGCTTGTTGAGTGCGGTCTTAGTGCCAGCATCGGTTTGTGGTGGTAAATAGATGGCTACGGATAATATGGATGAGAACTCTCTTGGTAGATAGTGTGGTCTACAGCTTATCATAAGGTACTCTACCTCGAGACTTCTTTAATATTAGACATCGGGCACCAGCTGTTATTGACAAATAGACACACACCCCCGCCCCTCGTCTTACCAGACGTAGCTTCTGTCCTGCCGATGCATGGAAAATCCTGCCAGCTCTATATTTTCCATGTCGTCATTCAGCCACGACTCAGTGAAACATAAGATATTACATTTTTAATGTCCCGTTGGTAGAATATTCTTGATCGTAGATCATCCATTTTGTTTTCCAATGATTGCACGTTGGCCAATAGAACGGATGGTAGTGGAGGTTTACTCACTCGCCTATGAATTCTCAGAAGGCAGCCCGACCTCCGCCCCCTCTTTCTCCGTCTTTTCTTCACATAAATGATGGGGATTTGGGCCCGTTCCCGAGAAAGCAGTATATCCTTCGCATCGGACACTTTAAAGAAAACATCTTTGTCCAGTGTGAGGTGAGTAATCGCTGTTCTGTAGTCCAGAAGTTATTTTCGGTCATAAGAGACGGTAGCAGCAACATTATGTACACAATAAGTTAAAAAATAAGTTACAAACAATGCGAGAAAACTAACAAAATAGCACAGTTGGTTAAGAGCCTGTAAAAACGGCAGCCATCCCCTCCGGCGCCATTATATTAATTTCTATTGTGAACAAAATAACTGAAACACAACCAAAACAGCAAATGCATCCAACAAGTTTGTAGAGTCACAAGCTTTATGTAATCATTGCATGCTAGGAATATGGGTCCAAGTATTACACTTGACTACTCCCCCTATGTACAAAAATATCTGTAATTTTGAAACGGTTCGCCCGTTATGGATGAAAATATCCTAAAATGAAAGCTGACAGCCTGTAATTTAACCTTATAGTCATTGTATCATTTGAAATCCAAAGTGCTGGAGTACAGAGCCAAAACAACCAAAAATATGTCACTGTCCCAATTCTTTTGGAGCTCACTGTACACCAGCAACTGAATATTTACTTAACGTTTACTACCGCTGCTAGGGAATGATCGGGCCTAAAGTCCTATCCGGCTACAAATACGGCCTAAAGGTTGCCTGCAGTGTACTGTATTTTATGTATTACTGCCTGGCACTATGTTGACACATGAGACTGGCATTTGACCAGAGTCAAGCAAAGTGGGGACCAGAGAACACAGCAATCAAAGAAACTCAAACCAAATCAAACTGGGAGTTGTTCAAATTCATTAATATGCACGACATTCACTCCAAGGTGCTGACAAGCTTGATGATGTGTTTACTGAATCTGATACAGGTCGAGGTTTGGCACTTTCTCTGCTGCAGCTGTCGACAGCAAGGCGCTTGCTCAGTGGCGTTCCTTCTGGAGTTGATGGGAATGGCAGGAGAGGAGGGAAAGGGACTTGGGGATAATATCTCCTTTTCCTGAAGTGTACACTACTCAAACAAAAATGATGCCAACGGAGAAGGGCGACATCTTACCAGTTCCAAACCAACTTTGCTATATAGTGACTTTTATCGTGTTTATCTTAATTATTTTTTTACAGAAAGTTCATACTATTTTCACATATGACCACCAAGCACTTCTGGACATCAGATCGACAGTTACTAACCTCAATTTCGACTTCAAATATGACTTTAACTCCGACTTAGTTGTTCCACTGTTCATACCCTATTCCTTTGTTTCAGGGGCTACCAAAACATCACAGGAGTAGATGCGTGAAATTGTCCTGGTGAAATTGAGGCAAAGAGAAAATTGAACGCTGCTCCCCTCCGTTCTATTGGCAAATGTCCAGTCACTCAAGAATAAGATGGATGAGCTTTGTTCGAGAGTCTGCTGTCAGAGAGACTTGAAAAGCTGCAATATTATATGTCTTACTGAAATGTGGCTGGATAATGACGCTATGCACGTAGTACTCTGTGGATTCTCCATGCAGTGGCAGGATCGTACAGCAGCTTAGACGAAGTCGAAAGGAGGTGGAGTTAAAAAATAAATAAATAAATAACTGGTGTGCTGCTTCAAGTGTGAAGGAAATCTCAAGCTTTTGTTCACCTGATACAGAACACCTCATGGTAAGCTGCAGACCCTTTTATCTACCAAGAGAGTTCTCATCTTTAATCATCACGGCTGTCTACATCCCGCCCCTAGCCAACACCACTCTGGCACTCAACGAACTGTATGGGGCCATAAACAAACAAGAAACTGCTCACCCAGAGGCAGCGTTTCTAGTGGGCGGAGACTTTAATGCGGGGAGACTTAAAACCGTCCTACCTCACTTCTACCAAGGCATCTCCTGCACCACTAGGGGTGCTAAAACTCTAGACCACTTTTATTCTATCTACAGAAACGCATAAAAGGCCCTCCCTCGTCCTCCCTTCGGCAAATCTGACCATGACTCCATTCTCCTGCTTCCTGTTTACAAACAAAAGCTCAAACAGGAAGTACCAGTGATGCACTCAATACGGAAGTGGTCGAATGAAGCAGATGCGCGGCTACAAGACAGTTTTGCTAGTACAGACTGGGATATGTTCCAGGATACATCCGATAGCATTGAGGAGTTTACCACAACAGTCACGGGCTTCATCAATAAGTGCATAGACAATGTCATCCTCACAGTGACTATAAGAATGTATCCAAACCAAAAACCATGAATTACAGGCGATATCCACGCTGGGCTAAAGGCTAGAGCTACCACTTACAAGGAATAGGACACGGACATGGATGCATACAAGAAAGCCCGCTATGGCCTCCGACGAGACAAACATGCAAAAGGACAATATAGGATAAAGGTCTAATCCTATTACACCGGCGCTTACGCTCGTCATATGTGGCAGGGCTTACAGACGATAACAGATTACAAAGGGAAACCCAGCCATGAGTTGCCCAGCGATGCAGAACTCCCAACCAAGCTAAATGCCTTTTATGCTCGCTTCGAGGAATATCACCTTGTGTGAAAGCCCCTTCTTTTCCGGAAGACTGTGTGATCTCGCTCTCCGTGGCTGATGTGAGCAAAATGTTTAAATAGGTTAACAGTCATACAGTATGAAAAATGTATGCACTCACTAAAAACTGTAAGTTGCTCTGGATAAGAGCGTCTGCTAAATGACTAAAAATGTAAATATAAAAAAATACGGCATACCAGGGCCCATTCTCAAAGCAGACCAGCTGGTAAGTGTCTTCACAGACATTTTCAATCTATCCTTGTCCCAGTCTGTAATCCCAACATGTTTCAAGCTGACCACCATTGTCGCTGTTCCCAAGAACAGTACTACAGGACTATCACCCTGTAGTACTCACATCTGTAATTATGAAGTGCTTTGAAAGGCTGGTCATGACACACATCAACACAATCATCCCAGACAACCTAGAGCCACTCCGATTCGCATACCGCCCTAACAGATGACACAATCTCAATTGCACTTCACACTGCCCTTTCCCACTTGGAGAAGAGGGGAAATAACTGTGAGAATGATGTTCGTAGACTACAGGTCAGCGTTCAACACCATAGTCCCCTCCAAGCTCATCACCAAGCTAGGGAACCTGGGACTGAACCCCTCCCTCTGCAACTGGATCCTGGACTTCTTGACCGGCCGGCCTCAGGTGGTGAGGGTAGGCAACAACACCTCCGACACGCTGGCCCTCATCACGGGGGCGCCTCAGGGGTGTGATACTCTTCTGATACTATTTTATTGGGAAGGGCTTGTAAGCAGGCATTTCACGGTAAAGTCTACACCAGTTGTTTTCGGCGCATGTGACAAATAAAATGTTATTTGACTTCCCAGAAATCTAAAACCATTAGACTGGTGTAGGCATGGGCTAGTGGGAGTTTCCACCATATTTCTTATACTATTTCCTTTCAAATCAGTGAACTGCAATAATTGGGAGGTTTGACGGACAGACGCATACTGCCAGTACTGTACAGCACAGGTTTGTCACACCAGGGGGAGACAGTGTGGCCCAAGGGCCTGATAGGATGCTAATTTATGGCCCTATAAACATTTAGCTGTGTATACTTTTACATAGTATAACATTAAGTATGCTGAAATGACAGCAGTGGTGAAATGGTGAAAATATATGGCGCAAGGATCTTCGCATCCTTGATGAAAAAATGTCTAAATGAAAATGAAGTGTTTGATTACCAGGTGAATTTGTGGCAATACCTTGGGGGGAAAAGATGCTTCAGCCATAACATATGCTGATTATTATTATCTAAATTACCTGTAGTGATAAACCAGGAGGAGCAAATAATGTAGCAGTCTCTTGAGTCAGTTGCTCTTGTCTGAGCACTGCACTGATACATTGCCTTCAAAGCACTACCATACTTGTAACTGGAGTGTGTATATGGTGTGTGTGTTTGTGTGTGTGTATGCTTTGATGTCACCATGGTCATAGTGAACCCTAGTATTTCCCTGCGTCACTCACGTCTGTGGCCTTCTTCTCGGCCTGTTCCAGCTTCTCCTGGGCGTCCTTCAGCAGCTCAGAGTATTTATCCAACTCATCCTCCACTCACTTGAGCTTCTTCTGCAGGGCCAGCAACTCTTCTTCCAGCTAGGGGACACACAGACACACACACACACAATGTTAGAGGACCAATCAATTTGGTCTATAGGGTTGCTAAAGCATCAAAGCCTCAGAATCAAATACAATAAGATACATAACCGATTTATATCAAACATATTCAATCTACTGTATTCTGCCAAGCCTGAAACCCCACACACTGTATAATATCAGACCTACAATTATGTCCCCATGAAGAATGTAATTCTTCAATTACATCTGACGGATTCTACCGGTCTTTTGGGCTCCAGCTATGTGAGGCATCGGGGCTTCAGGGTTACAAATAGCCCGGGAGCCATTCTAATCCCAGTGCTGCCGATCCATGTGGTTTCGGGCTTGAATTTTCTGAGCCCACACCCAGCCTTGACCCCTTTTTCTTTGTGGAACAGCAATTAGAAGAAGGTGAGGGTCTTAAAAGAGCCCCATGGAAATAGACATGCCACCGTCAAGGCTGCGACAAAGAGAAATGACGGTGCTGGAATAGGAATAGCCCAATGTGTGCTTACATGTTACATTTACATCATTTAGCAGATGCTCTTATCCAGAGCGACTTACAAATTGGTGCATTCACCTTATGATAGGCAGTGGGACAACCACTTTACAATTTATTTGTATATATATATATATATATATATATATATATACACACACACACACACACACACACACAGTGGGGAGAACAAGTATTTGATACACTGCCGATTTTGCAGGTTTTCCTACTTAGAAAGCATGTAGAGGTCTGTAATTTTTATCATAGGTACACTTCAACTGTGAGAGACGGAATCTAAAACAAAAATCCAGAAAATCACATTGTATGATTTTTAAGTAATTCATTTGCATTTTATTGCATGACATAAGTATTTGATCACCTACCAACCAGTAAGAATTCCGGCTCTCACAGACCTGTTAGTTTTTCTTTAAGAAGCCCTCCTGTTCTCCACTCATTACCTGTATTAACTGCACCTGTTTGAACTCGTTACCTGTATAAAAGACACCTGTCCACACACTCAATCAAACAGACTCCAACCTCTCCACAATGGCCAAGACCAGAGAGCTGTGTAAGGACATCAGGGATAAAATTGTAGACCTGCACAAGGCTGGGATGGGCTACAGGACAATAGGCAAGCAGCTTGGTGAGAAGAAAACAACTGTTGGTGCAATTATTAGAAAATGGAAGAAGTTCAAGATGACGGTCAAAAACCCTCAGTCTGGGGCTCCATGCAAGATCTCACCTCGTGGGGCATCAATGATCATGAGGAAGGTGAGGGATCAGCCCAGAACTACACGGCAGGACCTGGTCAATGACCTGAAGAGAGCTGGGACCACAGTCTCAAAGAAAAACATTAGTAACACACTACGCCGTCATGGATTAAAATCCTGCAGCACACGCAAGGTCCCCCTGCTCAAGCCAGCGCATGTCGAGGCCCGTCTGAAGTTTGCCAATGACCATCTGGATGATACAGAGGAGGAATGGGAGAAGGTCATGTGGTCTGATGAGACAAAAATAGAGCTTTTTGTTCTAAACTCCACTCGCCATGTTTGGAGGAAGAAGAAGGATGAGTACAACCCCAAGAACACCATCCCAACCTTGAAGCATGGAGGTTGAAACATCATTCTTTGGGGATGCTTTTCTGCAAAGGGGACAGAACGACTGCACCGTATTGAGGGGAGAATGGATGGGGCCATGTATCACGAGATCTTGGCCAACAACCTCCTTCCCTCAGTAAGAGCATTGAAGATGGGTCGTGGCTGGGTCTTCCAGCATGACAACGACACGAAACACATAGCCAGGGCAACTAAGGAGTGGCTCCGTAAGAAGCATCTCAAGGTCCTGGAGTGGCCTAGCCAGTCTCCAGACCTGAATCCAATAGAACATCTTTGGAGGGAGCTGAAAGTCCGTATTGCCCAGCGACAGCCCCGAAACCTGAAGGATCTGGAGAAGGTCTGTATGGAGGAGTGGGCCAAAATCCCTGCTGCAGTGTGTGCAAACCTGGTCAAAACCTACAGGAAACGTATGATCTCTGTAATTGCAAACAAAGGTTTCTGTTAAATTAATTACTTAAAAATCATACAATGTGATTTTCTGGATTTTTGTTTTAGATTCCGTCTCTCACAGTTGAAGTGTACCTATGATAAAAAATTACAGACCTCTACATTCTTTGTAAGTAGGACAATCTGCAAAATTGGCAGTGTATCAAATACTTGTTCTCCCCACTGTAGATATACACATATTTTTTTATTTATTAATTAATGTATAAAAAAATGTGGGGGGTGGGGTAGAAGGATTACTTTTATACTATCCCAGGTATTCCTTAAAGAGGTAGGGTTTCAAGTGCCTCCGGAAGGTGGTCAGTGACTCCGCTGACCTGGCGTCGTGAGGGAGCTTGTTCCACCATTGCTCTTCTAGGAACAAAGATGTATTAGGGAATACTACTATTCACAGAGAGGCTCCATATGGCTGAAGCTGACCAAGTCAATTAAACAGGATAGATTAATAGAATGGTAAGTGTAGACGGCAACAAAAGCTGAAGCGATTAGACCATTAGCTATTTGCCGCCACGGAAGCAAATGTTCTCCATGGTATCACAAACACACACCAGGGGGATAGACAAATCTTCAAGGAAGGGTGGTTCCATTCCAAGCCAATGGTGGCTTTCATTACTTGGGGACTAAACGGAAAGAGAGGACTCACATAACATAATGGGTAATGTAAGTCAAGGACAGAGTATTAATAACTATCCCCCGAGCCTTGAAAAATGGCAAGTGTGAAGAAATAATAAACAAAGTAACCTGAATCTACAGTGAGGGAAAAAAGTATTTGATCCCCTGCTGATTTTGTACGTTTGCCCACTGACAAAGAAATGATCAGTCTATAATTTTAATGGTAGGTTTATTTGAACAGTGAGAGACAGAATAACAACAAAAAAATCCAGAAAAACGCATGTCAAAAATGTTATAAATTGATTTGCATTTTAATGAGGGAAATAAGTAATTGACCCCTTTGCAAAACATGACTTAGTACTTGGTGGCAAAACACTTGTTGGCAATCACAGAGGTCAGACGTTTCTTGTAGTTGGCCATCAGGTTTGCAAACAGCTCGGGAGGGATTTTGTCCCACTCCTCTTTGCAGATCTTCTCCAAGTCATTAAAGTTTAGAGGCTGACGTTTGGCAACTCGAACCTTCAGCTCCCTCCACAGATTTTCTATGGGATTAAGGTCTGGAGACTGGCTAGGCCACTCCAGGACCTTAATGTGCTTCTTCTTGCGCCACTCCTTTGTTGCCTTGGCCGTGTGTTTTGGGTCATTGTCATGCTGGAATACCCATCCACGACCCATTTTCAATGCCCTGGCTGAGGGAAGGAGGTTCTCATCCAAGATTTGACGGTACATTGACGGTCCTGTCCCCTTAGCAGAAAAACACCCCCAAAGCATAATGTTTCCACCTCCATGTTTGACGGTGGGGATGGTGTTCTTGGGGTCATAGGCAGCATTCTTCCTCCTCCAAACACGGCGAGTTGAGTGGATGCCAAAGAGCTCCATTTTGGTCTCATCTGACCACAACACTTTTACCCAGTTCTACTCTAAATCATTCAGATGTTCATTGGCAAACTTCAGACGGGACTGTATGTGTTTTCTTGAGCAGGGGGACATTGCGGGCGCTGCAGGATTTCAGTCCTTCACGGCGTAGTGTGTTACCAATTGTTTTCTTGGTGACTATGGTCCCAGCTGCCTTGAGATCATTGACAAGATCCTCCCGTGTAGTTCTGGGCTGATTCCTCACCGTTCTCATGATCATTGCAACTCGACGAGGTGAGATCTTGCATGGAGCCCCAGGCCGAGGGAGATTGACAGTCTTTTGTGTTTCTTCCATTTGCGAATAATCGCACCAACTGTTGTCACCTTTTCACCAAGCTGCTTGCCGGTGGTCTTTAAGAGTGTGCTCCTAATCTCAGCTCGTTACCTGTATAAAAGACACCTGGGAGACAGAAATCTTTCGGATTGAGAGGGGGTCAAATAATTATTTCCCTCATTAAAATGCAAATCAATTTATAACATTTTTGACATGCGTTTTTCTGGATTTTTTTGTTGTTATTCTGTCTCTCAATGTTCAAATAAACCTACCATTAAAATTAGAGACTGATCGTTTCTTTGTCAGTGGGAAAACATACAAAATCAGCTGGGGATCAAATACTTTTTTCCCTCACTGTATTTGATACATTACATGTAACTATAAGCTCAAGCTATTTTCTATTCAGGAAGAGGATCCGCTCCAAATCTCCATCATGAAGGTATAAAGAAGCTTCAAAACAGGAAAAAGGGGGTAGGCTACAGTAGAATGAGATGGTTGCTCTTCTCTTGTACAGGTCTAGGTTTTGGCTGCACATTCAACTTTTGCCAAATCTAAAAACCTATGGTAAGGCTGATTTCATGCAAGTGTGCTGCTCGGAAGGTGCATATGTGTTCAATGATCAACCAAATTTTCATTCAAAATGTTCAAGACAAAACAGGAGTATCCCTTTCTTGTTCCCATGTGTGATGGTAGGGAGTAACCAATGTCCAAAGGTAGATAAGATAATTAAACTGTGAGGAGGGCTAAGCTGCTATGTAGCCATAATGTCAACATCATAGATAGACCATGGGAATCAGCTGAGAGGGAGACCATGAAGGGCTCGGGCCAAAATGTGACTGATTCTGAGCTGGCGTTGAATCCAAAATGACGAGTGTCTTCTGTCATTCCATCCCGGTCTTGATTTTCCAAAAAGAAAAGTGGTAGGACGCGAGAAGGTTGATACTCAAGCACCTTCAATTCTGTCAATTTCCTGAAGGTTAGCTAACACTTGCATAGTGCAGAATCGGACCACTTTTTTTTAAACCCGTTTTTCTCCCCATTTTCATGATATCCAATTGGTAGTTACAGTCTTGTCCCATCGCTGCAACTCCCGTACGGACTCGGGAGAGGCAAAGGTCGAGAGCCATGCGTCCTCCAAAAACAAGACCCTGCCAAATCACACTGCTTCTTGACACATTGCTCGCTTAACCCAGAAGCCAGCCGCACCAATGTGTCGGAGGAAACACTGTACAACTGGCGACCGAAGTCAGCGTGCATGCTCCCGGCCCGCCACAAGGAGTCGTTAGAGCTCGATGGGACAAGGACATCCCGGCCGGCCAAACCCTCCCCTAACTGGCCCAATTGTGCGCCGCCTCATGGGTCTCCCGGTCGTGGCCGGCTGCGACACAGCCCGGGATCGAACCCGGGTCTGTAGTGACGCCTCTCGGGAGGCCTGCAATTTTAACATGTTGCGAGTGCCTTCTATGGTTAGATGATGACAGAAGATGAGAGATGACAGTGGAGATATGATCATTGGGAAGACTGGTATGCTCAGATTCCTTGATTGTGTCAATACTGACAATTTTGGTTTGACATTTCAAAATGAACCTCTGTCATAATCTACTGCTTTGTCTAAGAGAAAGAACTCATCTGGAAACATCAAAATACCCCCCTCAAAGTGCATGTTATGGCAATGATGTCATGATTCTATGTCAAGGGCTATCCCCTAAACTGTAGATTTACAGTCACCTATGGGGTTGCTGGTGGCATGTCACTCATTCACACTGGGCTTCATTAGCTTCTTAGTATGTACTCCTTAGGTCAGCTTGTGCCCCTCATCAATGTGCTTCGACTCAGGGAATTTAACACAGCCCATAATAACCTCAAACTGGCTGGGCCAATGGTGTGATCTGTCTGTGATATCTAATAAATTCAGCCAGCACATCACTCTGATGCCTACTGTACCCATGAAACACTGTTGAAGAGACTATAAGCCCTTTTATTAGTCATACTTGCAAAAGTCTGAAGTAGCCAACTGTATGAAGTAGCTTACCGATAACTTAACAAAAGGATATTTAGATGCCATTATTTAGAACACACCCTTACCTATCTTCCACATGTTGGACATGTCTTACTTTGTGTTTCGGGGTAGAAACGACATACTTGAAATCGTAAATATATTATGTGCTCATCATGCAATAAAATTACTGACTGGGCTTTTATGTTTATTGCATATCGTAGATTGTACATGGATTAGGCCAACCATATATGGATGAAATACTGTCTGTCAATGACCAAACCACTTCATGGTTGACAGACATTGAAGGGAGCAGTAAAATCATTCAAATGAACAAATCAGTGTAAAATTAATTTGCTATTGGAATGAGATACAGTTGCCCCACTCCCTTTAAGCAATGAAAAGGCAGGGACTAAATCATCTTGATCATTATACTCCCATACCTGTTTCCATTTGTCCTCTGCCCCCTTTTTGTCTCCTGCTTGTTCTGCCCGATCAATAGAATTTTCCTTATCCAGTTTTAACATTTGCATTTTCTTCTTGATGGCTTCCATGGTTACTGTTGTTTTTTTCTCCTAATACCAGGCGAAAAGGGTTCAGAGTTGGTACTCTCGACGAATGTGCACGACTGTCACGGTCATTGAGAGACGGGTCAGACCAAGGTGCAGCGTGGTATGCGTACATGTTTATTAATACGAATAAACACTTGACAAAACAACAAAACGTGAAGCTCAAACAGTGGCTACAACACAACAAGCCAAACGCGAGTCAAGATCCCACAACTAAGGTAGGCAACCAGGCTACCTAAGTATGATCCCCAATCAGAGACAACGAGTGACAGTTGCCTCTGATTGGGAATCACACCCGGCCAAACATAGAAATCTCAAACTAGATCTACAACCTAGAAATACAATAACATAGAATTCAACAGAAACGCACACCCTGACCCCACCAACAAGAGTTCTCTCGATCAGGGCGTGACAGTACCCCCACCCCCAAAAGTGCGTACTCCGGCCGCACCAACCTGACTCATTAGGGGAGGGTCCGGGTGGGCACTCAGTCTCGGAGGCGGCTCCGACTCCGGGCGTGACGACCTCTCCCTCTCTGCCTCCTCGTTACACCCCTGGTCTGGTCTGGATCTTGGCGCGATGCTTCCCCTCTCCTTCCTCCCACGATGCACCAAGCCCTGTCTGGACCCTGGTGTGGGAGACCCCGAACCTGGAGAGAGGCTGACGTCTGGGCCTGGATCGGCAATCCTCCCGCGATGCACCAAGCCCTGTCTGGACCCTGGTGTGGGAGACCCCGATCCTGGAGAGGGGCTGACTTCTGGGTCTGGAGTGAAGCAGCTGACCGGGGCTGGACTAGGCACCGGTAGAGCGGATTGCCCTGGCACTGGAATGGAGCCGTTGACCGGAGCTGAAGTAGGCACCGGTGGAGCGGACTTCCCTGGCTCCGGAGTGGAGCCGCAGACCGGAGCTGGACTGGACCCCAGTGGAGCGTGCTGCTCTGGCTCCGGAGTGGATCCGCTGACCGGAGCTGGACTAAGCACCGGTGGAGCGGACTGCTCTGGCTCCTGAGTGGATCCGCTGACCGGAGCTGGACTAGACACCGGTGGAGTGGACTGCTCTTGCTCTGGAGTGGATCCGCTGACCGGAGCTGGACTGGGCACTGATGGAGCGGACTGCTCTGGCACTGGACTGGAGCAGCTGACCGGGGCTGGACTAGGCACCGGTAGAGCGGATTGCCCTGGCACTGGAATTGAGCCGCTGACCGGAGCGGGACTGGCACCGGTGGAGCGGATTGCTCTCGCTCCGGAGTGGAGCCGCTGACTGGAGCTGGACTGGGAACACGCACCACTGGTCTGGTGCGAGGGGCAAGCACGGGTCGTGCCGGACTGGAGACACGCACCACTGGTTTGGTGCGAGGAGCAGGCACGGGCTGTGCCGGACTGGATACACGCACCAATAGTTTGGTGCGGGGAGCAGGTACGGGCCGTACTGGACTGGATATGCGCACCACTGGTTTGGTGCGGGGAGCAGGTACGGGCCGTACTGGACTGGATACGCGCACCACTGGTTTGGTGCGAGGAGCTGGCACAGGCCGTACCGGGCTGTGGAGGCGCACTGGAGGTCTGGAGCTTAGAGCTGGCACAACCCGTCCTGGCTGGATGCCCACTTTCGCACGGCACATGCGGGGCGCTGGCACAGGACACACTGGGCTGTGAAGGTGCACTGGCGACCCAGTGCGTAGGACTGTCGCAGGGTATACTGGACCGTGGAGGCGCACTGGAGACCAGGAGCATTGAGCCGGCACAATCCGTCCTGGCTGGATGCCCACTTTCGCACGGCACGTGCGGAGCGCTTGCACAGGACGCACTGGGCTGTGAATGCGCACTGGCTTCACAGTGTGTATCTCTGCATACCTTGGTTCCTCAATGAACACACGCTCCTTTTGTTGCCTGACCAGCTCCTCTCTCCGTGCCTCCACTACTTCCTTCTCCCTACGGGCCTCCTGCAGCGCCTCCTCTTTAAGGGAGCTCTCCTGCTCTATTCTCCCTATCAGCCCCCGTAATGTGGTGGCCTCCTCTCTTAAACTGTCGATCCGCAGGTCTTGGAGAACCTCTAAAATAGCGGCCTCCTCCTCTACAGTCAGCCCTTTCACGGCCTCCTGCTGCCTCGTCGTTCACGGCCTCCTGCTGCCCCCCCATTTTTTTTTATTGTGGCTGTTTCTCAGGCTTTCTTCGTGACCGAGTCCTTTCTCCTCTCCTGCCTGGGCTTCTTCCTTCGCCCAGGGTCCTCTACCAGCCAATATCTCCTCCCAAGTCCAAAATGTCTTTCCCACCTGTGTCCAAGGTGTCTGCTGCTCCTGGGCACGCTGCTTGGTCCTTGTTTGGTGGGATCTTCTGTCACGATCGTTGAGAGACGGGTCAGACCAAGGTGCAGCATGGTATGCGTACATGTTTATTAATACGAATAAACACTTTTTTTTTTTTTTTTTTTTTTTTTTGGGGGAATGGATCAGCTTAATATTGCAGATAGATTGTATCTTCTATCAATGTAATTGTCTGCATCACTTCCAATCCCCCATGTTTTTTATATATATATTCCCCTTTATTACTTTTCAACCCCACCATCCTTTCCCTACTTGGAGTAAATTAGTGAACAACAATGCCCAGGCCTCTACTTCCGGTCTATACTTACTATCTACACCTTATGGACAGAGTTAATTTTACAATAATTCTATTATATATATATTTTTTTTTTTTTTTGCTCCTGAACTTCTTCTACTCTCAACCTCTCCGATCATTTTCATGATGTCCATCCGGTTTGCTTCTATATGCCATATCTTTCTAACTGTGCTCTTTCCCAAAAGCTCCCAACATACAACCTGTATACGTATTATGGACACAGTATGCTTACATTATTAGCTATCTTTGTTATTATTTGTTGTTATTTGTTATTAGTCCCATCCTTCAACTCTATTCAATACCTCCCATCTATCTCTTAACACCATCCAGATAGGATTTCTATTTGCCATATATATTTCAACCGTACTGTGATGTTTTACAAAAGTTCTGAACCTTTCTATTCTCATTGCTTCTACAGATTGTGAATTAAAAATAAACATTTTTGCTAAAAGTATTATTATATTATTGATTGATTGACTATGACTTTTCAGATCACCCAGTAATGCTATCTGCAAGGTTAGTTCCAGGTAAATATTGCAATCCTTTAGCCATTCCTGGACCTGTGTCCAAAAACAAGCTACAAATGGACAGAACCAAAACAAATGATCTAATGATTTTGTCTCTTCACAGCAAAATCTGCAGAGCTGGGAAGATTGTATCCCCCATATAAATAACATTCTATTGGTAGCAAGAATTTTATATAATAATTTAAATTGAAAGATTCTAATTTTTGAATCCGGTGTCGTTTTGCGTGTCAGTTCATAAACACTATGCCATGGGATCGGTACGTCAAAGATCTCTTCCCAACTATTTTGCAATCTATATGGGACGGCTGTCAATCCTTTGGTCCTTAAGTGAAACTGATATACTTTTTTATTTATCACAGTTTTCCTTAACCAATTATGTTCTTTAATGCAAGGCCGACAGAAAAGTTCCCCTTCCACTTTCCTCTTCCACTTTTGCAGTAAGGCTGCAATTATTTGGTTGTAATTTTGGGTAGAGCAGACATTTCCATATGTTTTTGTTAGCTGCATGTGCGACATAACTCCACCAGTCCTACCGATGATATCATTTACGAAGATTATACCTTTTTTAAACATTCTGTCAAAAAATAAAGGTTTTTTGTCAATTAGTATATTTGAATTTAACCACAATATTTGTTGCATTATTTGTTCTGTCGTTTCTGGAGGATTCAATTGAAATTGCAACCAACTTTCTATGGCTTGTTTTAGAAATAGTGACATTTGGGAGATTATTTCCTTTTCAAATAACTGAAAGTGAGAGGTTGTAATCTGAATAAAGGGAAAAAGGCCTTTCTTG
The DNA here is from genome assembly GCF_020615455.1 of Coregonus clupeaformis. NCBI lineage: Eukaryota > Metazoa > Chordata > Actinopteri > Salmoniformes > Salmonidae > Coregonus > Coregonus clupeaformis. The sequence goes on along the minus strand of NC_059218.1, from coordinate 14,024,275 downwards.
AACATTGGGTGAGACAATCTTACTAATTTGCTTGAGAACCAGTTCGGATTTAAGTATAACTTTTGGATGACTGAAGATTTTAGTGATAGGTCTAATGCTTTAATATTTAATAATTTCTGTCCTCCGAATTCATATTCATTATATAAATATGCTCTTTTAATTTTGTCTGGCTTGCCGTTCCAAATAAAATTGAATATTTTTTTCTCATATAATTTAAAAAACTTTTTGCTAGGCGTAGGCAAGACCATATTCAAATAGGTAAACTGGGATAATACTAAAGAGTTAATCAGGGTGATTTTTCCACAAATTGACAGGTATTTTCCTTTCCATGGTAGTAAGATCTTATCTATTTTTGCTAACTTTCTATTAAAATTTATTGAAGTGAGATCATTTATTTCCTTTGGGATATGTATTCCGAGTATATCCACATCACCATCAGACCATTTTATTGGTAAACTACATGGTAATGTAAAAATTGTATTTTTTAGTGATCCAATACGTAATATAGTACATTTGTCATAATTTGGTTTTAATCCAGAATACGAATAAACACTTGACAAAATAACAAAACAACGAAACATGAAGCTCAAACAGTGGCTACAACACAACAAGCCAAACGCGAGTCAAGATCCCACAACTAAGGTAGGCAACCAACGAGCGACAGCTGCCTCTGATTGGGAATCACACCCGACCAAACATAGAAATCTCAAACTAGATCTACAACCTAGAAATACAATAACATAGAATTCAACAGAAACTCACACCCTGACCCAACGACACAGGAAAAGAACAAGAGTGACGCATTATTATTGGTTGTTTGACTGCGAGCATTTGATGAAATGCACACAGCATCATAACTTGATGAGTAGCAGGGCATTTATGAGCGCATCTGATGTAGGTGGTGGGCCCTAGCCGATCCCAGTCGAGGGAGGAGCTGATTTTCTATATATGACAGTAAAACATTCCTATGATTACTATAATAAAGTATATTCAACAGTATCTGCTTAGGCAAATTTGCCAAACTGCTAAACTTGGAACCAATCAGAACTCCCGTACATACCCCCCTTGTGATGAAGGCACGATGTAAACAAAGCCTCTTGTGAAAACGCGAGCTGCTGTCTGATGAAGAGGAACAGACCTAGCTCCCAAAGACTGAAAAAAAGATATATATCTGTTTTCGAGTGCACTTGAAATATGCAGCATGCAATACAAATTGTCTTGATCGTATGAAGAGGTAACTCCGTTGACCATTTAGCCAATTTATTCAAAGCTAGCCAATGTTACAGTTTGACTAGCCTAGCCAACTACTGTAAATGTCAATTAGTGTTTCATTAGCTATCTTTGTCAGTGAGTATATGTCTTATTTCAAGTAACTAGCTGCAGGCTTAAAACGGTTGTATAATGTGCACTGCAATAAGATGAACAGTTTGATTTCTAAACCAGATAAGTTCTCAAATAGCAGCTGCCTAAAACCATGGTGGGCTTGCATAATGTTGGACACACTGGAATATAAGGTACAGAGAATGATAAAGAGCCTATGTTTGAGTTTCAAATATTAAATGTTCAGTAAATGTGAGTATATTTAGGTGATTTAAATTATTACCTTTCCTACTAACCTTGCCAAAATCTTGCCAATCCATTCATTATTCTACTAACTATGACCGAGCACTCCCCATTCTCATCGACGGGGCTGGGCTGTAGTGGAGCAGGCTGAGAGCTTCAAGTTCCTTGGTGTCCACATCAACAACAAACTAACATGGTCCAAGCACACCAAGACAGTCGTGAAGAGGGCACGACAAAACCTATTCCCCCTAATTAGACTTAAAAGATTTGCCATGGGTCCTCAGATCCTCAAAAGGTTCTATAGCTGCACCATCGAGAGCATCCTGACTGGTTGCATCACTATCTGGTATGGCAACTGCTCGGCCTCCAACCACAAGGCACTACAGAGGGTAGTGCGTACGGCCCAGTACATCACTGGGAACAAGCTTCCTGCCATCCAGGACGGTGTCAGAGGAAGGCCCTAAAAACTGTCAAAGACTCCAGTCACCCAAGTCATAGACTGTTCTCTCTGCTACTGCACGGCAAGCAGTACCGGAGCGCCAAGTCTAGGTCCAAGAGGCTTCTAAACAGCTTCTACCCCCAAGCCATAAGACTCCTGAACATCTAATCAAATGGCTACCCAGACTATTTGCATTGCCCCCCACCCCTCTTTTACGCTGCTGCTACTCTCTGTTTATTATCTATGCATAGGCACTTTAATAACTCTAACTACATGTACATATTACCCCAATTACCTCGACTAACCGGTGCCCCCGCACATTGACTCGGTACCGGTACCCCCTTATTATAGCCTCGCTATAATTATTTGTAACTTTTATTTTGTATTATTTTATATTTCTTTTGGGGGGGGTATTCTTTCTTAAAACTGCATTGTTGGTTAAGGGCTTGTAAGTAAGCATTTCACTGTAAGGTCTACACCTGTTGTATTCGGCGCATGTGACAAATACAATTTGATTTGATTTGATTTGATTTTGTGAGAAATGTTTTCCATAATGTTTCTTTCACGCATATACATTTGAACAAATAGCAAAGGTGTCTCAGGCAGTATTTGAAGTATCGAAATATAGTGTAACCTACAAATCAATGTGCAGTGGAGGGCACAATCATACAATGTTGCAGTCCAGAAATGAGAGCTTTACGATCAATGCAAAAAGCATGGAGACACATGTTTCAGTATTCCCCATTCTCTCTAGGAGCATTTGTATGCCAAGACCCCATAGGTGTATCGAAAGGATCCCACCCTGGTCGCCAATGTACAGTTGAAGTCGGAAGTTTACGTACACTTAGGTTGGAGTCATTAAAACTTGTTTTTCAACCAATCCACAAATGTCTTGTTAACAAACTATAGTTTTGGCAAGTCGGTTATGTGCATGACACAAGTAATTTTTCCAAGAATTGTTTACAGACAGATTGTTTCACTTATAATTCACTGTATCACAATTCCAGTGGGTCAGAAGTTTACATACACTAAGTTGACTGTGCCTTTAAACAGCTTGGAAAATTCCAGAAAATGATGTCATGGCTTTGAAGCTTCTGATAGGCTAATTGACATCATTTGAGTCAATTGGAGGTGTACCTTTGGATGTATTTCAAGGCCTACCTTCAAACTCAGTGCCTCTTTGCTTGACATAATGGGAAAATCAAAAGAAATCAGCCAAGACCTCAGAAAACAAATTGTAGACCTCCACAAGTCTGGTTCATCCTTGGGAGCAATTTACAAACGCCTGAAGTTACCACGTTCATCTGTACAAACAATAGTACGCAAGTATAAACACCATGGGACCACACAGCCGTCATACCGCTCAGGAAGGAGAAGCGTTCTGTCTCCTAGAGATGAATGTACTTTGGTGCGAAAAGTGCAAATCAATCCCAGAAAAACAGCAAAGGACCTTGTGAAGATGCTGGAGAAAACAGGTACAAAAGTATCTATATCCACAGTAAAACAAGTTCTATATCGACATAACCTGAAAGGCCACTCAGCAAGGAAGAAGCCACTGCTCCAAAACCGCCATAAAAAAGCCAGACTACGGTTTGCAACTGTACATATGGACAAAGATCGTACTTTTTGGAGAAATGTCCTCTGGTCTGATGAAACAAAAATAGAACTGTTTGGCCATAATGACCATATGTTTGGAGGGAAAAGTTGTTGTGCTGAAAACTGTTGTGCTGGTCCTCAACTGGCAGCTTCATTAAATAGTACCCGCAAAACAAGTCTCAACGTCAACAGTGAAGAGGCGACTCTGGGATGCTGACCTTCTAGGCAGAGTTGCAAAGAAAAAGCCATATCTCAGACTGGCCAATAAAAATTAAATATTAAGATGGGCAGTCTGAGATATGGCTTTATCTTTGCAACTCTGCCTAGAAGGTCAGCATCCCGTTGCCGCCTCTTCACTGTTGAACAAGAATAGACTGACGAGTTTCAAAATAAAGTTATTTGTTTCCGGCCATTTTGAGCCTGTAATCGAACCCACAATTGCTGATTTTATTTTTATTTATTTTTATTTCACCTTTATTTAACCAGGTAAGCCAGTTGAGAACAAGTTCTCATTTACAACTGCGACCTGGCCAAGCTACAATAGAGGGACTGATAGAAGCAGGAGTACTGGTTAAAACTCAGAGTGACTGTAATACACCACTGCTACCAGTACTTAAAGCAGACAAACAAAAATGGAGGCTTGTCCACAACCTGAGAACGGTTAACGAGGTCATGCAGGACTACCAAAAACTTTATTTTTATGAATTTATTCATACTATTGCATCCTTCCACAAAATATAGTCCCGACACAAATCTAGGCTACCCAAGCCTCCTGGTCGTTCGTTCTATCGGTTCGGTTGCCAGAGACGCAACCCAGTCATTCAGTCTTTTTGTTCTGTATCTATGGACGCGACCCAGTCGTTCGTTCTAAATGTTCCATTACCATACTGTCTGGCAACGTTCTAATCCCTTGCTTGCTAGCTAGCCAACTACGGCTAATTTACAGTCACGCAAACAGTGCAGCCCAAATAACAACAATAGCTGCATTTGTTTAAGCTGTTTTCTAGTGACATTTATTTGGACACATCCATAACAATGAGCTAATGAGGCGCGATTTCTCCTGGCATAGAAAATGTGTTCAGAGGAGCTAGCCAACAACACAGCTAACACAATCACTTCAAACTGAAGCTGGAAAACTGTAAACTAACTGGACCTTTTTCAATTGACATTTCTTTGTATAAATCCATTAAAATGATGCCAGCTGATTCATGATTTCGACTGGCTGAGAAACTCTGCCTGCCTGTCTGTCTGTCTCGTCCCGACTCCTGACACGTTCATTACTATGCGACAGCTGGAGATCAAATTTGAATATTTAAACAATGTTGCAAATGTCGAAGAGACAGACAGCAAGGTTTATACAAATCTCCGCTGTTGAAAACTAAATGTTAGTCTAAAGGAAACGTGAGATAATGTCTAGAAGCTTTTTATAGTGGAGATAAAGTTTATAAATTGCTTGGCTGGGCGGATGAGACAGTGGATTGCGCAGTCAGATGGAATAGAGTAAATAGGCATTTTAACGTCATAGATTTAGCCGGTGGTAACTTGTGGAATGGACACGTCATAGATTTAGCCGGTGGTAACTTGTGGAATGCGGTTTTAACCAATCAGCATTCAGGATTAGACCGACACGTTGTATAACTTCTTTTTAAACAATACCGAAGAATTTATAACTCACTTTTTCCTACACTTTTAAATATGCCTTTAGAGGCCATGCAAACAATTTAGGTCAAAAAAGTTCATTTTAACAAAGGAAATATAGGAACTAACAGTACAAATATATAGCAATAAAAACTGTAACAGAGGCACATAATACAGTTGATAAATGGAGGAACTTATTCAAGAAAGATCAAGTGTAATACATTATAAAATTTAAGCAAACTGAATGGAATATGGGGGAAAATGCACCAAATTATTTGTTTATCTTCAACATAGAAATGCTACCAAAAATAATTTACAGAAACTTGATACAAATGAGTCATCCATGATTCACCAAACAATATTTTGAAAGAGGAAGCAAAGTACTTTAAGCATATGTTTTCATTTCAGTCTCCTCCATCTCCACTAACTGAAGTTAATTGTAAGGATTTTCTTTCTATGAATAGTGTAAAATTAACAGCTGTACAGAAAGACTCATGTGAAGGCCTAATTACAGAGGAGGAACTTCTAGATGCAATTAAAGCCTTTAAGTCCGTGAAAACTCCAGGGCTGGATGGCATACTAGTTGAGGTATATCAAATATTTTTTGATGTACTCAAAGGTCCATTATTAACATGTTTTAACCACTCCTATAAAAATTGTAGGCTATCAGATACTCAGCAAGAAGGTCTGATTTCACAATTACTGAAACAGGACCCAGGTGGTAAATATAAAGGTCCTTCTAAAAAACTGCCAATCCCTTACACTTCAGTGTTATGCCAAAATTCTAGCAAAATGCATAGCACATAGAATTAAAAAGGTATTGTCGGATATTATTCATCCTAATCAGAAATGTTTTTTTTTTTTTACATGGATGATACATTGGAGATAATATAAAACAAGTACTGGAAACAATAGAACACTATGAAAAATCTGGGAAACCAGGCCTGGTATTCATAGATTACTTTGAAAAGGCCTTTTATAAAGTACGATTGGAATTTATATAGTGTATAAATGCCTGGACTATTTTAATTTAGGAGAATCTCTTATACAATGGGTTAAAGTTATGTATAGTAACCCCAGGTGTAAAATAGTAAATAATGTCAAGAGGAGTAAAACAAGGTTGTCCACTATTGGCATATCTATTTGTTATGGCCATCGATAATATCAAGGGGCTAGAAATCCAGGGCTTAAAAACAAAGGTGTCATTGTACGCTGACGATTCATGTTTTCTTTTAAATCCACAATTTGGATCCCTGCACAGCCTCATAGAGGATATAGATAATTTGTCTAACCTCTCTGGATTACAACCAAATTATAATAAGTGCACCATATTCCGAATTGGAACGTTAAAAAATACAACTTTTACATTACCGTGTAGTTTACTATTAAAATGTTCCAATGATGAAGTGGACATACTCGGTATTCATATCCCAAAAGAAAGAAATGATCTCAGTACAATTTTAATAGAAAGTTAAACAAATTAGATAAGATCTTGCTACCATGGAAAGGACAACACCTGTCTATTTGTGGAAAAATCACTTTGATTAATTCTTTAGTCATATCACAGTTTACTTATTTACTTATGGCCCTGCCTACACCTAACGACTTGTTTTTAAAAATTATATGAGACAAATTTAAACTGGCCTATTTATATAATGAATATGAGTTCGGAGGGCAGAAATTACTAAATATTTAAGGCTTCAGTCATACAAAAAATACCTAAATCCAAATTGGTTCTCTATCAGATTAGTAAGAATGGCCTTTTTCCCTTCATTCAGATTACAACCTCTCACTTTCGATTATTTGAAAATGAAATAATCTCCAAAATATCGCCACTTTTAAAATAAGCCATAGAAAGCTGGTTGCAATTTCAGTTTAATCCACCAGAAAAGACTGAACAAATATAACAACAAATATTATAGTTAAACTCAACTATTTTTTGAAAAATAAAAACTACAACAAAAACGGTATAATCTTTATAAATTATATCATAAATAGGACTGGTGGAGTTGTGTCATACATGAAGTTTACAAAAATATATGGAAATGTCTGCTCTATCCAAAATTACAACCAACTAATTGCAGCACTACTGCAAAAATGGAAGAGGCAAGTGGAAGTGGGAGAAGGTAAGGAACTTGTCTGTCGGCCCTGCATTAAAGACAAAAATTGGCTAAAGAAAATTGTGATGAATACTAATTGACAGCTGTGCCATAGAATCTTTTGCACATAAAAAAAAAAAAATAACGGAAAAATAACATTTACATAAATATTCAGACCCTTTACTCATTACTTTGTTGAAGCACCTTTGGCAGCGATTACAGCCTCGAGTTGTTATGTGGGCAGCTTGTCTCTCCCTTTTCTGTTTCCCTTCCTCCTTGTTTTGTCCCCTCTTTTTCTGTTGTATCTGTATGTGTGTTTGTCCCCTTTATGTGGGTGTGTCTGGAGTGGATCAGGGGGCGTGCTCAGGATCTGCCTCTCCTGTGCAGCTGCGGGTTGTTTCCAGTGATTCCTGCCTACGCAGCTGCATCCTATTCTCTCATCAACCTGCACTACTTATTCCTGGGCATGGCTCTCCACCGGCGCCAGATCGTTGTTCTTACCAGAGCGGTAACTTGGCTCACCAGTAAAGTTATTTTGTCTTTGTCTTCAGCCTGGCTCTCCACTCTCCTTAACCTGTCGTTTGTTTTGTCTTTAGTTTCGGACATATCTCCCAACTGCCTTCCTGCCTGTCGGTCTGCCTGCCTGCCTGCCTGCCTGCCTGCCTCAGCCTCTCCTTCCTCCGGAGCCGACTAGCTCACTCTGTTCCTTTACTTCAGTTGTTTTTGGACTAAGACAATTTTAACTTTGATTAAATATTTTTGTTTCTTCCACTCCCTTTGTCGTGTTGTTTCTCTGAGTGCTGGGTTGAACCATAGCCTAACAGAACGATCTGGCCATGGACCCAACAGAGAAACAGCACGGGGCAAACAAAGACAGCTTCCAACAAGCTATCCAGGCTCAAGGAACGTTGCTAGGACAGCATGACCAGTTGATTCGGACTCTTGTGGAAGATAATCATCAACTGCTGAACCAGGTGACTCAGTTAACTACACACGTCTCTAAATTGTCTGTTATCAGTTCTCCATCTCTCTCTGACCCCCAGTTTGATGCACCCCAAGTTGTTTCCTCGGACACTAGGCAGGCTTCGTTCCGTCGGGAACCCCCTGTCACGTCGCCTGAACCGTTCAATGGAGAATTGGACAAGTGCCGGGGATTTTTGCTTCAGTGTGACTTGATTTTTTCGGCAGAGACCACTGTCGTTTTCTACTGATTCATCTAAGGTACATTATGTTCTGGGGCTGTTAAGAGGGAAAGCTCTGGTTTGGGCTGAGGCTGTGTGCTCAGATCAAACTTTGACTGGATGGACTTTTGCTGATTTCTCTGCTAAATTGAAGACTGTTTTTGACCATCCTGACCATGTGGGTAATTCCTCCAAGATACTTTTTAATTTGAGGCAGGGTTCTAACAGTGTGGCAGAGTACTCTATTGAGTTCTGGACGTTGGCAGCGGACTCCAAGTGGAACAATGTGGCACTTCAAGGAGCATTTCTAAACGGTTTGAATGAAGCCATTAAGGATGAACTGGCTGCTCGTGATGAGCCACATGATTTACATTCTCTCGTTTCCCTGTCCATCAAGCTAGACAATCGGTTGCGGGAGAGGCGTCGGGAGAGAGGCGATCGGCCACATCTAGGGAGGACGAGTTCCCCAGCCTTCAACCACTCGAGTCTCGCCTCTCCGGAGTCGGCAGCTTCTTGTTCCTGATTCCATCCCGAGCACAGAGGAGGAACCTATGCAAGTGGGTCGAGCTCGACTACCTCCAGCAGAGCGGCAACGGCGCCTCCAGGCGGGTGAGTGCCTGTACTGTGGAGACGCCACACACATTCTGGCTACATGCCCTAAGCGGCCAAAAGACAAGGCTCGCTCGTAACGGTGGGTCTACTTGCGAGCCCAGAGTTAGATCCTGAACCCATCATTCCCCGATTACAAGTACCTGTAACCTTACGTTTCCAGAGTCATTCCCTGCCACTCTCAGCTCTCATAGACTCAGGTGCAGAAGATAACTTTATTAGCCACCAGTTCGTTACACAAGCTCGTATCCCCATGGAGCCACTACCTACCCCCATTCGGGTCACAGCCCTTGATGGGCGCCTCCTCGTGGAGATAACTCATCAAACCACCCCCCGTTTCCCTAGTGATTTCTGGCAATCATTGTGAAAGCATTCAGCTAAGAGTTATGTCTGGCTCAGCTACCTCCCTAATCCTTGGCTTCACCTGGTTGGCTCTTCACAACCCACAAATTGATTGGACACGTCACACCATTCTCAGTTGGAGCACTAACTGCCATTCCGAGTGCCTGAGGTCAGCGGTTCCCCCCACTAAGTGTAACCCAACTCCTCCCTCAGCTCCTCTTGATCTGTCATCTGTCCCCAAAGAATACCATGACTTAGCGGAGGTTTTCAGTAAGGACAAGGCTCTGTCTCTACCACCACATAGGCCTTATGATTGCCCTATTGAACTGCTTCCTGGTGCTCCCTTGCCCTCTAGTCGGTTATACAATCTGTCCCGACCTGAAAGAGAGGCAATGGAGCAGTACATTGGTGATTCTCTGGTCTCGGGCATAATCCGTCCCTCGTCGTCTCCTTTGGGTGCAGGTTTCTTTTTCGTGGAAAAGAAGGACAAGTCGTTACGCCCCTGTATCGATTTCAGGGGTTTAAACAACATAACTGTTAAAAACAAGTATCCCCTTCCACTCATCAACTCAGCTTTTGAACCTCTGCATGGCGCCACAGTGTTTTCCAAGCTCGACCTCAGGAATGCTTATCACCTTGTCCGAATCCGAAAGGGAGATGAGTGGAAAACCGCTTTCAACACTCCACTGGGACATTTTGAGTATTTGGTCATGCCCTTTGGGCTTTCAAATGCCCCTGCGGTTTTCCAAGCCATGGTGAACGATGTTCTTAGGGATTTTTTGAACCGTTTTGTCTTTGTATACCTGGATGATATTCTTGTTTTTTCCAAGTCACCCGAGGAGCATGAGTCACACGTCCGTCAAGTCCTTCAACGGCTCTTGGAGAACAAGCTGTACGTCAAAGCAGAGAAGTGTGAGTTCCACAAACAGTCTACATCGTTCCTTGGATTCATAATTGAGAGCGGGCAGGTGAAGGCGGACCCCGAGAAGATCCGGGCAGTGACGGAATGGCCCACACCCACCACCCGTAAGCAACTTCAACGATTTTTGGGCTTTGCTAACTTCTACCGTAGATTCATTAAGGGTTTTAGTAGAGTGGTGGCACCCCTTACAAGACTCACATCTCCTAAAGTCCCTTTTCGGTGGTCCCCTGAGGCGGAGCAGGCGGTAGGGGGTTTTGAAGGAACTGTTTTCCACCTCCCCCGTGTTGATACACCCCAATACCTCTCTGCAGTTTGTTGTGGAGGTGGACGCGTCGGACTCAGGTGTGGGAGCAGTCCTCTCCCAGCGCTCCCCCACTGACCAAAAGCTTCACCCCTGTGCTTTTTTCTCCAAGAAATTGTCACCCACAGAACGGAATTACTGACGTTGGAAACCGGGAACTGCTGGCGGTCAAGCTTGCACTGGAAGAATGGCGGCACTGGCTGGATGGAGCTGAACTGCCGTTTGTGGTCTGGACTGACCACAAAAACTTGGCTTACATCCAAGCCACTAAGAGACTCAACTCACGCCAAGCCAGATGGGCCCTGTTTTTTTAGTAGGTTTAACTTTATTCTTACATACAGACCGGGGTCAAGAAATGTTAAACCAGATGCTTTGTCCCGCCAGTTTGCTGACCCTTCGGAGACCAGCGAGCCTGAGGCAGTCCTGCCTTCCTCATGCGTCGTGGCGGCTGTTCAGTGGGAGATCGAGTCTCTTGTGAAGACTGCACTTGCCACGGACCCGGGACCGGGTGATGGACCTCCCAACCTACTCTTTGTTCCCGAGACGGTCCGGTCTCAGGTGTTGCAGTGGATTCACACCTCCCGTTTTGCTGGTCACCCTGGGATGAGACGCACGTTGACGCTGCTTAGGAGACATTTTTGGTGGCCTTCAATGGAAACTGACGTTCGGGCTTTTGTGGCAGCCTGTTCAACCTGTGCTCGGGGCAAAGCCTCCCATCAGTCCCCGTCGGGGCTGCTGCTACCCCTCCCAGTTCCCAGCCGTCCCTGGTCCCACATTGCCATGGATTTTGTCACCGGCCTACCCAAGTCTGAAGGTAATGATACTATACTTACCATTGTGGACAGATTCTCTAAATCTGTCCACTATATAGCATTACCAAAATTACCGTCTGCCAGTGAGACAGCGGACCTCCTAGTCCAACATGTATTCCGTCCCCATGGAATACCTGTGGACATCGTATCTGATAGAGGCCCACAGTTTACTTCCCGTGTTTGGAAGGTTTTCTGTTCTGCTTTGGGTGCTTCCGTTAGTCTGTCCTCAGGGTTTCATCCCCAGACCAACGGTCAAACAGAAAGAGCCAACCAAAACCTCGAAGCAACCCTTCGTTGTGTGGCTGCTCAACATCCATCATCCTGGGCCAAACATCTGCCCTGGATAGAGTACGCCCACAACTCCCTCACCGCCTCTGCCACCGGTCTTTCACCCTTCGAGGTTACCATGGGTTATCAACCCCCTCTGTTTCCTGCTCAGGAGAAGGAATTGGCTGTTCCTTCGGTTCAGGAGAACCTCCGCCGCTGCCAGAGAGTGTGGAGCGACGCTCGGGAAGCATTGCTTCGGACCACCGACAGGAACAAGACAACAGCGGATAGGAGCAGGACTCCCGCACCTGTGTTTCATCCTGGTCAAGAGGTTTGGCTGTCATCTAAGAACGTACCTCTTCGTACCAAATCACGCAAGCTGTCTCCCTCGGTACCTGGGTCCGTTTGTGGTGGAGTCCATCATTAACCCCGCTGCGGTTCGTTTGAAGTTGCCTTCAGCCATGAAGATACACCCTACTTTCCACGTCTCCCAACTGAAACCTGTGTCCTCCAGCCTTTTGTGTCCGCCCGGCTGATCCACCTCCACCTGTTCGCCTCATTGACGACCATCCGGCCTACACCGTCAGTAGGCTCCTGGACTCTCGGAGGCGGGGTAGGGGTCTCCAATACCTAGTCGATTGGGAAGGTTATGGACCAGAGGAGAGGTCTTGGGTCCCTAAGCGTTTTGTGTTGGATCCTCAGCTGATCACGGACTTCCATCACGACAACCCTGACAGGCCTGGTGGGTCGCCAGGTGGCGACCATTGAGGGGGGTACTGTTATGTGGGCAGCTTGTCTCTCCCTTTTCTGTTTCCCTTCCTCCTTGTTTTGTCCCCTCTTTTTCTGTTGTATCTGTATGTGTGTTTGTCCCCTTTATGTGGGTGTGTCTGGAGTGGATCAGGGGCGTGCTCAGGATCTGCCTCTCCTGTGCAGCTGCGGGTTGTTTCCAGTGATTCCTGCCTACGCAGCTGCATCCTATTCTCTCATCAACCTGCACTACTTATTCCTGGGCATGGCTCTCCACCGGCGCCAGATCGTTGTTCTTACCAGAGCGGTAACTTGGCTCACCAGTAAAGTTATTTTGTCTTTGTCTTCAGCCTGGCTCTCCACTCTCCTTAACCTGTCGTTTGTTTTGTCTTTAGTTTCGGACATATCTCCCAACCTGCCTGCCTTCCTGCCTGTCGGTCTGCCTGCCTGCCTGCCTGCCTCAGCCTCTCCTTCCTCCGGAGCCGACTAGCTCACTCTGTTCCTTTACTTCAGTTGTTTTTGGACTAAGACAATTTTAACTTTGATTAAATATTTTTGTTTCTTCCACTCCCTTTGTCGTGTTGTTTCTCTGAGTGCTGGGTTGAACCATAGCCTAACACGAGTCTTCTTGGGTATGATGCTACAAGCTTGGCACACCTATATTTGGGGAGCATCTCCCATTCTTCTCTGCAGATCCTCTCAAGCTCTGTCAGGTTGGCTGGGGAGCGTCGCTGCACAGCTATTTTCAGGTCTCTCCAGAGATGTTCGATGTAGACTCAGGCTCTGGCTGGGCCACTCAATGACATTCAGAGACTTGTCCCAAAGCCACTCCTGCGTTGTCTTGGCTGTGTGCTTAGGGTCATTGTCCTGTTAAAAGGTGAGCCTTCACCCCTAGTCTGAGGTCCTGAGCACACTATAGCAGGTTTTCATCAAGGATCTCTCTGCTCCGTTCATCTTTGCCTCGATCCTAACTAGTCTCCCAGTCCCTGCTGCTGAAAAACATCCCCACAGCATAATGCTGCCACCACCATGCTTCACTGTAGGGATGGTGACAGGTTTCCTTCAGACGTGACGCTTGGCATTCAGGCCAAAGAGTTCAATCTTGGTTTAATCAGACCAGAGAATCTTATCTTGAGTCCTTTAGGTGCCTTTTGGCAAACTCCAAACGGGCTGTCATGTGCCTTGTACTGAGGAGTGGCTTCCGTCTGGCCACTCTACCATAAATGCCTGATTGGTGGAGTGCTGCAGAGATGTTTGTCCTTCTGGAAAGTTCTCCCATCTCTACAGAGGAACTCTGGAGGTCTGTCAGAGTGACCATCGGGTTATTGGTCATCTCCCTGACCAAAGCCCTTCTCCCCCGATTGCTCAGTTTTGCCGGGTGGCCAGCTCTAGGAAGTGTCTTGGTGGTTCCAAACTACTTCCATTTAATAATGATGGAGGCCACTATGTTCTTGGGGACCTTCAATGCTGCAGGAATTTTTTGGTACCCTTCCCCAGATCTGTGCCTCGACACAATCCTGTCTCGGAGCTCTACGGACAATTCCTTCAACCTCATGGCTTGGTCTTTGCTCTGACATACACTGTCAACTGTGGGACCTTATATAGACAGGTGTGTGCCTTTCCAAATCATGTCCAATCAATTGAATTTACCACAGGTGGACTCCAATCAAGTTGTAGAAACATCTCAAGGATGATCAATGGAAACAGGATGCACCTGAGCTCAATTTCGAGTCTCAAAGCAAAGGTTCTGAATACTTATGTAAATAAGGTATATTTTATATATATATATATATATTTTGCTAAAATTTCTAAAAACCTGTTTTCACTTTGTCATTATGGGGTATTGTGCATAGATTGATGAGGAAATGTTGCAAATAAAAAGCCATATCTCAAACTGGCCAATAAAAATAAAAGATTAAGATGAGCAGTCTGAGATATGGCTTTTTCTTTGCAACTCTGCCTAGAAGGTCAGCATCCCGGAGTCGCCTCTTCACTGTTGACATTGAGACTGGTGTTTTGCGGGTACTATTTAATGAAGCTGACAGTTGAGGACTGTTTCTCAAACTAGACACTCTAATGTATTTTTCGTCTTGCTCAGTTGTGCACCGGGGCCTCCCACTCCTCTTTCTATTCTGGTTAGAGACAGTTTGCGCTGTTCTGTGAAGGGAGTAGTACACAGCGTTGTACGAGATCTTCAGTTTCTTGGCAATTTCTCGCATGGAATAGGCTTCATTTCTCATAACAAGAATAGACTGACGAGTTTCAGAATAAAGATCTTTGTTTCTGGCCATTTTGAGCCTGTAATCGAACCCACAATTGCTGATGCTCCAGATACTCAACTAGTCTCAAGAAGGCCAGTTTTATTGCTTCTTTAATCAGCACAACAGTTTTCAGCTGTGCTAACATAATTGCAAAAGGGTTTTCTAATAATAATTAGCCTTTTAAAATGATAAACTTGGATTAGCAAACACAATGTGCCATTGGAACACAGGACTGATGGTTGCTGATAATGGGCCTCTGTACGCCTATGTAGATATTCCATAAAAAAATCAGCCGTTTCCAGCTACAATAGCCGTTTACAACATTAACAATGTCTACACTGTATTTCTGATCAATTTGATGTTATTTTAATGGACAAAAAAATTGCTTTTCTTTCGAAAACAAGGAAATTTCTAAGTGACCCCAAACTTTTGAACGGTAGTGTATATGTATATATATACAAAAAACTGAATACAACCGGACCAAATGAAAAAAATACAAAATAACAAATAGTCAAACTCTGATTTGAACTATAGTTCAAAACTGTGTGTGAAAACGCCCTTGGTTAGGTCGCTTAACCTAGGCTTCATTGATAGATCCAGCTGGGCAGGGGTGGTTTCTAATGTAATTTTAAATAGAGGAGAAAATAACAGTAACTAGTCATAACAACAGTCAAGAGGCTACCCACTGGGCACACACCTGTTGAATCTACGTTGTTTCAATGTAATTTGTGAAGTATTGTGACGTGGAATCAACGTGGAATATACATTGGATTTTTAAAATGTAATCAACCAGTATGGTTTTGATCTAATTTCAACCAGCGTTGTAAACATTGAAATTAGGGTAAAACTTAAACTTGCATTTCTAACACACCGGTAAAAAAAATTCCATGAGTCCCCCACAACGGCACTTTTTTTTTTTGGGTCGAAGCCCCCACACCGGCCCATGTTATTCCTTGAGACCCCCATCATTAGCCAGATAATGATAATATCTTGCAAGAAACCCAATTTAGACAGGCCTACTAGGCAAAAAATGGACCATTCCACCATTCCATTTGCCCGAAATGCCCGATGGCCAGTCCGCGCCTGGAACCGAATGACAACTATTTGGCTGGCTTTACCCCTTCACCTGTTGAAGGAGTTTAGATGGAGCATGCACACTGGCACAAAGGGCGGGAGGTGAACAGCGCGTGCGAACAACAGGTGTATGGAAGAGGGATCATTAGGGGAAACTGTCCTTTGACTAAGGAATGGATACTTCTGAGTTCTGAATGCAGAATGGCGGAATCTTTTGGACTAAAAATGACAGAAATACTGCTGAATACACTGAGGGATTGCTAAACAAATTGAAGGGGGAACAAAGGACAAGGTACAGTATGGAGCCCAGAGGAAATTTATTTGTGACTGACTACTAGGCTAGTCGACTTCATGCGAGACAGAATTCAATGGTCATTCACAATGGCTAGTCTACTTTTTTCATGTTAACCTGCCTGTTTATCAACACAGCAGGCCTTATTATGGAGCATTTATAGAAAAGTGATTTATTTTACATTTTCATGTTTATTGGAAAAACAGCTTTTTTTCACCATAAATCTCTTACAGTTACATTGAGGTGGTGATCCCAAAGCACTGTTAATACATTTGTATAGTACCAATAACAAAAGGAAAAAAAAATACAACATATTTAGTATATTTAACAGTTAGTATTTTCTTAATCAAGTATTTTGATTAAGAAAAAAAACAAGAGAAAATATGTTTGTAAAAGAGTGAATTTATATGACGTTGTGTTAAGTTAAACAAATGGATAAGTGCACTTGAAGATGGGAAAAGGTTAACAGTAAAAGAAAATACATATAGCAGGCACTTTTTGATGCATTGCATTGATATGTTGAATAGACAGAAGGTTGCAATGAGGCCTCTGACAATGTGAAATAGGCTGGGATTTCAGGGTAAATGATGGCTTTAAGAACAACATTGGATACATATCCTTTGTATACCATTGCCATCATAGGATTGTACTGTGACAAGAGAAATCACCCAAAAATATATTCTACATTTGTTTCAAAAAATCTACTGGTTACAGTTGGCTATTAGAGGCATATTACACAGTCTACATCTGATATAAAATGTAACCACTCAATAGCACCTGAAGGAACAGTCATTCATGATTAAAAACAAAGTATGGCTGTAAAACAAGAAACATCAGGTCCAGAATAACTGCCAAAGTCCATATGTTGACAAACAACTACTCACAGATATTTTATTAACATATACATTTAATAGAAGATACCATTTGTAATGCATTTCATGGCTTTTTGTTCATCTCTATGAATTGTTTAATCGCAAAGTAAATAATTCACCTCTGGTTCAAATTACAACAAAATGCAGTTAAACACCATTGGTTCAGATAAAAAGGAGCAGCCTCCCTGACAACCCACACATTCTCGTAAAACGGTGTCTTCTTTGGAATCTAACCAAAGCCACACACTAGTTTATGGCAAACACCTAGCTGAGCTCTGTGGTGTATGGTGACTGTCTTAAGATTTATTGTGGCCAGTTAAAATCATTGGTCAGTCAGGGACAGTATGACCTCAACACCTACCCGCTGAAGCCCACCTTTCGATGACTGCATTTTTATAATCCAAAAACAGAACACAGACACCTCCAAACAGATAGTTATTGTGCTCACTAAAATAATAGCGTTCTAGCTGTAAAGGCCAATATCATTTATTGGCAGGAGAATGTAAATGTACTTAGTAGAGGGTGAAGCCACAGTGAAAAAAAAAAAACAGCTAGCCTAAAGAATCTAAACGCTAAATGTATCACATAGAAACTATTCAAAGCAGTTACCTCAAGGACTTTCTTTTTTTTTGCATTATCCAAAAACAATCAGTGGCACTGTAATGCTATTGAAAGTGACAAATAAACTAAGATTATTTATTTTTAAAGACACCCTGATACAACTTTCACTTTTTACCCCTTTCATTTCTTTTTAATTATCTCGGCCCAATATTGATCCTCTTGAAGCGTAATACCGTTTAGTTTTCCTATTTTCGCTAATACGAGCCCAGGTGTAGGCCCTGAGCATCTAATTGGTCGTTGCTGTATATATGTGTACGTATATGTTTGTGTGTGTGTGTATGTATTTGTATGTTTCCTCACTGTTCCTGCCCGTCCTCCCTGAGCTCGGAGGGCAGGAACTTGTACTGCTGCTGTCGGATTGTGGCCAGCTTCTTCCTGGCCTCGTCCAGCTCCCTCTCCTTCCTCAGCATCTCCTCCTGGGCAGCAATAATCTAACAGACACAACGCAACTGGTTAACACACAGAATGCACCTTCCCACTGGGCACAGACATCAGTTCAATGTGTAGTTTTGATTTACATTTGGTTGAGTTGTCACTAACATGAATTCAATGTGAAATCAACAAAAATGTCACCATGTCATCGGATTTAGGTTAAACAAATTCCCTTACGTTGATGACTCTTTTCAAATCCAATTTGTTTTCCACGTTGATTCATCACATAGAATGTTTGGGTTAGAATGACATGGAAACAACGTTGATTCAACCAGTTTTTGGCCAGTGGGTTCTCTCATACATATACAGTGCCTTCAGAAAGTATTCATACCCCTCAACTTATTCTACATTTGGTTGTGTTACAGCCTGTATTCAAAACAGATTTTTTTCCCCCACGCACCCATCTACACACATTACCCCATAAAGACAAGGTGAAAATATGTTTTTAGACATTTTTGCAAATGTATTGAAAATGTAATTGAGAAATATCAAATTTACATAAGTATTCACACCTCTGAGTCAATACATGTGTCACGGTCGTTGAGAGACGGGTCAGACCAAGGTGCAGCGTGATATGCGTACATGTTTATTAGAATGAATAAACACTCGACAAAAACAACAAAAGCGACGTAACCGTGAAGGTCCTAAGGGCTATAACACCACAAGCCTAACAGGAACACAAGATCCCACAACTAATGTAGGCAACCAGGCTACCTAAGTATGATCCCCAATCAGAGACAATGAGCGACAGCTGCCTCTGATTGGGAATCACACCCGGCCAAACCTAGACATACACATACTAGATCTCTAACATACAATAAGATCACATGGATCTCAAACTGAAACTCACACCCTGACCCAACCAACAAGAGTTCTCTAGGTCAGGGCGTGACAACAACCACCTTTGGCAGCAATTACAGCTGAGTCTTTCTGGGTAAGTCTCTTAAGAGCCTTGCACACCTGGATTGTACAATATTTGCACATTATTGTTAAAAAAATTATTCAAGCTCTGTCAAGTTGGTTGTTAATCATTGCTTGACAGCCATTTTCAAGTCTTGCCATAGATTTTCAAGCAGATTTAAGTCAAAACTGTAACTAGGCCACTCAGGAACATTCAATGTTGTCTTGGTAAGCAACTCCAGTGTATATTTAGTCTTGTGTTTTAGGTTATTGTCCTGCTGAAAGGTTAATCTGTCTCCCAGTGTCTATTAGAAAGCAAACTGAACCAGGTTTTCCTCTAGGATTTTGGCTGTGCTTAGCTCTATTCCATTTTCCCCCATTTATTTAGGCTTGGCATAACACAGGGGTTGAATACTTATTGACTCAAGACATTTCAGCTTTTCATTTGTAATTATTTGTAAAAATGTGTAAAAACATAATGCCACTTTGACAATATGGGGTATTGTGTGAAGGCCAGTGACACAAAATCTCAATTTAATGCATTTTAAATTCAGGCTGTAATACAACAAAATGTGGAAAAAGTCTAGGAGTGTGAATACTTTCTGAAGGCACTAGATGAACACATAGGGACACTGAAACACAGGTACACACATAAACAAATAAAACATGCCTAGTATGTGATCTTTTAGAAAGGAATTCTGAATGTGAATTCGGGTGTCAGGTCCTAATATCTACTGGGCGGAAATAATCCTTCTAATCAGTTTTGTGTTCATCATGCATGGACATCAATAGGAGGTTTGTGCAAGAATTCAAGTGGCCCCTCATAGCTTATTCAAGTTGGCTCTCATTGCTTACCGGGGCCCACCATCTTGCTCTTGACCACCACAGCCTGCTCATCTCGGGCGTTGAAGGGTGCTTTCTGTGCCGCCTTCACCTGCTTACAGACATTCACATTTATGTGATATTCAGCACACTGTGTACAGGCATTTTAAAGACTCACTAGGTGAGTTTCATCACATTTCAATAAAAATTCATTCCAGACAGGATTTTAAAAAGCGAATTGGGCTCTCAAAGGGGTGTACAACATTGGCGACTAACTGAGGCATAGCTTTTGGTTAAGAACATGACTTCTCCACTCCTACCATTCATAAACAGTGGCCCCTGGAAAGGGAATGTCGGCCTCGGCCAGAGCTGGTGGAGAGAACAAAAACACTTGGCTCTCTCTTCAAGCTTGGGGATTGCTTTAAAGGGCAATAATGAGCTGTCCACTATAGTTCACTTGAAGCAAAACATTTGCTTCTCCGAGACTCACTTGGCAGCCCAGTACTAACAAGGAGACGTTTCTTTTTTTCTTTTGAGGCTTCGCTGAGAGAAAGAAGGCACCGTGCTGGCCAGGGCAGAGCTAGAGCCACCACTGCATTCCTTTCCAATTCCCTCTCCCTCTCCTTCTGATTTATCTCTATGGTCGGAATGTCACTGTTAGCTTAGCCCTGACATAAAACACAATGCTGGCCAACCCCGTCAGAGCCACAACAGCCGGCTGAGATAATGAGTGGGCTGGACATGCCAAGAGATGAGTTCGGATTCGTCTGCCATGTACCACGCTTCTGTCTATAACATGAGCTGGTCAGTATGTGTAGGTAATCCTTTCTAACGCGGCTTTTTTGGAAAGATATTACGTAGTAGAACTGCAAAAAGCCAAAGTGTAGCTCTCTGGTGGAATTAGAATATGATAGCTAAGGAGATGGAGAAAATTCTGGCGTTTGATTGCAAACATGCAGAGCGAGTCAAAAAGAGAACACACAGAAGGCTGTTGTATAAAACACATCTTCAAACTAAGGGCAACCATGGCATCCGTGACAGAGAGAGAGTCCATCCATGTATACAGGTAAAATAGTCTAGTTAGCTACATTGTCAGATATTACACATTTCTAATTTTGTCAGAAGGTTGTTTGTTTCATGTTAAAGCGTACTGTTAGCTAGCTAGCTAACGTTAGCTGGCTGGCTCGCTAGCTAACGTTACGTGTATGATCTGTGTAGTAATATTATTTGTATCTCAGAGCCATTTGCATTACTAGTTATAGCCTAATGTTAGCTAGCTAGCTAATATTGAACCTGGTTGGTTAGCTACCTGCAGATTCATGCAGGGTAGTAACGTTATGAGTTGGGATTATGGTTCATTGTTTAGCTAGCTAACTAGCTAGCTAGCTACATCTCTAAACAAAAGTCTCCACTATGCAAGTAACCATTTCAATAGAATATTCATGATGTCACTGTCGATAGACGTAGCTGGTAAATTCGCTCTGGCTATCTACTCCAATTTCAGTCAGAGCACTCTCGTCTGAGTGTGCCAGAGCGCAGAATAACTGATGAATTTACGAACGCTCAACACCCGTTGAATATGGCCGGTGTCAGTAAACGTTTGCAAAAAAGCGTAATTAAATTGTTGCCAGCAGCACAGTTACGGACACCAACACTCTGGATAACATAAAAACAGCCTAACCAGCTCTGCTAGGGTGAGTAAAATGGTCAGAGTGAGCTGTTCTCTCAAAAGTTGATCAACTTTCAAAGCAGAATTACTTTCCCATTGTTCCTCAACTGCAGTGTATGATATACAATTTTCTAGCTCTGAGTCTATACTTTTATGCAATGTAAAAAACACAATTACAGCACATTTGTCAGAATTTTGAAATCACAAACAGAAAAGTATTTACAGCCTTTTTACCTGTTTTTTTTGCACACCTATTCCAAACTTAACCCGCCAAGACAATGTGCTGTAGGACGTTGGTACCCAGCCAGGTGCTAATGCGTCTCTCTCTCCTCACTGAATTAATGAAAAATGGGCGATAATTGTGCACCATACTTCACAATTGAATTTAAATTAGGCCGAACTGAATCACAAGGAGGGTGAAGAGGTTAATTAAATTTAGAAAGACAAGCGGGAAACAAACGATGCCAGTCAGACTGCACAGCCCGCCCATCGAAACTACACCTAAACTATAACGAAATTTCACAGATAATAAGAGTTATAGACACGATTAATTTGGCAATAATCTGATGAGTGACAATATTAGGCCTATCAGTTGTCAAATTGTACATGAAGAGATGGGTGCATCTTGTAATTGACAGATGCAGGGAAAGGAGCATCACTTTATCAAGTCCTCCTTCAGAGTCACATGCAGGTAAAACATTTTGATTTCTACATAGTATCAGAAAGAGCATATTCTGCAGTTTCTATGACACTTACCTTTGTCAAATACCTCTCAAAATTCAAGAGGTGCAGCTCTATTTCCAAATGTAACAATTGGTCCAGCGTCGTCCAAGGTAGGGGAGGGTTTGGCCGGCAGGGATGTGGGTTTGTTTCCCACGGGGGTCCAGTATAAAAATTGTAAAAAAAAAAAAAATTTAAACATGTATGCATTCATTAACTGTAAGTCGCTCTGGATAAGAGCGTCTGCTAAATGACCTAAATGTAAATGTAAATGTGCTGTCCATGCATTCAGGATATGACCACTCGCGCTGAAGCATTGCTCTGGCTACTAAGCAAAAACTAGTAACATAATAAACTTTAATTTAGATATGCTATTTTGTCGTCAATGGATGAATGGGCGATAGAAACCAGATAGAAACTGATAATGGTGCATGTGACTTCAATGAACTGAATGATGAAGAGGGTGAAGAGGATGATTGAATTTGATTGATCTGAATGATGAGGGTGAAGAGGATGATTGAATTTAGAACAATAGTGTAATGATGATGAAGAATTGTGGGCGGTCTAATTATTTTATTATGAAAGGCTGGAAATGGTATATAATTTCCCCTCTGAGAGTCAAATCAGACACTGAGTACAACATACAATGTGTGTTGTTCACAATGGCAAGCCGAACCAAACGAATGGATGCACTGACAGCATTGCAAATGCTGCAGAATTTAGAGGAGTTGGAGTCGGATGGAGGATTGGATATTGAGCTTGAAATCAACATAGCTGATGAAGAGTCTTCATCTGATTCTGATGTTGACTTTGAGCCTCCGCCTCCGATGCCTGAGCCTCGCCGCAGAAAAACCAGAAAAGAGCCAAAATGAGACGGTGAGCCCAACTACCACGGTGAGACAGGAGTCTGGGAGGGATGACATGGTTTGGGTAGAAATTAGTGACGAGTTTATGTGAAATGCAGATGTTGCAGCACATCAGAGATTGTACTGTTGCTCATGCGCACAGAAAAGGAAACAGTACGTGGGACATGTCTATGGATGAACTCAAAGCATTTATTGCACTCTTGTATGTCCGAGCATGAATGTGGAGTCATTTTGGTCTAATAGGTATGGGGTGGACTTTTCCCGAGAGACCATGCCACGCAATTACTTCACAGAGATTATGCGGCACCTGCGGCAGGTGCACACGAAACAAGGCCCATGAAAACTGTCTGCAGTGCAACAGATTTGTTTGTGGGGCTTGCTCACACAAAGCCTCGAAGCTGTGTGCTGACTGTGGACCCGAAGTATGAAGAGAAGACGAGATTGATTTATGGGGCACAATACAGTGTCTGATATAAAAACAGTAATTTGTTGATTGTATCTAGTCATGAATTCCACAAATATTTATTTATGCAATTCATCCTTTACAATTGTTCATGCACTGGTGCTTTTGTTTAGGAATAAGGCAAATAATTTCACCTGTGCACCTGGCTGATTATATTATTATTATATTTTTTGTTTCTACATTGTCAAAAGAAGCTGTAACTGGACTTTATTAATTACTATAACTCTATTACTAACCAAATCTACAAATAAAGTTGATCAAATGGATTAAACTGTAATGTTTTCATTGTAAGGGAAACAAAAATAGGCTATAGGCCTACGATTTTTCTAGTACTTTAGAATTATACAAAGCATTTTCTTGACTCTACAGTGCCTTGCAAAAGTATTAATCCCCCTTGGTGTTTTTCCTATTTTGTTGCATTACAACCTGTCATTTAAATTGATTTTTATTTGGATTTCATGTAATGGACATACACAAAATAGTCCAAATTGGTAAAGTGAAATGAAAAAACGAACTTGCTTCAAAAAATAAATAACGGAAAAGTGGTGCGTGCATATGTATTCCCCCCCCTTTGCTATGAAGCCCCTAAATAAGATATGGTGCAACCAATTACCTTCAGAAGTCACATAATTAGTTAAATAAAGTCCACCTATGTGCAATCTAAGTGTCACATGATCTGTCACATGATCTCAGTATATATACACCAATTCTGAAAGGCCCCAGAGTCTGCAACACCACTAAGCAAGGGGCACCACCAAGCAAGCGGAACCATTAACTCAAAGGAGCTCTCCAAACAGGTCAGGGACAAAGGTGTGGAGAACTACAGATCAGGGTTGGGTTACAAAAAAATATCCAAAACGTTGAACATCCCACGGCGCACCATTACATCCATTATAAAAAATGGAAGGAATATGGCACCACAACAAACCTGCCAGGAGAGGGCCGCCCACCAAAACTCACGGACCAGGCAAGGAGGGCATTAATCAGAGAGGCAACAAAGACACCAAAGATAACCCTGCAGGAGCTGCAAAGCTCCACAGTGGAGATTGGAGTATCTGTCTATAGGACCACTTTAAGCCATACACTCCACAGAGCTGGGCTTTACGGAAAAGTGGCCAGAAAAAAGCCATTGCTTAAAGAAAAACATAAGCAAACACATTTGGTGTTTGCCAAAAGCCATGTGGGAGACTCCCCAAACATATGGAAGAAGGTACTCTGGTCAGATGAGACTAAAATTGAGCTTTTTGGCCATCAAGGAAAACGCTATGTCTGGCGCAATCCTAACACCTCTCATCACCCCGAGAACACCCCGAGAGCATCAGCAGGGACTGGAAACTGGTCAGAATTGAAGGAATGATGGATGGCGCTAAATACTGGGAAATTCTTGAGGGAAACCTGTGGGGGGGTGAATAGTTATGCACGCTCAAGTTCTGTTTTTTCGTCTTATTTCTTGTTTGTTTCACAATAAAAAATATTTAGCATCTTCAAAGTGGTAGGCATGTTGTGTAAATCAAATGATACAAACCCCCCAAAAATCCATTTTAATTCCAGGTTGTAAGGCAACAAAATAGGAAAAATGTCAAGGGAGTTGAATACTTTCGCAAGTCACTGTATATACTGAGATCATGTGACACTTAGATTGCACACAGGTGGACTTTATTTAACTAATTATGTGACTTCTGAAGGTAATTGGTTGCACCAGATCTTATTTAGGAGCTTCATAGCAAAGGGGGTGAATACATATACACGCACCACTTTTTTTTTTCTTTAGAATTTTTTGAAACAAGTTATTTTTTTCATTCCACTTCACCAATTTGGACTATTTTGTGTATGTCCATTACATGAAATCCAAATAAAAATCAATTTAAATGACAGGTTGTAATGCAACAAAATAGGAAAAACGCCAAGAGCGATGAATACTTTTGCAAGGCACTGTAATGGTCCATTCTAAATCAAAACAGATTTCACACATATATTATTTAGTATATTTAAAGACAAGTCTAAATCAAGAATAGTGACAATATTAGCCTATCACTTGTGAATTATATATTATCACTTGTGAATGATGCCCAGTTTAAGGCAAGAAACAATGCCTTTTTTTTGCGACTTTTTCTAATCATAGTCGCACACCTCATGTAGCCATAGGCCTATATGTTTTGATAAGGTTTGTATCACAACTAAAGTGGCCAAATGATTTCTTAAAATGAATCACATTCATCAGCTTTACAATGGGTGTACAGCCTAACTGGCATACATAAGCAGCGCGTGAGTTTCAAGATTGGGGAAGATCATTTTCACCATAGAAATGCACCTTTATAATAAAAGCATTACATGCATAATCGGATTTGCGGTCACTTTTGATAATGGTGTTTTCCCGCTAATGGAACATTCGCGCTCAAAGCCTACTGCCGTGTGTGCATTGCTGCACTTATAATGTGAAGAAATAGCCTAATAGTTTATCACATTTTAAGCTAAACGTTCTGATCTGTTGCGTCAGCCTGATTGTGTAAAAAAGTTGTTTTGATGCTAGTGGTTGTATTAATTTGGGATCTATCGCATCCCACAACTGTCCCAGACTATGTTTTAAATATTTATTTCTCGCACAGAACAGAATAGTTCAACTTTTGTACAATGGGGGATAGTAGATTGACATAGGCTAGTGCTTTTGCTGTTCATTAGGCCTACTTATCTTGTTGGCTGACGAAAAATAAATGTGGACAGTTCTTCCAATATCTTCAATATGCACCTCGGAATTGGATAAGGACACACGCAGTTGTGTCCCCGAAGTGGCTGTCTTCACTTGTAGCCTGTGAGAAAGACCCGATCACGTGATGGAGAGCCATGTGAGTGAGAGGTGCTTCGGAGCACGCAGCATGCAGGGAGAAGGGAACAACGGCCACAGGCCGCAAAAGGCATGGATTTTTTTAGGGTGCATTACGGCCACACAAATGGGATGCCGCCGGGAAATTCGAGGTATTATCAAGTCTTTGTCAAATTGTAAATGAGAGACTGTGTGTACAGCCTGCGCAAAAACACAAAGCAGAGCTCATGCCTTTCAAGCTACTTTTTCAATCATCATTAGTCGCATCATGCAGCCTTAAAATGTATTACAAATCTAAACATATAGCCCAATGTTTGTAGAACAACTAAAGTTACATTAATAACTCTAAATTAAGCATATAGGAGTACCTATTTCTTTGTTAACCACTCAACACAGAATAGCCACATGTATGCACTCCCTAAAATCATTTGGAGGAAATATCCTTTCTATTTTATTCAGCTTTGTTCAATTGTATTCTTCATACAATAAAATAATACCACGGAATTCTCATAAAATCTTGTCTGCTAAATGAACTAGCCACAGCCATATGGCATAGCCAGATAAGGACACCTCAGAGTATGCTTTTCTGTTCTTCTGAAATAGACTACATTTTCTTCATATCATGTTTCTTTAGACCTTTCTAAAATAAATAATGTATTTATTGTGAAGGTGTAGGCTATATTACATGGATTTATTAGACTTTTTTAAATGTAGATGTTCCAAAGGTCTGCATCAGTGGCTTGTAGGCTATGTGTGGAAGCCAGGAGATGCTAAATGTGTTTATGTTAATTAACAGTCAATTACCGTGAGACTGACAGTTATTTGCTTGACAATCACCGGCTGACGAAATTTCGTGACCGCCACAGCCCTAACCTCAGGTAACAAGTATGCCTCTATTATCAATTTACATGTAGAGGAAACGATGCCATCATAAATATGAATTAGTTATATTCCTTAGTCATGGTGCTATTTTAGGTTGTTTCTGATAATCCTTTTAATTATCATCTACTGGTTTAGGAATGAAAGTGACACTTACGGCTGAAATGAGACCTTGAGACCACTGTCCATCATCCACTGCAATGGCTGGGCAGGCACCAACCTGAGAGCACACAGCAAAAGAGAGCGTGAGAGTGTAAGCCAGTGCACACAGGCCTGGGGCACCCTGACTGTGTTGAATGACTACAGCATGAGCGACAGTTAGATGTTACTACCCAGAGGACAAAGCTGGGCAAAACTGGTTGAAAAGACGTCATAACGACATACTTACGAAAAGTTTCTGGTTGTAATGACATCATTTCAACCAGTTAATTGCTCGCTGGGTAGGCCCAAACTGTACTGATATCTCTGGAGCACTTACAGTTGAAGTCGGACGTTTACATAAAATTAGGTTTTTCAACCACTCCACACATTTCTTGTAAAGTAATTTTCCAACAATTGTTTACAGACAGATTATTTCACTTATAATTCACTGTCTCACAATTCTAGTGGGTCAGAAGTTTACATACACTAAGTTCACTGTGCCTTTAAACAGCTTGGAAAATTCCAGAAAATGATGTCATGGCTTTAGAAGCTTCTGATAGGCTAATTGACATCATTTGAGTCAATTGGAGGTGTACCTGTGGATGTATTTCAAGGCCTACCTTCAAACTCAGTGCCTCTTTGCTTGACATCATGGGAAAATCAAAAGAAATCAGCCAAGACCTCATAAAACATTTTGTAGACCTCCACAAGTCTGGTTCATCCTTGGGAGCAATTTCCAAACGCCTGAAGGTACCACATTCATCTGTACAAACAATAGTACGCAAGTATAAACACCATGGGACCACGCAGCCGTCATACCGCTCAGGAAGGAGACGCGTTCTGTCTCCTAGAAATGAACGTACTTTGGTGCGAAAAGTGTAAATAAATCCTAGAACAACAGCAAAGGGTTGTGAAGATGCTGGAGGAAACAGGTACAAAAGTATCTATATCCACAGTAAAACGAGTCCTATATTGACATAACCTGAAAGGCCGCTCAGCAAGGAAGAAGCCACTGCTCCAAAACCGCCATAAAAAAGCCAGACTACGGTTTGCAACTGCACATGGGGACAAAGATCGTACTTTTTGGAGAAATGTCCTCTGGTCTGATGAAACAAAAATTGAACTGTTTGGCCATAATAACCATCGTTATGTTTGGAGGAAAAAGGGGGACACTTGCAAGCCGAAGAACACCATCCCAACCGTGAAGCACGGGGGTGGCAGCATCATGCTGTGGTGGTGCTTTGCTGCAGGAGGGACTGGTGCACTTTAAAAAATAGATGGCGTCATGAGGAAGGACAATTATGTGGATATATTGAAGCATAACCTCAAGACATCAGTCAGGAAGTTAAAGCTTGGTCGCAAATGGGTCTTCCAAATGGACAATGACCCCAAGCATACTTCCAAAGTTGTGGCAAAATGGCTTAAGGACAACAAAGTCAAGGAATTGGAGTGGCCATCACAAAGCCCTGACGTCAATCCTATAGACAATTTGTGGGCAGAACTGAAAAAGTGTGTCCGAGCAAGGAGGCCTACAAACCTGACTCAGTTACACCAGCTCTGTCAGGAGGAATGGGCCAAAATTCACCCAACTTATTGTGGGAAGCTTGTGGAAGGCTACCGAAATGTTTGACCCAAGTGAAACAATTTAAAGGCAATGCTACCAAATACTAATTGAGTGTATGTAAACTTCTGACCCACTGTGAATGTGATGAAATAAATAAAAGCTGAAATAAATAATTCTCTACTATTATTCTGACATTTCACATTCTTAAAATAAAGTGGTGATCCTAACTGACCTAAGACAGGGAATTTTTACTAGGATTAAATGTCAGGAATTGTGAAAAACTGAGTTTAAATGTATTTGGCTAAGGTATGTAAGCTTCTGACTTCAACTGTACTGAACTGTAGATGGGCCTTAAGTCTAAACTGCATAGGGGATAATATAATGTTAACACCAGCTGTAAAGCCAGATAAGGAGATATAGTGTGGATCTGATCTAGGATGTGCTGAGGACAGTGTTCTTAGGGATGTGGAGGTGTAAGTATGATCCCAGGCACTCGTCGATGGAGCTCCACACTTGTACAGGTCAATCACGTGGCCTTACTCACCGGCTACATCATGACAGTCAACAGTGAGACCCAGAACATTGATGGAACATTGACAGGACATTAATAGAACATTGACAGAACATTGGTGGGGAAATGGAGGGGAAATTCATCAGGACCTTTCGGTTACACTTTAATGGACATTCAATTTCACAGTAAAAAGTATAAGCAAATACCAGGTGAGAATTTGTGCATGGAAATGGCTTGTAATGTGGTATCACCTTTATATCGTTTGATGCTACACTGGTTACATTTTCATTTATATCTACAGTAATAAACAACTTAGCCCTTTACACTAGTGGGAATTGGCCTATATGGATAGGGCTAAATTGAAATGTTTCTTACAGAAGAAATATGAAAATGCATACCCATGGTAACAATTGAAAAGGAACAGTTTGGAAATTATGGGAAAATGATTAGACCAAAGGTGAGGACAACAATTCACCTGACACCAAACATTACGCTATTGATTTTATGTGCATTTTACATTTACTGTACTTTTCGCTGCATTTGTTGATAATGAAATCTGAAAATACTCTGGATATATTCCGTAACATGTTAAGACTATTCCTGGAAAATGTGGGGTAGGTGCATCATAAGACAAAACAATTAGAAGGACTGATTGGTGTCTCCAAGTGACCACACACCTCTCCAAAGTGTGCACAGTTCCTAAATAATTTCAATGCACTTTTATGACTCAAAGAAGAGTCTTCAACCATAAGGTGTTTGTTTTTTAGCTCTCTTAGCTGTGCCATTGAGGAACTAGAGCAAGCACACTTGTAGTTGTTTTGTTTGGAACACAACCCTGCAGTCTGGGTCAGGTGGGCATCATTTAAAAGCTTGTTCTATTGACAACATGACCATATGATGTGTGATTTGAAGGAGTCAGGCGCAGGAGGGTAAATCACAGAATAACAGGATTTATTCCGGAATACAGAGTTACGCAGTAATGCGTCAAAACAGTCCAGTGCGCAAAACAGGCGCACTGGAACCAACAAGGCACACAGGGAAAATAACCTGGTGAAACAAAATACAAGGAGCTCAACCGAGCTTTACTATCCTCACAATAAACTATCACACACAAAGACAAGGGGGCAGAGGGAACATTTATACAGGTACTGATGAGGGGATATGAACCAGGTGTGTGTAATAAACAAGACAAAACAAATTGAATGGAATGATGAGATGAGGAGTGCCAGTGGCTAGAAGGCCGGTGACGACGAACGCCGAAGCCTGCCCGAACCAGGAGAGGAGGCAGACCAGCTAAGTTATAAAATACGATATTACAGCGTTAGGCTTTCACAATGCAATTCAGGGAAAGGAGTCATTCAGGTGAGTGTGTCGCAGCGAAATTTCTTCACAATAAACAAACTTTGGCTCATTCTGTTCAGAACAACACAGGGTATGACGTCATCTCGAACTGTACATCAAACATTGTGATCATAAATGTTGACACTGTATATGACATGAGTTTTATGATATGGAAATGTGAAGTGCACATTTGGTGTTTGGCTTGCTTGTACGACATCAAAGCGGTATTTATTATAATCCTCAACGTCTCACCTTTCAAAATACATAGAGTCCTCTTAATTTACAGCATCTCCCTCCCTCAGACAACAAACAAATGTCACGTTCGTCTAATGACGGGACAGACCAAGGCGCAGCGTGATATACGTACATGTTTATTAAACCAATAAACACTCGACAAAACAATAAACGAAACGAAACGTGAAGTCCAAGGTAGCACACACAACATACCTTACAAGGAACAAGATCCCACAACTCAATAGTGCCCATAGGCTGCCTAAGTATGGTCCCCAATCAGAGACAACGAGCGACAGCTGCCTCTGATTGGGAACCACACCGGACAACATAGATTCACACATACTAGAATATACAACATAGAACATACACAACATAGAATATACACACCCTGACTCACCATATAAGAGTCCCCTGAGTCAGGGCGTGACAACAAATTGCAAAAGCTGCCCAATTTGCGGGAGTGATGTGGGCAACTTCTTGTCCCGCGAGGTGCTCAAGTTCAGAATGGCTCAGTCAAAACCCATACTGCGCTGTGAAATGCAATAACCAGAGCTCTGACAGCATGTATAGCTTGTTACTGTAAAGCCGCTGCGTTTCAATTTAGGCATTTATCAGTGCCCAAATTTGTCATTTTCTACCCGTATACGGGTACGAGTGTAAAGGGTTAATCAGGGCGGAATCCTATCTTGAGATCTGTGCATGTGACAACATTTTTCAGAAATCTCCCATTGACATCAATGCATGATTTACATGAAAGTCTGAGTAAGTCAAAGTCCAAGTAAGCGCACAAATCTCAAGTTATGATTTGTCCCTTTATATATTCATTTTGCAACAAGCAATTTGACAGTTCTCAAATATGTTTACAATATCCCTGCACCCTGAGGAGTCCCTTGATGATTAGTTCCTGAGTGGAATCCCGGAGCGCTGGTGGTCACCAGGGAAACCTAATCCCTGGTGGACATGTTAACGGATACTGCTTCCATCCCAAACGAGGGACATTTCTACACGCTGTCTCTAAAATGGACATGACTGGTGCTTAACACCTAGCTCTCCATGCGCAGCAATTAGACCAGTACACCTCTCATTGAGAGTCTCAGACTGGGGGTGTTGAGCAGGAATAGGGATGTTGAGATTATACGTGACCTCTGACATTGGGAGTGGGTGGAGGGGCTACGAGTTGGTTTTCTTTAAAGATAAATTAACTTTTTATGTCCCATTGTACCAGATATACCATAATTCACTTGGTAAATTAATCTGTGTGTGTGTGGGTGGGGTTATTTGGTGGTTGTGTGTCTTGGCGACACCCCTTGAGACAATATTGACACTCTTTGCCCAGTTACGGGGGCAGAGGGGCAGGTCTGGTATTTTGGGAGCTACACGTCATGCTGTAGGAAAGCTGTGGTTGGATCCTCTGTCTAATCCAGAGCGGATTCTTTCCTTTCAGGGGGGGTTGCTAAATCTGAACCTATGCTAATTCAGATACTATGCAGTTTCAATTGGTGACTCCCCCCTCTAGCTATGCTGTCTTTGGTGTTGACATAGAAATAAAAGTACTAGAGCGGACATTCCTATTCAAGTTAACGTTTCATGATGCGTGGGACTGGCGGCCATTTTGAGTAATTCTATTTCTATACGTGTTACCCTGTCACATTATGTTGTTTGACTGGCAAAAATTGGAAAGAAATTAGATAAGAGGAGAAAAGACCATACAATAGAGTGGGCACTGAGAATGATAGAAAGATAACTAATTATGTCACCCTCTGCAGCTTATTAAACTTCCTGAAAAACAGTGACCATTTCTTACTGCTGATCGTAAATAATATTAAAATAAGAGAAAAATACATTCTTACCACTAGCACATGCTCCAGCAGGCCCAGGTAACCCACAGCACACTCGTTGCCATAGCGCAGGGCCCTGCTCTGCACTTCCTTGCTGACCTCGGGGTGGTAGGCGGCTTGCTGTGGAGACAACAGAGACACACATTAGTATGGGATATGTAGGTGTGTTGCACTACTACTGTAGATAACATTGTGTTTTTGTTAGTTGTATTCCTAAGTATTCATTTTGATAATTACACAAAAGGTATTAATTAGAGAGCTCGTCATTCCAAACGATAACGAAGCATTGACAGCTACAGTACATGATAACTACAGAGGTCTTGACAACAAAAATGGAGACTGAAATGTTGCTGAAAGTTATCAAAAAACATGAGTGCTTAAACAAACTTAAAAGATACACCAACAACCTTTTCCATTAGCATTTCCAAGGTATCAGAATACTCCACCTAAAAGTAATAATGCCATTTAACTGCTAATATAAAACACTGAATGGTTGACTCAAGGTTGCTGCAGGTTGTCAAGGCGTTACGCTCCAAGGACCTAGCGAAGATGAGTGAGTGAGTTGTCTCAAGGTACTCTGAAGGCTATCTAAGGGTTGTCTTGACTCCTTTCTGACCTTGCACGAGTGCAGCATGTCGGCGATGGCCCTCCTGCTCAGGTTGGCCGTGGCCATGACGTCCTCCTGGCGACATGAGTTCCCAGCAGCAACTGCTTTAGTCGTTGCCAGGGTAATGCCTTTGGTCACGCGGATAAAATCCTCGGGAGTGGACGTCTTGAGGGGAGGATCACCAAAGCTGAACACCTAAGAGAGAAAAAGTAATTATTTTGTTCTTGGAGGTTATTATCAACTTCCTGTGGTAATTACATCTACTGACAAAAAACTACATCAACTGATATAAAAACATTTCATATCGTGTGTATGATGTCTTATGTCATTGAGGTTACTTGGGTTACCTGTGAGGTGAAAATCACATGTACATCTAAAAATGTACAATAAAGTTACATTCTATTATAGTATTCTCAAATGAACGCTGGTTGATTTTGAGTTGAAACAAATATGTTTCTGCTATAAGTGACATCTTAAAGAGACTTGTCCTCTGTGACGGTATACAGTCGTGGTCAAAAGTTTTGAGAATGACACAAATACCAATTTTCACAAAGTCTGCAGCCTCAGTTTTGGTGATGGCAATTTGCATATACTCCAGAATGTCATGAAGAGTGATCAGATGAATTGCAATTAATTGCAAAGTCCCTCTTTGCCATGAAAATGAACTTAATCCCCCAAAAACATTTCCACTGCATTTCAGCCCTGCCACAAAAGGACCAGCTGCCATCATGTCAGTGATTCTCTCGTTAACACAGGTGAGAGTGTTGACGAGGACAAGACTGGAGATCACTCTGTCATGCTGATTGAGTTAGAATAACAGACTGGAAGCTTTAAAAGGAGGGTGGTGCTTGAAATCATTGTTCTTCCTCTGTTAACTATGGTTACATGCAAGGAAACACGTGCCGTCATCATTGCTTTGCACAAAAAGGGCTTCACAGGTAAGGATATTGCTGCTAGTAAGATTGCACCTAAATCAACAATTTATCCGATCATCAACAACTTCAAGGAGAGAGGTTCAATTGTTGTGAAGAAGGCGTCAGGGCGCCCAAGAAAGTCCAGCAAGCACCAGGACCGTCTCCTAAAGTTGATTCGGCTGCGGGATCGGGGCACCACCAGTGCAGAGCTTGCTCAGGAATGGCAGCAGGCAGGTGTGAAGGGCAGCAAAGAAGCCACTTCTCTCCAGGAAAAACATCAGGGACAGACTGATATTCTGCAAAAAGGTACAGGGATTGGACTGCTGAAGACTGTTTGTTTGGGGCATCCGGAAAACACCTTGTCCGGAGAAGACAAGGTGAGCGCTACCATCAGTCCTGTGTCATGCCAACAGTAAAACATCCTGAGACCATTCATGTGTGGGGTTGCTTCTCAGCCAAGGGAGTGGGCTCACTCACATTTTTGCCTAAGAACACAGCCATGAATAAAGAATGGTACCAACACATCCTCTGAGAGCAACTTCTCCCAACCATCCAAGAACAGTTTGGTGACGACCAATGCCTTTTCCAGCATGATGGAGCACCTTGCCATAAGGCAAAAGTGATAACTAATTGGTTCGGGGAACAAAACATCAACATTTTGGGTCCATGGCCAGGAAACTCCCCAGACCTTAATCCCATTGAGAACTTGTGGTCGATCCTCAAGAGGCGGGTGGACAAACAAAAACCCACAGATTCTGACAAACTCCAAGCATTGATTATGCAAGAATGGGCTGCCATCAGTCAGGATGTGGCCCAGAAGTTAATTGACAGCATGCCAGGGCGGATTGCAGAGGTCTTGAAAAAGAAGGGTCAACACTGCAAATATTGACTCTTTGCATAAACTTAATGTAATTGTCAATAAAAGCCTTTGACACTTATGGAATGCTTGTAATTATACTTGAGTATACCATAGTAACATCTGACAAAAATATCTCATAACTGAAGCAGCGAACTTTGTGAAGACCAATACTTGTGTCATTCTCAAAACGTTTGACCACGACTGTATAATTAGAATTACAGAACAGTGACTTGAATTAGAATTCTAGTAATTCTATGTATGCCACTGCCACTCACAGCCAGTTCCTGTTTGATGTGTTCGATAGTGGCCTCCAGCCCCCGTGTGCCCTTGGTGGCCTCGTCTTCCACCGCCTTCACAGTCTTCAGGAGCGACGTCACATTGGTCATCATCACCTGGGGCACGAGCGGACAGACGTAGAGGTATTATTTCTACACTGAACAAAAAATATAAAAAGCAACATGTAAAGTGTTGGTCCCATGTTTCATGAGCTGAAATAAATGATCCCAGAAATGTTCCATACGAACAAAAAGCTTATTTCTCTAAAATGTTTGTCCCTTGTAGCTCAGTTGGTAGAGCATGGCGATTGCAACGCCAGGGTTGTGGGTTCGTTTCCAGTATGAAAATGTATGCACTCACTAACTGTAAGTCGCTCTGGATAAGAGCGTCTGCTAAATGACTAAAAATGTAAATGTAATCCCTGTTAGTGAGCATTTCTCCTTTGCCAAAATAATCCATCCCCCCCTGACAGTGTGGCTTATCAAGAAGCTGATTAAACAGCATGATCATTACACAGGTGCACATTGTGCTGGGGACAATAAAAGGCCACTCTAAAATGTGCAGTTTTGTCACACAACACAATGCCACAGATGTCTCAAGTTTTGAGGGAGCATGCATGGCAGTGGGGTTATGGTATGGGCAGGCATAATGTATGGGCAGGCATAAGGTATGGGCAGGCATAAGGTATGGGCAGGCATGGTATGGTATGGGCAGGCATAAGCTACAGACAACGAACACATTTGCATTTTATCTATGGCAATTTTAATGCACAGAAATACCTTGACGAGATCCTGAGGTCCATTGTCAGGCCCATTACATTTAAGGTACACTACATGACCAAAAGTATGTGGACACCTGCTCGTCGAACATCCGAACATATGGAGTTGGTCCCCCTTTTGCTGCTATAACAGCCTCCACTCTTCTGGGAAGGCTTTCCACTAGATGTTGGAACATTGCTGCGGTAACTTGCTTCCATTTAGCCACAAGAGCATTAGTGAGGTCGGGCACTGATGTTGGGCGATTAGGCCTGGCTCGCAGTCGCTGTTGCAATTCATCCCAGAGGTGTTCGATGGAGTTGAGGTCAAGGCTCTGTGCAGGTCAGTCAAGTTCTTCCACACCGATCTCAACAAACCATTTCTGTATGGACCTCGCTTTGTGCACAGGGGCATTGTCATGCTGCCTTCCCCAAACTGTTGCCACAAAGTTGGAAGCACAGAATAGTCTAGAATGTCATTGTATGCTGTAGAGTTAAGATTTCCATTCACTAGAACTAAGGGGCCTAGCCCAAACCATGAAAAACAGCCCCAAACCATTATTCCTCCGCCACCAAACTTTAAAGTTGCCACTATGCATTGGGGCAGGTAGGTAGCATTCTCCTGGCATCTGCCAAACCCAGATTCGTCCATCAGACTGCCAGATGGTGAAGCGTGATTCATCACTCCAGAGAAGGAGTTTCAGCTGCTCCAGAGTCCAATGGCGGCGAGCTTTACACCACTCCAGCCAACACTTGGCATTGTTCATGGTGATCTTAGGCTTGTGTGCGGCTGCTCTGCCATGGAAACTCATTTCATGAAGCTCCCGACGAACAGTTTTTGTTCTGATGTTGCTTCCAGAAGCAGTTGGGAATTCGGTAGTGAGTGTTGTAACCGTGGATAGACAATTTTTACGCGCTACACGCTTCAGCACTCAGTGGTCCCGTTCTGTGCGCTTGTGTGGCCTACCACTTCGCGGCTGAGCCGTGTGGCCTACCACTTCGTGGCTCCTAGACATTTTCACTTCACAATAACAGTACTTACAGTTGAATGGGGCAGCTCTAGCATGGCAGAAATTTGATAAACTGACTTGTTGGAACGGTGGCATCCTATGACGGTGCCACGTTGAAAGTCACTGAGCTCTTCAGTAAGGCCATTCTACTACCAATGTTTGTCTATGGAGATTGCATGGCTGTGTGCTCAATTTTATGCACCTGTCAGCAACGGGTGTGGCTGAAATAGCCAAATCCAATAATTTGAAGGGGTGTCCACATACTTTCGTATCTACAGTGGGGAAAAAAAGTATTTAGTCAGCCATCAATTGTGCAAGTTCTCCCACTTAAAAAGATGAGAGAGGCCTGTAATTTTCATCATAGGTACACGTCAACTATGACAGACAAAATGAGAAAAGAAAATCCAGAAAATCACATTGTAGGATGTTTAATGAATTTATTTGCAAATTATGGTGGAAAATAAGTATTTGGTCAATAACAAAAGTTTCTCAATACTTTGTTATATACCCTTTGTTGGCAATGACACAGGTCAAACGTTTTCTGTAAGTCTTCACAAGGTTTTCACATACTGTTGCTGGTATTTTGGCCCATTCCTCCATGCAGATCTCCTCTAGAGCAGAGATGTTTTGGGGCTGTCGCTGGGCAACACGGACTTTCAACTCCCTCCAAAGATTTTCTATGGGGTTGAGATCTGGAGACTGGCTAGGCCACTCCAGGACCTTGAAATGCTTCTTACGAAGCCACTCCTTCGTTGCCCGGGCGGTGTGTTTGGGATCATTGTCATGCTGAAAGACCCAGCCACGTTTCATCTTCAATGCCCTTGCTGATGGAAGGAGGTTTTCACTCAAAATCTCACGATACATGGCCTCATTCATTCTTTCCTTTACATGGATCAGTCGTCCTGGTCCCTTTGCAGAAAAACAGCCCCAAAGCATGATGTTTCCACCCCCATGCTTCACAAAAAAAAAAAAAAGTTCTATTTTGGTTTCATCTGACCATATGACATTCTCCCAATCCTCTTCTGGATCATCCAAATGCACTCTAGCAAACTTCAGACGGGCCTGGACATGTACTGGCTTAAGCAGGGGGACACGTCTCGCACTGCAGGATTTGAGTCCCTGGCGGCGTAGTGTGTTACTGATGGTAGGCTTTGTTACTTTGGTCCCAGCTCTCTGCAGGTCATTCACTAGGTCCCCCCCGTGTGGTTCTGGGATTTTTTGCTCACCGTTCTTGTGATCATTTTGACCCCACGAGGTGAGATCTTGCGTGGAGCCCCAGATCGAGGGAGATTATCAGTGGTCTTGTATGTCTTCCATTTCCTAATAATTGCTCCCACAGTTGATTTCTTCAAACCAAGCTGCTTACCTATTGCAGATTCAGTCTTCCCAGCCTGGTGCAGGTCTACAATTTTGTTTCTGGTGTCCTTTGACAGCTCTTTGGTCTTGGCCATAGTGGAGTTTGGAGTGTGACTGTTTGAGGTTGTGGACAGGTGTCTTTTATACTGATAACAAGTTCAAACAGGTGCCATTAATACAGGTAACGAGTGGAGGACAGAGGAGCCTCTTAAAGAAGAAGTTACAGGTCTGTGAGAGCCAGAAATCTTGCTTGTTTGTAGGTGACCAAATACTTATTTTCCACCATAATTTGCAAATAAATTCATAAAAAATCCTACAATGTGATTTTCTGGAGAAAAAAAATCTCATTTTGTCTGTCATAGTTGACGTGTACCTATGATGAAAATTACAGGCCTCTCTCATCTTTTTAAGTGGGAGAACTTGCACAATTGGTGGCTGACTAAATACTTTTTTCCCCCACTGTATAGTGTATCTGTGACCAAGATATGCATATCTGTATTCCCAGTCATGTGAAATCCATAGATTAGGGTCTAATGAATTTATTTCAATTGACTGATTTCCTCATATGAACTGTAACTCAGTAAAATCTTTGAAATTGTTACATGCTATGTTTATATTTTAGTTCAGTATATGTGGGTGATTCTCATGAAACCAACTAAAACTATGTCTGTAATGAATTCTGCTATATAGCCTCTACAAAAAACGTAAATAATTGACTATCATATTAAGGCTCAACATGCTTGGTACCTGGCTCTGTTCTGGGCTTATATCTTATTTTTGTGTTTTTTAAATAAAATGATTACTCAAATTCTCATAACCGTAATGCGTCCGGGTCAATTTTGTAGGACTTTACATGCATTTAATTTATAAAAATTACTAACATATTTAATTGAAACCAATGAAATATCGTTTAAAGTGGTACATACTCAAAGACAGTTATCATTTCTGGGTATTCACATTACAAACGACTTATATTTCTGACAAAAACTATGTGTCCGAGCATGTGTTTCTCATTACCGTAGCATTTCTTCAAGTTCCTGAAAAAAGTACAGTGCTTTTTTAACTACTATTAGCAACCTGTATTAGTGGTCCTCTGTAGCTCAGTTGGTAGAGCACGGAGCTTGTAACGCCAGGGTAGTGGGTTCGATCCCCGGGACCAGCCATACACAAAAAATTTATGCACGCATGACTGTAAGTCGCTTTGGATAAAAGCGTCTGCTAAATGGCATATTATATTATTATTATTATTATATTAGAGCTAATGTTTGCTTTGCCCTAGCTAGTGCATTTAGTTAAATGGCATTTAGCAAGCCAGCTAGCTAGTTAGCAATTAGCATGAGAGATTAGCATTATTTTAGGCACTGGTTGTAACACTGTAGTTAGCCTACACTAGTAACACTGTAATCATGTTATTGCATTGTAATTGCATACTAATGGAGTTTCGCTGTTTATGTAATTACACAAGAGGAATAGGGAGGACTGATAGCCACTCAAAAAAGAGAGTGGCAATCATGGAATGTAATTTGATTAATTTCCATATTTCACAGGTATCAAAAACGAAAGAGAAACTTAAGTCTGTGTCCCAAAGAACACAAAAAACATGTAAATATAAAATGTAAATCAAAAATAAATTTTTTATGAAATATTGTTGTAATAAGTATTCTGTATCTTAGGCAATCAAAAACATTTGCACACTTTTCACCTTTGCTATGTTTTTTTCTAACTTTACAATTGTTAAAGTAATTAGATTGTTTGTGCATGGTCTTGGAAAATGTTTTAAAAAATCATTACATCTGAACAGTTAAGATGATTAATTTACCATAGACAATAATTTGACATGGTATTTTATCCATCACAAAATAAACATTTTTTTGTCTTTATCTTTTCAAAATTTACCAAGAGTAATACCAAGTTTGTGAGAATCACCCATGTGAAAGAGTTGAGGGACAGACAGTTAGGTCTTATTTCTGTTCCTCAGTCTCTTGGAGCAGAGCTTTTCTTCCCCTTAAAGTCCAGAGCTCTCTACCACACTGGTGTATTCTCAGTCAGGTATGGTGTATGGTAGATCTAGAGCCTAATTGTATGTCAAAAAGGTATATTTCTCAGCATAGGTTACCATACCTCTATACCTGTTCAATTGTAATTTTAATTAATGATACACATTGATTTTTAAAAGAAAATGATGCTTTAGGAGTTTAGTCCCCACAAGGATAGTAAAACAAGGAAAGATTCCGGTATACTTAAGGGGATGCTCCCCCATGGGACACACTCTTTTCACGCCATTTCGCCCGGTGGGCGGTGTTATACGCCACGGTGGGCGTGGATTTCAAAGTGCAAGGACTGTCTGATGCGCGTCCACATTCAACCGAGAACCCTCCGCCTAGGACCTCATTCATAACTTCTTAACCGACATCCATATGGTGGGTTTCTACTTTCATATTAGTACATCAATTTTGCTTTATTTGAATTGACGATAGCTAGCTATCTACTGGCTGGACCAGTTTTCCCAAAAGTGAACGATGTGTAACGTCAAGTTTTTCTTCCTAGCCAACCAACAATGTTAATGAATGCTGCTATCAAGCCAATCTACTAGACTTAGGCTACTGAATGATATATATGAAACTGATCATGACTAGATTTAATCTAATTTCACTGCGATTGGTTAGTCAAAATGCAATAATACCTGTATACTGTCAATCACTGCGCTCATATCAGAATAACTGAGCGTAGCCTACCCTTTTCCCAGTGACTGATGTGATCATGTAAAC
This sequence comes from Coregonus clupeaformis, assembly GCF_020615455.1. NCBI lineage: Eukaryota > Metazoa > Chordata > Actinopteri > Salmoniformes > Salmonidae > Coregonus > Coregonus clupeaformis. The sequence continues at coordinate 13,982,894 of NC_059218.1, read as the reverse complement.
TCCTGATTATATTGTAAATGTCTCACAGTTAGCATACTTTATTTTACTGGTGTTCTAAGCAATCTAAAAGTTGATGAAGTGCTCTCTCTCTCTCTCAGAATATGAATTTGGTATCCGTGTTACTGGGTTCATTAAAAACTTTGCGTGAATGATATCTCTCAACTTGAAACAATGCGAAATCCGAATACAAAATCATTTGTTTAGCTAGTTCTATTCTGTGGCTTCATGAAATAGCAAACATAACGTGAATTCAGCGATGACATTTGTTTAACAAGACAAATCTATGGGCATGACGCTTCTGTGTGTGTGTGTGTGTGTGTGTGTGTGTGAGAGAGTGTGTGTGAGAGTGTGTGTGAGATAGGTGCCATCCCCCTTTCATGTAAAGTGCTTTAAATAATTGGAAAAGTGCTATCTATAAGCGCAATTCATTTTCATTGTATACTGTATATGGGGGAGACAGGAGTTTATTTTAGAAACCCAATACATGTGTGTGACATCACAGCCTTAGTGGCAGTTCTGCGCTACAGTGGACTATTTTATAAATGTATTTTTCAAGTTTTATTGAAAGAGAGACAGAATTTAAGATGAAACAGATAGAGGGAACATAGTGTGAAGACCAGTGGGGCCGGGATTCGATCCAACGAAGGCAGTGGATGGCATATGTGCAGAGGGCAGCAGCCTTAACCGCTCAACCAACCTTAGGCCCAGAAGGGGACTATTTTACCTTGGCAGAGTTTTTCAGCTGCAGCATGGCGGGGTTGTTGTGAGGCTTGCCTGCCGCTGCCTTGGTGGCACTGATGAGGTCACCCAGAACCTTGGCCACGTCTTTGACTGCATTGATCAGGACCACCTACAGAGGGCACACCAGAAGGAAAAAAAAATGTGTGGAGGTTCAGAGTGGTGAGACGATGACATATACTGGTTGGTAACGCACACACACACACGCACACACACACATACTTATGGGCACACACACACACGTATGCGCACGCACACATGCACGTATGCGCGCACACACTCGCACATACACACAAGCGCACACACACGTATGCGCGCACACATACACACACACAAACACCTTTGAAGCGAGTGATGGAATGGGATGGTAAGGGATTTCCACGTCATTCACAGGTAATAGTGAAACTGACCAAAAATTGCACAAGTGTCTAATCTTACCAATAACAAACTTGATGGAAAAGTACAACAATTAAAAGCAGTTACATTTTGATTACTATAAATAGTCATGATAAAGGTGGGACCACTAGACTAGACAATTTGTTCCCTCTCACCAAATGACTACACAACTCAGTATGAGCCAATCAAACCCAATCCAATCGAAGCTGTACAAAGCGAGGGTGGCTGGTTAGTCAGAGGCCGACAGCAAATAAACGTAAACGTTTAAAATGCTGTAAGTTAGAGAGATGAGAGCACACCCTTCAAAACCATCAGAATGAACAGACTGCACAAATGCCTAGAGGGTGGTTTTTTATTTTATAATGCAGGGCTAGCTGACTTTTTAAACAGGAAGCTCATATGCTGATGTGGCACTTTTGGCAACTTAATACACAATGGTGGTTTCTCTTATCTTTTTATGCTTAGGCATAGAAACCATGATAAGGAATTCAATAGAGAACCCTTAATTACTTAATCTGAAGTATGAAGTCCACCACAGTTCAAAACTCAAACTCAATTTGTTTATTGCAGGTGTGAGGCATTTGGTGGTTAATGTAGCTTTTGAAGGGTGGGGCATAGAGAGCATTATCATCAACTCAAGACACACACTGCAGGCTGATACATTGGCACCCCCTGCCGCTACATACAGCAAAAGCACTAAAGCAGGGCTCTCTAACGCCGGTCATGAAGAGCTACTGTGCGTGCAAGCTTTCGATACAGCCCTGCAGTAACACTGAAGACCATGATTAGTTGATTATTTGAATCTGGGCCCATATCCACAAAGTCTCTCAGAGTAGGAGTGCTGATCTAGGACCAGTTTTGCCTTTTGTATCATAATGCATACGATTATGTGGACAGATCCTAGATCAGCACTCCTACTCTGAGACACTTTGTGGATACTGGCCGAATAAATGCCTGAACATTCAGTAGCTCTCCAGGACCGAAGTTGGGGAACAGAATTAATGGACCTCATCGCGTCACGGTCGGACCAAGCACACCCAATCACAACCACAACACAACCACATATTTGGAGTCTGTAGTAGTGTAGTGTACAAACTAGAACATATGGGCTCACCAAAGAGCACAGACAGACAGAAGACAGTTTGAGTCAGTTCATATGACAAGGGAGTAGAGTACCAAATCCATACAGAGATCGGGCCCTTGGGAAGAAAAAATGACCTCTTCCATAAGAGTGAAGAGAGGAAAGAAAACGTGATTGTGTACTAATGTGATATTTGTACTATAGTCATGTCAAGTGTGGTCTATGTGTTTCACTTCAATGCTTTGACAAAGGCCGGTAGCCCAAGAACATAAACTACCGTTCAAAAGTTTGGGGTCACTTAGAAATGTCCTTGTTTTCGAAAGAAAAGCAATTTTTGTGTCCATTAAAATAACATCAAATTGATCAGAAATACAGTGTAGACATTGTTAATGTTGTAAATGGATATGGTAGCTGGAAACTGATGATTTTTTATGGAATATCTACATAGGCGTACAGAGGCCCATTATCAGCAACCATCAGTCCTGTGTTCCAATGGCACGTTTGCTAAACCAAGTTTATCATTTTAAAAGGCTAACTGATCATTAGAAAACCATTTTGCAATTATGTTAGCACAGCTGAAAACTGTTGTGCTGATTAAATAAGCAATACAACTAGCTTTCTTGAGACTAGTTGAGTATCTGGAGCATCAGCAATTGTGGGATCGATTACAGGCTCAAAATGGCCAGAAACAAATCACTTTCTTCTGAAACTCATCAGTCTATTCTTGTTCTGAGAAATGAAGACTATTCGATGCAAGAAATTGCCAAGAAACTGAAGATCTCGTACAACGCTGTGTACTACTCCCTTCACAGAACAGCGCAAACTGTCTCTAACCAGAATAGAAAGAGGAATGGGAGGCCCGGGTGCACAACTGAGCAAGAGGACAAATAAATTAGAGTGTTGAGTTTGAGAAACAGACACCTCACAGGTCCTCAACTGGCAGCTTCATTAAATAGTACCCGCAAAACACCAGTCTCAACGGGATGCTGACCTTCTAGGCAGAGTTGCAAAGAAAAAGCCATATCTCAGACTGGCCAATAAAAACAAAAGATTGGGCAAAAGAACACAGACAATGGACAGAGGAAGATTGGAAAAAAGGGTTATGGACAGACATATCGAAGTTTGAGGTGTTCGACACCAGCAGCTTGATGTCCTCCATCAGCGCCTTGGCTGTCTTCAGGATGCTCTCTCTGGGGGGGAGAGAGAGAGCGACACACACAGTTAATACATACAGTGCATTCGGAAAGTATTCAGACCCCTTGACTTTATCCACATTTTGTTACGTTACAGCCTTATTCTAAAATGGATTACATTTGAAAATATCCTCAATAATCTACACACAATTCTCCATAATGACAAAGCGAAAACAGATTTTTACAATTTTTGCAAATTTGTTACAAATAAAAAACAGAAATACCTTACTTACATAAGTATTCAGACCCTTTGCTATGAGACTCGAAATTGAGCTCAGGTGCATCCGGTTTCCATTGAAAATTCCCAAATTCAGGTGTGCCAAGCTTGTAGCGTCATACTCAAGAAGAATCAAGGCTGTAATCGCTGCCAAAGGTGCTTCAACAAAGTACTGAGTAGAGGGTCTGAATACTTATGCAAATGTAATATTTCAGTTTTTTCTGTTTAATAAATTAGCAAACATTCCTAAAAAAATTTTTTTTGCTTTGTCATTATGTTCACACTGACCCAACTTAGATTGCTTGTGTGTATTATATAGTGCATTCGGAAAGTATTCAGACCCCTTCACTTTTTCCACATTTTGTTACATTACATCCTTATTCTAAAATTGATTAAATCGTTTTTTTCCCCTCATCAATCTACACACACTACCCTATAATGACAAAGCAAAAACAGGTTTTTAGATATGTTTGCACATTTATTACAAATAAAACACGGAAATATCACATTTACATTCATAAGTATTCAGACCATTTACTCAGTACTTTGTTGAAGCACCTTTGGCAGCGATTACAGCCTCAAGTCTTCTTGGGTATGACGCTACAAGCTTGGCACATTCCCATTCTTCTCTGCAGATCCTCTCAAGCTCTGTCAGGTTGGATGGGGAGCGTCACAGTACAGCTATTTTCAGGTCTCTCCAGAGATGTTCGATCGGGTTCAAGTCCAGGCTCTGGCTGGGCCACTCAAGGATTTTCAGAGACTTGTCCGGAAGCCAAAAAAAACCACAAAAAAAACCTGTTTTCACTTTTTCATTATGGGGTATTGTGTGTAGATTGATGAGGAAAAATAAATAATTTAATCCACTTTAGAATAAGTCTGGAATGTAACAAAATGTGGAAAAAGTGAAGGGTCTGAATACTTTCCAAATGCACTGTAATTACTGTTTGTGCATCTTTTTCCCCCCTCATCTCGGAAACTCAGTTGACCAGGTTTGGCTGAAAATGACTCTGTCTGAAGTATATGTTTGTTTTGTTTAAAGAGAACCACATTCCTAAAGCCTTTTGTATTATTTTTATGACAGGATAGGAGCAGAAGCAGGGAAACAGAATTGAGGGAGAATAAATGTGTATGCAGGGATCCCCACCCCCAGACTCCGGGCTCTGCTTCAGTAATTCATATTCAAGTGAATAATACTTGTCTGTATTGATAAATGTAACATATTGTACATTGGCAAAACGACAGGAGGAACAATTAACTTTTTCCCCAATTTTTTGTTTATTTACTATAAAGACAAACACCAAAATAAGTTCAAATTTATGCTATAAAATGCTTCGAATGGGGTAAAGATTTTAATAATTAAAATATCTTTATATATTTTAACTTACAGGATACAGCTTAATTTTAGTTTTTCATAACCCAGAGATTTCATGAGTTTATTTGCACGAAAATGTGCTAATATAAGTTAGCCCTTAAGCCCTGGACATTTTTGAAGAAGAGAAACCAAAAAACAAAATAGTCAACAAAAAATAATATACTGTACATTTATATATATTGAGAAAGTGAACTTTGGTAGAAGAGAGAGTCTGAGGTAGTGGAGACTGGAATAAAACAGCAATAGACGTTCTTTACAAATAAAAAAGTACCACCAGGTGGCACAGGAAACAGCATACAATTTCACACAAAAATTTAAGTCCAGCTCAGATCCAAAAAAGGACATAAGATTACATCACATCAGCATAAAATAAGAAAATACAATGCATAAAGACCAGCAAGCTGGCTGAGACACAGGTGGATAAGAGGAGGATTCAGAAGGCATTGAGAGATTGATAAGAATTATAGACATGACAAATTGAAGTAATACTGATTAGCTTTTATGAATTTGACAGAAACTGATTTTTCTTCCAGTATATATAAAAGACAAGACTGCATAACTTTAAAGCTTTTAAAAAGACATTGAAAAGTAAGATAAGAAAAATAACCAGAAGCTGGAACAAAAACTAATATTTATGGAAAATAGTGTGATATAAAAATACAGTCAAGTACAATAATTTTAGCTACCAAACTTCACATTTATTTACATTTAAGTCTTCAAGCTTGATCAGCTTGTACTCCACATAAAGAAATATGATTAGTATTAAATAGATAAAATTTTCTGCAAAAAAAAGTATTTTTGAAATTGTCTCAAACCCTTGCCATTAAGGGATTCAAACTCTTCAGCCGTTCAAGCTAGAGATTCTAATATAAAAATTGCAATTAAATGCATATTCCCAGTTCTAAAAAAGGTTGAATTTAGAAACATTCTTCATCTTAATTATCATAATTTTACTATTTTAACTGATTACAACCAGAACAAGAACACTTGAAAATTTATAGTTTATACAAGTAACACAATTTAGGAACATGCTTGAGAATTCTAATAAAAAAAAGAGAAAAAAAAGTTTATAAGCTGAAAAGTCTAGCTTCAGTTCAGAAATATCCATCCACCAAAAAAAACTACATTGTACAGCATTTATATTCATCATATAGAAAATTCCCAATGGAAAGTACAAGTCTTAGAAAAACCTCAGATGCACACAGATTTTATAACATATTTTTAAAAAATTGTTCCCAGATCAGAAATAGATGAATTGGAGTGTGACATTCTACAAAGGAACAGAACCAAAATAATATAATAGAGGTTTTGAAGGTTCATGAAATTATTAAAAAAGACAAAAATATGCGTGATGCACACGGCTAAATCGTAACAGCAAAAGTTAAGAGGCCGACGGGGTGTTTTCTTTTAACGCCATTGCCCAACATCAAAATGCTGTTGGGAAACCTTACCTCCATACTCAACAGATGACTCAATTTCTAAGGATAGCTTTGAAAAGAGAATAACATCCAAAAAGCTAAGAAACATATCTGTTTTTATATATATATATATATATATATATATATATATATATATATATATATATATATATATAGTGAGTATACCAAACATTAGGGTCACCTTCTTTAACCTGTCTCCTGCCCTTCATCTACACTGATTGAAGTGGATTTAACAAGTGACATCAATAATAGATCATAGCTTTCACCTGGATTCACCTGGTCAATTTGTCATTGAAAGAGCAGGTGTTCTTAATGTTGTGTACACTGAATGTATGTGTATATATATACACAATGCTTTCGGTAAAGTATTCAGACCCCTTCACCTTTTCCACATTCTGTTACGTTACAGCCTTATTCTAAAATTCATTAAATTGTTTTTTTCCCCCTCATCAATCTACACACAATACCCCATAATGATAAAGCAAAAACTGGTTTTTAGATATTTTTGCACATTTATTACAACAACAAAAACGGAAATATCACATTTATGTAAGTATTCAGACCCTTTACTCAGTACTTTGTTGAAGCATGTTTGGCAGCGATTACAGCCTTGAGTCTTCTTGGGTATTTGGGGAGTATCTCCCATTTTTCTCTTCAGATCCTCTCATTAGGTTGGATGGGGAGTGTCACTGCACAGCTATTTTCAGGTCTCTCCAGAGATGTTCAATTGGGTTCAAGTCCCAGCTCTGGCTGGGCCACTCAAGGACATTCAGAGACTTGTACCGAAGCCACTCCTGTGTTGTCTTGGCTGTGTGCTTAGGGTCGTTGTCCTGCTGGAAGGTGAACCTTCGCCCCAGTCTGAAGTCCTGAGCGCGCTGGAGCAGGTTTTCATCAAGGATCTCTCTACTTTGCTCCGTTCGTCTTTCTCTCTTTTTTTTGCTGTGACATGCAATGTCAACTGTGGGACCTTAAATAGACAAGTGTGTGCCTTTCCAAGTCATGTCCAATCAATTGAATTTACCACAGGTGGACTCCAATCAAGTTGTAGAAACGTCTCAAAGATGATCAATGGAAACAGGATGCGCCTGATCTGAATTTCGAGTCTCATAGCAATACTTATGTAAATAAGGTATTTCCGTTTTTTATTTGTAATACATTTGCAAAAATGTCTAAAAACCTATTTTCACTTGGTCATTATGGGGTATTGTGTGTAGATTGATGAGGAAAATGTTTATTTAATCAATTTTAGAATAAGGCTGTAACGTAACAAAATGTGGAAAAAGTCAAGGGGTCTGAATACTTTCCGAATGCACTGTTATATATATATATAACTTCATACATGTCTTTTCATGTCTTAAAAACAAAATCTTAAAAACCAAAAAACATTTGAGACAAATACCAGCATCATAAGAATTCACATTCAGTGTTAAGCTAGCCAAACTAGCAAAGTTTCTGTTAGATATGTCACCAATCCCTGAAACACTTAAGTGATCTTCATGATTATTCGACTAAGCTTCATGGCCCAACAGTAAAATGCACATTTTAAAGGCATCTTTGTAGTAACGCAGTTATGCACAAAATCAACCGATTAAACCGCTCCATTACGCCTTTCTTCTACACATAGGATACTCTAAAAACAAAAACTGAGTCTGAGACTTATGACCAGACGATACAACATAAGTGATAAAAGCCATCTTTACTCCATCGTCTTCCGTTTGTGGTTCTAAGGACTTATTTTTGACTCACGGGTTAAAATGGGAATAACTTCTCGAAACCTTTGAGGCGCTGCAAAATGGCTACCAAAGTGCTTAAGGAACCATTTCATTACCAGAAGAAAGCCTTGAAGAGCAATACAGACTACAGTATACCAACATGGTCCTCCGACTAAGAATGCACCCTTTTCGTAGTTGAACTTTTGCGACTGGCTTTTGTGCTATGGTACAGCAGTTTGAGGCCATAGTAGAAGGGAGGGAGAGAGGAGAGTCCAGATACTACTGTCCATCCCAGGCCCTCCACTCATGACTGGGGAGGGTCTGGGGTGCAAGGAAGGCAGTAAGGGGACCGGTTAGGGAGGGTGGTCTGATTGGCAGCGTTTAGATGAGGAGAGAAGAGAAGGTAGGCTGGCTGGGCCTTCAGTAGTATTTCCATGCGGACGCTTTGGGATTGGGAGGGTAGGGGAATGGGGGAGGATGTTGGGGGCTACCAGTTGAGACGGAAGACGGGGTGCTTGAGGAGTTCCCTTGACGGGGGGCGGTCCATGGGCTGCAGCTCCAAGCAGCGCAGGGTGACGTCCCTCAGGCCCGGGGTCAGCTGGGGAGGGATGGAGGGTGCACAGGTGGCACTCGCAATCTGGGGGAGAGGGAGAGAGGAGGTGAGGGTGAAGTTATGATACTATAGAAACAACCTTTCAACCACAAGGTCTTTGAATGAAAGAGGAAGGCCAATAGGGTGCTTTTTCAGCTATATACAGTGACTTGCGAAAGTATTCACCCCACTTGGCAATTTTCCTATTTTGTTGCCTTACAACCTGGAATTAAAATGGATTTTTGGGGGGGTTGTATCATTTGATTTACACAACATGCTTACCACTTTGAAGATGCAAAATATTTTTTATTGTGAAACAAACAAGAAATAAGACAAAAAAACAGAAAACTTGAGTGTGCATAACTATTCACTCCCCCAAAGTCAATACTTTGTAGAGCCACCTTTTGCAGCAATTACAGCTGCAAGTCTCTTGGGGTATGTCTCTATAAGCTTGGCACATCTAGCCACTGGGATTTATGCCCATTCTTCAATGCAGAACTGCTCCAGCTCCTTCAAGTTGGATGGGTTCCGCTGGTGTACAGCAATCTTTAAGTCATACCACATATTCTCAATTGGATTGAGGTCTGGCCTTTGACTAGGCCATTCCAAGACATTTAAATGTTTCCCCTTAAATCACTCGAGTGTTGCTTTAGCAGTATGCTTAGGGTCATTGTCCTGCTGGAAGGTGAACCTCCGTCCCACTCAAATCTCTGGAAGACTGAAACAGGTTTCCCTCAAGAATTTCCCTGTATTTAGCGCCATCCATCATTCTTTCAATTCTGACCAGTTTCCCAGTCCCTGCCGATGAAAAACATCCCCACAGCATGATGCTGCCACCACCATGCTTCACTGTGGGGATGGTGTTCTCGGGTGATGAGAGGTGTTGGGTTTGCGCAAGACATAGCGTTTTCCTTGATGGCCAAAAAGCTCAATTTTTGTCTCATCTGACCAGAGTACCTTATTCCATACAGTTGAAGTCGGAAGTTTGCATACACCTTAGCCAAATACATTTAAACTCAGTTTTTCACAATTCCTGACATTTATTCCTAGTAAAAATTCCCTGTCTTAGGTCAGTTAGTATCACCACTTTATTTTAAGAATGTGAAATGTCAGAAAAATAGTAGAGAGAATGATTTTTTTTAGTGGATCAGAAGTTTACATACCCTCAATTAGTATTTGTTAGCATTGCCTTTAAATTGTTTAACTTGGGTCAAACATTCCGGGTAGCCTTCCACAAGCTTCCCACAATACGTTGGGTGAATTTTGGACCATTCCTCCTGACAGAGCTGGTGTAACTGAGTCAGGTTTGTAGGCCTCCTTACTCGCACACGCTTTTTCAGTTCTGCCCACACATTTTCTATAGGATTGAGGTCAGGGCTTTGTGATGGCCACTCCAATACCTTGACTTTGTTGTCCTTAAGCCATTTTGCCACAACTTTGGAAGTATGCTTGGGTTCATTGTCCATTTGGAAGACCCATTTGCGACCAAGCTTTACCTTCCTGACTGATGTCTTGAGATGTTGCTTCAATATATCCACATAATTTTCCTTCCTCATGATGCCATCTATTTTGTGAAGTGCACCAGTCCCTCCTGCAGCAAAGCACCCCCACAGCATGATGCTGCCACCCCCGTCCTTCACGGTTGGGATGGTGTTCTTCGGCTTGAAAGCAGCCCCCTTTTTCCTCCAAACATAACGATGGTCATTATGGCCAAACAGTTTTATTTTTGTTTCATCAGACCAGAGGCCAAAGTGCTCTATTTTCATGTCATCTGATCATAGTACCGGTCCCAGTCTAAGTGCCAAAGCCATTTAGAAAACTCCAGGCATCAACTTTTTTGGGATGGCATGAAAATAGAGTTCTTTGGCCACGCACACCAGTGGTGGGTTTTGTGTCGAAAGAAAGATACACAAAGAAATGGTTAATTGACCACAAAATCTACATTTTGTAATGGCCATCTGTCTCCGGACTTGAACACCATTAGCTAGGTTTCCATCCAATTGGCAACAGATTTTCATGTGAATATTTAAAAAAATGCATAAAAATAATATGCACATTTTCCCACCAGAGATGTTTCCATCAAATTGACTTGTTGCGGATAAAAGGCTGTGCGCTGTGCATCACGCACTTGCTGTAAAATTCCCATAAAAAATACAAGTTAAATAGGTTTTCATTGCATTTTCAACTGTACTGTTATATAGCGAATGTGCCCACTCTGGTCTTGGCACGTGCGCTCTAGCCAACAGCTCGCAGATACAGTGCGGGTAGGCTACCTACAAGATTAGATTATTATGGACAAAAGAGCAAGATTATTTTTATTTGTCATACGGCAGCCAAGAATCGATCATCATGTCACCAGAATAAGACCCTTGATATTTATTGGAAAGGAGCGTGAAGCTCATTACCCTGTGAAGTTCATCATAACTTATTTAATCTGCAGCCTAATAAACTGCATGCTTTCCAAAGTCATGGTGGGAGGACCAGACAATATTATTGCATGACTCGAATTTACTTCGATATGATGGTTGTTATATCAGTATTTGAGCATTAAAGTGTTTCTACCGCCATTTCTCGCATAAAAAAGTTCCCACCTTGTCCAGCATTTTTTGTTGTTGTCAATATGTGGAAAGTTTACCGAAAAATTTGCTGATTCCATCAAGCTTGTCATGATTTTTTAAAATCCAAAATGTACTTTACTCGCATAAAATGGTTGGATGGAAACCAGGTTATTGAAAACCTGTGGTTTGAATTGAAGAGGGCAGTCCATAAGCGCAGACGAAGGATATCAAGGATCTGGAAAGATTCTGCATAGAGGAATGTTCTAAAATCACTCACAATGTGTTCTCAAATCTCATAAATTATATGAAAAAGGCTCAGTGCCGTTATCCTCGCCAGGTGAGGTATTGAAGGTATTGAAAACAGGGGTGTCAATAATCTTGACCCATAGCTTTTTGAGAAAAAACTAATATTACTTGTTAAAACAATCTCTTTCTCTTAGCAATTGTATTAGTATGAAATAATATAATTTATTTAAAAAATGTAGCATACAACATAGCTCAGTATTTGAATTATTGATTTTATACAGTCACTTTTCCTCATCTTTATCTAGGGTGTCAATAATTTCGGACCCCACTGTATGTGTCTTTTCAGCTACAGCGCCTTCAGAAATGATTCACACCCCTTAACTTTTCCACATGTTGTAGTGTTACAGCCTGAATTTCAAATGGATTAAATTGAGTTTTTTTTCACTGGCCTACACACAATACCCCATTATGTCAAAGTGGAATTATGTTTTTCGAAATTTTTACAAATTCATTACAAATGAAAAGCTGAAATGTCTTGGGTTAATAAGTATTCAACCCCTTTGTTATGGCAAGCCTAAATAAGTTCAGGAGTAAAAATGTGCTTAACAATTCACATAATAAGTTGCATGGACTCTGTGTGCAATAATAGTGTTTAACATGATTTTTGAATGACTACCTCATTTCTGTACCCCACACATACAATTATCTGTAAGGTCTCTCAGTCGAGCAGTACATTTTAAAACAGATTCAACCACAAAAACCAGGGAGGTTTTCCAATGCCTCGCAAATAAGGGCACCTATTGGTAGATCGGTAAAAAAAAAAAAAGCAGACATTCAATATCCCTTTGAGCATGCTGAAGTTAATTACACTTTGGATGGTGTATCAATACACCCAGTCACTACAAAGATACAGGCGTCCTTCCCAACTCAGTTGCTGGAGAGGAATAAAACCGCTCTGGGATTTCACCATGAGGCCAAAGGTGATGTTAAAACAGTTACAGAGTTGAATGGCTGTGATAGAAGAAAACTGAGGATGGATCAACAACATTGCAGTAACTCCACAATACTAACCTAATCGATAGAGTGAAATGGAAGGAAGCCTGTACAGAATACAAATATTCCAAAACATGCATCCTGTTTGCAACAAGGCACTAAAGTAATACTACAAAAAATGTGCCAAAGCAATTACATTTTTGTCCTGAATACAAAGTGTTACATTTGGGGCAAATCCAATACAACACGTTACTGAGTACCACGCTCCATATTTTCAAGCATAGTGGCGGCAGCATGATGTTATGGGTATGCATGTAATTGTTAAGGACTGGGGATAAAAAAAATTAAGGAATGGAGGCAAAATCCTAGAGGAAAACCTGGTTCAGTCTGCTTTCCACCAGAAACTGGGAGATACATTCACCTTTCAGCAGGAGAATAACCTAAAACACAAGGCCAAATCTACACTGGAGTTGCTTACCAAGAAGACAGTGAATGTTCCTGAGTGGCCGAGTTGTTGTCTAGCAATGATAAACAACCAATTTAGCAATGATAAACAACCAATTTGACAGAGCTTGACAATTTTTTTAAATAATAATGGGCAAATGTTGCACAATCCAGGTGTGGAAAGCTGTTAGAGACTATTCCAGAAATATTCACAGCAGTAATCGCTGCCAAAGTGTCACACCCGGGCTCTGGGACTCTATATGTTGAGCCAGGGTGTGGTCATTCTATGTGTTGTATTTCTATGTCGGGAGTTCTGGTTGTTGTGTTTCTATGTTGGCCAGAGTGGCTCCCAATCAGAGGCAACGAGTGTCAGCTGTGGCTGGTTGTCTCTGATTGGGAGCCATATTTAAACTGTCTGTTTTCCCTTTGTGTTTGTGGGATCTTGTTCCTGTTGGGTGTTTCCGTTTTGGTTTGTTGCCGTGTCGGTTGTGTTGTACCGAGGACGTCACGTATCGTTTCTTGTTTTGTTCGTGCATTCATTCAATAAAGAAGTATGTTCGCAACTAACGCTGCGCATTGGTCTACTCCATACGACGATCGTGACAGAAGATCCCACCATACCAGGACCAAGCAGCGTGTCCAGGAGCAGGCAGCCTGGACGTGGGAGCAGATCTTGGACGGGCAGGGGTCCTGGACCTGGGAGGAAATCCTGGCCGGGATGGATCGCCGGCCATGGAGGGAGACAGTAGAGGCGCGACGGAGAGAGGAGCAACGGCGTAATCAGTGTCGTCGTCGGACGGACGAGAGGCAACCCCAAAAAATTTTTAGGGGGGGGGCACAGGGCATGGATGACGGGGCTGACGGAGGCAGACAAGGGGCGAATTCAGAAGGCCACCAGGTTACGGGGGTCACTGGTCAAGGAAGGGAAGGAAGGTGTAGAGGCACGGCGAGAGGTACTGGGGTGTGTTACCAGTCCGGTCCGGCCCGTTCCAGATCCCGGTGTAGAGCCAGTGGTGTGTGTCCCCAGTACGGTCCGGCCTGTTCCTACCCCTCGCACCAAGTGTACGGTGCGCGTCGCCAGCCCGGCCCGGCCTGTTCCTGCCCCTCGCAAAAAGTGTACGGTGCGCGTCGCCAGCCCGGCCCGGCCTGTTCCTGCCCCTCGCACCGAGTGTACGGTGCGCGTCGCCAGCCCGGCCCGGCCTGTTCCTGCCCCTCGCACCAAGCCTACGGTGTGCGTCGCCAGCCCGGCCCGGCCTGTTCCTGCCCCTCGCACCAAGCCTACGGTGCGCGTCGCCAGCCCGGCCCGGCCTGTTCCTGCCCCTCGCACCAAGCCTACGGTGTGCGTCGCCAGCCCGGCCCGGCCTGTTCCTGCCCCTCGCACCAAGCCTACGGTGTGCGTCGCCAGCCCGGCCCGGCCTGTTCCTGCCCCTCGCACCAAGCCTACGGTGCGCGTCGCCAGCCCGGCCCGGCCTGTTCCTGCCCCTCGCACCAAGTGTACGGTGCGCGTCGCCAGCCCGGCCCGGCCTGTTCCTGCCCCTCGCACCAAGCCTACGGTGTGCGTCGCCAGCCCGGCCCGGCCTGTTCCTGCCACTCGCACCAAGCCAGGGGTGCGAGTCGTCAGCCCGGTAAGGCCTGTTCCTGCCACTCGCACCAAGCCAGGGGTGCGAGACGTCAGCCTGGTAAGGCCCGTTGCTGCTCCATGCACCAAGCCAGGGGTGCGTATCGTCAGCCCGGTCCGGCACGTTCCTGCTCCACGCACCAAGCCAGGGGTGCGCGTCGTCAGCCTGGTAAGGCCCATTCCTGCTCCACGCATCAAGCCAGGTGTACGTATCGTCAGCCCAGTTCGGCCCGTTCCTGCTCCACGCACCAAGCCAGGGGTGCGCATCGTCAGCCCGGTCCGGTCCGTTCCTGCTCCACGCACCAAGCCAGGGATGCGCGTCGTCAGCCTGGTAAAGCCCATTCCTGCTCCACGCACCAAGCCAGGGGTGCGTATCGTCAGCCCGGTCCGGCCAGTGTCTGCACCACGCACCAAGCCAGGGGTGCGCATCGTCAGCCCGGTCCGGTCCGTTCTTGCTCCATGCACCAAGCCAGGGGTGCGCGTCGTCAGTCCGGCACAACCCGTGCCTGGGTCACCGGTGCCTGATCAGGTACCGGTCGGCTGCTCCACACCGGAGCTGAAGCTATCCGCTCCTACTATGTCCAGTTCAGCTCCAGCCAGCGGGGCCAGATCGGACCAGGGGGGATTGGGGGGATTATTGGAGGGTGGTGGGCAAGCCCGGAGCCAGAACCGCCGCCGAGGAGGAATGCCCACCCAGCCCTCCCCTGTTTGGTTCTAGTTGAGGCGCGGTCGCAGTCCGCGCCTTTAGGGGGGGGTACTGTCACACCCGGGCTCTGGGACTCTATATGTTGAGCCAGGGTGTGGTCATTCTATGTGTTGTATTTCTATGTCGGGAGTTCTGGTTGTTGTGTTTCTATGTTGGCCAGAGTGGCTCCCAATCAGAGGCAACGAGTGTCAGCTGTGGCTGGTTGTCTCTGATTGGGAGCCATATTTAAACTGTCTGTTTTCCCTTTGTGTTTGTGGGATCTTGTTCCTGTTGGGTGTTTCCGTTTTGGTTTGTTGCCGTGTCGGTTGTGTTGTACCGAGGACGTCACGTATCGTTTCTTGTTTTGTTCGTGCATTCATTCAATAAAGAAGTATGTTCGCAACTAACGCTGCGCATTGGTCTACTCCATACGACGATCGTGACACAAAGGTGCTTCTACAAAGTATTGACTTAGGGGTGTGAATACGTACAGTGCTTTCAGAAAGTATTCAGAGCCCTTTACTTTTTCCACATGTTGTTACATTACAGCCTTATTCTAAAATGGATTAAATAAAAAAAAGATCCTCAGCAATCTACACACAATACCCCATAATGACAAAGTGAAAACAGGTTTTAGGAAATTTTTGCAAATGTATTACATATAAAAAACAGAAATACATTATTTACATAAGTATTCAGACCCTTTGCTATGAGACTCGAAATTGAGCTCAGGTGCATCTTGTTTCCATTGATCATCCTTGAGATGTTTCTAAAACTTGATTGGAGTCCACCTGTGGTAAATTCAATTGATTGGACATGATTTGGAAAGGCACACACCTGTCTTTATAAGGTCCCACAGTTGACAGTCCATGTCAGAGCAAAAACCAAGCCATGAGGTCGAAGGAATTGTCCGTAGAGCTCCGAGACAGGATTGTTTGAGGAAACCTGGCACCATCCCTACGGTGAAGCATGGTGGTGGCAGAATCATGCTGTGGGGATGTTTATCAGCGGCAGGGACTGGGAGACTAGTCAGGATCGAAGCAAAGATGAATGGAGCAAAGTACAGAGAGATTCTTGATGAAAACCTGCTCCAGAGCGCTCAGGACCTCAGACTGGGCCGAAGGTTCACCTTCCAACAGGACAACGACCCTAAGCACACAGCCAAGACAACGCAGGAGTGGCTTTGTGACAAGTTTCTGAATGTCCTTGAGTGGCCCAGCCAGAGCCTGGACTTGAACCCAATCGAACATCTCTGGAGAGACATGAAAATAGCTGTGCAGGAATGCTCCCCATCCAACCTGACAGAGCTTGAGAGGATCTTTAGAGAAGAATGGGAGAAACTCCCCAAATACAGGCGTGCCAAGCTTGTAGCGTCATACCCAAGAAGACTTGAGGCTGTAATCACTGCCAAAGGTGCTTCAACAAAGTACTGATTAAAGGGTCTGAATACTTACGTAAACGTATATTTTTTATTTGTAATAAATTATCAAAAATTTATAAAAAGCTGTTTTTGCTTTGTCATTATGGGGTATTGTGTGGAGATTGATGAGGGGGAAAATAAACAATTTAATCAATTTTAGAATAAGGCTATAACCTAACAAAATGTGGAAAAAGTCAAGGGGTCTGAATACTTTCTGTATGTCTTTTACAACCATACGTGATTCTTTACAGCTATATGTGTGCTTTTTCAGCTGTATGTGTGTACATCAATCGATATAAAGTAATGTTGTGGCAGTATATCCTGTGAATTTGTTCAGTTCAAGCCTTACAAGCAGAGAGTGCCAACTCCATCTTTGTGGGTCGCATAGTCCATGATAATGCTAAATAGCAACAATAACATTTCTAGGATATTTCTGGTCCTGAAGACATATTGATCACATATCTAACTGAATGGACATGGTTTCCTTAAAATCCTAACTAATAATAATAATACTAATAATAATACTAATAATAATATATGCCCTTTAGCAGACGCTTTTATTCAAAGAGACTTATGGTCATGCGTGCATAAATTTTTCACATTGAGTGGCACCAGGAATCAAACTCACAACCCTGACATTTCAAGCGCATTGCTCTACCAACTGAGCCATACAGGACCCCACTACTTGTATTGACGGTACCTTGAATATGAGGGCCAGATGGTTGGAATGTTTCTCAGCGTTCCAGGGGGGCTTGGCACACGACATCTCGATGATGGCACAGCCCACACTCCACACGTCACAGCTCCGGCCGTACTGCTGCCCACGTAGCACCTACAGAGTCAACCATACACAGAAGGTATCAACATATGGACAAATACATGATGTTTATTGAATTTAAGTATTTAATGCACGCACCCACTACACAAGCACACTTAACTCTAATCCATTCATAGTCTTTAATGTGCAAATAGCAGCAGAACGGACTGAAATGGCAAGCCATTTTTTTACAGCACTTGTCTAGGTTTTGTTGTTGAGGAGTGGCATAGTTGCACAACAGACTTATTTTGGGTGGATGGACACATAACGTCAAACCAAAGGATGTGACTCGGCCAACGAGTTAAATGTATCACGGAGCCTCCCATTAAGTTTTGTTGCGTCTGTATTTAGTTGCCCTCTTTCTTCATTCTTTATCACATGACTATGGCTTCAATTAATTCTGAGGCGAAATATTGCTTTCTTACGTTTGGGGTAGGATATTTAAATGTCAATGGCTTCCGACAAAGCTTTTCTTCAACGGCGAAACCCAGCCGCCATTATGCAGGCCATTCAGAGTCACGTATCCGCTGAACTAAAGTGGATTTAGATTTCTCAGTAACTCCCAAATGAAAGAAAATTGTAATCCCTATTGAGAGCGGGCCCCCAGTCTGGACCCTTAATGCCTTGTTATCACTGTGGCTCCCAAAACTTTGTTTAATTAGGAGGGAGTTCAGCTGCTCAGGCCTACCACAGCACAGTATCCCAGTTCATTATCAGCATCCTCAGGGCCCTCTTCAAAATAAAACAGCCCCCACAGAAGGCTACTGCTTCTGCCGCTGTCTCTACTTTCTCTTTCAGAGCCTCTCCACAAACAGGATACAGAGGATTGAGGGGTTTTGATCTTAGGGCATTGGTTTAAGTGGCAGAATTTACTTGCTTTATGCCCGCAAGCTTCATGCCAGCCATCACTTGTACACAGTGTGTGTGTGTCTGAAATGCTCTATGGCTCTGGTCAAAAGTAGTGCACTATAAAGGCCTGGGAAGAGAACGCTAATTCTGACACAGATTTAGTCTCTCTCTCTCATCCATATGTACCTCGGGGGCCATGAAGGCGATGGTTCCCAGGAGTTGGCCTTGGAACTCCCCTGCTCCAGTGCCCTTAGAGGCCAGCCTGGCGGCAGCCCCGAAGTCGGCTATCCGCAGCCTCTGACCTGTGCTGTCAATCAGCAGGTTGGCACCTGGGGGAGAGAGATAGAGTGGAGTGGGGGAAGGATAGTTATTGAATGCCATAACAGGAGAGATAGGTGAGGTGTGTGAGTATAAGAAAGTGTGAGTGTGTGTGCATTTGTGTTTGGACTAGTTATAGTTAGTCTCTAGTTAGAGTTCTTCCTGACCTGTCCTGACCAGTAAAAATCCCAAGCCCTTATTATAGTAAGCCCCCACAGTCCCTAAAGTTCCACCCCAAAGCTAAAAGGTGGAACACATGAATGAGTGTGTGTGTGTCCTCGGTCTAGCACATAGGGGCTCACCATCCCCCCTCCTTCAGCCCTGAGACAGGCAGCACAATAGCAGCAGGGATTTCCTGTGTGCTGGAGGTCATTTGTGTGTGTGTGTGTGTGTGTGTGTGTGTGTGTGTGTGTGTGTGTGTGTGTGTGTGTGTGTGTGTGTGTGTGTGTGTGTTTGCGTGTGCATGTGCGTGTGTGTGCACTCACCTTTGATGTCTCTGTGGATGATCTGGTTCTCATGGAGGTAGGCCAGGCCTCGGAGCAGCTGCTCCGTGTAGTTGATGATCACAGCCTCCTTGAAGGCCCCGTACTTGTTCAAAAGATGGGACACACTCCCACCTGTACACAACAGAGAGAGGATCAACCATAGAAATAGAATGACTATAATCTAGTCATTCTATTTCTAAGGGAGCAACAAGTGTGATTGTTATAGGAGGGAGGACAATGCTTCATAGTAGGATAGGGTCAAACGTTACAATTCCTACTATGAAGTTCAACTTCTGGCATTTCTTAATTAGATACATTAAGTTATTGCTGCTGATACATATTCATCCCATGACTTGGTAGTTCACTCAATAGTAACAAAAGTTCAATTAATACTATCAATTTTGAAAAGTAAAAAAATATATAATGAATAATCATGTCACAAAGATTAAAATGCAGGAAACAAAAATTATATATATTTTTTAAAATGAACTAAATCAAACTGGATTGATTTGAACTGAACAAAGGATGAAAGCAGGAAACGTTTTTTCAACGTTGGATGTGTCATCATCAAAGGCCCTTACCTGCCATCCACTCCACCATCAGGTTGTAGTTGCTCTTCTCGCAGGTGGCCCCCAGCATGCGGATGATGTTGGGGTGGTTGAGGTGGGCCATCATCCGGATCTCCTCCCTCAGAGCCTCCACCACCTCCTCCTGCTCCGACGACGTGTTCCTCACATACGTCACCTAGATGGAGAGGACACACACACTCATGGTTATTAGGGGATGAGAGAGCTGGACATTCTTTTTAAGGGCTACATCTCAGTTTGATGTCACTAGTTAAAATTGAATCAACTCCGACATTGGAATCCCCAGTGTTTCTGCACCAGGGGACACAAGCCACAACCTGGGTGACAAAAGGGACCCATAGGCCCCACTTAGAAACAAGACCTAGCCCCCAATCCTAGACACTCCTGCAGATCCGAAATAATGTAATAGGTTTAGACAATATGGTAATAGCTCCTCCTTGCCCTCTGAACGGCTAGGATGAATTTATCAATTTCTATCATATCAACAGGAGTGAATAGGGGTTGTTTGGAATTCAGCATAGGAAAATCAGCCCTAGGATAGGATCTCTGATTGCCTTGTGTGTGTCTCCTCTTCTCACCTGTTTGACTGCCAGCAGGGTGCCAGTGCCCACGTCCTGGGCCTGGTAGCAGGAGGAGAAGGCCCCCAAGCCGATCTGCTGGCCCTTCAGCCACTCGTGGCCCTCCCTGTAGGGCTGCTTTGCTTTGGTAAGGCCAGGCAGAGTCTCTGGGGTCTGGGGAACCATAGAAGACATCATGTCAGTATGCCATCCCATACCAGGTCAGGATACAATGTTGTGGAACACTCAGGTAGATAGATGTTATGTAGAACAAACATTTATGACCTGTAGCCAGGAATCACGTCAGCTCTATTTATGACGTTTCTATCTGCAACGTTTCACGTCTGTCGACTGAACGTGGCCTAGGCCTATTGCCTATACACATACAGGTAACTGCCAAAATAAAGGAACACCAACATGAAGTGTCTTAATAGGACGTTGGGCCACCATGAGCCAGAACAGCTTCAATGCACCTTGGCATAGATTCTACAAGTGTCTGAAACTCTATTGGAGGGACGCAACACCATTCTTCCACGAGAAATTCCATAATTTGGTGTTTTATTGATGGTGGTGGAAAACGCTGTTTCAGGCGCCACTCCAGAATCTCCCATAAGTGTCCAATTAGGTTGATATCTGGTGACTGAGACAGCCATTGTAAAAACGGCCAGCTTCAGTCAGCTATTTAGTGCTTTCTACATAGGCAGTTCAGCCTCCTATTCACAAGACCCAAACTTCTTTAGTTCTTATCGGTCAAGGTCACGCCAGTCAGTATTATGTTAGCCTATCAGTAGTTAGTATTCACGGGACTTTCAATGTAGCACAAGCAGGGCAGAAACGTGCTTTCAGTCAGAAACGTACTTTCACCATCCTGACAGCATTTCATGGTTTCCCTCCTACTACTCTTTCTCCTACGGTCACAATACCTTTGCTGTCTGACATTTTATTGTGCGTGCATCTAAAAGTGCCTTAAGATGTTTACGTCTTGTTGTTTTCGGAGCTCAAGATTGCCTATTGTTATAACTACCGTTTGTATTGAGGTTGTTAGATAGCTTGCGGTCTCGCTAGCGTTAGCTCTAGCATTAACATTTGTATTCAGAATGTATTAGGACTTAGAATGCATCCTAGCGAGTACCCATTTGTTAGCATTTCTCATGCATGGTGCTATGCTATATTATTTGTGTATATCGCTCATGCTATATTTAATTAAGCAATAATGCACGAGGGGGTGTGGTATATGGCCAATATATCACGGCTAATGGCTGTTCTTAAGCACAACGCAACGCCTGGATACAGCCCTTAGATGTGGTATATTCGTCATATATCACAAACCCCGGAGGTGCCTTATTGCTATTATAAATTGGTTACCAATGTACTTAGAGCAGTAAAAATAAATGTTTTGTCATACCCGTGGCATATGGTCTGATATACCACGTCTGTCAGCCAATCAGCCTTCAGGGCTCGAACCACCCAGTTTATAATCTGGGTTATATTCTGGTTATATTCTGTAGACATTTCTACATTGCTGTATTTGCTATACATTTGTTTATGTACAAGACCTCTAGCTTATGGAGCCTTTTTACTAGTTCATTTATGCAAGGCCTTATTACAATGTTGTATGCTAGCTTGTACTTTCATGTCATGCATATCAGTGCTACAGCCGAAGTGTATTTATTATTTATTTTCAGAACCACAATCATTGTCAGTCACAAATCAGACTCAGAGTGGTCTTGGATGTATGTGTGTGTGTGTGTGTGGATTATCATTAAACCCCCTTAAACTGGAAATACGGTCTCCTCGTTGTTCTGGATGGACATTGCTGTAGTATTTGTATTTTGTATTTATTATGGACCCCCATTAGGGGCGGCCCTCTCTTGGCATGTTTGTTGTGGTGCCATATTCTTTCAATTTTTTAATAATGGATTTAATGGTGCTCCGTGGGATGTTCAAAGTTTCTGATATTTTTTTATAACCCAACCCTGATCTGTACTTCTCCACAACTTTGTCCCTGACCTGTTTGGAGAGCTCCTTGGTCTTCATGGTGCCGCTTGCTTGGTGATGCCCCTTGCTTAGTGGTGTTGCAGACTCTGGGGCCTTTCAGAACAGGTGTATATATACTGAGATCATGTGACACATAGTTTGCACACAGGTGGACTTTATTTAACTAATTATGTGACTTCTGAAGGTAATTGGTTGCACCAGATCTTATGTTATGGGCTTCATAGCAAAGGGGGTGAATACATATACACACACTACTTTTCCGTTATCTATTTTTTTGATTTTTTTTTTAAACAAGTAATTTTTTTTCATTTCACCTCACCAATTTTGATTATTTTGTGTATGTCCATTACATGAAATCCAAATAAAAATCCATTAAAAATTACAGGTTGTAATGCAACAAAATAGGAAAAATGCCAAGGGGGATGAATACTTTTGCAAGGCACTGTAATTTATCTTTGTTTCATAGTGTAGTTTCTTGTTCTTTTTATTCAATTTAGTCACATGATTTCTCAATTTGCAGTACGTTTGACAATCGGTTGTGCAGCCAGACTTCTTTGCCATTTATTTTGCCTCATCCCTCTCAACCATAATATTTTTAAATTCCTCATTAATCCACGGGGATTTAACCGTTTTTACAGTCATTTTCTTAAAGGGTGCATGCTTATTAGTAACTGGTATAAGCAATTTCATAAGTGCAGCGTCTGGTTGCTTCTCATTACACACCACAGACCAACAAATATTATTTACATCAACAACATAGGAATAACTACAAAACGTATTGTATGACCTCTTATAAACTATATTAGGCCCAGCCTTTGGAACTTCTGTTTTCCTAGATATGGCTACCATATTGTGATCACTACATCTGATGGATTTGGATAATGCTTTCATGCTAATTTCCGCAGCATTACTGATATTATGTTTTTATGGTGTAATGATGTAATGTCATAGTATCGTGGGGAACAGGTTAGAGTTACTAGATAAGTGGTTAGGAGACAGAAAGTCTACATTCCATTATGTCAAAGGAGATTACTGATGTTTAGGATAGCATGATTGTTGGACAGGATATATTGACTTGGGGCAAAGGGTAATAACAACAGAGAAAGGGAGTGCCTACAGTGAGGTAAAAAAGTATTTGATCCCCTGCTGATTTTGTACGTTTGCCCACTGACAAAGACATGATCAGTCTATATTTTTAATGGTAGGTTTATTTGAACAGTGAGAGACAGAATAACAACAACAAAAATCCAGAAAAACGCATGTCAAAAATGTTATAAATTGATTTGCATTTTAATGAGGGAAATAGGTATTTGACCCCTCTGCAAAACATGACTTAGTACTTGGTGGCAAAACCCTTGTTGGCAATCACAGAGGTCAGACGTTTCTTGTAGTTGGCCACCAGGTTTGCACACATCTCAGGAGGGATTTTGTTCCACTCCTCTTTGCAGATCTTCTCCAAGTCATTAAGGTTTCGAGGCTGACGTTTGGAAACTCGAACCTTCAGCTCCCTCCGCAGATTTTCTATGGGATTAAGGTCTGGAGACTGGCTAGGCCACTCCAGGACCTTATTGTGCTTCTTCTTGAGCCACTCCTTTGTTGCCTTGGCCGTATGTTTTGGGTCATTGTCATGCTGGAATACCCATCCACGACCCATTTTCATTGCCCTGGCTGAGGGAAGGAGGTTCTCACCCAAGATTTGACGGTACATGGCCCCGTCCATCGTCCCTTTGATGCGGTGAAGATGTCCTGTCCCCTTAGCAGAAAAACACCCCCAAAGCATAATGTTTCCACCTCCATGTTTGACGGTGGGGATGGTGTTCTTGGGATCATAGGCAGCATTCCTCCTCCTCCAAACACGGCGAGTTGAGTTGATGCCAAAGAGCACGATTTTGGTCTCCTCTGACCACAACACTTTCACCCAGTTCTCCTCTGAATCATTCAGATGTTCATTGGCAAACTTCAGACGGCCCTGTATATGTGCTTTCTTGAGCAGGGGGACCTTGCGGGCGCTGCAGGATTTCAGTCCTTCACGGCGTAGTGTGTTACCATTTGTTTTCTTGGTGACTATGGTCCCAGCTGCCTTGAGATCATTGACAAGATCCTCCCGTGTAGTTCTGGACTGAATCCTCACGTTCTCATGATCATTGCAACTCCACGAGGTGAGATCTTGCATGGAGCCTCAGGCCGAGGGAGATTGACAGTTCTTTTGTGTTTCTTCCATTTGCGAATAATCGCACCAACTGTTGTCACCTTCTCACCAAGCTGCTTGGCGATGGTCTTGTAGCCCATTCCAGCCTTGTGTAGGTCTACAAGCTTGTCCCTGACATCCTTGGAGAGCTCTTTGGTCTTGGCCATGGTGGAGAGTTTGGAATCTGATTGATTGATTGCTTCTGTTGACAGGTGTCTTTTATTCAGGTAATAAAATGAGATTAGGAGCACTCCCTTTAAGATTGTGCTCCTAATCTCAGCTCGTTACCTGTATAAAAGACACCTGGGAGCCAGAAATCTTTCTGATTGAGAGGGGGTCATATACTTATTTCCCTCATTAAAATGCAAATCAATTTATAACATTTTTGACATGCATTTTTCAGGATTTTTTTGTTGTTATTCTGTCTTTTGTGTAGATCCTTTAACCATGTATTGCTACCACTGTATCATCAAAGGTATTATCTAAGTGAGTTTCAGAGATTGTCAGAATACAAATGTCATCTATTACTAGCAAATTATTAATTTCATTAACCTTGTCTCTTAAGCTACATATGTTCATGTGGGCTATTTTTTAGCACTTTTCTGGGATGCTTGATTGTTTTTATTGCTTTACTGGGAAGTTTAGCAGATGTAGACATGCTCAGGTTATTTATGTTAGTGCAGGGTGCGCTGCACACAGTGCACTTCCTGCTAGGGCACACCGCCTCAGTGCTAACATTATAACTCTGGTTCATAGGCACATGATTACTGCAAACAATAGCTGTAGGATCAGCAGAGGCATTCAGGGAAGTAAGAGGGACATAAATTAGGTTACTTACATTGTGTCTTCCAGCGTCCCTGGGATAATGTACATTTGCTGAAGCATTATGACAAATCAGCGACACAATGGTATGGATTAAATGAGCTGGGCTTGGTTCATTGATAAGTCATTGTCTCAACGCTGACGTATAATGCTGTGAAAGGATCCAGGAACCCAAATGATTTGGGTGGATCCCATCCTCCTTATAATACGAGCTTTGTTTCCAATAGGTATCAAAATTGTCAATAAATGTTACACCCACAGAGCTGCAATAGTCTCGTAGCCAGTTATGGAGGGCTAAAAGTATATCGAACCATTCAATGCCACAATTTAGGGAAGGCAGAGGGCCAGATATTTTGGGGCGTTTGTTGGTGTCAAGTAGAGACCCAATCAGGTCCTTAAAATCCATCTTCAGCTCTTCTGAGCTGCCCTTCATAGTGTCATTGAATCCCACATGAACTATGATAGACTCTAATTTCCTGATGCTGGTTTAAAATGTTTGGGAGCAGCTTATTGATGTCCTGTACTCGTGCTTTTGTAAAGTTTTTGCTTCAGGGACTGAGACATTTCTCACCATTGAACTGCCCAATACAACGGCCGGCCGGAGAAAGGAATCGAGAAATCCGCCCATTCCCACCCCTCACACAATTCGTTGAGCTTTTCACGGGCCCACGAGTAGCAGGATAGCATAAGCCCACTGTTCCTGCCGATAGGTCGAGACCTCCCACAGCAGTGGTTACTACCGGCCTGGAAGTCAGCACCTGAGTTTTCTATCTATTTGAATGGTCCTTCGATTTTGTAACCAACCAATACTTTTCAGCCATGGCATATGGTTTACATCGTTTTCATGCTGCTCAAACTATTCAGTGACCACTCGTGCCCTGTGGATTAGGGCATTGTCATCCTATGGGAGCATAGCCATGGTAGCCAAAATAATGGCATGCCCAGCATTTTATACATGACCATAAGCATGATGGGATGTTAATTGCTTAATTAACTCAGGAACCACACCTGTGTGGAAGCACCTGCTTTCAGTATACTTTGTATCCCTCATTTACTCAAGCGTTTCCATTATTTTAGAAGTTACCTGTACATGCTGTGGGTTAGAATTTTTTGGGCTTGGTGGGGGATACTATTTGTAAATCATGGTTTATTTAAGCAATAAGGCCCGAGGGGGTGTGGTATATTGGCCAATATACCACGGCTAAGGGCTGTTCTTGTCCGTGGCATATTGGCCATATACCACAACCCTGAGGTGCCTTATTGCTATTATAAACTGGTTACCAACCTAAATAAAACAGTAAGCAAGTATTTTTGTGTCATACCCGTGGTATATTGTCTGATATTCACACGGCTGAAATGCTGTTTCAACCAATCAGCATCCAGGACCCAAACTACCTGGTTTATAATATGGTTTAGCAGTCAACAGGTTGATATGTATGATAAGATTCAGATGTAGGCTATGAGCTTTGGTGTAACAATGTTCAATGTTCTCTACTCATCTGCCAGTTATTATGTCTACTCGGCCTTGTATTGTTATGGTAAAACATTTGTTGAGTCTAAACCTTTATCAGTAAATTTCCCGGACCTGGACTAAGAAGCATGCTTAATGAAGATTCTCAGTTCAAAGTATTTCTTTGTCCAGTTTTACGCTAAATCTGTGTCTGGAAAACCGGCCTTATAGGTACATAAGTTCCTGAGGGTGTTTTAATTAACTCACATCTGCCTGGACGATGATGCAGTCCTGGTCCTTGTCCACTTGTAGCTGGGGGATGACGGGCAGCGCATCCTGTGACTCCGACATGGCCATGACCACGGCCAGCGCCTCTTCCTCCTCCGCCTCCATCTTCTCCTTGCACTTCTGGTGCTGCGTCACGTCCTCGCTGTACGTCCCGACAGCTCCCCCTTCCCCTAGCACGTCCCCGACCCACTCTGGCGACAGCACGGCCACCTCCGACTGGAAGGTGACGGTTGTGGCGTAGCCGGCTGCCGACATGGAGGCTTCCAGGAGGTCTTCCATGGAGGAATTGAGCTCGGCCGAGGCGTCCAGGCCGCGGAACTTCTCCTCCACGGGGGTGAAGCAGCTGTCCTCGCTGGTGATGAGGGTGGTGGCTCCCCCCATGTGGCCTCCTGTGGAGAGGCCTTCACCTCCGGAGGCACTGGTAGAAATGCTGGCCAACTCTCCCTGGAGGTCCAGCTTCATGCTGTTCTTGGAGGCTCTTGGGGTGGGCGGGGTGCAGAGGGCCTTGGCCCTCTCGGAGGTGGTGGGTCGGGAGGGCTTTGGTCTGTGGATCTGGCTGGAGGGGAGGGGTCGGGCCTGGGTGAAGCAGGGGGAGGGGAGATGCTTCTCGGGGTCCTTGCTGCTGCAGGGCTTCTGCTGGGGGAACCTGCGCTGGGTGCCGGGGGAGCAGGAGGAGGCAGAAGATGCCAGCTTGCTGGGGACGAAGCTCTGGGGTTGGGGTTTGGGACTGCTGTCAGGACCCGGGAAGGAGGTGGAGGGCGAGGGGAGGCTGGGGGCTTGTCTGGAAGAGGGGGAGTTCAGGCACTGGCTACGTGCCCGAACGGGGGGCTTTGGGTGCTCGGCCGGGGCCCCACCGCACGCGGAAGCTGCCATATTGGGATGCCCGGTGTTAGACGAAATGGCCGCTAACCTCTCAGTAATATCCTCAGGACTCGCTCCCACCTTGCCAAAGCAACCTCTCCCTCCCTTTCCGCTGGCTAGCTGAACCGTATGCGTTGGTGTGTTGCTCTCGGTCACGTTGGGCGAGTTCTGAGGTGTGGAGGGCTCCATGAAGGCGGCGCTGGCCTGTTCGTGTGCCTCGCTGGCGCTGTGCTCCATGCTCTCCAGGCCCAGGTTGATGGCGTCCAGGATGTCCATCTCCTCGGCGATGGCAAGCAAGCGGCGGCGCATGCGGGCGTAATGCGTGGAGCTGGTGACGCTCAGCATATCCAGGAGTTTGACGAAGACGTGCGGCACGCGGGCCACCATGCGCGCGGCGCTCAGGAAGATGCGGCGAGACAGCTTACCCACCATGGAGTGGGAGTTGTCGATGGACTGCAGCGCGAAGCTCAGCAGAGGAAGCAGCTTCTGATACCTGGAGAGAGGAGAAGGACAACTTAAAAGGCTGTGTCTCAAATGACTCCCTATTCCCTAGAGAGTGTACAATTTTTTTCAATTAATGAACTGTGTGAGATACAAATGTATGATTCAAGAAAGTGTTTTCCAGAATGGAGAGTGGTTATGATTATTTATTCTTACTTGTAAAAAAGATTTTGAATTTCCATAATGCCACCAACATTACAAATAGCCCAAACTACTGAATAACAAGCTACAAATCAGGAAACCATTTCTAATAAAGTTTGAGGTGTTTATTAAAAGGCCCATACAATATATAATAGAACCTTAGGAGCCTGACAATGAACATTTAGATTAATGGACCAGGTCGTGTCAAAGGCTACGCACTCCAGTCTAAAAGGTCTTGACCTTGTCTCGGTGGTCGAGGAAAAACCAGGCTATACCTACTCAGTGGCCTTGTGGTTAGAGTGTCCGCCCTGAGATTGGGAGTTCGATTCCCGGCTGAGTCATACCAAAGACTGTAAAAAATTGGACCCGATGCGCCTAGAGGAGCGGCAGGTGGCGCTATTTTAACTCACGTTAGGCTGTTAACCATGTCCAATCACCATCTCCATGGCCATGTTTCAAAAGCCAATCATGTATTGGTTCTCATTCTTTGGAAAAAGGACACAGCCTCACACCACTCCATCTTTTGAACAATGGAGGGGTGTGACGCTATTGGATGACTCAGCCAACCACTTGGGGAAAAAAGAGCGATGTCCAGACGATCGAGACAGAACTGTAGCTAGCTAGCTAGCCAACCTTCTCCAACTTTCTCCTGGACTATCAGCTTTTCATACCACAAGGTAAGATTAAAAACATGAATTATACTGCAATGGTGATATTAACCAGAGCCAACTTGTTTTCCAACGGTATCATTTAAATAGCAACTGCTAACATGTGGCTATCAATACCTGCTGCTTAGCTTAGCTGCCTGACAAGCTAGCTAGCTAGCATGGTAACAGTACAGTAAAGTTAGAGTAGCTCTCATTTTCATAGGTAAGAGAACTGTCCAAGTAAAATAGTGGCAACGCATCACTAGTTTCCATTTAGACTCTGCTGTACTCCAGTCCTTTTTATCTTCTTTCTACAATTAAGGGCTTGATTCAATCAGATCCAGCATTAACCCAAGGTTGCGCTTGTGTGTCACAAACCACTCCCTTCCTTCCCACTGGGCACACACTGGTTGAATCAACTTTGTTTCCACATCAATGTAATGAAATTACGTTGAACCAACGTGGAATAGACGTTGAATTGATATCTGTACCCAATGGGATGTGATGTACACTGAACGAAAATATAAACGCAACATGTAAAGTGTTGGTCCCATGTTTCATGAGCTGAAACAAAAGATCCCAGAAATGTTTAATACGCACAAAAAGCTTATTTCTCTCAAATGTTGTGCACAAATGTGTTTACATCCCTGTTAGTGAGCATTTCTCCTTTGCCAAGATAATAATAATATAATATAATATGCCATTTAGCAGACGCTTTTATCCAAAGCGACTTACAGTCATGTGCGCATACATTTTTACATATGGGTGGTCCCGGGGATCGAACCCACTACCCTGGCGTTACAAGCGCCGTGCTCTACCATGTGGCATATCAAGAAGCTGATTAAACAGCATGATCATTACATAGCCGCCTCCAATGTTGTTTTAGAGAATTTGGCAGTACGTCCAACCGGCCTCACAACCGCAGACCACGTGTATGGCGTCGTGTGGGTGAGCGGTTAGCGGATGTCAACATTGTGAACAGAGTGCCCTATGGTGGCAGTGGGGTTATGGTATGGGCACGCATAAGCGACAGACAGCGAACACAATTGCAATTTATCGATGGCAATTTGAATGCAGAGATACCGTGACGAGATCCTGAGGCCCTTTGTCGTGCCATTCATCTGCCGCCATCAACTCATGTTTCAGCATGATAATGCACGGCTTGGGCTGTTGCGGTGACAGTATTACCGCCACACCGTAAATGTCCATGTGACCATTGAGTAACAGTAATCTTCTTTTATGCACTCTGGACATGCCTTTGTTGTCACACCCTGATCTGTTTCACCTGTCTTTGTGATTGTCTCCACCCCCCCTCCAGGTGTCGCCCATCTTCCCCATTATCACAAGAGTATTTATACCTGTGTTCTCTGTTTGTCTGTTGCCAGTTCGTTTTGTTTCGTCAAGCCTACCAGCGTTTTTCCCCTGCTCCTGTCTTTCTCAAATTCCTGTTTTCTAGTTTTCCCGGTTTTGACCATTCTGCCTGCCCTGACCCTGAGCCTGCCTGCCGTTCTGTACCTTGTCACACCACCCTGGATTATTGACCTCTGCCTGCCCTGACCCTGAGACTGCCTGCCATTCTGTACCTATTGGACTCTGATCTGGATTACTGACCTCTGCCTGCCCTTGACCTGTCATTTGCCTGCCCCCTGTTTTTGTAATAAACTTTTGTTACTTCGACACTGTCTGCATCTGGGTCTTCTCCTGAAACGTGATAGTACAAACTGGCCATGACTGACCCAACAGACTCAGACCAGCTCTGCAACGCCATCTCTTCCCAAGGAGCCACCATTGGAAGGCACGAGGAATTGCTTTGTGGTCTCATGGAAGGGTTCCAGACCTTGGCCGAACGCATTTAACACATTGCTGGAGCATTTCCGCAGGTTGTCTGTTAGGCAGCCTACCACAATGGCACTCAGTTGGGGAGTAGGGAAGCAGGTCCGGGAGGCGCAGCGGGGGGGCAGATAACCGGATGTCTGTTCCTGACGCTTTCCGCTCCACGGTCCAGACTTGCCTGCCACCCGCCTGCCACCCGGGCTCCCTTCGGACCCTGGCCTTTGTGCGACAACGCTTTTGATGGCCTACCGTGGTTCCTGACGTCTCCGCGTTCATCGCCGCCTCCACTTCATTCCTCTCCCCAAGCTAACCTCCGCCAAAGAGACGGCCCAGCTCATGGTGCATCACGTCTTCCGGATCCATGGACTCCCAGTGGACATGGTCTCCGACCGGGGTCCTCAGTTCTCGTCCCAGTTCTGGAAGGCGTTCTGCACACTCATTGGGTCATCGGCCAGCCTGTCCTCCGGTTTCAACCCTCAGTCCAACGGCCAGTCGGAGCGAGCCAACCAAGACCTGGAGACGACTCTGCGCTGCCTGGTCTCCGCCAACCCCACCACCTGGAGCCAGCAACTAGTGTGGGTTGAATACGCCCGCAACACCCTTCCCTGCTCTGCCACGGGTTCTCTGGGTTATCAGCCCCCGCTCTTCCCGGAGCAAGAGGTCGGCATACTCGACAACAAGCGGACCGCCACCGGACCCTGGCTCCCCGGTATTGTCTCGGGCAGAAGGTATGGCTGTCCACCCGAGATCTGCCCCTCCACGTGGAGTCCTGCAAAACTTTCCCCCCGGTTTATCGGCCCTTTCCCCATCTCCAAGATCATTAGCCCCTCTGCTGTTCATCTTCTGTTGCCCCGAACCCTCCGTATACATCCCACTTTTCATGTGTCTAGGCTCAAACCCATGTCTCACAGCCCTTTGTCTCTTGTCTCCTGGATTACTGATGTCTGCCTGCCCTTGACCTGTCGTTTGCATGCCCCCTGTTTTTGTAATAAACGTTTGTTACTTCGACACTGTCTGCAT
Organism: Coregonus clupeaformis; assembly: GCF_020615455.1. Taxonomy (NCBI): domain Eukaryota; kingdom Metazoa; phylum Chordata; class Actinopteri; order Salmoniformes; family Salmonidae; genus Coregonus; species Coregonus clupeaformis. Next base: position 13,950,828 of record NC_059218.1, on the reverse strand, counting down.
CTGGGTCTTACCCTGAAACGTGATATTTGTAGTACCCAACTTGCTAACTACCATCAGGTCCTAATGGCCTGGTACTCAGGGCTCTATTGTCCCTCTAACCACTCTGACATCAAAGGAAATGCGATCAAAAATCACATCAAACACTTATCATCAAAACACTAGCCCTATCATACTTTTAAAACTCACCTCACTGTGATGATACATTTGAAGAAAGAACTCCAACAGCAGGTTGAAACAGTGTAAAACATGGTTGTTGTGGATGTTGTTTCAAAGCCTAACACAACGAAATGGACAGTGCTTTCTAAGGTGATGATTAATTCAAACCTTAAATCAGTTTTATGTTTTTCTGGTATGCATATTAGAGCTTATGCATTGCCATATGAGTACAAGCCTAAAAAAAAACTGCCTACGGCATATTATGCATGGCAGAAAAACATACAACTCATTTAAGATGGTTTTGGTACATAATTAGTCTAGCCTATACTCCAAAATTAAACAAATTTGAGTAATCACTGTTGAGTGTGGAGTGTATTATTATGCATACTGGATGGACTGGTTACCTTATGCTATGCTCCAAAGAGTCTGGGAGAGAACGTATAGCCCTAGGCGATGCTGTTGGTTCATTGATTGTGCAGGGCTGCTTACAGTTAGTGTATAATTAGTGAATTTGTATTTGATTTTGAATAGGCTATTAATAGGACATTTTTTATCTTTTCATAATTAATTGACCGACAGCTATAAAGAATCGGTCACCACTATGCATTTCCATCTCCTCCTATCTCTCCTTTACTCCTGTCTTGAGCGCACAGACAGGCTGTCAACATTTTAATGAAATATGTTTTGTTGCGAAAACATGCTACGATTGATGTTCCCAAACATATTTCACTTGGTTTCCCAAACTAAGCACTGGGTAGCTGCAGGAACAATGTTGGAGAGCGCCCATGGCATACAGAGTTTGGGAGAATATCACCTATCGGGCAGCGAGAGCATGCTCATCAAACAGTGGTTGATGCATAGAGTGAAATAAGTGTTCTTATATTTATTTCTCAGCTGCTCATATTAAGCACATGCTCCGCTATAAAACCGAAGTAGCCTACAAAACAGACCGGCAGGAAAGAGCGCATCCTCCCTTCACTAGGCTATTGGAGTGCATACATATGACATGTATTTTTCCCCCTGTTCCTGTACCATTTGATAATGGTCCATTCTAAATCAAAAATAATTTAACATATTAGTAAAGACAAGATTAAATTGAGAATAGTCTGATGGGTGAAAATATGATAACTTGATGAGAGAATAGCTGTGCAGCCTGAGGCATGGAACAGAGCAAGCTGTTTTTGCTACTTTCTCAAATCATCAATAGCCTATAGTCGCACCATGCAGCCCATACAGTGGGGGAAAAAAGTATTTAGTCAGCCATCAATTGTGCAAGTTCTCCCACTTAAAAAGATGAGAGAGGCCTGTAATTTTCATCATAGGTACACGTCAACTATGACAGACAAATTGAGAAAAAAAATTCCAGAAAATCACATTGTAGGATTTTTTATGAATTTATTTGCAAATTATGGTGGAAAATAAGTATTTGGTCACCTACAAACAAGCAAGATTTCTGGCTCTCACAGACCTGTAACTTCTTCTTTAAGAGGCTCCTCTGTCCTCCACTCATTACCTGTATTAATGGCACCAGTTTGAACTTGTTATCAGTATAAAAGACACCTGTCCACAACCTCAAACAGTCACACTCCAAACTCCACTATGGCCAAGACCAAAGAGCTGTCAAAGGACACCAGAAACAAAATTGTAGACCTGCACCAGGCTGGGAAGACTGAATCTGCAATAGGGAAGCAGCTTGGTTTGAAGAAATCAGCTGTGGGAGCAATTATTAGGAAATGGAAGACATACAAGACCACTGATAATCTCCCTCGATCTGGGGCTCCACGCAAGATCTCACCCCGTGGGGTCAAAATGATCACAGGAACGGTGAGCAAAAATCCCAGAACCACACTGGGGGACCTAGTGAATGACCTGCAGAGAGCTGGGACCAAAGTAACAAAGCCTACCATCAGTAACATACTACGCCGCCAGGGACTCAAATCCTGCAGTGCCAGACGTGTCCCCCTGCTTAAGCCAGTACATGTCCAGGCCCGTCTGAAGTTTGCTAGAGTGCATTTGGATGATCCAGAAGAGGCTTGGGAGAATGTCATATGGTCAGATGAAACCAAAATATTACTTTTTGGTAAAAACTCAACTCGTCGTGTTTGGAGGACAAAGAATGCTGAGTTGCATCCAAAGAACACCATACCTACCGTGAAGCATGGGGGTGGAAACATCATGCTTTGGGGCTGTTTTTCTGCAAAGGGACCAGGACGACTGATCCGTGTAAAGGAAAGAATGAATGGGGCCATGTATCGTGAGATTTTGAGTGAAAACCTCCTTCCATCAGCAAGGGCATTGAAGATGAAACGTGGCTGGGTATTTCAGCATGACAATGATCCCAAACACACCGCCCGGGCAACGAAGGAGTGGTTTCGTAAGAAGCATTTCAAGGTCCTGGAGTGGCCTAGCCAGTCTCCAGATCTCAACCCCATAGAAAATCTTTGGAGGGAGTTGAAAGTCCGTGTTGCCCAGGGACAGCCCCAAAACATCACTGCTCTAGAGGAGATCTGCATGGAGGAATGGGCCAAAATACCAGCAACTGTTAGGCCTACTGCTGCTAGGTAGCTCTCTCTCTGCTCTCCCCCTCCCCTCTGTCTGTCCTTGATTGCAGGAGTGAAGTCTGGTGTGCGGGAGTCAGGGTTCCAGCTGCAGCTCATTCACCATAATCACCTCAGCCTTTAAGACCCGGTCAAACTTTCCACTCATCGTCAGATCATAGTCAAGACAACCATGTTAGTCTCGCTGCCGACTCAACCTGTCTGTTTTCCCTCTTGTGTTTTTTGGACTGGTTATTTACTTTTTCTCCTGTGCCACAGATATTTGGAACCTGACTCCTGCCTCCGCTTCACTCCTGCCACCACCATCCTGCTCTCCACTATCGGGCCTCTCCTTTGGACTCACCACGGACACTAGGACATTACGGTACCACACCTGCCCTGACCTGGATCTGTACCCTCCCTGTAACCTGGACTTGCTCTTCCCCATTTATTGGAAACCTGGACTATTGAACATTATAATAAACCTGTTAAAACTTCTCTGGCTTGGTGTACTTGTCTGCATTTGGGTTCTATCCAGTTAAATCATAACAGTATGATCTGACCAACATGAACCCAGCAGACAGTAGCTCGGATACCACCCCAGAGTGCACTCAAATTTGGACTGCCATAGCCAATCAGGGCATTTTACTTGGCCAACATGATACCCTGTTTAAAACGATTGCTGAGGACAGTCAGGTGCTGCTTAATCAGGTTCAATTACTCTCCAATCAAGTATCTGCCCTTACTACCCCTTCAGCCCAGATCAGAGAGCCTTTTGTTCCTGCTCCAGAGCGCTATGACGGGAACATGGGAACCTGTGGCGATTTTTTTGACTCAATGCTCGTTAGTGTTTGAACAACAGCCCCTCACCTACGCCTCAGAAAGAGCCCGTATTGCCTACCTTATCAACTCTACTAGCGGTTCCGCTCGTGCCTGGGGATCCGCGGTCTGGGAGAGTCAGTCGGACATTTGCAACGCTTACGTTGCCTTCACCACGGAGATGAGGAAGGTTTTTGACCACCCCGTACGAGGCAAGGAGGCTGCGAAACAGCTGTTTTCTCTTCGGCAGGGGGCTCGTAGTGTGGCGGAGATGGCAGTGGAGTTTCGGACTTTAGCAGCAGTGAGTGGTTGGAATGACGAGGCATTACAAGGAGTGTTCATCAATGCTTTGTCTGAGACCTTAAAAGATGAATTGGTGTCATATGATGAATCGCCTACGCTGGATAATCTTATTTCACTCACTATCAGGTTGGATAATCGGATTCGGGAGCGCCGCCGGGAGAGGAGTGTTAGTTCCAAGCAACCTGTCTGTCATCAACAGACTCCTCCCTGCATCGTCTCTACGGAGAGAGCCGTGTCTTCCCGAGTCGATACGAGGAGGACTGAACCCGAAGCCATGGAGGTGGGTCGGGCACGGTTGTCCTCAGAGGAGCGTGCACGTCGTATTCAGGCTCGGGTCTGCCTGTATTGTGGAGAAGCTGGTCATTTCGTTCCTTCCTGCCCAGTTCGTCCGGGGAAAAGGGCCGGCTCATCATTTATGGGAGAAGTTTTGGTGAGCCGAGCAGCGGATTCTTCCTCTTCTCCCCGCATTCTGCTCCAGGCATCCCTCCAGTGGCAGTCCCAGAATTTCTCTGTTAGTGCGCTGATTGACTCTGGTGCCGACGAAAGCTTTTTGGATAGAGAGTGGGCTCAACAAATGGATTTGGAGACTGTTCCTATGGACTGTCCGCTGCAGGCTAAGGGTCTAAATGGACAATTGTTGACCCGCATTACCCATCAGACTGTTCCTGTTTGTCTTAGAGTGTCGGGAAATCATCAGGAGAACATTCAATTCCATATTATCGACTGCCCACAGACTCCCCTGGTCCTTGGTATCCCCTGGCTCATAAAAACACAATCCACACATTGATTGGGTGACAGGTAGCATTGTTTCATGGAGCACTTTTTGTCATGTGAATTGTTTGTGTTCTGCTCAGACTCCTGCCAGTACTGTGCCTCAACCTCCACTGGAGTCCATGGATCTTTCCGCTGTTCCTGACGTGTATCATGACCTGGCATCCGTTTTCTGCAAACACAGAGCTACTTCTCTTCCTCCTCACCGGCCTTACGACTGCGCCATTGACCTCCAGCCAGGAGCCCCGCTCCCCCAGCAGTCGCCTGTACAATCTCCCCGGCCGGAGACGGAGGCTATGGAGAACTACATTCGGGACTCCTTGGCGGCAGGTATTATGCGTCCTTCCTCGTCACCTGTAGGAGCGGGATTCTTTTTGTTGCTAAGAAGGATAAGACCCTCAGACCCTGTATTGATTACCGTGGACTTAACAACATCACCATTAAGAACAAGTATTCTCTGCCTTTGATTAATTCTGCTTTTCCCCTCCTTCATGGTGCTACCATCTTTACGAAACTGGATCTACGAAATGCGTATCACCTGGTGCGCATTCGTAAGGGTGATGAATGGAAGACTGCCTTCAACACACCCTTGGGACATTTTGAGTATCGGGTTATGCCTTTTGGGTTGTCTAATGCCCCTGCTGTTTTTCAGGCACTAGTCAATGATGTCCTTCGGGACATGTTGAATCGGTTTGTTTTTGTCTATCTGGATGATATCTTGATTTTCTCAGAGTCCTCCCAGGAACATGAACTGCATGTGCGCCAGGTGTTGCAAAGGTTGTTGGAGAACAAACTGTTTGTGAAGATGGAGAAATGTGAATTTCATGTGTCTGAGACCTCTTTTTGGGTTACATCATAGCTCAGGGGGAGCTGCGGATGGACCCAGCTAAGATCTCTGCTGTCACGGACTGGCCAGCTCCCTCTACCCGCAAACAACTTCAACGATTTCTGGGGTTTGCGAACTTCTATAGGAGGTTCATCAAGGACTACAGCCGCATTGCGGCGCCACTCACCGCTCTCACCTCCATCTCACGACCGTTCGCTTGGAATGAAGGGGCCGAATCAGCGTTCGAAGAACTGAAACATCGCTTCGCCTCGGCTCCCATTCTGATGCAGCCGGACCCCCGACCGCCAGTTTGTCGTGGAGGTGGATGCATCCGACACTGGGGTAGGTGCAGTGTTGTCACAACGTTCTCCTGAAGATAACAAACTGCATCCCTGTGCTTTTCTCTCAAGGAAACTTTCTCAGGCAGAGAGGAATTATGATGTTGGAAATCGTGAACTGCTCGCCGTTAAGCTGGCTCTCGAGGAGTGGCGACATTGGTTGGAGGGGGGCGAACAACCCTTCATCGTTTGGACGGATCATAAGAATCTGGCTTACCTCCAGTCAGCGAAGCAGCTCAACCCCCCGTCAAGCCAGGTGGGCACTATTTTTGGGAGATTCAATTTTTCTCTGTCTTACCGTCCTGGGTCACGCAACGTCAAGCCTGACGCCCTGTCTCGTGTTCATTCGGCTGTTGATACTGGTAGTAACCCTGAACCCATTTTGCCTCCTACCTGCAGTATTGCAGTCATCACATGTGACATCGAGGGGATTGTTAGACAGGCTCAACATCAGCAAGCTGACCCTGGGAGGGGTCCTCCTAACCGGATGTTTGTCCCTGAGTCTGCTCGCTCCCAGGTACTTCAGTGGGCTCACTCGTCTCCCCTTACCTGTCACCCTGGAGTTTCGCGGACCCTTGACTTTGTGCGACGGAAGTTCTGGTGGGCCACGATGGAGGCGGACACTCGAGCCTTCATTGCTGCTTGTACGGTATGTGCACGAAGTAAAAACTCCACCCAGGCCAGCGCTGGTCATCTACGACCTCTACCTATACCCAGCCGGCCCTGGTCGCATATCGCTATGGATTTTGTCACTGGACTTCCCCCCTCATCTGGTAAGACTGTCATTCTTACGGTGATTGATCGTTTTTCTAAGTTCGCTCATTTTTTTGGGCCTACCTAAACTGCCCACTGCCAGAGAGACGGCTGATATTTTGGTTGAACATGTGTTCCGCTCTCATGGTCTACCCACGGATATTGTCTCTGACAGGGGTCCCCAGTTTGTCTCCCAGGTGTGGAAAGCTTTCTGTAAAGCTTTGGGCGTTACATCCAGCCTGTCCTCTGGATATCACCCCCAGACCAACGGGCAAGCCGAGAGAGCGAACCAGGAGATGGAGACCGCTCTTCGCTGTGTCACTGGGTCTAACCCTGGGTCATGGAGCTCCATGCTCCCCTGGGTGGAATATGCTCATAACACCTTGACTAACGCTTCCTCTGGTTTGTCTCCTTTTCTGTGTGCTCTGGGTTATCAACCTCCCCTGTTCCCTTCCCAAGAGAGGGAACTTGCGGTACCCTCGGTGCAGTCCCACATGCGCCGCTGCTTCAAGGTCTGGAGGAAGGCCAGGGTAGCTCTGTCCCGAGCTTCGGCGTACATGCAGAGGCAAGCCAACCGTCACCGGTCCCAGGCTCCCGGTTACTCTCCTGGTCAAGAGGTATGGCTGAAGTCACGGGACCTTCCATTGAAGGTGGAGTCTAAGAAGATGGCGCCTCGTTTTATAGGACCGTTCAAGATACTGTCTATTGTTAACCCCTGCGCGGTTAAGCTACAGCTTCCTGCCTCCCTACGGGTTCATTCCACCTTTCATGTTTCCCAGATTAAGCCTGTGTCGGTTAGCCCTTTGTGCCCGCCCTCTCGTCCCCCTCCTCCGCCCAAGATCGTGGGTGGGGGTCCGGTCTACACTGTCCGGCGACTTCTGGATGTTCGCCGCCGAGGTCGTGGTTTCCAGTACCTGGTGGATTGGGAGGGTTATGGTCCCGAGGAACGTTCCTGGGTGCCCAGGAGCTTCATTGTGGATCCTGATCTGGTCCGAGAGTTTCATAGGTTACATCCCGATAAACCCCGTCGGCCGCCAGGTGGCGTCCGTAGAGGGGGGTACTGTTAGGCCTACTGCTGCTAGGTAGCTCTCTCTCTGCTCTCCCCCTCCCCTCTGTCTGTCCTTGATTGCAGGAGTGAAGTCTGGTGTGCGGGAGTCAGGGTTCCAGCTGCAGCTCATTCACCATAATCACCTCAGCCTTTAAGACCCGGTCAAACTTTCCACTCATCGTCAGATCATAGTCAAGACAACCATGTTAGTCTCGCTGCCGACTCAACCTGTCTGTTTTCCCTCTTGTGTTTTTTTGGACTGGTTATTTACTTTTTCTCCTGTGCCACAGATATTTGGAACCTGACTCCTGCCTCCGCTTCACTCCTGCCACCACCATCCTGCTCTCCACTATCGGGCCTCTCCTTTGGACTCACCACGGACACTAGGACATTACGGTACCACACCTGCCCTGACCTGGATCTGTACCCTCCCTGTAACCTGGACTTGCTCTTCCCCATTTATTGGAAACCTGGACTATTGAACATTATAATAAACCTGTTAAAACTTCTCTGGCTTGGTGTACTTGTCTGCATTTGGGTTCTATCCAGTTAAATCATAACAGCAACAGTGTGTGAAAACCTTGTGAAGACTTACAGAAAACGTTTGACCTGTGTCATTGCCAACAAAGGGTATATAACAAAGTATTGAGAAACTTTTGTTATTGACCAAATACTTATTTTCCACCATAATTTGCAAAAAAATTCATTAAAAATCCTATAATGTGATTTTCTGGATTTTTTTTTCTCATTTTGTCTGTCATAGTTGACGTGTACCCATGATGAAAATTACAGGCCTCTCTCATCTTTTTAAGTGGGAGAACTTGCACAATTGGTGGCTGACTAAATACTTTTTCCCCCCACTGTATGTTTTGATTTCTAAGACATTCTAAGGTTTGTATCATTCACAACTAAAGTTGCCAAATAACTCTAAATCTAGCATATAGGACCTGTTTCAAATGATCACTTGTACGCTCAACATAGCCACTTCATATGCGCACTCGCTCTGTAATGGGAAAAATATTATGTATATTTTATTAAGCTAAGTTCAATTATATTCTTCTTATTATAAAATCAGATAAAATAAAATAATGGCATGGGACTTATAAGCATATCTTGTCAGCTAAATGAACAAGCCTACAGCCTTTGGCATGGAGCATAGCCAGATAACATAGGTCTACAGTAGGCCAACACATATTCTGTTATTTGGAAATACATTCTCTTCATATCATAATGTTTCTTTAGATCTGACAAAAAATAAATTATGGGTTTATTGTGATGGTGTATATTAAATTGATTTATTATACTTTTTTAAATGTAGACGTTCAAACGGCACGCATCAGCGGCTTGTATGCCTAGAGGCCTGGATATGCTAAACCTGTTAAAGTTAATTAACGGTCAATTACCATAAGACCAGCAGACTTTTGCATGACAATAACTGGCTGACAAAATGACCACCACAGCCCTTTGCACAGCCTCATGTCGCAAGGATTTGTACACAATTCCTGGAAGCTGAAAATGTCCCAGTTCTTCCATGGCCTGTATACTCACCAGACATGTCACCCATTGAGCATGTTTGGAATGCTCTGGATCGATGTGTACAACAGCGTGACCCAGTTCCCGTCAATATCCAGCAACTTCGCACAGCCATTGAAGAGGACTGGGACAATATTCCACAGGCCACAATCAACAGCCTGATCAACTCTATGCGAAGGAGATGTGTCGCGCTGCATGAGGCAAATGGTGGTCACACCAGATACTGACTGGTTTTCTGATCCACACCCCTACCTTTTTTTAAAGGTATCTGTGACCAACAGATGCATATCTGTATTCCCAGTCATGTGAAATCCATAGTTTCGGGACTAATTTATTTATTTCAATTGACTGATTTCCTTTTATGAACTGTAACTCAGTAAAATCTTTGAAATTGTTGCATGTTGCGTTTATGTTTTTAGGCGATCTTAAATTCACCAATGTGAAAAAACAACACTTTTGGAGACTATAGTGGTTGTTTAGAAATGTTAATTCTGGCCGAGACGGGATTCGAACTGTGGACCATTAATTTTCCTTATTTTTTCCTAATTGCTCCAGGGTCGCCGTTGATAATGGCAGACCCTGGCCGTGACCCCACTCTCCGAGGGTGTCTCAGAGAGATTTGGGATATGCAAAAAAACAAAACATTTCCATTTCACACGTGTAAAATACACACTTGTACATGTATGAAATAGAACAAATATAAGCACCCATAATTATTATTACAAGGTCACCAACTCAAGGCTGTGAGCTCAAGGCTACATGACTACAAGATCAAAACTTCAAAGTCACAAAATATCACTGGGCACAATGCTCTTCCCTGTGGCGCACCACCACCTCTCCCACAGAGTCGGAGACTCGAGTCAGCAGCTAGGTGACCAAAGCTATACAAGGACAAGGTCACCAACTCACAGCTGTGCGCTCAAGGCTATATGATATGACTATAAAATCACGGACCTCTCCGCCAGGGTCTGAGACTGGTGGCAGTCCCCTCCGGAAACTATGTGGGGGTAGAACTCGGCGGGGAACTCCAGCAGGAGCCTGTCAATCAGACAAAGACGGCCCAGCAGGGCCTGCCAGTTATTGGCCTCCGTCTGGGGCCCCAGGAGGCAGTTCAGGACATAATCCACCCCGCCAATACCGATGGACCCTGGGAGAGAGGGAGAGACGTTTATAGTGAGTAGTCAGTTGGATCGTTTTTTTATTTGTAAACTGTTGTTAAGACATGAGTGACAGTCACATACATCAATTTGAGTGATATGGGGAGAGCTTTTCACATTTCCGCTGAGCTCCCAGCAGGGATAAATGGGATTTGTAGTTCTTACCTGCTTTGAGGAGCTCTCTGCCCACGGCCAGCTCTCCCACCTGGGCTTTACACAGCTCCAGTAGTGTTGACACTGACAGCTGGCTGGTACGACTGGACATGACACAGAGAAACAACACTCAAAATGTATTTATGTCCATGCTAGACTGCTAATGCTTTTAATTAATTTTGAAATCATACTTTTTCTACAGTTTGTAATCTCTCGTGGACAGACTACGTAAATATATCAGACCAGCGAGATTGTAGTTCTGGGTTAACCAAGATTATACATTGTGCAATTGAGACATATTGAAATGAGACATGGGGAATATAATCTGTTTATTCATGTACTATCAACCTAATGAATACAGTATTATATTACAAGAAAAGGTGGCCATGTTTGAGTCAGTTCTTGAAGATGTACAGTGTATCAGGCTAATTCAAATCTGGACCTCAAAGCCAGTTCCACTGCTGATTTTCATTTGTCCACTCTAAACAAGGATTGATTTAGAGCTGGGACACCAGGTGGGTGCAATTAATTATAAGGTAGAACAGAAAAGAAGCAGTGCTCTGCACGTCCAGGCTTAGATTTGAATACCTCAGATATACAGTATATCATCCAGTATGATCAGTGTGGTGAGTTCAAACAAGTGCATGTCATGTTTTGTATTGCCCACCAGAGGGCACTAGCTACTAGCAGTTGCGGTGAACCACTGACAGGCTCTCATATCTATCCCACTCGTTTGTTTGAGACAGACTTTACCTGTTGGCATCTGCACATTTGACCAGGATAGTCTCCACCACGGGCCGGAGCAGCTGCTGCAGCCGTGAGCGTTCAGACACCGAGTGGCAGGGCGTGTACACCAGCATGGCCCGCAAGGTTTTCTACAGGAAGGGGACAAGAGACCAGGGTTCACATCTACAACTTAAACATATAGCACCGATATTGTTACTGTGTGTCCAGTAAAATTAAAATAAAGATAAAAAAGAGATAAGTATGGTGATATATAGTGTAAAGCTTCATCACAAAATATTAGCTGGCAAACCAATGGCTGAGAACTTACTATCAAGTATGAGTTTAGAACGCTTTATATCAAGCAAAAAAAGTCTAGGCCTAAATAGGGCTGGCACAATTATCTGTGTAACCGACGGTTATTGATGAAGACTGTCATGAAAATAAAATTACCGTAAAAGTTAAAGTTACTGGAAAACACGAGACGGAGAGAAAACAAATCCCTGGGAGTTTAGCAGAGTCAATGAGAAACACAAGACCTCTTGGAGCGCCCTAACGTAACACTGTGGATCGGCGGTGGGACTTTACTGGTTAACTGATAATTGAAGATACTAATTGCATAAACAACGTAACGGGAGTATAGTACAGTAATAAACCAACCTCATTAGAACAACCATAATCGTTCCATTAACTTAGGCGATCTTAAATTCACAAATGTGAAAAACAACACTTTTGGAGACTATAGTGGTTGTTTAGAAATGTTAATTCTGGCCGAGACGGGATTCGAACAGTGGACTTTTAATTTTCCTCCTTTTTTCCTAATTGCTCCAGGGTCGCCGTTGATAATGGCAGACCCTGGCCGTGACCCCACTCTCCGAGGGTGTCTCAGGGAGAGTTGGGATATGCAAAAAAACCATTGCCAATTCACACGTGTATAATACACACTTGTACATGTGTGAAATAGAACAAAATAAGCACCCACCAAGGCTGTGAGCTCAAGACTACAAGATCAAAACTTCGAAGTCACAAAATATCACTGGGCACAATGCTCATCCCTGTGGCGCACCTCCACCTCTCCCCCAGACTGGGAGGAATTGCACTTTTGACCCCGCCGAGTTATGACTCTGTCTATTCCTGTGACAATATGGCTGCCTGGGCCTGACCTCAAGGCCATTAGTGAGGCCTCTGTGGCCTCGGCAGGAGGTGGAGACTTGGTGGTGCTCCGCCCCAGGAGAGGGGTGGAGGTGCTGGGGTCCAGGCGATGCAGCCTGACTCCCAGAGAGAGAGGAGGCGTGGGGAGTGGTGACTGATAGAGCGTTGCAATGGAACGCTGTCCAGAGACAGATTCAAAGTTCTTTCTCACTCTCCCTCTGCCAGGCAGGCAAGGTTAGTCTTTCCTCCCATCACGCTTCCCTCACTATAACTATTTTGTCCCACTCGCTCTTTCACACTCGCACACACTATCTCTCCCTCTCAACCCCCGTTACTCCATGTTCCCCAGTCTACTCCACTCTTAGGAGACAGATCATATCAATAAACAAGCGTTTCGGCAAAACAAACAAACTTCCAATAGGGAAGGCCACCTCACATGGTATGAAAAGGTAATAAAACAGGAGCCCCAACTTCTCAAAGTTCTTGAAATGTTGGCTCTGGCGTTTTCACTTGCTACAAGCTAACGACTTTGCCCCGCGATGCGAGCGCGGTCTTTAACCTGGAACAAAATAGAGCATTTTCAAAGCGACGATTTAAGTCGATCTGGCCCACTCCTCCAAATATGGTGGTGCCTGTGGTATTCTTTGTCCACCCGCCATCACCACCATCCCCTTCTTGGTCTTGATTGAAGAATACAGCAAACACCAAAGTCTGTCTGCTACTAAACACCCTGGAAAGCCCCCCGAGAGGACAGAACTTTTTTTGTTTTCCATAACTGCTGCTCTGCTGAAGCAAAGTGCTGCGGGGAAATGTCGATCTTCCAGACGGCCTGCATTTTTTAAAACACGCACCAAGAACTAGGATCCCATGTGGCTCAGTTGGTAGAGCATGGCGCTTGCAATGCCAGATTGTGTGTTCGACTCCCACAGGAGACCAGTAAAAAAAAGTATGAAAAATGTATACACTTACTACTGTAAGTCGCTCTAGGTAAGAATGATTGCTAAATGACTAATGAAAAAAATTAAATACAAAACTATTGTTCAAAGAGATCATGTAAAAGAAATAGTGAGAAAGACCTTGTTCAGTCTGTCCCTGGTTTGACTCTGTTGAGACTTCCTGGATGTTCAGTGGACTTTAGAGCTAGCCAGACTAGCTTGTTGTTGAAGTGAACTTCAGCACAATTTAAGAGATAACGTTCATCAATGTTAGGTGGGAGGGAGAAGGGTGAAAGCGGAGATCTGGTAGTGCTAACTAATCAATTCCAGAGTACCGATAACAATACTTTTCTTGTGTTCATCACTCTGGGGTGATTGGCAATGAACTGAAGTTACTTGACCATCTATGCATTGCAATCACTGTACAGTACAGTGTATCATTTATCTTTGAAGTGATGGTGATTCCTGGAAATACATTCCTATTGAGGTTGTTGACCATATCTTTGAGAGTGAAGATATATTCAATATATGGGCCTCTCACTTTAGTGAAGTGCAGTATAAGGAACACGTGTGAATATCAAAAGGCCCAGTCCAGAAACAACCACTAGATGGATCTACAACCATATTTCTTAGACATATCCAATTATTTCCTTTGATCAAATTACAGAGGTTAGTTAGATAATCTCTCATTTAATACATGGGGTCCCAACCCCAAGATTAGCTGTCATCATGGCATCAGCTAATGGGGATCCTAATAAAGATAAACATTTGGGAAACCCTGGGCTAGGGGTTGTTTCTGAATGGGATCTAAGACTTTAAGGGGTCCAAAATGCTTTCCCTGACTTCTGGAGTACGGTACAGTTACAGAATTATATAGTAAAACTTCATTCTTAATTTCATAGGATCTCTGTGGGTACAGTAATATTAAAAAGAGTCTCACCAGTGCGGCCACGTAGATCTTGTAGACAGGGTCGGCACACACCATAGAGAGGACGCTACAGCATGACTCCAACACCACATCACCCAACACCTCTGTACAGCCCGCCCCGGCCCCCAGCCCGGCCCCCGGGCAGGAGTGCTCGCCATTGGCCAGGAGGAGCGCGCCGCTGACGTCATGCAACAGTCGCCGCAGGGCCATCTCCCGGATGTTCCAGTTCCTGGAGAACAGGCAGCCCACCAACTCCATGCCAAACACCTGGAGAGGAGGACACACAAAATGATAACTACGAACGGAATATGGCACTGATCTGATACAGACATCAACTACATGTAAACCCTCTTGGTATGCAAAGGCATGAAGACATTTGGTTTGGTTTGCCTAGTGCAATGGAACAGTCCCAAAATAGAATGGAATAGTCCCAAAATAGAATGGAACAGTCCCAAAATACAAGCTCAAAAGGTAAATCAAGTATTTTAAAGTATTGTACATATGTATTTGATCCAGGTCTGGTACACATTATTAGACCCCACATCTATCTTTCCACCCCTCTCACCTTGATCCAGGGCTCGGCCAGTTCTTTGTAGGTCTGGGGGATCTGCTGGACCCCGAATTGGGGCTGGGTGAAGTCTCCATCCTGGGAAGATGACCCCCCTCTGGAGTCCCCCTCGCTGTGGGACGATGATGACGCCTGGGGATGACCCACCGCCGCCGCGTTCTCAATGGAGACAGAGGAGGGGTCATGGCTGCCGAGAAAGATGCCAAAGTCAGTCAGTGATGTTTTAGCGACATTTGGGGGACTTTTTAAAATGGTGGCAGTAGACTCAAGGTTTGAATTGTACATTTCAGCATTAGCAGTTTCATGTTTTGAGCAACTGATATTACAATCAGCCTTGGTCAAGAATATGCTGATATAGGCATGGTCAGGAATATAGTTTTCCAAACAGGATGAAATGGGGGGAATTTGTCAAGGGAGAGGGTGGGAAAAATTCCCTTTTCTGAAGACAGCAGGCATCAAACCGGTGAAAAAATCCTAATCCCATCTTTCGAAACTTCCTGTTGGACTGGCACAAGGGTCATTATCATAATTGCGGTTCGAAATGTCTCTGCGAAAAACAACCGGGTACAGTTTCAGAGCAGGGAGGTGGCGAAGAGGGTAACACAGACCCTTTCTGACTGTATTCATGTCTTGAGGGGGGAAAACAACAAGAAATGGGCTTCTATCATTTCATTCCCAGGCAGACGCACAAAACAAGGGCTGGTGCCTCGCTGTCTAGCTCACCTAACCGCGCCGTGGAGAGGATCCAGTTCACGACAAACCTACGAGCACACACAAACGTAGGCTCACGCATAAACGCGCATAAACACACACACACTCACACAGAGAGCCAGGGCGCCAGCATAGGCCCTGGGTACACCCTGCTGAGCATTCTACTTTACCCTGTGGTACTTAAAGTTCAAATAGATTCTTGAGGCTAGTGTATTTAGCATACATACATGTACTTATGGTAGGACATGAGCTCATTCAGTGCAATATTATACAGTAGTAGAGCATTCAGATATACATATATTGTGTAGAACAGGGCATTAATACATTGAAATGTCTATCGTTCTTAGTTAATTCTATAATGTTTTACAGTGTCTGGCTACATATTTTGAGTGATCCAATTGACATTTTAGTCATTTAGCAGAAACTCTTATCCAGAGCAACTTACAATTAGTGAGTGCATACATTTTTCATACTGGCCCCCCGTGGTTGTTTAGGTGTCGTGTCTTTCATCCCTTGGCTGTAAGGATTGAGAGCTAAGAGGTCTCTAATGGTGGTGTGTGGGGGGGGTCTAATTTGGGGCCTGATTCCTGAACTCCTACCCTGGGCTCAGTTGTTGGCTTCTATTAGCCTTCACTGGATGGCCAATGTTTTACAAGCTCTGACCCAAGCTCTGACCCAACTTTGCTATTTTGTGATTCTTTTGTCATTTATTTGTTACTTTATTTTCAAGAAATGTATCCGCTATGATGAAGTACTTTTGAACACCATAGTACCCTCCAAGCTCATCATTAAGCTTGGGGCCCTGGGTCTGAACCCCGCCCTGTGCAACTGGGTCCTGGACTTCCTGACGGGCTGCCCCCAGGTGGCAAACACCTCCACTTAGCTAATCTTCAACACAGGGGCCCGCTGTAGACAATAAGGGCAGACCCCCAAGACATTAACCTCATCTAGATGTACAAAGCAGTACAAGTTTACTGAGTGACTGATTCAAAACAGTAATATTTTCTGCCACAAGTAAAAATAACTAGATAAATACATTTGCAGACCTTTTAGATATTTATTTACCATCACAAGAGGAAATGTAAAATAATGTAAAACAATGTAATACACAGATGAAAAGTGTGATGAAAGGGGAAATAAGAGAAAAAACACAAAGTAAACACCAGTAACGTGAATGAGGAAGAAAGAAAAAACTGCACAACAAATAAATGACCCACTACCCTAGCATATGAATAAGAAAAAAAAGCACACAGCAACAATTTTTTGGGGTGAGACAAACGGGAGACGTTGGTCAGCAGGAATAGACACAATCCATGGTACCATGACATCGTAGACAGACTTTGCTGGACACTGCTGCTGTTTCTGTAACTCCTGCTGCCGTTCCTTTAACTCATCCACCTGCTGCATAATGACAGTGTCCAAAGGATCCTAAGCATCTTCCTTTTCCGGCCATTGGAGCTGGAGGTCGGGGAGATCGGTTTGAGCGCGCCTGGACGGTGGGATGGGTGTTGGTGAGAAGGGCCTGGGCGTTGGGGAGAGGGGCCTGATAGGTGATGAACCAGGTCGGGGAGATGATGAATCAAGGGGCGATGAACCACCTGTAGAGTGGCCCTAAGGGCTCAGCTCTGTCTCTAGACTGTCCAAAACACCACCCCCCTCCAACACCTACAAGCAGATGGCGAATACATTATAATACAATGCAAGCAATCTTAAAACATCTCCATGGGATCCTTTTGAGTTAAAACATTTACCCAAAATAACTTATTTCATAAACATCTCAATCTAATTAGCACATACACACACACAAACACACTACAGTGCATGTGTGTCAGATGTTTGAACTAGCCCTGCTAATCATTATGATAACAACACAGGCACTGAATATTTTCCACTCACAATTTCTCCCATCCAGAAAAGAGCTGATTTCACATGTTCTAACTAGGTCTACTAAAGATAAGATCACAAACACACACACTGTACAAAAGGACTTGGCTGCATGACGAGTACATACCATATCTGGCATATTGGTGTCTGTCTGACGATGTTTCACGTGAACATCAAGCCAATCCAGTTGTCTGACAATCGGTGGGACACACACCAGCGGCAGCCCCACTCCTCGACTCCTTCACCCTTTTCAGATTGCGAACATACCGGTCCCGAATCTTTCTCAATGTTTCTTTGATATCAGTATCGGTGTTCAAATTTCGTGATATCTCCCTCCAGCTGCTGTCTTTTGCTTGCTCGTCCGAATACAACCGCATCGAAGGGTTGTTAAGGTTCTCGTATTGTCTCACCAGCTCACACAGACGCTTCTCAAAACTGGACAGACATAATTGCTCTTAGCAAATCTCAAAATAAAAAGCACAAAAAAGGAAACTTGCAAGTAGTAGAGGCGAAGTAGCAGAACATCCATCTCTTCTGTGTTCATACCAGAAGGGATACTGGAAAATATGTGATGTAGACACAGGGGCGGGACTTCCATTGCAAAACTCACTTAGTACTGCCCCTCAGTCTTCGTAAGGAACGATACGTCAGGTCTCAATTTCCAGGTCGAAAAAAACTGTGTCAAATGACGGAGCGTATTACAAGGAGCCACAACTGTTGTGACGAAAAACGACATTGCAACACTGCACTACGCTCCGTCAGCCCTGTTTGCGTATTGTCTGTAGACCCTTTCAGTCCCCTCCTGTACTCCCTGTTCACCCACGACTGCGTGGCCACGCACGACTCCAACACCATCATCAAGTTTGCTGACGACACGACGGTGGTAGGCCTGATCACAGGCGACGATGAGACAGCCTACAAGGAGGAGGTCAGGTGACCTGGAAGTGTGGTGCAGGAACAACAACCTCTCCCTCAACGTCAGTAAGACCAAGGAGCTGATTGTGGACTACAAGAAACGACTGAGCTCTCAACCCGCTCCACTGCAGCCCCTCCACTGCAGCCCCACCATCGACGGGGCTGCAGTGGAGCGGGTCGAGAGCTCAGTCATGAAGAAGGCGCGACAGCGCCTCTTCCCCCTCAGGTGATTGAAAAGGTTTGGCATGGGCCCGCAAATCCTCAAAAAGTTCTACAGCTGTACCATTGTGAGCATCTTGACTGGCTGCATCACCGCTTGGTATGGCAATAGCACCACCCTCGATCGCATGTTTTACCTTATGATATTTTTAGTCTTACATTGTTATAGATTATTGCATTGTTGGGTTTAGAGCTTGCAAGAAAGGGATTTCACTGTACTTGTGCACGTGACATTAAAACTTGAAACTTGAATGGCTATGGCACACTGTTCGCTAAGCCCTGTGTGGCCTAGCATGATATAGCCTAGCACTCTTCTAACATGCTAATGTTATTGGCTATGACACACCGTTAGCCCAGTGTGGCCTAGGCTACTATAGCCTAGCGCACCGCTAACATGCTAATGTATAGCTTTGCCACACTGTTAGCCATGTATGGTCTAGCCTAATATAGCCTAGCGCAACGCTAAAATACTAATGTAATGGCACACTGTTAGCCATCTGAAGTCTAACATAGCTTATCTCACCGCTAAACACTCAAGGCTCTTTCCTGTCTCTAGGCTACTGTGTGCCATTGATGTAGCCTACAATAAATCCATCACAGGTTTGAGTGGATTTCCACACAATATGCTCTAGTCTAAATCACTAACACTTTGTGAGCATACAGTATAAACATCTTATAAACCATTTAATAGTTTGCTAACTGTAAGTTAGCCATAACCATAACTCGCATTGAGCTCGCATGAGATTTGCAAAACTGCACAGCTGTTCTGTCGTCTCAGACTGAGGCAGGTGTTTCCTTTCCTCCCAGACACAAACATAGTGAAGCCGCTTCCCCCGTCTTTCACACAACAATACCAGATACCAGCTGGTGGGCTGCCGAATCCACCCCCCATTCCAGGAGTATTTCCAGGAGTTCCTAGATCCTAGTTAAAATTACCTGTAAAAATCATGGGACTTCCACTTGGCTCTACAGAGGGGGCAAATGAGCGTCTCGTGGTTCCGCCGGCATTCCTCAGCCCCTGCGAGACAGACAGACACAGACAGACAGAGACGGACAGAGTGACAGACAGAGAGACAGACAGAATTAGCTATACCCCCAGTTTAGATAGGAGACAATGCAACGACTGGCTGTCAAGGAAGTCAAGGCTCCGATAAAATGGAGCAGCAATTAGACTGGAGTTTATAGAGAGAAGAGAAGGGCCAGGGCCTTGGCACGAACATATCAGACTTCTATCGAGGGGGCTGTATAGCGTTGGCTGTGTGTGTGTGTGTAGGGGGAAATGGGACAGGAGTAACTGGAGTGGTGCATTGCATATGTGTGTGTGTAAGGTGAACGCCCTAGGCACTGTTTAACCTGAAGGAGGGATACGAGGTATCAACACAGCTATGGGGAGTTTGCACGCTAGTGCCCTCTACTGAAGGACATTAGAATCATACCTGACAAGGCCAATGAACACCGTGTCTCACTGGAAGCCCCGCCTTCCACAGATGATAAACCCGAGGCACATATTAATTCCTTCAAATCAGTACCGCTCTTCACCATGCCCAGAACTGGGCGGCGTGGGGCCGAAACAGGTGTTGTACCTCGTTTCCCTCCTTCAGTGAACAGTAGTTATAGTCATAACTGTACGTTCAGATTTCAGTCAGTCAACTCGGTACAACACAGCTATGGGGATATGAAATCACGCCCCAAGCCGACCCCAGCGGACACTGAATGAAATGGCCTACGGCAGACCACCAAGAGTTCCAACCCGACAGGAAAACCTGCGGCACCCAGGTATTGCGCAATCTGCATGCTGTCTAATGTCCCACTCCTGCCCCAGCCGTAAGCACACTGTGTGCTACACTGGGGGCAGTGACATCCAAGCGATAAAACCTCACAAAAGTGTGTGGTGATGCCCAACTCGCCGCAGAACAAATATCTCCTATAGGTAACCCTTTAAACAACGCCCAGGCTCTGTCGTAGCCAGCCGCGACCGGGAGACCCATGGGGCGGCGCACAATTGGCCCAGCGTCGTCCAGGGTAGGGGAGGGAATGGCCGGCAGGGATGTAGCTCAGTTGGTAGAGCATGGCGTTTGCAACGCCAGGGTTGTGGGTTCGATTCCCACGGGGGGCCAGTATAAAAAATGTTTTTATGATGTATGCACTCACTAACTGTAAGTCGCTCTGGATAAGAGCGTCTGCTAAATGACTAAAATGTAAATGTAAGACGCCGCCAGACCCCTGGTGGAGTGGGCGCGTACAACGTTAGGTAATTCCTGCCTTCTGCTGTCATATGCCAGAGCAATAGCCTCCACAATCCAGTGGGAGAGACGCTGCTTAGAAAGCACTCCACGACGAGCTGGATTAGCAAAACAGACAAAAAGCTTGTCACACAAACATACACCCCTGGTCCGCTCAATGTACATGTGTAACGCTCGTACCGGACAGAGGGCATGTAACCGCTGCTACTCAGAAGCAAACAGCGGAGGCAAAAAGGGAAAAAGCTCAAAAGCTAGAGACCTGTAGGACATAATCATGACCTTAGGGGCGAAGGTTGCATTAGGACGCACAACATCTTAGAGTCCCCAAGGTTGAACTTCATACAGGAGGGGTGAAAGGATAACGCGTGGAGATCTCCAATGTGTTTAGCAGAGGCCAAAGCCACGAGCACAGCGGTCTTGTAGGAGAGGATCTTCAGATCCACAGACTACATCGGTTCAAAGGGGGCCTCACACAGCCCATCCAAAACCAAAGCCAAATCCCAAGTGGGCACGATAGGTTTAGAAACAGGTCACACACCTTTTAAAAACCGCACGCCAGAGGATGAGCCCCTGGAGTGGCATCATCAATTCCCACATGACACGCTGAAATAGCTGCCATATACACCTTCAAGGTGGAGAATGAACGGCCCTGCTCGAGAGCTCTGAAAATGAACAATTCCTTTATTTTGGCACCAAAGCTCGAACGCCCGCCACTTATATCCATCCAACCCTCTCGTGGACTGTATAGTAGAAATAACGTTCAGAGGTTAACCCCTTGCTATCAAATCGGACCTATCAGGGGCACAATGAGAGGGAAAGATCTAGGGAAACAAGGGAAACTACAAGGAGCTTGCAGAGGTAATTGCACGATACAGTGCTTTACTTGCTGAGCATAAGGAAGTTTCTACTGTCTTCTCTGGGATATCGAAATCAATTCAGAATGATTTGATAGCTTCCACCGCATCATTCATTAAAAGTGAGATTAAAAGAGAGGTTGATGCAGGGCAAAATAATGAAACCTACTTTGATGTGTCAAGTGGGCGAGATGTGCAGTCTGTGTTTGACTTTGTGAATTCTGGGATGTCTGAGATTAACTTCATAGAGAAACTTGTTGCCCAAACCTTTGATGGCGCTTCTGTAATGGAATGTATCTGCTATTTGTATTTGCAGCTAAGTCCTGTCCTGTTCCCTGATTAACCTTTTCACGCGTGAGTTCCATATATCTCTAGCGGTCGCGCCAGTGTGAGTTGTTTTATGCACGTGATGTCAGAATGCACTCACTGTTCCAAAATGTGATTGTTAGCACTGCCTGCTAATTAACTATAGGCTATGTTTCAAATAGTCAATTTCTAATTATTTGAATAATAAATAGTCAATTTCTAATTATTATTATTCTTTTCTAACAACAGTTTGAATTGAGGTGTGTTCCGCCTCCTCATTAATTCACATAGAAGTAGCCCATTTCACTGTTGCGGACAATTTATGTTTGAGGCTTTACTAAGCCGGACAAACTTCTCTCGAGGAGAGCCCAAGCACTTCCCCACTATTACCACAGATCAAGTATGCAGACATTTGTTTTACTTACAAATAATAACTTCGGACATGTGTGCGTTCCTATCAAAGTAAGTGCCTTATTTTCTGTATATCGTGTTGTCGTTTCTACTGTAGCATATGTACAGTGCATTGGGAAAGTATTCAGACCCCTTGACTTTTTCCACATTTTGTTACGTTACAGCCTTATTCTAAAATGGATTAAACTGTTTTTTTTCCAATTATCAATCTATACACAATACCCATAATGACAAAGCAAACACAAGTTTTTAGAAAAAAAAACTTTAATATAACATTTACATAAGTATTCAGAGCCTTTACTCAGTACTTTGTTGAAGAACCATTGACAACGATTACTGCCTCGAGTCTTCTTGGGTATGACGCTACAAGCATTTGGGGAGTTTCTCCCATTCTTCTCTGCAGATCCTCTCAAGCTCTGTCAGGTTGGATGGGGAGCATCGCTGCACAGCTATTTTCAGGTCGCTCCAAAGATGTTCGATCGGGTTCAAGTCCAGGCTCTGGTTGGGCCACTCAAAGACATTCAGAGACTTGTCCTGGAGCCACTATTGCGTTGTATTGGCTGTGTGCTTAGGGTCATTGTCCTGACTAGTATCCCAGTCCCTGCTGTTGAAAAACATCCCCACAGCATGATAATGCCACCAGTTTTTTATTTTTAATGATGGGGTATTGAGAAACAAGATTCTTTGGTCTGATGAAACCAACATTGAACTCTTTGGCCTGAACGCCAAAAGTCACGTCTGGAGGAAACCTGGCACCACCCCTATGGTGAACCATGGTGGTGGCAGCATCATGCTTTGGGGATGTTTTTCAGCGTCAGGGACTGGGAGACTAGTCAGGATCGAGAGAAAGATGGACAGAGAGATCCTTGATGAAAACCTGCTCCAGAGCGCTCAGGACCTCAGACTGGGGTGAAGATTCACCTTCCAACAGGACAACGACCCTAAGCACTCAGCGAAGACAATACAGGGGCCAGTCTCCAGACCTGAACCCAATAGAAAATCTTTGGAGGGAGCTGAAAGTCCGTATTGCCCAGCGACAGCCCCGAAACCTGAAGGATCTGGAGAAGGTCTGTATGGAGGAGTGGGCCAAAATCCCTGCTGCAGTGTGTGCAAACCTGGTCAAGACCTACAGGAAATGTATGATCTCTGTAATTGCAAACAAAGGTTTCTGTACCAAATATTAAGTTCTGCTTTTCTGATGTATCAAATACTTATGTCATGCAAAATGAATTACTTAAAAATCATACAATGTGATTTTCTGGATTTTTGTTTTAGATTCCATCTCTCACAGTTGAAGTGTACCTATGATAAAAATTACAGACCTCTACATGCTTTGTAAGTAGGAAAACCTGCAAAATCGGCAGTGTATCAAATACTTGTTCTCCCCACTGTATTTATGTATGATGCTAAGCTACAGGACTGTTTTGCTAGCACAGACTATAATATGTTCCGGGATTCTTCCGATGGCATTGAGGAGTACACCACATCAGTCACATCAATAAGTGCATCGATGACGTCGTCCCCACAGTGACCGTACGTACATACCCCAACCAGAAGCCATGGATTACAGGCAACGTCCTCACTGAGCTAAAGGGTAGAGCTGCCGCTTTCAAGAAACGGGACTCTAACCCGGACGCTTATAAGAAATCCAGCTATGCCCTCAGACGAACCATCAAAGAGTCAATACAGGACTAAGATTGAATCGTACTACACCGTCTCTGACGCTCGTCGGATGTGGCAGGGCTTGCAAACTATTACAGACTACAAAGGGAAGCACAGCCGCGAGCTGCCCAGTGACACAAGCCTACCAGACGAGCTAAATCACTTCTATGCTCACTTCGAGGCAAGCAACACTGAAGCATGCTGTGATGTCACGAGAGGCTGTGTCCTGGAGGGACGTTACATCCCCCTGAGATGGCTGCAAACCCAGACAGCTATGGCTCCATCTGCTGGTATGGTCGGGAACTCCACCCCTCTATGGCCAATCTTCCCACGCAGCTGAAACAAATGAGGAGCTGATGAGCTGAAGGTTTGGGGAAGTGAGGAAACACAGTCTCCAACCTGGGCTCTCTGGAGGACAAGAGTGCTGCACGTCCACTTCCATGAGGAATATAAGGATTTGGAGATACTTACCTTTGGGAAATACTCACCTTTGGATATATGCACCTGTGGAAATACAGGAGAGACATTTGGAAGGACTTTTTGCTGGGTTGGCCACTAGCTGCAACGTGGACTACAGTAAGGCTGGGGAAAAGTTATCTGAGCGAGTGAGAATTATGATTTTGGATGTGGAAGAGACATCCCTGAACTGTTGACCCTTAAAGAGCCCAAGAGAACAGAATTTTGTTATATTTTCGTTAATTTCCCAAGACCTATAATAAAATCCTTGTTTTGTTTGAACCTTGTCTCCTTGCACTACTTGAGCAATCCCGCTGAAAGCTGTGTAGCCTCTCGTGACGTCACAGATGGTGGAGAATACAGGCACGCTCAAGCGTTAATAGTGCATGTCAGAGGAGGATACCGAAGGTTTGATCACCCAGTTTTCCAAGTTGGCCGTAGGCTCCCCGCCGACTGAAATGGAGGACATATTGAAAGCCCTTGTTGCTGGCCAGCAAGCCCAGATGCAAGCAAACGTGGCTCTCTTGGAGGAGCAAAAGAAAGCCAACCTTCTGAAGGCAGAGGAATTGCAGTTGCAGAGACAGAGGGTGGTCCAAAATACCCGCCCAATAAAGGCAAGTGACTTTATATCTAAGATGGGAGCTACCGATGACATTGAGGCATACCTGCATGCATTTGAGGCCACGGCCACTAGGGAAGCCTGGCCCAAGCAACAGTGGGTTGGTCTGTTAGCCCCCTTTCTAACCGGGAATCGCTGAATGCTGTCCGGGACCTGGGCCCTGACCAGGTTACTGACTATGATGCCCTGAAGTCTGAGATCCTCAGCAGATATGGACTCACAAAGTTTGGTATGGCCCAGCGCTTTCACAGCTGGACCTTCCAACCAGACCAACCTCCTCGGGCGCAGATGCATGAACTTGTCCGAATCGCAAGGAAATGGCTGGATCCGCAGAGGAATACAGCAGCGGCGGTGGTGGAGGCCGTTGTGGTGGATCGTTACCTACGCGCCCTGCCTTATGAGGCAAAACGGTTCATCAGTCAACAGGCCTTGACCACGGCTGATCTGACCGTGGAAGCTGTGGAAAAGTACCAGGCCACAGCGGAGATGCTGAATGCTTCCCGAAAAGACCCCAGGAGTGCGGCCCCACCACAAATGGGAAGAACCCGTCCAAAGGACCCCCAAGGTCTCGAACCCAGCCACGTCAGGACTTATCCCGGCTCCAGGGGGAGCCAGAAACCAGGCGGGTCCAAGAAGAGTACACCAGGAGGGGGAAACTCGACAGTGTTACCGGGTGTGGGGAGATGGGACATATCTCCTGGCAGTGTGGGAAACCAGCCGAGGAACCTATGCCCACTGCGGAGTCCTCCAGCTCAGCACCCACACACCGTTTTGCCTCGCTCTTGGGAGTCGTAGATGGCGGCCCAGATCGACCCCCCACCTGCCCGGTAACTGTGAATCACCATGATGTGGAGGCCTTACTGGATTCTGGTAGCCGGGCCACCCTGGTGCGTAAGGATTTGGTGGGCCCAACGTGTCTGACCCCGGGGAAAGTCCTCCCAGTTTCCTGTGTCCATGGGGACACCAGAGAATACCCCATTACTGAACTTACAATGACCAGCACACGGGGAACCATACACACGACGGCGGGGGTGGTTGATTCCCCTCCCCGTCCCTGTCCTAATTGGACGAGACTGCCCAGCCTTTTACCCACTCTGGAGAGAGTCTCAGGAGAGGATAACCCGAGTACCTCGGAAACGGAGAGGCAAGACTCATCCTGGGAAGGCTCCGGTGCAATCCTCCGAGTTACTCACTCCCGCCCGGGCTCTGATAGGGATGGCAGGTGCCCAGACCGACACAGAGACGGAGCTACAGAATCTGGACAAAGAACTGTCTGGTCTGAAGGGGACCGCTGAGAGGTATCGTTTGTTAAAGCAACAGTTAGACATGAAGACAGAAGAGTTAGATATCCTCCAGGCTAAACTCCAACAGAGCTCCTTCCCTAAGCAACAGGAGGAGCTGGAGAGGCTGCGCAGGACCATCGAGGAGTGTGAGGAGACCCTGCGCAGTAGTAAGGAGGTCCAGAAGAAGGCAGAGGAGAAGTACAAGGTGTTGGAGAACAAGATGAAGAATGCGGAGGCAGAGAGAGAGAAGGAACTGAAAGCTGCTCAACAGAAGCTAAACTCTGCTAAAACCAAGGCTGATGCGTTCAGTAAGAAACTCAAGGAGAGACAACAGGAGGCTGAGTCCCTGGTCCTAGAGGTGGAGGAGTTGAAGAGAGAGCAGGCTGGCAAGCACCACGGCAATGCGGACGCCCTCTCCCGGCGTGATGCCTTCTTCGCTGCCTTTACCCCGACGAGGACGTCGGTCCCGAGGAGGGGGATGTGTGATGTCACGAGAGGCTGTGTCCTGGAGGGACGTTACATCCCCCTGAGATGGCTGCAAACCCAGACAGCTATGGCTCCATCTGCTGGTATGGTCGGGAACTCCACCCCTCTATGGCCAATCTTCCCACGCAGCTGAAACAAATGAGGAGCTGATGAGCTGAAGGTTTGGGGAAGTGAGGAAACACAGTCTCCAACCTGGGCTCTCTGGAGGACAAGAGTGCTGCACGTCCACTTCCATGAGGAATATAAGGATTTGGAGATACTTACCTTTGGGAAATACTCACCTTTGGATATATGCACCTGTGGAAATACAGGAGAGACATTTGGAAGGACTTTTTGCTGGGTTGGCCACTAGCTGCAACGTGGACTACAGTAAGGCTGGGGAAAAGTTATCTGAGCGAGTGAGAATTATGATTTTGGATGTGGAAGAGACATCCCTGAACTGTTGACCCTTAAAGAGCCCAAGAGAACAGAATTTTGTTATATTTTCGTTAATTTCCCAAGACCTATAATAAAATCCTTGTTTTGTTTGAACCTTGTCTCCTTGCACTACTTGAGCAATCCCGCTGAAAGCTGTGTAGCCTCTCGTGACGTCACAATGCATAAGAGCATCAGCTGTTCTGGATGACTATGTGATCACGCTCTCCGTAGCCGATGTGAGTAAGACTTTTAAGCAAGTCAACATTCACAAGGCCGCAGGGCCAGACGGATTACCAGGACGCGTACACCGAGCATGCGCTGACCAACTGGCAAGTGCCTTCACTGACATTTTCATCATGTCCCTGACTGAGTATGTAATACCTACATGTTTCAAGTAGACCACCATAGTCCCTGTGCCCAAGAACACTAAGATAACCTGCCTAAATGACTACCGACCCATAGCACTCACGTCTGTAGCCATGAAGTGCTTTGAAAGGCTGGTCATGGCTCACATCAATACCATTATCCCAGAAACCCTAGACCCACTCCAATTTGCATACCACCCCAACAGATCCACAGATGATGCAATCTCTATTGCACTCCACACTGCCCTTTCCCACCTGGACAAGAGGAACACCTACGTGAGAATGCTATTCATTGACTACAGCTCAGCGTTCAACACCATAATGCCCTCAAAACTCATCACTAAGCTAAGGACCCTGGACGAAACACCTCCCTCTGCAACTGGATCCTGGACTTCCTGACGGGCCGCCCCCAGGTGGTAAGGGTAGGTAACAACACATCGGCCACGCTGATACTCAACACGGGGGCCCCTCAGGGGTGTGTGCTCAGTTCCCTCCTGTACTCCCTGTTCACTCATGGCTGCATGGCCAGGCACGACTCCAACACCGTCATTAAGTTTGCCGATGACACAACAGCGGTAAGCCTGATCACCGACAACGATGAGACAGCCTATAATTGAGGAGGTCAGAGACCTGGCCATGTAGTGCCAGGATAACAACCTCTCCCTCAACGTGATCAAGAAAAAGGAGATGATTGTGGACTACAGGACAGAAAAGAGGTCTGAGCATGCCCCCATTCTCATCGACGGGGCTTTAGTGGAACAGGTTGAGTGCTTCAAGTTCATTGGTGTCCACATCACCATCAAACTATCATGGTCCAAACACACCAAGACAGTTGTGAAGAGGGCAGGACAAAGCCTATTCACCCTCAGGAGGCTGAAAAGATTTGGCATGGGTCCTCAGATCCTCAAAAAGTTATACAGCTGCACCATCGAGAGCATCCTGACTGGTTACATCACTGCCTGGTATGGCAACTGCTCAGCCTCTGACCGCAAGGCACTACAGAGGGTAGTGCGTACGGCCCAGTACATCACTGGGGCCAAGCTTCCTGCCATCCAGGACCGCTATACCAGGCGGTGTCAGAGGAAGGCCCTCAAAATTGTCAAAGACTCCAGCCACCCTAGTCATAGACTGTTCTCTCTGCTACCGCACGGCAAGCGGTAACGGAGTGCCGTCTAGGTCCAAAAGGCTTCTTAACAGATTCTACTCCCAAGCCATAAGACTCCTTAACAGCTAATCATGGCTACCCTGACTATTTGCATTGTCCCCCCACCCCACCCCCTCTTTTATGCTGCTGCTACTCTCTGTATATTATAATAATAATATAATATGCCATTTAGCAGACACTTTTATCCAATGCCACTTACAGTCATTTGTGCATACATTTTTACGTATGGGTGGTCCCGGGGATCGAACCCACTACCCTGGCGTTACAAGCGCCACGCTCTACCAATTGAGCTACAGAGGACCATTATCTATGCATAGCCACTTTAACTCTACCCACATGTACATATTACCTCAATTACATCGACTAACATGTGCCCCCGCACATTGACTCTGTACCGGTACCCCCTGTATATAGCCTCGCTACTGTTATTTTATTTTACTGCTGCTCTTTAATTATTTTTATTTTTTATTAATCTATTTTCTACTTAACACTTATTTTTCTTAAACTGCATTGTTGGTTAAGGGCTTGTAAGTAAGCATTTCACTGTTGTATTCGGCGCATGTCGCAAATACCATTTTATTTTATTTCATTTGAAATAATGCATTCCGATTATTGCAGGGATTGTAATGGACACCTATGTGTGTAAAATACTTTTTTGAAGGTTGCACTGATTATGATGAGCTAATGCTAAGCTATTTGCCAGCTATGTGTGGCGCCATGTTTGTTGACATTATACAATGCATTCTGGGTGTCACGTAAACGTCTGTCAAACCAAAGATGTTATAATGAGGTGAAGGAATGTTTCACTCATGTTTCGAGTAAACTTCCGGAAGTGAATGAAGGGAAGTGAATGATTGTAGATGACACACCCCCTTCAACATGCATCCTGCAAACAGACCAAACTCATCTTGTCTCCTCTTATTATCTTTGGTTGACGTGAAAAAACAAACATAGTGGGGCGCACAAACTACCCATCCTCGGATTACTTAGAAAGTGTTTTACTCAATTATTTCGATCAATTGTTTCGATCACAGTTCCCGCTCAGCCCAGTCAGCCCAGTCAAAACTGTTCGCTGCTCTGGCACCCCAATGGTGGAACAAGCTCCCTCACGACGCCAGGACAGCGGAGTCACTGACCACCTTCCGGAGACACTTGAAACCCTACCTCTTTAAATAATACCTGGGATAGTATAAAAGTAATCCTTCTACCCCCCCACCCCACCCCCACAAAATATATACAATAATAATTAAACATTTAATTAAAACATTTAAATAAATTGTAAAGTGCTTGTCCCACTGGCTATCATAAGGTGAATGCACCAATTTGTAAGTCACTCTGGATAAGAGCGTCTGCTAAATGACGTAAATGTAAATGTAATTGTGAGCTCACCCGTGATGTGATGAATTGTAAATAGTAATTGCTATTAGCTAATTCATATTGTGGTTTCTGTCAGCCGAGAGTTAGCTAAATATGACCGCTTGTGTTACGCCAATCTTTCCTCAGTTAGCGCTAGGACTAATGTAGCCTACATTTTCCGGTTTGGATGACCTTTGTTATGCTGTCGCTACTTCTGTGAATGTCTGAACATTGCATCCAAAAATAAACTGGTCACATTCAGGACATAACTTTGTAAGGACTGTGTTTGTGCAAGATGTTTCTGTGAAAAAACAGTGTAGCCAGCTCAAACGCTGACTGTTGCGTCAATCGAAACTGGACATTCTAAATAAGTGTCCTAATCACACCGGTTTGAGTGTACGCTGCAGGGACCACTATAGAATGATCACACCCATTTGTTGGTACGTGTCAAAGGGTTAAGAGGGGATGACCACTACACTCAAATATCAGTGTCAACTCTTTGATATGAACAGGCCCCCTGTAGCTCAGTTGGTAGCTCTGGATAAGAGCGTCTGCTAAAATGACTAAAATGTTTTAAAAAACTGAAGCCATGTCTCATGTGCCCTCTCATCCACTGGCGCATTGAATGTTTCCTCTCCAAGCACTGTGAGTGGCCCTGTCAATTTTCTCTCATTACTGTATGTAGTCAATCACATACACAAACACAATCACATTATTACAAATCAATGTGATTTTAATCCTCACTTGGACTAACTCATTATTAGCTATTTTGTCTAGCTGTGTTGTGTTATTGTTTTTTGCCTTCTCAGTCAAATCCGGTCATGCCCTCAGTGGAAGAGTTGAGCTCTTTTCCAACACCATCCATCCATAATGAGCCTGTCCTGCACTGAAGCCTCTGAATACCTCAACCCCTGTCCTGCACTGAAGTCAAAAGCCTCTGAACACCTCAACTCATGCCTCATCCCCTCATTCAATCACTGCTGTGATCCCTTCCCAACACTGTGTAAGTAGCCATCTCTTGTTTGGATAAATACCATAGTAGACCAGCAACTAACACAATCTAATTATTACACATACACATCAATGATTTCACTCCTTGTTTGGACTAACTCATTCTTAGCTATTCTGTTTAACTGTGTTGTGTTGTTGTTTTTTGTTTCCCCAGTCAACTCCTGTCCTGCTCTCAGTGGAAGAGGAAGAGCTATTCTCCAACACCATCCCTCCATGATGAACCTGTCCTGCATTGAAGCCTCTGAACACCTCAACCTAGGGGTGGGCGATATGAGCTAAAATTCATATCACGATATTTTCCACTGTCCAGACGATATCGATATGATATCACGATATATGACGTAAAAAAATATGAATCACATTTTAATATCCCTTCTTGGTTAAATTATATTAGTTAAGGAAAAATATGTATTTGAACCTTATATAACCAGAAAGAGTGAGGCATTGGACCGTATGGACCTGAAAAGTTTTTATTTGTATTGTGCAAACATGCATTCCGTAAACATGAGGTAGGTAGGCCTATATATATATATATATATATAAATTAGATATTAAGTAAAATTAAATAAAAAATAACAGGAGATAAAGAAAATAAGGTAATTACAAATTCAAATACGTGTGTTTGTTTTGGCTACGGTCCGTAGATATGTAAAAAACTAACCGTTTGAAACTAAACCTTTCAAGCCTCAACCATCAATTATCAACAATATCAACAAATCTTCACTAGAACTTTCTTCACAAGTTCCGTGCCAGGAATACCAGCATGTTGACTGTTTCTGGCTTTAGTGCTGCCCTGTGACATGTCACCACATTGCCCCCAGTGCTGAATGCCCTCTCAGAGGGGGCACTTGTGGCAGGGATGCATAAGTATTTCTTTGCCAGACAACTCACACGTTATTCAAGTAATCAAGAACCTTGATCTTGATCTCTTTGGTCAGTTCTGTATCGTCCTTGCTCAGATTTAGAACCTCTGCATTTAACAGATTGATGACAGGCTTCAAATAGGACACGCTCACATACGCTTCTCCTGACAGGGCATCTGTAAAGTCCTGGAGTGGCTTCAGTGCTGCTGTGACTGATTCCAAGACCTGGATGTCTTGCCAGGTAGGTACAAGGTGCCGTGTCTTTTTGTCCCCTGCCAGGACCTGTGTAATGGCCTTTTCCTGCTCCAGGACTCTTTCCATCATTTTCAGACGAGATCCCCACCTTGTCGGAGATTCTGTGATGAGCTTGTGCAGGGGCAGGCTTAGTTCATTCTGTGCTGTCATCAGGGCCTTCTGCTTTTTCCAGCTGTATGAGAACGTGCTAACCACCTTTTTGCAAACCCCTGTGGCCCGGGAAATCGCACACCCCTGTGGCCCGGGAGCGTTTTGGACACTCCTCTCTGGAAATTGGGAATAAGAAATCAAAATAATAGGGGTGAAAAATAATCGAATCACAATACAATAATAATTAATAATAATGCATTTTTATATAGAAATCACAATACAATATAACTTTTAATCTTTGTTTGAGGATTTACGGCATTTACATTCAACTGTTACACATTTTACAAATCTGATGTGCTTAGATTTAGCCTACGGTACATGGCTGATGTGAGCTGTATTTTTCTTAATAATAAGCATCATACAGGGTAGGCCTAGGCTACAGTCCTGAAACTTACCAATAGCATTGTGCAGCCTGTGTCCGAAACATCCAAGGTTTGCCCACTTGTTCAGCTGCAATGCCTTGATCATGTTCGATCCGCTGTCGGTCGTCATACAAACTTGACGCGACTCTTTTTAATCCCCAGGACGACAGTATGTCCCTCAGCCCACCTGCAATTATTTCCCCGGTGTGGTCGTCTGGGAAATAAGACGTCTGTAGGCACTTACTTTTCAGTTTCCAGTCACCGTCTATGTAATGGATTGTGAGGCTTATATAAGGTTCTGTGGTACGACTTGACCATAGATCGGCAGTAGTGGAGAAGAATGGAATGTTATTTATCTCACTGTAAACTCTGTCCCAGCATTCTGTGTAAAGCTGTGGCAGGCATTTTTAGCTAAAATATTTGCGGCTCGGGGATCTCATATCTTGGGTCCAGAGTTTGAATCAACTTTCTGAACCCCTCTTTCTCCACAGTTTGAATCGGTACCATGTCCTTCGCTATGTGATTTGTAATCGCAGCTGTGATGTCTATCCATTTTTGCTCGTCTTCTCACAGCAAGTACCGGCAGCAAATGATGATATAATTGATTGTTGAGTGCGAGTCTGGCTTGTCTTCGGGCGAGCTCCGGGCGAGCTCCTGGGCTTACTGTCTCACGCATTCTGGTGCATTGTTCATACTCACGGACATGTATGTTTTTTAAGTGATTGAACAGGTTGGTCGATGTTTCCACCTTTTGCTAAGACAACACGACGACACAACTTGCATAGGGTAGTGTTTTGGTCGGGGTTCGGAGATTTTAAAAGCCAAACCAGTTCCAAACAACAGAGGTGCCCCCTTTCTTCTTAACCAATTTATCCTCCTGCTCTTGAGCAACATCAATTTCTGTGTTTTCGCTCATCCTGGATTGTAAAGTTTTCCCCCAATAGTTAACCTGCCTCCTAACTGCAGCTGCCTGCACACTTCTTTGTTGCTAGCACTACATGCGTGCAACAAGTGCATCGGCGACGTGCGCTCATAAAAATAGGTCAACATATTAACATACATTCTTTTATTCGTAAGAACCAAGAAAGGTTGGATAAAAAAAAAAAAAAAAGATGTAGCTACTTAGTACTATCACTCAGTTGAAATTTGGAACAAAAAAATATTGATGCAAAATTCGAATTTATGAATTCTGAATAAATCGCGGTATCCATGATATTGCTAAATCCATATCATGGCGCGGCACAATACCGGTTTTTACTATCAAACCGGTATATCGCCCACTCCTACCTCAACCCCTGTCCTGCACTGAAGTCAAGCCTCTGCACTGAAGTCAAGCCTCTAAACACCCCAACTCATGCCTCATACCCTCATTTAATCACTGCTGTGATCCCTTCTCAACCCTGTAAGTAGCCCTCTCATTCAAACACCCCATAATATCTGACTATAAATGTCTTTATTAAATGTTTTAGGTTAAAATCATTTGAAACACACTTTGTCGTCTCTGTGCGTTCCGCGCCTATACCGTGGGTCTCCCATCCTCCTCAATTTGTCAAGTCACCAGCTTCCACTGTTTTTGATAATGTACAGTTGTACTCACAGATGGACATGCAGTGGTGGTGCAGCTTGTTCCTGCAGCCCTCCTCACACACAGTCAGACTCTCCTCGTCCAGCATGTCCAACAGACAGATAGGACACATCTGCTCCTCCTCATCCTTCAGACTACTGACAGAGAGGGGGGAGAGAGGGAAAGATGGATAGAGAGAGAGAGAAATCGATAAAGGGAAAGAAAGAGGGATGAAGAAAGACATGGGAGATTGGGACAGAGAGAGAGAGAGAGAGAGATGGGAGAGAAAGATTAAGAGACAGAGAGACGGTAAAAGAGAGGAAAGATACAGATACTGGCTAAATTAGACACAAATTAGACACATTTTCTCTCCAAAGACTTTTAATGTAAAAATCTAAAACATCTATCAAAACTTGTATCAAAATACAACTTGGACGTATTCAAGGGCCTTCTGGTAAAATACATTTTACAGTACAACATCTGTACCTGGTGTATGTATCTGTGTGCATTGTGTGCGATTTGACTGTTCATGTGCATGCGTGTGTGCGTGTGTCTATTCTACCTGCTCTCGTTGCTGGAGGTGCCGGAGGTGCTGGATGGACAGGACGTGTGGGGGTTAGACATGCGCGACACAAACTTCTGGATGGTGTTGCGCGATGGCGCCTTAATGCGTGAACTGCGGCGATTGTGGTACTTCTGGAACAAGCTCTCCACCTGGATGACGTAGAGAAAATGACACAGTTAGAAGCGGATCTTGGGTCAGTTTAGCATTTTCCCCACTTATGATTAAGGCTGGGATTGGGGCAGAGGAAGCTGATCGTAGATCTGTACCTAGGGGAAACTTCACCCCGGAACCAGTTAGTCATAGAGGTCAACCTTAACCATCATGAAGTATCTACGTATATATCTAAAGTGCATTCAAGACATTGCAAGTCACTGAAAGTTATCCTCAATGTAAATGTAAATATTCTAAAATTGACATACAGTGAGGGAAAAAAGTATTTGATCCCCTGCTGATTTTGTAAATTTGCCCACTGACAAAGAAATAATCACTCTATCATTTTAATGGTAGGGTTATTTGAACAGTGAGAGACAGAATAACAACAAAGAAATCCAGAAAAAGCACATGTCAAAAATGTTATAAATTGATTTGCATTTTAATGAGGGAAATAAGTATTTGACCCCCTCTCAATCAGAAAGATTTCTGGCTCCCAGGTGTCTTTTATACAGGTAACGAGCTGAGATTAGGAGCACACTCTTAAAGGGAGTGCTCCTAGTCTCAGTTTGTTACCTGTATAAAAGACACCTGTCCACAGAAGCAATCAATCAATCAGATTCCAAACTCTCCACCATGGCCAAGACCAAAGAGCTCTCCAAGGATGTCAGGGACAAGATTGTAGACCTACACAAGGCTGTAATGGGCTACGAGACCATCGCCAAGCAGCTTGGTAAGAAGGTGACAACATTTGGTGCGATTATTCGCAAATGGAAGAAACACAAAAGACTGTCAATCTCCCTCGGCCTGGAATCAGCCCAGAACTACACAGGAGGATCTTGTCAATGATCTCAAGGCAGCTGGGACCATAGTCACCAAGAAAACAATTGGTAACACACTACGCCGTGAAGGACTGAAATCCTGCAGCGCCCGCAGGCCCGTCTGAAGTTTGCCAATGAACATCTGAATGATTCAGAGGAGAACTGGGTGAAAGTGTTGTGGTCAGATGAGACCAAAATCGAGCTCTTTGGCATCAACTCGACTCGCCGTGTTTGGAGGAGGAGGAATGCTTTACAGAGAGGTCAAATACTTATTTCCCTCATTAAAATGCAAATCAATTTATAAAATTTTTGACATGCATTTTTGTGGATTTTTTTGTTGTTATTCTGTCTCTCACTGTTCAAATAAACCTACCATTCAAATTATAGATTGATCATGTCTTTGTCAGTGGGAAAACGTACAAAATCAGCAGGGGATCAAATACTTTTTTCCCCTCAATGTACTCTAGCTCTGAAGATTTTTGAAAATTGGTCATTACAAACAATGGGTTCAACAAATCATGTTCACCCTTTCACACTATTGTGCTGACCCGAACCATACTGTGCTGGCACGGATATTGCCTTACCACATTGTCCTGTCTAGCACAGTTCCAGCACTATGGTGGATCCATAACCAGGCCAGCACTATACAGCTCAGTAGTGAGAAAGGGGAATTATACAGATTGGTTAGTGGGCACATCGGTAGGTTACTGGAAGGTTACCTCAAAGTTTTTGAGGGTTTTCCTCCAGAGCAAGGGGTCTGAGGGCTCCAGCTGGAAGACTCGGAGCATGACGAAGAGGATGTGGATACAGAAGGCCCCTCGGCCACAGCTACAGGTCTACAGAGAGAGGGGAGGATGAACGCAGACCGGGGGTTACTCACGAATGTGTATGTATATACATACAGTGGTCACATACAGTGGGGGAAAAAAAGTATTTAGTCAGCCACCAATTGTGCAAGTTCTCCCACTTAAAAAGATGAGAGAGGCCTGTAATGTTCATCATAGGTACAACTCAACTATGACAGACAAAATGAGAAAAACAATTCCAGAAAATCACATTGTAGGACTTTTTATGAATTTATTTGCAAATTATGGTGGAAAATAAGTATTTGGTCAATAACAAAAGTTTCTCAATACTTTGTTATATACCCTTTGTTGGCAATGACACAGGTCAAACGTTTTCTGTAAGTCTTCACAAGGTTTTCACACACTGTTGCTGGCATTTTGGCCCATTCCTCCATGCAGATCTCCTCTAGAGCAATAATGTTTTGGGGCTGTCGCTGGGCAACACGGACTTTCAACTCCCTCCAAAGATTTTCTATGGGGTTGAGATCTGGAGACTGGCTAGGCCACTCCAGGACCTTGAAATGCTTCTTACGAAGCCACTCCTTCGTTGCCCGGGCGGTGTGTTTGGGATCATTGTCATGCTGAAAGACCCAGCCACGTTTCATCTTCAATGCCCTTGCTGATGGAAGGAGGTTTTCACTCAAAATCTCACGATACATGGCCCCATTCATTCTTTCCTTTACACGGATCAATCGTCCTGGTCCCTTTGCAGAAAAACAGCCCCAAAGCATGATGTTTCCACCCCCATGCTTCACAGTAGGTATGGTGTTCTTTGGATGCAACTCAGCATTCTTTGTCCTCCAAACACGACGAGTTGAGTTTTTACCAAAAAGTTCTATTTTGGTTTCATCTGACCATCTGACATTCTCCCAATCCTCTTCTGGATCATCCAAATGCACTCTAGCAAACTTCAGACGGGCCTGGACATGTACTGGCTTAAGCAGGGGGACACGTCTGGCACTGCAGGATTTGATTCCCGGGCGGCGTAGTGTGTTACTGATGGTAGGCTTTGTTACTTTGGTCCCAGCTCTCTGCAGGTCATTCACTAGGTCCCCCCGTGTGGTTCTGGGATTTTTGCTCACCGTTCTTGTGATCATTTCGACCCCACGGGGTGAGATCTTGCGTGGAGCCCCAGATCGAGGGATATTATCAGTGGTCTTGTATGTCTTCCATTTCCTAATAATTGCTCCCACAGTTGATTTCTTCAAACCAAGCTGCTTACCTATTGCAGATTCAGTCTTCCCAGCCTGGTGCAGGTCTACAATGTTGTTTCTGGTGTCCTTTGACAGCTCTTTGGTCTTGGCCATAGTGGAGTTTGGAGTGTGACTGTTTGAGGTTGTGGACAGGTACAGTACTTATTTTCCACCATAATTTGCAAATAAATTAATAAAAAATCCTACAATGTGATTTTCTGGAATTTTTTTTCCTCCATTTGTCTGTCATAGTTGACGTGTACCTATGATGAAAATTACAGGCCTCTCTCATCTTT
The DNA here is from genome assembly GCF_020615455.1 of Coregonus clupeaformis. NCBI lineage: Eukaryota > Metazoa > Chordata > Actinopteri > Salmoniformes > Salmonidae > Coregonus > Coregonus clupeaformis. The sequence goes on along the minus strand of NC_059218.1, from coordinate 13,912,701 downwards.
TTAAGTGGGAGAACTTGCACAATTGGTGGCTGACTAAATACTTTTTTCCCCCACTGTACACACGTGCATACACACACGGTCATAAATGGTCAGACACAGATACACACACACTCCATTATGGTCACATGCACATGCACGAGGTCATAAATTGCCAAACAGACACACAAGTCACTCAGGAGAGCCCAATTTCATATACAGAGATTAATAATCATTGGGTGCATTCCAAATGGCACCATAGTTCCCATATAGTGCACTACTTTTGACAAAAATAGTGCACTATATTGGAAGCAGGGTGCCATTTGGGACTTAGACCTTTACATTTACATTTACATTTTAGTCATTTAGCAGACGCTCTTATCCAGAGCGACTTACAGTTAGTGAGTGCATACATTATATTTTTCATACTGGCCCCCCGTGGGAATCGAACCCACAACCCTGGCGTTGCAAATGCCATGCTCTACCAACTGAGCTACATCCCTGCCGGCCATTCCCTCCCCTACCCTGGACGACGCTGGGCCAATTGTGCGCCGCCCCATGGGTCTCCCGGTCACGGCCGGCTACGACAGAGCCTGGATTCGAACCAGGATCTCTAGTGGCACAGCTAGCACTGCGTTAGTAAGAGGCAATGGAGCTCTACATCAATCCAGCTCTATAGTAGCAAATGGCTGGGTAAACAAAACAAGCTGGCCAATGTACAAGTGAAGTAAATTCTTAAAGGGATACTTCAGGATTTTGGCAATGAAGCTCTTTATCTACTTCCCCAGAGTAAGAGGAACTCATGGATATATTTTTTTATGTCTCTGCCAGCAGTTTGAAGGAAGTTGCTAACTAGCGTTAGCGCAATTGCTAACTGGTGTTAGCGCAATGACTGGAAGTCTATGGTAACTGTCAGCATGCTAGTAGATACCATAGATGTCTAGTCATTGCGCTAACGCTAGTTAGCATTGGCGCGCGAAGCTACCTCTTAACTTCCTTCATACTGGATGCAGAGACATAAAAATGGTATCCATGAGTTCATCGGACTCTGTGGAAGTAGATAAAGGGCTTCATTGCCAAAGTCCAAGTATCCCTTTAAAACTCAAATCTATTGCTGTAAATGCAATTTGGTAAAAGCTGGGGTCCTTGTTGCAGCCTAGCCTCAATCTAGCCAGACAGTTGGAATCTCGCAAACTTGCATCAGCTAAATCAAACTGACACAAAACGCCAAATTCCAAATCAACCCCAAGTCTAGCTACGTATACATTTGAAAGGACTGTATAAGTATAATAGGCAATATGGTGACCTTCCTTCTGATAGGCTAGGTGGAAATTCTGTAATATTGATAACACCTATCCAATAATTGTAATTACCTAAAGGGTAGAGGGAGTCGATTTGAAATTGAGCGTGAGTCTTTTAATTCTGTCTAATCTTTTTTCATTGGTCTGAGTGGACAGCGAGCACTTCTTACCTGTGGGCCAATGAACACTCTGTATTTGTTGTCAGGGCTGTCTCCTCCAATCAGGAAGGAGTTGGGGCCTATCTGCTGCAGTAGGTAGAGGCGTGCTCTCATGACCTTGTTGACACGGCGACTGGTCTCCTCGGGACTGTAGGGGGAGAAACCGTCTGGGGAGGGCACCCGGCGAGGGGGCGTCACCCTGCCACTCTGAAACTACACAACAACAAAATTACATCAACATTAGATCAAGACAGCCTCAGACAAAAACTAGTCTTAATCCTCTCCCATTCATAGTTATATGGGTTTGCTTTATTGTCTAATAAATAGTCACTTAGGACTTAACAGTTCTTCAAACCCAAAGTGAAGAGGATTAATATCCAATCAATGGTATATTATTATCAAATGTCTTGCATTCTCGTGTTTCATTAACTCACATCGTAGTTCATCGTTATATTATTATTATTATTATTATTATCACTGCATTCTTGGGAAAGAGCTCTGAAGTCAAGGTAAGAATTTCACTGTACTGTTTTACACCTGTTCTATCCTGTGCACGTGGCGAATACACTTTGAAACTATATGTTTATGTATTCTCAAATACTATGAAGTACGCTTAAACACGTAGCTGACGTTCTCATATATGTGTGTGTGTGTGTGTGTGTGTGTGTGTGTGTGTGTGTGTGTGTGTGTGTGTGCATGCTATGTACAGTACCAGTGCAAAGTTTGGACACAACTGCTCATTCCAGGGTTTTTCTTTATTTTGACTATTTTCTACATTGTAGAATAACAGTGAAGACATCAAAACTATGAAATAACACATTTGGAAAAATTTAGTAACCAAAAAGTGTTAAACAAATCTAAATATATCTTATATTTGCAACGCCAGGGTTGTGGGTTCGATTCCCACAGGGGGTATGAAAAAAAAATAAAAAAGTATGCACTAACTGTAAGTCGCTCTGGATAAGAGCGTCTGCTAAATGACTAAAATGTAAATGTAAATCTATCCTCAGAGTTCGTACTGCTTGGTGACCGAAACTGGGATATGCTTAACACCCCGGCCATCCTACAATCCAAATTATCAAGGAACCTACCAGGTACAACCCTAAATCCGTAAACATGGGCACCCTCTAAATACACCTCCGCTGTCTTCAACCAGGGCCTCAGCGATCACTGCCTTATTGCCTGCATCCATAACGGGTCCGCGGTCAAACGACCACCCCTCATCAATGTCAAACGCTCCCTAAAACACTTTAGCGAGCAGGCCTTCCTAATTGATCTGGCCCAGTTATCCTGGATGGATATCGATCTCATTCCGTCAGTAGAGGATGCCTGGTTGTTCTTTAAAAGTGCTTTCCTCTCAATCTTAAATAAGCATGCCCCATTAAAAAAATTCAGAACTAAGAACAGATTTGACTGCCTTTGACCAGCACAAAAACATCCTGTGGCGTACTGCATTAGCATCGAATAACCCCTACGATATGCAACTCTACAGGGAAGTTAGGAACCAATATACACAAGCAGTTAGGAAAGCAAAGGCTAGCTTTTTCAAACTGAAATGTGCATCCTTGTAGCACTAACTCCAAAAAGTTTTGGGACACTGTAAAGTCCATGGAGAACAAGAGCACCTCCTCCCAGCTGCCCACTGCACTGAGGCTAGGAAACACTATCACCACCGATAAATCTACAATAATCGAGAATTTCACCAAGCATTTTGCTACGGCTGGCCATGCTTTCCACCTGGCTACCACTACCCCCGCCACCAGCTCTGCACCCTCTGCTGCAACTTGCCCATGCCCCTCCCCTCCCGATTCTCCTTCACACAAATTCCGACAGCTGATGTTCTGAAAGAGCTGAAAAATCTGGACCTCTACAAATCAGCTGGGCAAGACAATCTGGACCCTTTCTTTCTAAAATTAGCCGCCGAAATTGTCGCAACCCCTATTACTAGCCTGTTCAACCTCTCTTTCATAACGTCTGAGGTCCCCAGAGATTGGAAAGCTGCCGCGGTCATCCCCATCTTCGAAGGGGGTGACACTCTAGATCCAAAATTGTTACAGACCTATATCCATCCTGCCCTGCCTTTTGAAAGTTTTTTGAAAGCCAAGTTAACAAACAGATCACTGACCATTTCGAATCACACCGTACCTTCTCCGCTAAGCAATCCGGTTTCCGAGCTGGTCATCAGCCACGCTCAAGGTCCTAAACGATATTATAACCGCGATCGATAATAGACAGTACTGTGCAGCCGTCTTCATTTACCTGGCCAAGGCTTTCGACTCTGTCAACCGCCGCATTCTTATTGGCAGACTAAATAGCCTTGGTTTCTCAAATGACTGCCTCGCCTGGTTCACCAACTACTTCTCAGATAGAGTTCAATGTGTCAAATCGGAGGGCCTGTTGTCTGGACCTATGGCAGTCTCTATGGGGGTGCCACAGGGTTCAATTCTTGGGCCGACTCTTTTCTCTGTGTATATCAATGATGTCGCTCTTCAATCATACGCTCTTCAATCATACGGTGCCGGCACCCGCCCACCCGAATAGAATCACTACTCTCGACGGGTCTGACCTAGAGTATGTGGACAACTACAAATACCTAGGTGTCTGGTTAGACTGTAAACATTAAGCATCTCCAATCCAAAGTTAAATCTAGAATCGGCTTCCTATTTCGCAACAAAGCCTCCTTCACTCATGCTGCCAAACATGCCCTCGTAAAACTGACTATCCTACTGATCCTTGACTTCGGCGATGTCATTTACAAAATAGCATCCAACACTCTACTCAGCAAATTGGATGTAGTCTATCACAGTGCCATCCGTTTTGTCACCAAAGTCCCATATACTACCCACCACTGTGACCTGTACGCTCTTGTTGGCTGGTCCTCACTACATATTTGTTGCCAAACCCACTGGCTCCAGGCCATCTATAAATCACTGCTAGGCAAATCCCCGTCTTATCTTAGCTCATTGGTCACCAAAGCAACACCCACCCGTAGTATGCACTCCAGCAGGTATATCTCACTGGTCATCCCCAAAGCCAACACCTCCTTTGGCCGCCATTCCTTCCAGTTTTCTGCTGCCAATGACTGGAACGAACTGCAAAAATCTCTGAAGCTGGAGACTCTTATCTCCCTCACTAACTTTAAGCATCAGTTGTCAGAGCACCTTACCGATCACTGCACCTGTACACAGCCCATCTGAAATTAGCCCACCCAACTACCTCATCCCCATATTGTTATTTATTTTGCTCATTTGCACCCCAGTATCTCTATTTGCACATCATCTCTTGCACATCTATCATTCCAGTGTTAAAACTAATTGTAATTATTTTGCACTATGGCCTATTTATTGCCTTACCTCCATAACTTGCTACATTTGCACACACTGTATATATATTTTCTGTTGTATTTTTTACTTTATGTTTTGTTTTACCCCATATGTAACTCTGTGTTGTTGTTTTTATTGCACTGCTTTGCTTTATCTTGGCCAGGTCGCAGTTGTAAATGAGAACTTGTTCTCAACTGGCTTACCTGGTTAAATAAAGGTGAAATCAAAAAAATAATTGGGGCTTCAATTTCTGAGGCTGGTAACTCTAATGAACTTATCCTCTGCAGCAGAGGTAACTCTGGGTCTTCAATTCCTGTGGCGGTCCTCATGAGAGCCAGTTTCATGATAGCGCTTGATGGTTTTTGCAACTGCACTTGAAGAAACCTTCAAAGTTCTTGAAATGTTCTGTATTGACTGACCTTCATGTCTTAAAGTAATGATGGACTGTCGTTTCTCTTTGCTTATTAGAGCTGTTCTTGTCATAATATGGACTTGGTCTTTTACCAAATAGGGCTATCATCTGTATACCCCCCCTACCTTGTCACAACACAACTGATTGGCTCAAACGCATTAAGAAGGAAAGAAATTCCACAAATTAACTTTTAAGAAGGCACACCTGTTAATTAAAATGCATTCCTGGTGACTACCTCATGAAGCTGGTTGAGAGAATGTTTAACACTTTTTTGGTCACTATATGATTCCATATGTGTTATTTCATAGTTTTGATATCTTCAATATTATTCTACAATGTAAAAAATAGCAAAAATGAAGAAAAACCCTTGAATGAGTAGGTGTGTCCAAACTTTTGACTGGTAGTGTATGTATGTGTGTGTGGCTACTCACTGGCACGGGCGAGGCCCTCTTCCTGTGCACCCCTGGGGACTCAGGCTTCCCACAGGCCCTGCCAGAGGAAGAGGAGGAGGAAGAGGGGGGTCCGGGGGAGGGGCTGCATCGGCCACTACTCTGCTGGGGGGAGGCGCTGGTAGGCGTGTCGCATTCCGCCTCGGCCCCCTTGCAGCCTGCCTCGCTCCCGTCCAGTTGCATGGGGACGGGCTTCACCACCTAAGGGGGGAAGGAGGGAGAGGGGGAGAGGGGAGTGGGAAGTCAGTATGTGGTTTGAGGGCCAAATAACAGTAGTCCCATTACAGTGGCTTAATGAAAAATCCACCTACCCACTCCTGTAGATCTTAGAGAATTGGCAAGGTGGAAGTATTATGGTGACATTCCCACCCAGTCAATCAGAAGGCAAGACGTACAGTGCCTTGCAAAAGTATTCATCCCTCTTGGCATTTTTCCTATTTTGTTGCATTACAACCTGTAATTTAAATAGATTTTTATTTGGATTTCATGTAATGGACACACACAAAATCGTCCAAATTGGTGAAGTGAAATGAAAAAATTAACTTTGCATATGTATTCACCCCCTTTGCTATGAAGTCCCTAAATAAGATCTGGTGCAACCAATTACCTTCAGAAGTCACATAATTAGTTAAATAAAGTCCACCTGTGTGCAATCTAAGTGTCACATGATCTCAGTATATATACACCTGTTCTGAAAGGCCCCAGAGTCTGCAACAGCACTAAGCAAGGGGCACCACCAAGCAAGCGGCACCATGAAGACCAAGGAGCTCTCCAAACAGGTCAGGGACAAAGTTGTGGAGAAGTACAGATCAGGGTTGGGTTATAAAAAAAATATGAACATCCCACGGAGCACCATTAAATCCATTACAAAAAATTTGAAAGAATATGGCACCACAACAAACCTGCCAAGAGAGGGCCGTCCACCAAAACTCACGGACCAGGCAAGGAGGGCATTAATCAGAAAGGCAACAAAGAGACCAAAGATAACCCTGAAGGAGCTGCAAAGCTCCACAGCGGATATTGGAGTTTCTGTCCATAGGACCACTTTAAGCCATACACTCCACAGAGCTGGGCTTTACGGAAGAGTGGCCAGAAAAAAGCCATTGCTTGAAGAAAAAAATAAGCAAACACGTTTGGTGTTCGCCAAAATGCATATGGGAGACTCCCCAAACATATGGAAGAAGGTACTCTGGTCAGATGAGACTAAAATTGAGCTTTTTGGCCATCAAGAAACACGCTATGTCTGGCGCAAACCCAACACCTCTCATCACCCCGAGAACATCAACCCCACAGTGAAGCATGGTGGTGGCAGCATTATACTGTGGGGATGTTTTTCATCGGCAGGGACTGGGAAACTGTTCAGAATTGAAGGAATGATGGATGATGCTAAATACAGGGAAATTCTTGAGGGAAACCTGTTTCAGTCTTCCAGAGATTTGAGACTGGGATGGAGGTTCACCTTCTAGCAGGACAATGACCCTAAGCATACTGCTAAAGCAAAACTCGAGTGGTTTAAGGGGAAACATTTAAATGTCTTGGAATGGCCTAGTCAAAGGCCAGACCTCAATCCAATTGAGAATATGTGGTATGACTTAAAGATTGCTGTACACCAGCGGAACCCATTCAACTTGAAGGAGCTGGAGCAGTTTTGCCTTGAAGAATGGGCAAAACTCCCAGTGGCTAGATGTGCCAAGCTTATAGAGACATACCCCAAGAGACTTGCAGCTGTAATTGGTGCAAAAATGGCTCTACAAAGTATTGAATTTGTGGGGGTGAATAGTTATGCACGCTCAAGTTTTCAGTTTTTTTGTCTTATTTCTTGTTTGTTTCACCCCAAAAAATATTTTGCATCTTCAAAGTGGTAGGCATGTTGTGTAAATCAAATGATACAAACCCCCCAAAAATCTATTTTAATTCAAGGTTGTGAGGCAACAAAATAGGAAAAATGCCAAGGGGGGTGAATACTTTCGCAAGCCACTGTAGCTATATTACCATAATCCTTACACTGAGTATACCAAACATTAGGAAAACCTTCCTAATATTGAGTTGAGTCTCAATTGCCTCAAGGCTTAAAAATCATTTTTTAACCTGTCTCCTGCCCTTCATCTACACTGATTGAAGTAGATTTAACAAGTGACACTAATAAGGGATCATAGCTTTCACCTGGATTGGAAAGAGCAAATGTTCTTATTGTTTTGTATACTTAGTGTATATCTATCTAATCCTCTCAGATCTCAGATTAGTGCCTAGACTAGAATGCAGTGTCTAGACTAGAGGTCAATTTAGAAGTCAGCATTTGTGTCTGCTGTGAAAGACTGGCTGCAATGTAATAGTACAATGCCCAGGGTTGGAAAATGTCCAATTCCCTTAATCTGTTAGATTTCACTTAATCATTATTCAAAGCATTAACAGTATCATATCAGTCTTTAGTAGAGTAGGGAATATTTGATAGTTGCTTGTATCTATAAATGTTGAGTGTGACACAGTAAGCAAAGCACATATGTACTCTATGTGTTTTTCTGTGACGTTCGTGTGTGTATCTGTTTGAATACTTCATGTGTGTAACATTCCTGCATGTGAGTGTATATTTATATGAACATACAGTACCAGTCAAAAGTTTGGACACACCTACTCATTCAAGGTTATTTTTACTATTTTTTACATTGTATAATAATAGTGAAGACATCAACACTATGACATAACACATAACACATATGGAATCATGTAGTAAACAAAAAAATTTTTAACAAATATTTTATATATTTAATATTTGAGAATCTTCAAATAGCCTCCCCTTTCTCAACCAGCTTTACCTGGAATACTTTTTCCAACAGTCTGAAGGAGTTCCCACATATGCTGAGCACTTGTTGGCAGCTTTTCCTTCACTCCGCAGTCCGACTCCTCCCAAACCATCTCAATTGGGTTGAGGTCGGGGGATTGTGGAGGCCAGGTCATCTGACGCAGCACTCCATCACTCTCCTTAGTAAAATAGCCCTTACACAGCCTGGAGGTGTGTTGGGTCATAGTCCCACTAAGCCCAAACCAGATGGGATGGTGTATCGCTGTAGAATGCTGTGGTAGCCATGCTGTTTAAGTCGGTGGGAAATAAACATGCGGAGATCATCCGTTCACCCACACCGTTCATCTCAAAAAGACAAAGGGGTTGGAACCAAGAATCTCAAATTTGGACCAGAGACCAATGGACACATTTCCACCGGTCTAATGTCCATTGCTCGTGTTTCTTGGCACAAGCAGATCTCTTCTTCATATTGGTGTCCTTAAGTAGTGGTTTCTTTGCAGCAATTCGACCATGAAGGCCTGATTCACACAGTTCCCTCTGAACAGTTGATGTTGAGATGTGTCTGTTACTTGAACTCTGTGAAGTATAGATTTAGGCTGCAATTTCTGAGGCTGGTAACTCTAATTAACTTATCCTCTGCAGCAGAGTTAACTCTGGGTCTCCATTCGTGTCGTGTCCTCATGAGAGCCAGTTTCATCATAGTGATTGATGGTTTTTGCGACTGCACTTGAAGAAACTTTCAAAGTTCTTGAAATGTTCCGGCTTGACTGACCTTCATGTCTTAAAGTAATGATGGACTGTCGTTTCTCTTTGCTTATTTGAGCTGTTCTTGCCATAATATGGACTTGGTATTTTACCAAATAGGGCTATCTTCTGTATACCCCCCACAAATTAACTTTTAAGAAGAAACACCTGTTAATTGAAATGCATTCCAGGTCACTAGCTCATGAAGCTGGTTGAGAGAATGCCAAGAGTGTGCAAAGATGTCATCAAGGTAAAGGGTGGCTATTTGAAGAATCTCAAATATAAGATATATTTTGATTTGTTTAACACTTTTTTTGGTTACTACATGATTCCATATGTGTTATTTCATAGTTTTGATGTCTTCACTATTATTCTACAATGTAAATAATATTAAAAATAAAGAAAAACCGCTGAATGAGTAGGTGTGTTCAAACTTTTGACTGGTACTGTACATGTTTATATACAGTTGAAGTCGGACGTTTACATACACCTTAGCCAAATACATTTAAACTCAGTTTTTCACAATTCCTGACATTTAATCCTAGTAAAAATTCCCTGTTTTAGGTCAGTTAGGATCACCACTTTATTTTAAGAATGTGAAATGTCAGAATAATAGTAGAGAGAATGATTCATCACATTCCCAGTGAGTCAGAAGTTTACATACACTCAATTAGTATTTGGTAGCATTGCCTGTAAATTATTTAACTTGGGTCAAACGTTTTGGGTAACCTTCCCACAATAAGTTGGCTGAATTTTGGCCCATTCCTCCTGACAGCACTGGTGTAACTGAGTCAGGTTTGTAGGCCTCCTTGCTCGCACACACTTTTTCAGTTCTGCCCACAAATTGTCTATAGGATTGAGGTCAGAGCTCTGTGATGGCCACTCCAATACCTTGACTTTGTTGTCCTTAAGCCATTTTGCCGCAACTTTGGAAGTATGCTTGGGGTCATTGTCCATTTGGAAGACCCATTTGCTACCAACATTTAACTTCCTGACTGATGTCTTGAGATGTTGCTTCAATATATCCACATAATTTTCCTTCCTCATGATGCCTTCTATTTTGTGAAGTGCACCAGTCCCTCCTGCAGCAAAATACCCCCACAGCATGATGCTGCCACCCCCATGCTTCACGGTTGGGATGGTGTTTTCGGCTTGCAAGCCACCCCCTTTTTCCTCTAAACATAACGATGGTCATTATGGCCAAACAGTTCTATTTTTGTTTCATCAGACCAGAGGACATTTCTCCAAAAAGTACGATCTTTGTCCCCATGTACAGTTGCAAACCGTAGTCTGGCTTTTTTTATGGCGGTTTTGGAGCAGTGGCTTCTTCCTTGCTGAGCGGCCTTTCAGGTTATGTCGATATAGGACTCGTTTTACTGTGGATATAGATACTTTTGTACCTGTTTCCTCCAGCATCTTCACAAGGTCCTTTGCTGTTGTTCTGGGATTCATTTGCACTTTTCGCGCCAAAGTACGTTCATCTCTAGGAGACAGAACGAGTCTCCTTCCTGAGCGGTATGACGGCTGCGTGGTCCCATGGTGTTTATACTTGCGTACTATTGTTTGTACAGATGAACGTGGTACCTTCAGGCGTTTGGAAGTTGCTCCCAAGGATGAATCAGACTTGTGGAGGTCAACATTTTTTTTTTAGGTCTTGGCTGATTTCTTTTGATTTTCCCATGATATCAAGCAAAGAGGCACTGAGTTTGAAGGTAGGCCTTGAAATGGAATCCACAGGTACACCACCAATTGACTCAAATTATGTCAATTAGCCTATCAGAAGCTTCTAAAGCCATGACATCATTTTCTGGAATTTTCCAAGCTGTTTAAATGCACAGTCAACTTAGTGTATGTAAACGTCTGACCCACTGGAATTGTGATACAGAGAATTATACAGTGGGGGAAAAAAAATTTAGTCAGCCACCAATTGTGCAAGTTCTCCCACTTAAAAAGATGAGAGAGGCCTGTAATTTTCATCATAGGTACACGTCAACTATGACAGACAAATGGAGGGAAAAAAAATCCAGAAAATCACATTGTAGGATTTTTTATTAATTTATTTGCAAATTATGGTGGAAAATAAGTACTTGGTCACCTACAAACAAGCAAGATTTCTGGCTCTCACAGACCTGTAACTTCTTCTTAAAGAGGCTCCTCTGTCCTCCACTCGTTACCTGTATTAATGGCACCTGTTTGAACTTGTTATCAGTATAAAAGACACCTGTCCACAACCTCAAACAGTCACACTCCAAACTCCACTATGGCCAAGACCAAAGAGCTGTCAAAGGACACCAGAAACAAAATTGTAGACCTGCACCAGGCTGGGAAGACTGAATCTGCAATAGGTAAGCAGCTTGGTTTGAAGAAATCAACTGTGGGAGCAATTATTAGGAAATGGAAGACATACAAGACCACTGATAATATCCCTCGATCTGGGGCTCCACGCAAGATCTCACCCCGTGGGGTCAAAATGATCACAAGAACGGTGAACAAAAATCCCAGAACCACACGGGGGGACCTAGTGAATGACCTGCAGAGAGCTGGGACCAAAGTAACAAAGCCTACCATCAGTAACACACTATGCCGCCAGGGACTCAAATCCTGCAGTGCAAGACGTGTCCCCCTGCTTAAGCCAGTACATGTCCAGGCCCGTCTGAAGTTTGCTAGAGTGCATTTGGATGATCCAGAAGAGGATTGGGAGAATGTCATATGGTCAGATGAAACCAAAATAGAACTTTTTGGTAAAAACTCAACTCGTCATGTTTGGAGGACAAAGAATGCTGAGTTGCATCCAAAGAACACCATACCTACTGTGAAGCATGGGGGTGGAAACATCATGCTTTGGGGCTGTTTTTCTGCAAAGGGACCAGGACGACTGATCCGTGTAAAGGAAAGAATGAATGGGGCCATGTATCGTGAGATTTTGAGTGAAAACCTCCTTCCATCAGCAAAGGCATTGAAGTTGAAACGTGGCCGGGTCTTTCAGCATGACAATGATCCCAAACACACCACCCGGGCAACGAAGGAGTGGCTTCGTAAGAAGCATTTCAAGGTCCTGGAGTGGCCTAGCCAGTCTCCAGATCTCAACCCCATAGAAAATCTTTGGAGGGAGTTGAAAGTCCGTGTTGCCCAGCGACAGCCCCAAAACATCACTGCTCTAGAGGAGATCTGCATGGAGGAATGGGCCAAAATACCAGCAACAGTGTGTGAAAACCTTGTGAAGACTTACAGAAAACGTTTGACCTGTGTCATTGCCAACAAAGGGTATATAACAAAATATTGAGAAACTTTTGTTATTGACCAAATACTTATTTTCCACCATAATTTGCAAATAAATTCATTACAAATCCTACAATGTGATTTTCTGGATTTTTTTTTCTCATTTTGTCTGTCATAGTTGACGTGTACCTATGATGAAAATTACAGGCCTCTCTCATCTTTTTAAGTTGGAGAACTTGCACAATTGGTGGCTGACTAAATACTTTTTTTTGCCATACCAAGCAGTGATGCAGCCAGTCAAGATGCTCTCAATGGTGTCGCTGTATAACTTTTTGAGGATTTGAGGGCCCATGACAAACCTTTTCAACTTCTTGAGGGGGAAGAGGTGCTGTCGCGCCTTCTTCACGACTGTGAGCGGACCATTTTAAGCCCTTAGTGATTTGGATCAGCTCCTTGGTCTTACTGACGTTGAGGGAGAGGTAGTTGTCCCGGCACCACACTGACCTCCTCCCTGTAGGCTGTCTCATCGTCGCCAGTGATCAGGCCTACCACCGTTATGTCGTCAGCAACCTTGATGATGGTGTTGGAGTCGTGCTTGGCCACGCAGTCTTGGGTGAACAGGGAGTACAGGAGGGGACTAAGCACACACCCCTGTGGGGCCCCCGTGTTGAGGGTCAACATGGTGGAGGTGATGTTGCCTACCCTCAACACCTGGGGTCAGCCCGTCAGAAAGTCCAGGATCCAGTTGCAGAGGACGGTGTTCAGTCCCAGGGTCCTAAGCTTGGTGACGAGCTTGGAGGGGACAATGGTGTTGAACACTGAGCTGTAGTCAATGAACAGTATTCTCACATAGGTATTCCTTTTATCTAGGTGGGTGAGGGCAGTTTGGAGTGCAATTGAGATTGCGTCATCTGGGATGATGGAGTAGATGCCATAACCTTTCAAAGCACTTCATGATTACAGATCTGTGCTACAGGGCAGTAGTCATTGTGGCATGAAGCCTTAGAGTTTTTGTGAACAGGAACAATGGTAGTCATTTTAAGACGTGGGGATTACAAACTGGGACAAGGAGATGTTGTGAATTACAGTGAATATGCCTGCCAGCTGATCTGCATGCTCTGAGAACGCACCCTGAAATACCTTCCGGCACTGCGGCCTTGTGAGTGTTGACCTTACTCACGTCGGCCTCGGAGAGCGAGATCACCCAGTCCTCTGGCTCTGTGGGGGCCCTCACGCACGGTATGGTGTTGTTATTGTCGAAGCGTGCATAAAATGCATTGAGTTGATCTGGAAGAGAGCCATTGTTGGGCAGATCACGGCCCTGAGTGTGTGTGTGTGTGTGTGTGTGTGTGTGTGTGAGTGTGTCTGTGTGCTTGCGCATGTGTGTGTGTCGGTGTGCTCGGGCATGTGTGTGTGTGTGTGTGTGTCAAGCTGCAGCAGCTCACCACGGGGCCCCTCCTGCTGCGTCTCTCCAGCCATTCGTGCTTCCAGGTGGGCATGCAGGTGGCTTTGAGCTTCTCCCGGATCATCCTCTCCTCGGGGCGGTCCTCAATCTTCTGCAGGCCCCGCAGGGTGTCCTTACTCTCCATGTCGCGACTACAGAGAGACCGCAGAGAGAGCAGAGTTAAACAATACACTCTACAGAGTGGGCTTAATGTGTTAGTGTACGGATGTGGTTTGGTAAACCATGCTTGCATGATGAGTAACCTTGTCTAAGACCTGAAAACTTGGAGCTTGGGAAGCTAACACGTCGTGACTAAAGAGCCCGCAGAGAGAGCAGAGTTAAAGAACTCTACAGAGTATGAGTAACCTTGTCTAAGACCTGAAGATTTGCGTTAGCTCCCCAAGCTAATGCCTAGGCTTTAGCTCAAAACGCTGCCAAAGGGAAAGGGAGCAGAGTAAGAGAATATGTAGTATCGCCATACCACACATCCAAGTCTCATTCACAGGGTTCGTACAGACAGTGGCAAGTCAACTTCAAGTACTTTTTTCAGGCACTAATATTTATTTTCAAGGACCATCCATTTGTAATCGTTCCTATTATGCAATTGTTTCTAGTCACCACCAGATGGCAGTATATCACCACAACCTCATGAAAAAAAAAAACTAACTTACAATTCATTTTGCATTTATGTCATTTAGCAGATGCTCTTATCCAGAGCGACTTACCTTACAAGTTCTACTCAATAATACGTGTCTCACTACTTATTTACTACATACAGGAGTGGTAAGTCAGTACTGATTATGTTGACTGATTGCTTATATGAACTGTAAATTGTTGCATGTTGCGTTATATTTTTGTTCAGTGTACATAATAATATGAAATTGTCTTTCTATTTAAATGTTCTTCCTATTTCACAAAATGTTATGTCCCACAGGCTGTCCCAACATAATGACGTGAAAGTGAATTCTGACAGTGTAAAAGGCCTTTAGTTGACTCTAAAATACTGTATTATGTACCCATTTGAAGAGAAACAAGTTATTAATGTGTTTGATAAGATTAAAGACTCTCTCAGGGGTCACTATTAACATTTTAGGGGACCCCAAATGGGTCCGGACACCCAGTTTGAGAACCACTGTACTACTAACCTCTCTCCCTGCTTGCTTCAATGCTTCCTCTCTCTGTGTATCTCCTTTGCCTCCTTCATTGCAGCCTGACTCAACACTGTCTGTCTCACTACTCTCTATAAAGAAAAGGTATTTTGTTATGAGAACTTATAGTAGCCCATCTTTTGATTATAGCTAGCTTAATTTCAGTCAACTGCTCCTGCTGAAGGGGGGGGGGTGTCTGTTGACAGGGCAGGAGTACATAGAGACAGTGCAAATAATTCCCAATGTCAGCGGCGTCTTTCTGCTACTTGCCACTGTAGGGCTGGGCTGAGGGAATTGGTTTCACCTCTCGGCCTATGTCGTGGGCGGAGTTTCCCGTTGGACAGAGTGGTGAATGGCGCTGCTAACAAGGCAAATCCGGGGGAGTAGGCGAACATAACGAGCAAACATGAATCATTCATGATTTCACTTGTTTGCCGAGGTATGTGCGATTAGAACTCTGATCAAGAAGCCTTCTGAGCGTTGATCAACGCAGGCAACGCAATAATAAGTGGGTAAATGATCATTAACAAATATAATTAACAAAGTAAAAGGGTGAGTAAACGCTATTTCACAAATAAAAAGGTGCGTAAACGGTGTTTACACTCCACTACATCCCTGGTTGGGTCAGGCAAAACCCATTCATAAACATCAATATTCTGCCAGACAGGATAGAATCTACATTTGCCCGGCATTTTAACTATCGATGTGACAGTCAGTTCTGTACCTGCCTGGCTGAGTGGCAGTGTGGGGGGGGATGAGCGAGCTCGCCTGGCAACCAGAGCGTGAAACACATGAGGAAATAAAAATCGGTAGTTCTAATATTTTTTATATTAACATATTTTAGAATTTTCTGTTCTCCTCTCATTTTAATTCAAGTACTTTTTAAGTACCAACTTGAGAAAATGTCTGGTTTCCAAGGTATTCCAGTACTTGAATTTCAGAGTGCCAAATTAAAGTACTTTAAGCACCTCAAGCACCTTGTGCGAACCCTGCATTCACTCGGCTATTCAGAACAATTATGAGAAAACATTCTAAAATTTTATATGTTATATAATGTTATATAAGTGTGCTAGTGTAACAGAAGTAGGGATGGGCATGAGTAATCGAGTAATCGAACAGACGTCAAAGCTCGACCTTTAACCAGAGATCAATCTTTTACTTTGAATACTGTAAAATTAATTGGTGGAATCTGCTTTGTGGTTGCCTGAACAGGCAAGTGAAAATGTGTCCCAAAAAAAACAACAATTTGTCTTGAAGTCAACGTTAATTTGCTTTGACATTAGTGTTCCATTTGTGCATGTGCATTTGCGGGGCAGAACAAAAAAGAAACCAAGCCAAGCATCACGCAGTTCTTCTCCCTAATTTCCCTTTCCCCTCCATGTCCCAATCACTGAATTGGTTTCTGACCAATACCTACACACATACCCGCTGAATGCGCACACAAGCTCCCGTTAGGCCTACAGAAATAAATGCCTATAAAAAAAATATCTAACTGATGGGATACACAAGCTAAATTCCTTGCCAAATGACGACAGGTTTATCACCAATTCAAAATGGACTGGTGTTCCTACAACGAGCTGCAGTTTTGGAACAATTGTATCCTGTCTATTTTCCGCTTAGGCTACTTTGCGAACTGCTAGTGCCATTTAGAATTGGTTAGCCTAGGCTATAACACCCCTAAACATAGACAGGTTTCACACTGAAAACACACAAAAACATGTGTTTGATAAAGACAAAAAGCAAATTTTTAATCAGAATCATTAAGCCTAGGCCTACTCACCAAACCAGATGTTGTGGCCGTAATTCATCACCATGCAGTGTTCAATGTGGAATTCTTCATCCATTTTGAAAATTCCAAAGAACAGGCAGAATAAACTAAATCGAACATCTGTATATATCGAAAAGAAGACAGATTTTGTTTTGTAACTATGAAAACAGTCTATCAACTCGCCAAATTGAGCCCAGTTTCAAATGACGACTCTTTGAGAATAACTGTTCCAAACGCGATATGCGCATCACTTTGCAGTGGCAACTTTTTTCATTTAGAAGAATATTCTGTTATATTTTATTCTGTTATATTACATCTTGTTTTTTTACAATTAAATAGGTGTCTTGACTGTGATACGGGCTCGGGAAATAAGAGGGTCTTATCTGCTAAATTAACAAAGCAAGGCTATGCCATTGCACAGCCATAGGCTTCTTACAAGCAAGTGCCACTGCTGAGGTTACCGCCTTTTTGAAGATTGTGTTCCACAACATAATAACTAGTTGGTATTACGGTTTCAATAAATTAATCTTAAAAGTGTCACATATCTACACACAATACCCCATAATGTCAAAGTGGAATTATGTTTTTAGAAATATTTACAAATTAATAAAAAAACAAAAAGCTCAAATGTCTTGAGTCAACAAGATTGTAACTTTACAAGTAATGTTGTGGGGCTTGCTAAAGCTCTAAAATGATTTTTGTAGTAGTTAAAAAAGTTGTACTTTAATTATATTATTATGAAATCATTTCAAATGCCCATCAATAGTCAGTAGTGGTCAGTAGTTGTGGTCAGTAGTTGTGGTCAGTAGTAGTGGTTAGTAGTTGTGTGGTTCAGTAGTTGTGTGGTTCAGTAGTTGTGGTCAGTAGTTGTATGGTTGTGGTTTGTAGTTGTGGTCAGTAGTTGTGTGGTTGTGGTCAGTAGGTTAGGTCAGTAGTTGTGTCTTTGTGACCAGTAGTTGTGGTCAGTAGTGTGAGTAAGTAGTTGTGTGGTTCTGGTCAGTAGTTGTGTGGTCAGTAGTTGTATGGTTGTGGTTTGTAGTTGTGGTCAGTAGTTGTGTGGTTGTGGTAAGTAGGTTAGGTCAGTAGTTTTGTGGTCAGTAGCTTTGTGGTCAGTAGTTGTGGTTCAGTAGTTGTGTGGTTGTGGTCAACAGTTGTGTGGTTGTGGTCAGTAATTGTGTGGTTGTGGTCAGTAATTTTGGTCAGTAGTTGTGGCCAGGTGGTTGTGGTCAGTAGTTGTGGTGGTTAGTCATTATGGTGATTAGAAGTGTGGTCAGTAGTTGTGTGGTTGTGGTAAGTAGGTTAGGTCAGTAGTTTTGTGGTCAGTAGCTTTGTGGTCAGTAGTTGTGGTTCAGTAGTTGTGTGGTTGTGGTCAACAGTTGTGTGGTTGTGGTCAGTAATTGTGTGGTTGTGGTCAGTAATTTTGGTCAGTAGTTGTGGCCAGGTGGTTGTGGTCAGTAGTTGTGGTGGTTAGTCATTATGGTGATTAGAAGTGTGGTCAGTAGTTGTGTGGTGGTGGTCACTTGATGTGGTCAGCAGTTGTGTGGTTGTGGTCAGAAGTTGTGTGGTTGCGGTCAGTAGTTGAGTGGTCAGTAGTTGTGTGGTCAAAAGTTGTGTGGTTGTGGTCAGTATTTGTGTGGTTGAGGTCAGTAGTTGTAGTCAGTCGTTTTGTTAAATGGTTGTGATCAGTAGTTGAGTGGTTCAGTAGTTGTGTGGTCAGTAGGTGTGGTCTGTAGTTTTGTGGTCAGTAGTTGTTGTTCAGTAGTTGTGTGGTTGTGTCAGTAGTTGTGTGGTTGTGGTCAGTAATTGTGGTCAGTAGTTGTGTGGTCAGTAATTATGTGGTTGTGGTCAGTAGTTATGTGGTTGTGGTCCGTAGTTATGGTCAGTAATTGACTGGTTCAGTAGTTGTGTGGTCAGTAGGTGTGGTCAGTAGTTTTGTTCAGTGGTTGTGATCAGTAGTTTTGTGGTCAGTAGTTGTGGTTCATTAGTTGTGGTCAGTAGTTGTGTGGTTGTGGTCAGTAGTTGTGGTCAGTAATTTTGGTCAGTATTTGTGGTTAGTAGTTGTAGCCAGTAGGTATGGTGATTAGATGTGTGGTCAGTAGTTGTGTGGTCAGAGGGTGTGTGGTTGTGGACAGTAGTTGTGTAGTTGTGGTCACTAGACATGGTCAGCAGTTGTGTGGTTGTGGTCAGTAGTTGTGTGGTTGTGGTCAGTAGTTGTGGTCAGTAGTTGTGTGGTCAGTAATTGTGTGGTTGTGGTAAAGAGTTATGTGGTTGTGTTCAGTAGTTGTGGTCAGTAGTTCTGTGGTTGTGGTCAGTAGTTGTGTGGTTCAGTAGGTGTAGTCAGCAGTTGTGTGGGTATGGTCAGTAGTTGTGTGGTTGTGGTTAGTAGCTGTGATCAGGAGTTGTGGTCAGTATTTATGTGGTCAGCTATGAAGATGGTCTCTCCCTACGAGTCAAGCATTGCTAGGCAACAGTAGCCTTGTCAACACTGCTCCCTTATGACTAAAGTAAACTAAAACAAACATTTTCTTTAAACTAAATAAATACTGCACTCTGACCCACAAAACGTATTTGCTAGATTCATGATAGTGTTGTTAGACAAAGCAAGGAAAGTGAACTTCAAAACATGATGTAGATTTATTGGAATTGGAAGCTGTTGTTGGTAAGTAATGAATCTGCTAGCTTCTGACATGACTTGCTGCATCTAGAAAGAGAGCAGTTGATGGGTTCCTAAAACAGCTTGTTCTATTGATTGGTAGAAGCTATTCCTAATATTTCTTCAGTTTTCATAAGCAGAGAAGTAGAGGAAGATTTCACACCCTCTGTTTTCGTCTGACTTGTTGGGGAGTGGTCAAAACGGCAGTTGTTTGCAAAAAAGTTACAAATGTTGATGTGGTTACTAAAACAGCTGTATTGTTAGACCGTAGCGGAAATTTCTGTTGTGATTTGAGATTTGAATAGAAGAGATGTAGACCAAGATGTCATACTCTCTAACTTTTTGTCTAAATTGTAAAAAAAAAAGGGTTCAAAGTAGCTGATTTGTGTAAAAAGTTGTATTGTTGTATTTACAGTGATTGGAATGTTGGAAGTGATTATATCATAATGGGGCCTTAGAATGTTGAAGAAACCTGATACAAGGGGATGGAGGACAAAAAATGTTTTTTAAAGTATAAAATACACTGCTCAAAAAAATAAAGGGAACACTTAAACAACACAATGTAACTCCAAGTCAATCACACTTCTGTGAAATCAAACTGTCCACTTAGGAAGCAACACTGATTGACAATAAGTTTCACATGCTGTTATGCAAATGGAATAGACAACAGGTGGAAATTATAGGCAATTAGCAAGACACCCCCAATAAAGGACTGGTTTTGCAGGTGGTGACCACAGACGACTTCTCAGTTCCTATGCTTCCTGGCTGATGTTTTGGTCACTTTTGAATGCTGGCGGTGCTTTCACTCTAGTGGTAGCATGAGATGGAGTCTACAACCCACACAAGTGGCTCAGGTAGTGCAGCTCATCCAGGATGGCACATCAATGCGAGCTGTGGCAATAAGGTTTGCTGTGTCTGTCAGCGTAGTGTCCAGAGCATGGAGGCGCTACCAGGAGACAGGCCAGTACATCAGATGTGGAGGAGGCCGTAGGAGGGCAACAACCCAGCAGCAGGACTGCTACCTCCGCCTTTGTGCAAGGAGGAGCAGGAGGAGCACTGCCAGAGCCCTGCAAAATTACCTCCAGCAGGCCACAAATGTGCATGTGTCTGCTCAAACGGTCAGAAATAGACTCCATGAGGGTGGTATGAGGGCCCGACGTCCACAGGTGGGTGTTGTGCTTACAGCCCAACACCGTGCAGGACGTTTGGCATTTGCCAGAGAACACCAAGATTGGCAAATTCGCCACTGGCGCCCTGTGCTCTTCACAGATGAAAGCAGGTTCACACTGAGCACATGTGACAGACGTGACAGAGTCTGGAGACGCCGTGGAGAACGTTCTGCTGCCTGCAACATCCTCCAGCATGACCGGTTTGGCGGTGGGTCAGTCATGGTGTGGGGTGGGCATTTCTTTGGGGGGCCGCACAGCCCTCCATGTGCTCGCCAGAGGTAGCCTGACTGCCATTAGGTACCAAGATGAGATCATCAGACCCCTTGTGAGACCATATGCTGGTGCGGTTGGCCCTGTGTTCCTCCTAATGCAAGACAATGCTAGACCTCATGTGGCTGGAGTGTGTCAGCAGTTCCTGCAAGAGGAAGGCATTGATGCTATGGACTGGCCCGCCTGTTCCCCAGACCTGAATCTAATTGAGCACATCTGGGACATCATGTCTCGCTCCATCCACCAACGCCACGCTGCACCACAGACTGTCCAGGAGTTGGCGGATGCTTTAGTCCAGGTTTGGGAGGAGATCCCTCAGGAGACAAGTACTAAGTCATGTTTTGCAGAGGGGTCAAATACTTATTTCCCTCCTTAAAATGCAAATCAATGTATACACATTTTTACATGCGTTTTTCTGGATTTTTTTGTTGTTATTCTGTCTCTCACTGTTGAAATAAACATACCATTAAAATTATAGACTGATCATTTCTTTGTCAGTGGGCAAACGTACAAAATCAGCAGGGGATCAAATACTTTTTTCCCTCACTGTAGCTCCCCAAGCTAGTGCCTAGGCTTTAGCTCAGCAGGATAACATAGGCTTGTCACACTGGAGACCCGGGTTCAAAAGCAGTCGGTCACACTAGCATACATTTCTCTGATGAAAGAGTCAATCTCCATAATGTGCCAGCGATAAACTCTATTGAAGGGAAGTTCTAAACCAGTACATAAAAGTAATTCTGCTAAAACACTTGGCTACGACAAGATTCCACTTTTCATACTGTAGGTTGACTTCACTCCATCCCAAAACATGACTTCAGAACAAAGACGGTATGCTTCTGTTTTGATTGTGTAAATGTAAGAGTGGAAAGTGTCACAACATTAAGCATGATAAAAAATCAAAATGCATCTCAAATGAACTACTTACAAGATACCAATATCTACTCTCGCAAACATACTGTTTTGGGAATCTACATGAACAGACGGCAATACAAGTTTCATGACACAAACTAGGGGTGTGACATTTAAACGTTGAAATTAAATTGGGATTATTAACATTTTGAAAAAATCCCTAACTGAAAAAGAATCCCTAAACAAAATGAAAAGGCACTGTGAGAACCAACCCGTTGCTGGTACCAGTGCGATAACGGACGGATTGAGAAAATCACAGCGCTGATTACAGAAATGATTGCAGTTGATATGCAGCCATTGTCAATGGTACAGGATGCCTGCTTCAGTGCCCTAATGGCATATCTAGAACCAGACTAAAAGATGCCATGTCGAAAAAATGTGACGGCCCGGATGGAGAAATTATACAATGATTTCTCTGCAAGTGCAAAGAGCGAGCTCTCAAACACCATATGTGGCGTTAACAACAGATTGTTGGACGTCTATGAACACGCTGTCATTCAGCACTGCAACAAGCCATCACATTGATGAGAAGTGTGACATGAAGTCCCATGTACTGACAACTGAGAACATGGAGGAGAGGCACACAGCAGAGAACCTAAAACGGCATTAACTACCATCGTTGCGGAGTGGGTGGGGGACAGCAGTAAGGTGAGCGCTGTCTGGTAGGTAGAGCATTGCCCCTTAACGGTCATACGCAGAACCATTTCTGAATTGTGAATTATCGTCATTTTATGATTTGTTCTTATCGTTTAAGCGGAGGAAAAGAAAAAAGCAGTTTAAACGTTATGAAAATGTTTACATTTGTCACATCCCTAACACAAACTTCTCCATGGGATCCAAACTTCATGCAAAACAAGAACCTTCTGATTCAGCCATCTTCCCCAAACAGAACGAGAGCATTCGTATATGGGCCTTGTGAACTCTGGGGGCTCCACTTGTATTATGTTAACTTATGTATACTTCCCCATACAAACCCAGCGCAAACAAATCCTACTCCTACCCCTGGCCGGTCTGTGTTTAAGGCTGTCGTGTTGTAGTGCTTCAGAACAAATATTCCGCCTCACACAAGAGGATGTTATGATAAGGAGACGCAGCAGTCTGAGCCTGTTAGATTTACAGTACATCATACAAATGGGAACTGACAGCATTGTTCGCTGCACTCCCCATGCTGCTTTGTGAATGAGCCTCCCCCTTGGACCCCTTTCAGGTCCAAACTTTGCCTTAAAAAAAAAACAGAGTTGCCCGACAAACCTCTCTCGTCTCAGAGTGCTGTGGTCAGGTCAGTTCACCGCTCCACAACAACAAACTTGGAGTATTTTTCAATTGGCTAGACTTGGAGGTGTGGACTGGTCACTCACTGGTCAAAAGTGCATGAAGCTTGCTCAAATTAAAAGATAGAGTTCATGAACAATTTTCACTTCTTCAAATGTAAATTCTCAATTTCATCCGAACCATAGAAAAAGTTAAAAAAGGACAACAAAGTCCCTAGAACTACTAAGCCATTGAACAAACAAAAGGCCTTGATGACCAGTCAAGACCTCCCACTTGGGAAAATTACAATATCCTGAGAAAGAAAATACCACATCTAGCCGAAACATCAAAAGTCTCTCACAAAACTGTTATCATTGGTTGTCGGTCAGAAGATTAAAATTGGGGGGTAAAAATCTCATATCAATTATATCAGCCTTTCCTCTGAGAGGGAAAATCCCTCCATTGGATACCGTTGTTAGCCAGACCTCACTGCATCCCAAATGGCACCCTATTCCCTATATAGTGCACTACTTTTTACCAGGGCTGGTCAAAAGCAGTGCACTATCAAGGGAATAGGGTGCCATTTGGGACACACCCCTTCACTTAACGAAGGGAGTGAACGACCCAGCGAGGTGGATCCCTCATCCTGAAAGGAACTCACCCAGCGGGCTAAGCTTTGGACCCAAATGTCCGTGGGGAGTCACACGCAGACCAGGGCCAGCTGCGGCCACTAGTCATCATTAATTGACATTCTGATCAATGCCTCTGGCCTTTTCTGTTAGTTGATTGAATAGGGGGCTCGACTTGCTGCGGCAAGAAATTGCTGTTGGTTCGACACTAACAAGTGGTTGGTTGGTTGGGAGGACAGGAAGAGAGGAGTCTTCCTGTTCTGAGAATTGAAGAGTAATTTGATGTGGAAGATGTAGCAACAAGGAAGTGGACTGGGGTTTAAGTCAACAATATGGGGCTAACGTTTATATGAGGTTGATGGTTTTTAATTGTTACTGGAATTGCTTAAAGGGTCAGAGTTAGATGTACTCGTGGATACCATTTTTATGTCTCTGCGTCCAGTATGAAGGAAGTTAGAGGTAGTTTCGCGAGCCAATGCTAACTAGTGTTAGCGCAATGCGAAGTCTATAGGAACAGCTATTGTGCTAGCTGTTCCCATAGACTTCCAGGCATTGAGCTAACGCTAGTTAGCATTGGCTCGCGAAACTACCTCTAACTTCCTTCAAACTGCAAACAGAAAAATAACAAATGGTATCCACAAGTTCATCTGACTCTGGGAGAGTAGATAAAGGGCTTCATTGACAAAATCCAGAACTATCATTTTAATGTGTAAGTTTAAGGCCCACACAGACTGTACGATTTTAGTTGTCTTATGCCATGTCAGACGTCTTGGCTCATTCAGTGTGACGTGTGACAGGGTCTAGGTCTGCCGAATAATCTTTTCACGTGTGAGTTCCAAATATCTCTAACAGTGTGAGTATTTTTATGTGCGAATGTACTCACTGTTCCAAAAAATTATTGTTACGAGCTGCGCTGCCCTCAAACCAAGGAATTCTGCCTGCTAATAATCTGTAGGCTATGTTTCAACTTGTCAATTTCAAATTATTTTCTAACAAGTTGTATTTTCTAACAAAAATTGAGGTGTGTTCCGCCTCCTCATTAATTCACATTAATTCACATAAGAAGTAGCCCATTTCACTGTTGCTGACAATTTATGCTTGAGGCTTTACTGAGCTGGACAAACTTTTCTCTTCGACGACAGCCCAAGCACTTCCCCAGTGCACATCTCTAGTCAGAACAGGCCTTGCACAAACATTTTCCCCCTGGCACATTTTCTGGCTGGTGCCGCATTGCCTTTATTGTTGTTTTCCTTACAAATAATAACTTTGGATGTGCGTTCCTATCAAAGTAAGTGCCTTATTTTCTGTATATGGTGTTGTCGGTTCTACTACAGCATACCGTATGTATGGAGCATAATGTATTTACTGTTTTATTCACCTTTTCAATTACTGGTGACAAATCATGCATTCCAATTCTTGCATAGATTGTAATGGACACATGTTTGTAAAACCTTTTTTTAAGGTTGTACTGATTATGATGAGGTAACGCTAAGTTATTTGCCAGCTTTTCCTCTGTGGATGACATGTTGGTCGCAAACAGAGGGGGGCTCAAAGTGTGCTGCCTTGAAAGTTGTAGCCTATGGACTAGTGGGAAGTCTTGTGTGTATTTCATGAGTGGCAGTGAGTGAGTGGGTGAGTGGGGACAATGAAACCAGATAGCAGGAGTTTATCATCTTTCCTCTGAATAAAGAGTCGGCGGTGTGGCCATCGCCTCTCAAATAACAGCTATCCCACAGTGCTGTGGTCTGGGAACAAAGGGGCATTGTGGGGCTGTGCAGGTGGGACGTGGAAGGGCCGGCAGGCTGGGAGTCCATTTCAAACCTCCACATAATCCCAGACTGCATCACTCACACACACGCACACAGAGCCAAGCTCGCTGGGCACACACACTTTCCCATGAGCCTCTGCGCTCCCAAAAATCAAGTTGCTTGTTCACACAATCCCTGCCTCTGTTGGAGGGGACAGCGGAGCCACTGCTGCTTAATGTAAGATAATGGCAGACGGAGCCTGGTGTTTCTGGTCAAAACAAGGCTAAGAAGACGCAACAACAACTTTAAACACAACTTCAAACAGACACAGCATAGCTAACATTTTAGACAAAACAAAAAGCAGCAATTGAATTTGGCCTAACAAAAAAAACTGTTACATTTAAAAGGGAAAGAAACATATCCACATGACTAACCGATGCCACAAAAAGGTAAACTGTTCTGACTAATACAGTCAGGTCCATAAATATTTGGACATTGACCAAGTTATTATTATTTTAGCTGTCTACCACAGCATATTGGAGTTGAAATTAAATAATGAATATGAGCTGAAAGTGCAGACTTTCCGCTTTAATATGAGGGTATTTACATCCAAATCGGGTGAACGGTGTAGGAATTACAGTACTTTTTATATGTGGTCCCCCCCCCCCCTTTTTAAGGGACCAAAAGTAATTGGACAATTTGACTGCTCAGCTGTTCCATGGCCAGGTGTGTGTTATTCCCTCAATAGTTCATTTACAAGTAAGCAGATAAAAGGTCTAGAGTTGATTTCAAGTGTGGCATTTGTTAAGTGTGGCATTTGTTAACCCTCAATATGAAGTCCAAAGAGCTGTCACTGCTAGTGAAGCAAGCCATCATTAGGCTGAAAAATAAAAACAAACCCATCAGAGAGATAGCAAAAACGTTAGGTGTGGCCAAATCCACTATTTGGTACATTAAAAAGAAACAACACACTGGTGGCCTCAGGAACACCAAAAGGCCTGGAAGACCACGGAAAACAACTGTGGTGGATGACAGAATAATGATTTCCCTGGTGAAGAAAAACCCCTTCACAACAGTTGGCCAGATCAAGAACACTCTCTAGGAGGTAGGCATATCTGTGTCAAATTCAACAATCAAGAGAAGACTGTTCCCATGACAGAGTCAATACAGAGGGTTTATCACAAGATGTAAACCATTGGTAAGCTTAAAAAACAGGAAGACCAGATTAGAGTTTTCCAAAAATCATCTAAAAAAGCCTGTACAGTTCTGGAACAACACCCTATGGACAGATGAGACAAAGATCAACTTGAAGGAACTGCTCATGATCTGAAGCATACCACCTCATCTGTGAAGCATGGTGGAACTAGTGTTATGGCGTGGGCATGTATGGCTGCCAATGGAACTTCCCTTGTATTTATTGATGATGTGACTGCTGACAAAAGCAGCAGGATGAATTCTGAAGTGTTTAGGGCTATATTACTACTCAGATTCAGCCAAATGCTTAAAAACTTGGCGATTCACAGTGCAGATGGACAATGACCCAAAGCATACTGCGAAAGCAACCCAATACTTTTTTAAGGCAAAGAAGTGGAATGTTCTGCAATGGCCAAGTCAATCACCTGACCTGAATACAATTGAGCATGCATTTCACTTAATGAAGGCAAAACTGAAGGCAAAACGCCCCAAGAACAAGCAGGAACTGAAGACAGCTGCAGTAAAGGCCTGGCAGAGCATCACCAGGGAAGAAACTCAGCATCTGGTGATGTCTATGGGTTCCAGACTTCAGGCAGTCATTGACTGCAAAGGATTTGCAACAAAGTATTAAAACTCAAAATGTAATATATGATTATGTTAGTTTGTCCAATTACTTTTGAGCACCTAAAATTGGGGTGCTGTGTATAAAAATTGTTGTAATTCCTACACGGTTCATACAATAATTTTGACAAAACCCATAAATGAAAGATGAAAGTCTACACTTAAAGCACATCTTGATTGTTTCCTTTCAAATCTATTGTGGTGGCATACAGAGCCAAAATTATGCAAATTGTGTCACTGTCCAAATACTTATTGACCTGACTGTATATGTCATGGAAAACGAGCTCGACAAAGATCTGATTCCGCGTAACCGTAAATTAATCAATGACACAATGACATTTCCAGCGCCTCTAAATATTGAGTGGAATCTGACGCTCCCATAAAACGAATCACTATCACTAATGCTGTGAGGACCATAGCCTAAGCCCTATACTAAGCAGGCCTCCGTAACTCTCTATGGATCAGCCCCCCCCATGACTTTAGTATGGGGGGAAGGGGGTAGCTTAACTTCAGCCTTTTTACAGCTGGCTTGCATCATCACCATGAGGTGGGTGATCTAACTCCACAGACCACCTAAGCGAGCAACCAATGGTCAACTAATGGATCCTGGGAGATCTCCTCGACAGACCAATAAAAGTTGACCTGAGATCTGAGGCAATGTTTCTATTATAATTTGGGAACCAAAGGTAGTGAACCAGTTAGACCGCTGAAACGGAACTGAAAAAGGCAATGCAATCCCCACAACAACTTGTTAAGTCATGAGACTAAACAACCTGGTGGAGGTAGTTTTAAGTGCACCTTAAATTGGGATGACATTTTAAATGAGTGCTTTCAAATCAATCAATGTTATTTAAGCCATTTGGCTGATGAATCTGGCT
Organism: Coregonus clupeaformis; assembly: GCF_020615455.1. Classification (NCBI taxonomy): domain Eukaryota; kingdom Metazoa; phylum Chordata; class Actinopteri; order Salmoniformes; family Salmonidae; genus Coregonus; species Coregonus clupeaformis. The sequence continues at coordinate 13,884,637 of NC_059218.1, read as the reverse complement.
GCTTTTACACCCATTAGTCTTATTAATGCTGATTCAAAGCACATCAGCAATGTTGCTTGTAAACAGCCAGAGAAATCAAATGAATGCAGTTTCAAAGCAGGATTCTGTCCATCGTTTCCATTTTGAGAGAATCAGCAATGGAAGATCTATTTTGACATAGTGCTGCAGTGTTCCCAATATAATGGGCATTGGGGCCTAAGAGTGAAGACAGTACCCACTGAAACACTGAGAGGGAAATTCTGCTTTACTGAATGTTATCTTCAGCATCAGGTAGCCTGCCCACCCATATTCCCCTCTATCTAGAGCTGGGGAGCATGTGAACATGGACATTTTAGCATCTATCACAAGTCCCTCTTTCTCTAGGGAAACAACAGGTCCGGGGGAACAAACCCATTGACATACCATTCCAACACAAGCAAATGGCCCGTCTGAACTAGACGAACATGAAAATCTATCGTCAATTGTAATAACCTGAGCTGGAGGGCCACTTCAGAAGTCGTGTTGAAGCTCTGTCTTCGGCATTAACTGCCTCTCAGATGAGCAAACAAAACAGCAGTTTAGGTCGGCGAGGGGAAATACGTCCAAGTAGATATCCTGCCACACATGTCCGACAGACCGAAACTGGTCAACCAATACCAAGAGGAGCAGTTCCCCACTTCCGCTTCAGATCATGTGGACAGGCGAGGGAAAAAACAACAGCATGACCTGAGATATTTCACAAGATTTTGAAAGATGCATTCCACAAGTTGCCGGTTTGAAACCATACACTGCCACACTTGTCAGTTCAGATAAAGGGTTGGTAAGATAAGCAGAGAAAAATTGATTGAGGGCCTCAATAGCAATCTGATGCAAAGAGGGGAAATCAGGTTTCCCTGCCTCTGAGCTATTTTTAGGGGATTTACCACAGACAGAGGTGATGTCATTGGGCGGAAATTCTACTGGTAGGTATGTTGAAAAAAATTGGTTTCCTAAAGATGATGCAACAAACACAACCATGAAAATGTTTGAGCAGAGAGTCTGTTGGACATATCTGCACACACTCATTTTGTCCCTCTCTGACATAAACTGATGTTTTGTTTGCTTGCCTGAAGAGGTTTGGGTCCAAATCGCATCCATTTACATTACATTTTAGTCATTTAGCAGACGCTCTTATCCATCCCTAGTGAGTGTAACTGGGTCACCATGCAAGAGGTAAAAGCTGAGTTCATGTCAAATATTATGCAACACAGGAAACTGGACTCTGGTGTACCTTTCAGGGCGCCCCTTTGGAGACTTGACGAACCAACCAACCTCTAGAAACATCGACTCTCTGCTGAAATTACAACAATATTGATATCTTGACTACAATAGATTGACCTCAAGTGCTCTTTTAGTGCTCTGAAAACAAAACCTAATCCAACTTGCCATTGACATACAGTATGTATCAGCATATTTGGTTCAGAGCACTTAAAGATGCACATTATGGAAGTTATATAATATATTTACCAATTTCTCATCTCATGAAACCACACAAATCCTTAGTTTTAGGCAAATAATGAATTTAGCCTCTAAGTATCTTACAACAAGACATGTTCAATTCACAGTTGAGAGTTAATGCCCAACTATGCTTGAGTAATGTCAGGTCTACCCATTTAATAGCAATTTAGTTTGTTTCCCAAGATTTTGCTAGCTGAGTTCTCTAGTTTTGATTTGAAACAAATACAAGAGTAGAAATGGATCAAATGTTGGACTAAAGCTGTAACCCTGCCTTTGAAAGATCTCTCTATTCCATTAACATGAGTGATGTCTGATAATCACATAAGATTTAGGGTGCTGACGGAATTAACTCATCGGGTATTCACTTTCTCTAGATCTTATATTTGGAGATAATCTGAAGTTTTCATTTAAGTGCAGCTAACTTCTGAATTTAGTGCTAGTAAGGCAGCATGCCATGGTCTCGCCTGATAAACTTCCAATATACAATTTAAAGTCACAAAAGTAGCTACACAATCAGTTTGTATGTGTCATACCACTACAGCTGACGCAGGTGGCAAGTGGGAGCTTTGTGTGCACGTTGCTTAGTTCAGTGCCCACTGCTTGGCTCTGGAATGTAGCTGGAATGCAGAGAATTTCCTCCCACCCAGAGTCGTTCAGAGCGCTCGGCCCCCACTGTGGTGGTGGTGCTCATGAGGCAGGATGAACACTGGTTTTAGGAGGGGAGGGGGAGGGGGAGGGGGGGCTCAATCTCATGCTCTCTCTCCCTTTTCAAATGAGGCTTGGACAATCCCAACGCACGTGTCAACGGCAGGTAGAGGACACTGTAGAAGACATTCCAACAGCAGCCGCAAAGAGAAGAACTATGCAAAGTAGCTATTTCCTAGCTGGAAATGCAGTCAATATGGCTCCTGATGAAATAGAACACACATAAACCCAAGCCACAGAGAACTATGAGAACATCAGTTCTCCAAATAATGCTAAAAGACTCAAATCTCAAGGTCTCTGGAACATTCTAGACAAAGATACACACAACCACCAAACAAACTTGTGCTAGAGGCCCTTTTGAGGGCCAACCTTGGTCTAAGGTTCACAAAAACAATAATGTCTCTCTAATGAGACTCCATGGTTTCTTTGTTCAGTATTACACGGTGTAGTCCCACTTGAATGTTAATTTCACAAACAAAACATGACTTCCTCTGCCGTGCATTCTAGTCATACCGGAGCTAAAGTAGACAGCTACCGGTCTCCTATCTATCTGACCTGCAAACATGGCAGATGTTACATATTCACTTTGCTGCCTCAGGAGTATAGTGGAGTTCAGAAGAAAAGGCCATAAAAGAGCAAACCTAGCAGACATTTGTAATTTCCCCAAGTTAATAAATACTTTCAGTGGATACATAAGTAGTACAAAGCTCGTAAAACCACATGCCGTGTTCTGTGAATTTCAAAGGCGTTTCGGTTAATTGCCGTTTTCTTATTAGACTGTCGCAATTAATGGGCCGGCCTTGACTGTAATTCTTCAACCGACTGGCCAGCTGTTGAACAAACAGACTGGAAATTGTCTTCTGCAAACTATGTAATCACAATAGAACTCAAAATGACACATTGTTCATACCTCAAGACAGCCCATGCATCCACCATTTAAAATATTAACATCCAAGTGTGCTAGTGTCACAGGTTCCCAATTCACCTGGGAATATTATCATCATGGTAACCTAAGCAGGTGCCATTTCCAGCCCTGGCTTTGCTCCCTAGGATACTGTTCCTAGGATATTGTTAGAGCACTCTTAAGGGGTCTACACAGAATATGCAAACGGAACAAAAGGGGCGCCTCCTTGTAGTGCGCTCCAACATTCGACGTACTCCTGTGCCACATGAAAATTGTACCATGCCGTATTCATCAAGCAATGAAGCTTTCTTGGTTCCTTGATCTGATCTATAGGCTATGCATCAAATTAGCCTATTTTGCATTTATAAGCAAATATAATCTCAGCGACTGTTCAAACAATAAACCAAACAACATTGTAGCTTTATTAGAATCCCTCCAACAATGTATTTTGTTTGGAAGTAATAACTAGAGATTACAGGCTACTTGTAAAAATAGCTGCGAAATATGTGCTTTTTCTCCACGACCAAAACATGATGACATTCTATGTTTAGTTGATATGGAAGTGAATACATTCAAGCAGCATATTAAACTGCGATAATTTTGTAGGATACAAAGGCAAGTATAAGAATATTTGCCAGGGCATATTATTTAAGTATGAATGTGATTATTTCACACAGAGATGTGGGAAGCTAAAAAGGTTAGCTAGCTTGCTATGTTTTTAGCCTAGCTAAAGCCAGCTAGCCAAGCTGCCAGCTAGCCAGGCTGCCAGCTAGCTACTACTAGCAAGGGAAGGCGACTCTTCCTTGTTATCGCCCCCTTGTGAATGGGAGTGGGACCGGCGAGGATATCATGTTACCAAATGGTGTCCCCGCTACTCCAAAAATCCCACTCCACCCACGTGCACACACACAGGCACATAGATCAGCGGAATGGAGCTTGTGTTGCTAGTATGGGAGTCTGTAGATATAGTTCATGAACTGCCCATGACTTTGCCTCATTTATATTGGATGAGATACTGGCTGCTGCAGTCATGAGCGGGCCTCTCTCGGAGATAATGTTTGGAGCCGCTGTCCTTGTGCACATCAGGATCCTCGCGGGAGATGCAAGCTAACGTGGTCCTCTGTAGCTCAGCTGGTAGAGCACGGCGCTTGTAACGCCAAGGTAGTGGGTTCGATCCCCGGGACCACCCATACACAAAAATGTATGCACGCATGACTGTAAGTCGCTTTGGATAACAGCATCTGCTAAATGGCATATTACATTATTACATTACTAACAGGGGGAAAACAATGGCGCTGCACAAGGCCCATAGGGGTACATGCATGAAACGCAAAGCACCTCTCCCGCCTAACGCTTCAAAATAAATGTCCAAACACAGAACCCCATGGGAGCCCCTCTCAGGGCAAGGCTGGCTAGTGCATGGGGCAGTGGTTGACACCCCCCTACCCTCTAACTATCCCTCTTTCTTTCACTCTCTCTCTCGCTCCACTCATCCGTCCTCACAGTGAGCAGAGGCAACCGCAGCAGCACATTTCACAGGATTTCAGCGGGCCCTCCCCAGTCACATGTGAGAGCGACTCGATTCATGGGAGAATCTGGGCCAAATCTACCCAGAGAATTACATGCATGGCCTCTCCCCCAGCATTACTGACAGGGAGGAAGAGAGAAAGGAGAGAAGGAGAGAGTCCGAGAGGGAGAGCAATATGCAAAGTTGGCACTGCAGTAGAACTGCAAAGTTCTCTCCCCATCCCTGTTTAGTTTTTTTGCTTCGCCTAGGACATTAGAAAGGCTATTCCTGCCTCTGATATTTTCATACAATCACATTTGGCTCATACCTTTATAGATACATGGTGCTGTAGTATTTTTATTCAGTGATCAAATAGCCCTTCGGCCTGAGAACATCATTGCAAAATATCAGTTGGACGTCGCTTTCGGCGTCAATATTTTGACAGCTAGCAGCGAGAGTGCCATCAAATACGAGCTTTGGTACAGCCAGAACGTTTAGTCTGAGACACTAGACATCAAAACAGAGCAAACAAACCATATTAGTGAAGTCAGAGCAGCATGTTGAGCCAAAGCTGTGGAGCGGTAGATAAGTGAGGCTGACTGTCAGAGGCCACCAGAAGTTGTGTTTGACTAGACTACCAGGCAACAGCTCCATCGTGAGACAGGCTAGTATCTCGCTAATAAAAGCAGAGCCTCGAACAACATGTGTAATGTCTTCCGAGACTCACTCAAACTGGCTAGTGGCTAGTTGAAGAAAAGTGCTACCCTCGATGTCGTCAAAGGCAGGGATACTCAAATGAGGGCGAAAAGGTGAATAACGCAGCATTCAGCCAGGCACAAGCCACGGTTTTCAGCAATCTACTTGAGGAAACATGGCTTCAAACAAAACAACTTGACCTGGGGGAGTGTGTGGAGGCCAAGGCAGCTGCCCAGATGAACGCACTGTGGAAGAAAGGCGTGGCTAAGTAAGCATTTCCAAGCCCTTACATAAACAGCTCTGGCTGTAACTAATGGGGTGGGGGAGGGCTGCCACTCTGGGGTAAAGTGGTAGAGTCAAGGGACCCTCCTCGTTACGTTAAAACAGGCTCACAATCAGAAGAGAGGGCCCCACAATGTATGCCTTTTTTCCAGTGTTGATCTGCCAGCTACCCCCCTATGGACATACATGGAGCATGTGCCTGGGAGAGGACCAATCAATTGGCTCTGACACCGTCTTGTTTACAAGCGGATCGCCCATGGCGAAACCCAGAGGGGATCAGGAGGGAAAAATAACAATCAATCACCCAACCTACTATTACAACTTTCAGTTTATCATCAACACGTAATGCGGTTGTAAAATTATACTTGCCAATCTGGGACACAACAGCCTCTGCGATGAAACACAATAGCTATTGATCCATTTGTTCTGACATTACAGGATTCCCCACTGAGGTTACAGTAGCTTTGAGCGCTTAAGTTTCTTCCACAACTGTATGCCTCCACTGATCACCTTTTGGATCTCACACGCCAGTCATTTCACCGGCCTGACGCTGTTTTTAACTCGGGGTTCACTCCCAGCGCACGTAACTCACAATTCCTCTTCCGTCCCCCTCCTTAGAGCCTCATAGTGTTCAATAATTGAACGATTCTTAATAAAGCTACTTTTAGGCCCTTATTAAGCCCTTATTAAAGTAATAAATGAAAGTGTTACTTGGTATAAATACATCAGAAAGACTAGGAAGTCATTAGTCATATATCTTTTATTACAGACAATTCAAAGCAAGGTCCTCATCCGCATAAATGGCCAGCTATAGTTATGCGACTCAAAACTCCTTTGGGTAGAACAGAGTTGGCACAACTTGTTTGTTTTCTTTCCCACCACATTAGCAAAGTTCCAGGAAAAGGAGTGGAGCAATATATTAACAAAAGGCTGTTCAGAACTTGGCAGCTAACAGTTAGAGGCACCTGTCAATATTTAGGTGTCCTTGACCCGGTCTTTTTTAACTATTCAACAGAAACTACAAGCCATGCATTCTTTATCAGCATTTAAGATAGCCTCTCTCAGAGCCATATACACTCACCGGCCAGTTTATTAGGTACAACACCCCGTTCACAAAAATGGATAGACAGTGAGTCACGTGGCTGTGGCTTGCTATATTAAGCAGGCAGACAGAGATCAAGGCATTCAATTACTGTTCAATTGAATGTTAGAATGGGCAAAACGAGTGACCTAAGCAGCTTTGAGTGTGGTATGATCCAGTAGCTCATAAACAGCCGCCCTCCTGGGCTTTTAACACACAACAGTGTCTAGGGTTGACCGAGAATGGTGTGACAAACAAAAAACATCCAGTCAGTAGTGAAATCAGCTTGTTGATGGGAGAGATCGAAAGAGAATGGCAAGAATCGTGCAAGCTAACAGGTGGGCCACAAACAGACAAATAATGGAGCAGTACAACAGTGGTATGCAGAACGGCATCTCGGAACGCACAACGTCTTACTTGTCACTGATGGGCTATTTCAGCAGACGACCACATCGGGTTCCACTCCTATCAGCATATCTGCTTTCACTGGACAGCTTCATAGGTTTTGAAAACTATCAGAAATAAACAGTACAACACGTAAGAGTCAATTATCACTTAGCAACAGCTATGGAGGAGAAAGTGGCGCTCTCGGGAACGTTCAGACAGAAACCGCACTGGCCCAACTCTCTCTCTCTCCTCGATATATATAAATATATATATATATATATATATATATATATATATATATATATATATATATATATATATATATATATATATATATATATATATATATATCATACATACATACACACACACAGTATATGACTCCGGCCTCTCTCACCTCCATAAGCCTCTAGAACACTCACATAATGTTTCCTACTCTTTGTTCTTATTTCCTTAGTTGCTGCCTCAACTTTGCAGTTGTGTGTAGTGTCAGCGACATATGATTTTTGGAGGCCTGTTTTCAGAACATGTCACGTGAACGTGTGTGTGTGTGTGTATATACACGTCTCTGTGTATGTGGGCTGTGTTGAATGCGTCTACTGAGGGCCTGCAGGAGACCCGTTGTTTTAACTGGTAATCTGACCCTGTTAAGGCGGGGACCGATGTGTTTACTTTTCACATGTAATCTCCAGTTTGCCTCGTCCTGGTGCTAACTAAACAGAATCTGGGAGGGGTGACCCTAGGCCTGCCGACACGCCTAAAGGGGATGGAAATATCCAGGCCTTTTGTTGGCGGCCTCCAGCTCTGAGCGTTGAGTTAACCCGGGCGTTAAACAGCCAGTTCTGGTGACCGTGGGGAGGCCCAGGCAGGCTGGTTAGACAAAATGTAAACCCCACCTCCAACCCTCAGGAGTCCAAGGCTACCACAGCTCACTGGGGCAGGGCCACAGAAACAGGCCTACAACCAGGCTTCGCTCTCTCTCCCTCTCTCTCAACAACGCATGACCATTGGAAAGGATATCAGATAAGGTCTTGGTTAAAGATAGCCGTTAAATCTAGGCTTGGGCGGTATCCAGATTTTCATACCTTCATACCGACCTTGTGCCATACCGGGATATTCGGTAATACCGGCACCGAACACAAGGGGCGCTGTTTTGAAACCCCACTGAGGCTCTGTAATACGAAGGTTAGCAACGCTAACAAGTACACGTAAAATCCCATTACAAACATTTTATACAGTCTCTGACCTAAACTATACAAGTGTACAAGTAACTGAAAAATACTCACAGTTTGCTGCACGCAAAAAACAAACATTAGACAGCAAGGCTCTTGATCCAGCAAGAGATCCAGCAAGAGAGCAACTAGATCATCTGGCACGTGCAGCACAACAGTGAGTGACTCACAAGGCTCCGGTCTCTCGTTGTTGAGTGCTTGTAAACAAACACCACGTGACTGGGGACTGCCGGGAAGCTTCATAATGAACAATTATGTGACAGGTGAAATGAAGAATGCAATCTTCTTTATCTACTAACATATTGCACAAGTTGACTGCAAGTACTTACTTAAAAAGTAGCTACAAATATTCACATGAATTAAAAAACTTGAAATAAATAGTTTCAACTTTATTGAAAAACCATCCTGTGGCTTTTTCCAAATACCCCAGTATGCGGTATACCGCCCAAGCCTAGTTAAGAAATGTGCCCCCCAAAAAGTGCAAAGATATTCAAAAGACAAAGAAAGTGATTTCTGTGGATTATTACATAAACATAAACTTCTAAGAACTCACTTCTGGTATGGGCTCCACCAAATCATATACCAATTACCACAAATAGCATTAGGCTTTTCGGAACGAGTTGGAGAGTGGCAAAGGACAAAAAGGTGGCTTTTGACCCCCATGTAAAGAATTACATTTGAGAGCATTCTAGCCCCGGTTGGCCTAGCAACTGCATTTCAGAATACAGCCCGGAGCAACTGCTCGTTATAAACATTGTCATGTCACCTTTATAAAAGCTTTACATTTACCCAGGCAAGTCTTAAACCTTGGCCAGGAGTTTTATGGTATGGGAAAAAGTGATACCTACCTTTCAACAAAAGTGTTTGACGCAATGTTTGCATTGTTTTCGTGATAAAATGTCATTTCTATATCTTTAGTGAAGGGGGAGAATCGATTCAGTTACATATTATTTTGGAACGATATTATAAATCAACACTTTGACTCAAATAAAATAATTGTTTATTGATATATTTTGCTAGTTAGCGTTAGCTAGATCTAGCCAGCTGTACCTGCGCCAAATAGCTTGTCATGGTAATAGCTCTTCTTTTTAAATAGTGAGACAACATGTTTTCAGCACTTCTATTTCCATGACTGATCAAAACTAATTTCCCCATGCTCTCTCATCTCTCTGCAGCAGACATATAGTGAGCAATATGTTTGGAATATCAAATTGCAATAAAAGCGTAGTATTGAATCGCAATAAATATATAAATTGTGAGAATCGCAATACATATCAAATCGGTACCTAAGTATCGTGATATCGTATCGTGAGGTCCCTTGCAATTGCCAGCCCTACTGCCTTCAGAAAATATTAATACTAGGGTTGAATGGCTGGAACCCGGTTACCGAGATTTACCGCCCAAAACCACTCCCTTTTCCTGGGATAAATAACTGCGAGAAACCGGTAAATTATAATAAATTATTTATATGAACAGCATGACGTGAAATGGAACTGTTAAATGATATGCAATGTCTAAATCTGGATTCTCTACAGCCTTCTCTCTGGTCACTGCATGATGAATCATCAACGCTCAGGGTGGGGACCGACAGCCCATCTCCTCAGCATGTAGAACTGTCATCTCATCATGGTTTCTTATTGTGACAGGTAGGCCTACTTTTGCTGCAGCATAGCCTATGCTACAGTAACATAAAGACCGAATGCGTGTCTAATTTACACTTCTCCATCTGGCTTTTGGGGGTCAACTTCTTTTTTAATTGTAACAATTATTTTTTTATTGCGGCTGCAGTTTTAATACACTCCTATATCGTTACTTTAAATCAGTGCACGAGTGAGCACTCTCTTGCAGTCATTCTCTCTCTGCATCAATTCAATTCAAATTGCATCTAAAATAGATAATCATATTTAATATTGATAGCCTATATAGGCCTATACAGTGCATTCAGAAAGTATTCAGACCCCTTCCCTTTTTCCACATTTTGTTACGTTACAGCCTTATTCTAAAATTGATTAAATAATGTTTTCCCTCAATCTACACACAATACCCCCTTATGACAAAGTGAAAACAGGTTCTTAGACATTTTTGAAAATGTATTAAAAATAAAAAACAGAAATAACTTATTTACATAAGTATTCAGACCCTTTGCTATGGGACATGAAATTGAGCTCAAGTGCATCCTGTTTCCATTGATCATCCTTGAGACGTTTCTGCAACTTGATTGGAGTCCACCTGTGGTAAAGTCAATTGATTGGACATGATTTGGAAAGGCACACACCTGTCTATATAAGGTCCCACAGTTGACAGTGCATGTCAGAGCAAAAACCAAGCCATGATGTCGAAGGAATTGTCCGTAGATCTCCGAGAGGATTGTGTCGAGGCACAGATCTGGGGAAGGGTACCAAAAAATGTCTGCAGCATTGAAGGCCCACAAGAACACACTGGCCTCCATCATTAAATGGAAGAAGTTTGGAACCACCAAGACTCTTCCTAGAGCTGGCTGCCTGGCTAAACTGAGCAATCGGGGAGAAGGGCCTTGGTCAGGGAGGTGACGAAGAACCCGATGGTCACTCTGACAGAGCTCCAGAGTTCCTCTGTGGAGATGGGAGAACCTTCCAGAAGGACAACCATCTCTGCAGCACTCCACCAATCAGGCCTTTATGGTAGAGTGGCCAGACGGAAACCACTCCTCAGTAAAAGGCACATGACAGCCCGCTTGGAGTTTGCCAAAAGGCACCTAAAGGACTCTCAGACCATGAGTAACAAGAGTATCTGGTCTGATGAAACAAGATTTAACTCTTTGGCCTGAATACCAAGCTTCACGTCTGGAGGAAACTGGCACCATCCCTACAGTGAAACATGGTGGTGGCAGCATCATGCTGTGGGGATGTTTTTCAGCGGCAGGGACTGGGAGACTAGTCAGGATCGAGCGAAAGATGAACGGAGCAAAGTACAGAGAGATCCTTGATGAAAACCTGCTCAAGAGCACTCAGGACCTCAGACTGGGGCGAAGGTTCACCTTCCAACAGGACAACGACCCTAACCACACATCCAAGACAACGCAGGAGTGGCTTCGGGACAAGTCTCTGAATGTCCTTGAGTGGCCCAGCCAGAGCCCGGACTTGAACCCGATCAAACATCTCTGGAGAGACCTGAAAATAGCTGTGCAGCGACGCTCCCCATCCAGCCTGACAGAGCTTGACAGGATCTGCAGAGAAGAATGGGAGAAACTCCCTAAATACAGGGGTGCCAAGCTTGTAGTGTCATGCCCAAGAAGACTTGAGCTTGTAATCGCTGCCAAAGGTTCTTCAACAAAGTACTGAGTAAAGGGTCTGAATACTTATGGAAATGTGATATTTCAGTTTTTTATTTTTAATACATTTGCAAAAATTTCAAAGAACCTGTTTTTTGTTTGTTATTATGGGGTATTCTGTGTAGATTGATGTGGGAAAAAACGATTTAATCTATTTTAGAATAAGGCTGTAATGTAACAAAATGTGGAAAAGGTCAAGGGGTCTGAATACTTTCCGAATGCACTGTATACTGTAGATGTCCTAGCCTACCTCTTTCAGGTAATAAATTAAATGCAGTATTACCCTTATATTAAGCTAATGAATGATGGGTTATGCATAATAAGCTTCTAAGTTATAGCCTCTGTCTCTTGTGCAATACGCACGCACCTGTGCTCCGCTGGCCTCCCTCTGTAAAAAAGGCTCCTTAGCTCTTGGCGTCCCATGCAGGAAAAGCTAGGCTATAATACCTTGCTGGACATTATTCTTTTTTTAGCATTTCTTATACCAATAGACTATTCGAAGAGCTCTTGTTTGCTGAATGTTAAATACAGCAGCCAATAGAACTCAGGGGTAGCTTGAAAGAAGAGCGAACGCGCAATGCCGATAGGCTATAGCAGTTATTTATTCAGACCCATAACCATTCGAACCTCGTCAAGAGAAGTGAAAGCCTTCTGCATCTCATTCTAGTCCTATATTATTCAAGCATGTGTAAGGGTTGGTGTGAGATGTGACCCAGGTGCGGTGCAGGATACACATTAGGCAGTAGGCAGAGATGGTGAAACAAGGATCTTTACTGGTGGTCCCAAAACCAGGATACAAAATAACGGACTTCTCACAATAAAATAAAGGAAGAGCAAATTGGTCTCCAAAAACAGGCTGACAGCAAACATACGAAATACTAACTACGACTGAAAACAACAATGAAACAGGGAGAACACTTCTCAAGTACCTGTACATAGGTCTCCGATCAGACACTGATTAGTACTGTTGGGCATTGAGAAACTAGCAGAGAAAACAGAGCAAGGGAACACAGGGAAGTGAGGGCATAAATACACCGGTGAACAGGTAGACACACAGGTGACACCAATTGGATAATGATTAGTCCAGACTGTGAGTGAGGAGGTGCCTAAGGTTGTCGGAGGTTGACACCTAGTGGGTCGCTCCGGAACTGCGAACCACTCCTGTAACAAGCATGTCATTAAAATGATGAAGATAAGGACAAAAAAACGTATTTCATTTAACTGTTGAAAGCGAGGAAAGAATGAAGCAACACTAGAGAGAGAAAGAGAAGGTAGGCTAATAACATTAGGGGAAATATTACGAAAAATGTAAATCAAATTCGCTAGCCTATACTTGTAATTCTGTGAGCCGCATGAGCTGCACCAGAATCACATGTTCTCTCCCTGCTTTATCATGGTTTGAACGAGGTGCGTAATTCCAGTCATATAATATAGTATAATACAATACAGTACACTAATACAATCCACAGTCAAAAAGATTAGCCTACTGGAGCTTGTTTCATTTATTTACCTAAGAGACCATTGCTACATCTATGTGCTTTCATGATTTTCTGTCGTGCGCAATGTGCAGTAGCCTATATATCATATAGCCTATGTATTGGATAATGGCACAATCATTTGGGCTTTTTTGGGCATGGGCTCATTAAATGTCTTTAATGTAGTGCTCATAAGATGTATTCAATCAGGCTCAGGTTGCATCAGGTTTGAATTTTCGATCAAAGCTCTAATCAAATCCAGACATAGGCCTATTTATATATTAATTCATTTATATTAATTATTTATTTATATTTTATAATGCTTTTGAATGACACTTCCGGTTTTGCCGGGAAATACCGGGTTACCCGGGAGAAAAGTGATTTATTCTCGGGATGGAACATTTGTAAAATACCGGGAAAATATTAAACCCTAATTCATACCTTGACTTATTCCACATTTTGTTGTGTTACAGCCTGAATTCAAAATGTATTAAATATTTGTTTTAAATACCTCATCCATCTACAGTCAATAACCCATAATGACAAAGAGAAAACATGACATAAGTATTCACACTCCTGAGCAGGGGCGGTGTGTTCATTAGGGCGATATGGGCGACGCACTGCCAAACGGGAAAAGGAAGGGATTTTTTTTCTAATCAATTATATCACGGCAACAGTAGTTATCAGTGTTCTAATCTAGACGTCTGATCTGCCACTAAATGTCCAATCAGGCTAAAGTCGTGCTTAAAATGGCCCCGCCCCTTTTGGGGCGATTTCAGTCAGGTTGAAAATCGCCCCAGAAGTCTCTCATAGACTCTCATGTAAAATCTTTTTTTTTCAAATATCAGAGCTTTCAATATAATCTCTATGGGTTCCGGGAGGGCTTGCACTTACGCGCTTTCGTCATACGTAACATAACCATGAACGTAACTAAGAAAAGAAGCGGGTAGCAGCGTCAATCAATTCACGTACTACTGTCAAGATGGCTAGCGTTCAGTGCAACTTTCGATTGTCTCTTTCAAAGAAGTTCCTTTTTGTCGGCGAACAAATCAAGATAAATTGGCAACGAAACAATTAGGACCTCCCAGACCAAATGTAATAATTCAACAGGTTTTTACTAAAGGGGGAAAGTCCTACACCCGAGGATTTTCCAAAAAATTGGTACGAACGAAAAACCTGGCTAGCAGGCTGCGATGTAGCTAATGCAGTCTTCTGCTACCCCTGCTTACTCTTTCACCCTGAAGGCGGCACGGCAGACAGCACCGCTTGGACAGCGACTGGTGTAACGGACATGCACCATCTTTCAGAAAAGATTAAGAAACATGAGCTGTCAAAGACCCACATGGATAGCTGTTTGAGATTGTCTGCTTTGGGGAGAGTGAACATTGCCACTCAACTGGATGAGGGATACAGGCTAGCTGTCCGCCGCCACAACGATGAGGTTAGCAAGAACCGCCACATCCTCAGCCGGCTAATCCAGTGTGTGAAGTTTTGCGGAGTGTTTGAGTTAGCTTTACGAGGCAAAGATGAAACTGAGGGCTCCACCAACCCTGGTATTTTTCTTGGACTTGTCAACTTTGTGGCACAATTAGATGAGGTGTTTTATGGAAATGCATATTGTTTCTGCAGTGTTGAGGAATGTGAAAGAACACCCTTGATTATTTTTACTGTGATAACTTATTTTGCTTTTGTAAGCCAACACTTTTGAGATCAGTCAATAAATGCTTCTGGTATTGACTTATATGCTGCCCCTGTCTTCATGTTGTTGCTGGACATATCTTTTTTTAAATGTGTGTAGGTCACCTAAATCATCAGAAAAATTGCCCCCCCTGAGAATTTTTTCAGGAGCCGCCACTGCTCCTGAGTCAATACTTTGTAGAAGCACCTTTGGCAGCGATTACAGCTGTAAGTCTTTCTGGGTAAGTCTGTTACAGGAATGGCACCAGAGGGGATGGCTGCCATTTTACGGGCTCCTAACCAATTGTGCGTTGTTTGTAACTTATTTTGTACATCATTTTTCTGCCACCGTCTCTTATGAACGAAAAGAGCTTCTGGATATCAGGACAGTGATTACTCACCTCGAACTGGACGAAGATTTTTTCTTTAATGAGTCAGACGCGAAGGATTTACTGCTGCTACCGGACAAGGGCCAAATCCCCGTCATTCGCTTGAATAGGAGATGCCGATACAGGGGACGCAGATCTGGGTGCCTTGTGAGAATTAGTCGGCGAGTGGGTAACCCGCCTCTACCATCCGTCCCATTTGCCAACGTTGCAATCATTGGGAATAAACTGGATGAGCTCTGTTCGAGACTATCCTACCAACGGGACATTAAAAACTGTAATATCTTATGTTTCACCGAGTCGTGGCTGAAAGACGACATGGATGACATACAGTTGGATGGGTTTTCCGTGCATCGGCAAGACAGAACAGCTACCTCCGGTAAGACGAGGGGTGGTGGTGTGTCTATTTATCAATAACAGATGGTGCGCAAAATCTAATATTAAAGAAGTCAATAGGTTTTGCTCGCCTGAGGTAGAGTACCTCATGATAAGCTGTAGACCACACTATCTATATTTATCATAGCTGTCAATTTACCACCACAAACTGATGCTGGCACTAAGACTGCACTCAACGAGCTGTATAAGGCCATATGCAAACAAGAAAATGCTCATCCAGAGGCGGCGCTCCTAGTGGCCGGGGACTTTAATGCAGGTAAACTTAAATCCGTTTTACCTAATTTCTACCAGCATGTAACATGTGCAACCAGAGGAATAAAAACTCTAGACCACCTTTACTCCACACACAGAGACGCGTACAAAGCTCTCCCTCGCCCTCCATTTGGTAAATCTGACCATAACACTATCCTGCTGATTCCTGCTTACAAACAAAAACTAAATCAGGAAGTACCAGTACCAGCAGGAAGCATCAGCTTCATCAATAAGTGCCTCGATGATGTTGTCCCCACCAGAAGCCATGGATTACAGGCAACATCCGCACTGAGCTAAAGGGCAGAGCTGCTGCTTTCAAGGAGCGGGACTCTAACCCGGACACTTATAAGAAATCCCGCTATGCCCTCCGACGAACCATCAAACAGGCAAAGCGTCAATACAGGACTAAGATTAAATCCTACTACACCGCCTCTGATGCTCGTCGGATGTGGCCGGGATTGCAAACAATTACGGACTACAAAGGGAAGCCCAGCCACGAGCTGCCAGTGACAAAAGCCTACCAGACAAGCTAAATACCTTCTATGCACGCTTCGAAGCAAGCAACACTGAAGCATGCGTGAGAGCACCATCTGTTCCGGACAACTGTGTGATCACGCTCTCCATAGCCGATGGGAGTAAGACCTTAAAACAGGTCAACAATCACAAAGCAGCAGGGCCAGAAGGATTACCAGAACGTGTACTCAGAGAATGCGCTGACCAACTGGCATGTGTCTTCACTGACACTTTCAACCTGTCCCTGACCGAGTCTGTAATACCAACATGTTTCAAGCAGACCACCATAGTCCCTGTGCCCAAGAACGCCTTGGTAACCTGCCTAAATGACTACCGACCCGTAGCACTCACATCTGTAGCCATGAAGTGCTTTGAAAGGCTGGCCATTTCTCACATTAACATTATCATCCCAGAAACCCTACACCCACTCCAATTCGCAAATTATATAATGGTCCAAACACACCAAGACAGTCATGAAGAGGGCACGACAACTCCTATTTCCCCTCATGAGACTGAAAAGATTTGGCATGGGTCCTTAGGTCTGACTGGTTGCATCCCCGCCTGGTGTGGCAACTGCTCGGAGGCACAAGGCGCTACAGAGGGTAGTGCGTATGGCCCAGTACATCACTGGGGCCAAGCTTCCTGCCATCCAGGACCTCTATACCAGGCGGTGTCAGAGGAAGGCCCTAAAAATTCAGTCACCCTAGTCATAGACTGTTCTCTCTGCTACCGCACGGCAAGCGGACCGGAGCACCAAGTCTAGGTCCAAAAGGCTCCTTAACAGCTTCTACCCCCAAGCCATAAGCCCGCTGAACAATGAATCAAATGGCTACCCGGACTATTTGCATTGACGCTGCTGCTACTCGCTGTTTATTATCAATGCATAGTCACTTTACCCCTACCTACATCTACATATTACCTCAATTACCTTGACTAACCTGTACCCCCACACATTGACTCGATACCGGTTCCCCCTGGATATAGCCTCGTTACTGTTATTTTTGTATTTTTTATTTTACTTTAGTTTATTTAGTAAATATATTCTTAACTCTTTTTTTTTTACTGCATTGTTGGTTAAGGGCTTGTAAGTAAGCATTTCACGGTAAGGTCTAGATTTGACGTCTCTAAAAGCTTGTGCAACATTTGCCCATCATTCTTTTCAAAATTCTTCAAGCTCTGTCAATTTGGTTGTTGATCATTACTAGACAACCATTTTCAGGAACATTCACTGTATTCTTGGTAAGCAACTCCAGTGTAGATTTGACCTTGTGTTTTAAGTTATTGTCCTGCTAAAAGATGAATTCATCTCCCAGTGTCTGGTGGAAAGCAGATTTAACTAGGTTTTCCTTCAGGATTTTGCCTGTGCTTAGCTCCATTCCATTTATTTTTTATCCTGAAAAACTCGCAATTCCTTAATGATTACAAGCATACCCATAACATGATGCAGCAACCACTATGCTTGAGAATATGGAGAGCGGTACTCAGACATGTGTTGTATTGGATTTGCCCCAAACATAACACTTTGTATTCAGGACAAAAAGTGAATTGCTTTGCCACAGTATTACATAAGTGCCTTGTTGCAAACAGGATGCATGTTTTGGAATATTTTTATTAATCCAAAGTGTAGTTAATAACTTCACCATGCTCAAAGGGATATTCATGCGTGCTTTTTTAGTTTTACCCATCTACCAATAGGTGCCCTTCTTTGCGAGGCATTGGAAAACCTCCCTGGTCTTTGTGGTAGAATCTGTGTTTTAAATTCACTGCTCGACTGAGGGACATTACTGATAATTGTATGTGTGGGGTACAGAGATGAGGTAGTCATTCAAAAATCATGTTAAACACTATTATTGCACACAGAGTCCATGCAACTTATTATGGGACTTGTTCAGCAACTTTTTACTCCTGAACTTATTTAGGTTTACCATAACAAAGGGGTTGAATACTTATTGACTCAAGACATTTCAGCTTTTCATTTGTAATTCATTTGCTTAAAAAAATTATTGACATTATGGGGTATTGTGTGTAGACCAGTGAACAAAAAATCTCAATTTAATCAATTTTAAATTCAGGCTGTAACACAACAAAATGTGGAAAATTCAAGAGGTGTGAATACTTTATGAAGGCACTGTAAATTGTTAGAAATGGTCTGCATCAAACACTGTTGTAAAACAAAGAAGTGTTTCCATCTAGGTCCTAGAAGACCTCTAAACTAGGAGATAAATTGAATGTGAACCTGTGTCAAATAAATACTAGTAAAATTAATTGTTTCTCTGCAAAATCTCTATTGGACTGGAAAACCCCAATACTTGAATTAAAATTAATCACTGAAAACTAAATGTTGAAAGCTACACTGAGTAATTGAAAACCAATCTGTACGCGGCCATCTCCGCCACAAAATATAAACATAGCGCCTTTAAACATATCTTGATGGTGGAGTTGGCAGTGGAAATAGGGGTGCAGTGGTCAAACCAGACAGTTCTGGATGACAAGATCAAAGCATCAAAGCACTCTTCGCATTCTACTCAGCGCCTCAGTGAGAGCGCTAGTCATGTGATTCGGTGGGAATAGCTCAGTGGCTCACCTTGACTCCACCAAAGGGTCCGTTCTATCCCCGAGAGGCAAAGTGTCGCATTTCACATGCCACTTTACCGACCCTGCATTGCACATTGGTACAGAGGAGATCCTCTGGTCTGGTTCACAAAAGGCTCTCCACTCACTGTCAAAAAGGAGCAGGGCTGAAGTGGGATGTTACATAATACCCTGTCACCCTATCCGGTGTATGTGACAATACAAAAAAAATACAATAAAAAACAATGATATCTACAGTATATATACAGTACCAGTCAAAAGTTTGGACACACCTACTCATTGAAGGATTTTTCTTTATTTTTACTATTTTCTACATTGTAGAATAATAGTGAAGACATCAAAACTATGAAATAACACATATGGAATCATGTAATAACCAAAAAAGTGTTCAACAAATCAAAATATATTTGATATTTGAGATTCTTCAAATAGCCACCCTTTGCCTTGATGACAGCTTTGCACACTCTTGGCAATCTCTCAAGCAGCTTCACCTGGAATGCTTTTCCAACAGTCTTGAAGGAGTTCCCACATATGCTGAGCACTCTGCCATCAGACTCATCCCAAACCATCTGAATTGGGTTGAGATCGGGGGATTGTGGAGGCCAGGACATCTGATGCAACATCACTCTCCATATTGGTAAAATAGCCCTTACACAGCCTGGAGGTGTGTTGGGTCATTGTCTTGTTGAAAAACAAATGATAATCCCACTAAGTCCAAACCAGATGGGATGGCGTATCAATGCAGAATGCTGTGGTAGCCATGCTGGTTAAGTGTGCCTTGAATTCTAAATAAATCACAGACAGTGTCACCAGCAATGCACCCCCACACCATCACACCTCATCCTCCATGCTTCACGGTGGGAACCACAAATGTGGAGATCATCAGTTCACCTACTCTGCGTCTCACAAAGACACAGCGGTTGGAACCAAAAATCTCAAATTTGGACTTATCAGACCAAAGGACAGATTTCCACTGGTCTAATGTCCATTGCTCGTGTTTCTTGGCCCAAGCAAGTCTCTTCTTATTATTGGTGTCCTTCAGTAGTGGTTTCTTTGCAGCAATTCGACCATGAAGGCCTGATTCACGCAGTCTCCTCTGAACAATTCATGTTGAGCTGTCGGTTACTTGAACTCCGTGAAGCATTTATTTGGGCTGCAATCTGAGGTGCAGTTAACTCTAATGAACGTATCCTCTGCAGCAGAGGTAACTCTGGGTCTTCCTTTCCTGTGGCGGTCCTCATGAGAGCCAGTTCCATCATATCGCTTGATGGTTTTTGCGACTGCACTTGAAGAAACTTTCAATTTTCCGGATTGACTGACCTTCATGTCTTAAAGTAATGATGGACTGTCGTTTATCTTTGCTTATTTGAGCTGTTCTTGCCATAATATGGACTTGGTATTTTACCAAATAGGGCTATCTTCTGTATACCACCCCTATCTTGTCACAACGCAACTGATTGGCTCAAATGCATTAAGTAGGAAAGAAATTCCACAAATTAACTTTTAACAAGGCATACCTGTTAATTGAAATGCATTCCAGGTGACTACCTCATGAAGCTGGTTGAGAGAATGCCAAGTGTGCAAAGCTGTCATCAATGCAAAGGGTGGCTACTTTGAAATATCTCAAAAATAAAATATATTTTGATTTGTTTAACACGTTTTTGGTTACTACATGATTCCATGTGTTATTTAATAGTTTTGATGTCTTCACTATTATTCTGCAATGTATAAAATAGTAAAAATAAAGAAAAACCCTTGAATGAGTAGGTGTGTCCAAACTTTTGACTGGTAGTGTTTATATAATAAAAATAGGGTCTCCGTTTTTGTTGTAACGCATTTGATTTTCAGCATAACTGAGGCCTACCCTCCACAACATTTAATGACTTTGGAACATCTAGAACTTCGGTTGATCATTGACCTTATCCATGGTCCTCGACTTACTGCATAGGTTAACAACACTTAGATGACCACTCACACTTCTTTATATTACACTCATGCTTGTGTCATTTTAGCATATGACTATACTGACATCCGCAGTTCATCTATTGAAAGATTTGATGTGAGGTCATACTCTTTAAAGTGGCCATGGGTTTTGCACTTTAAAGGCTTTCCCTCTACTTCCATCCAGATGTTAGCCAGCTACTAATTTGAAGTAGACTCCAAAAGAGCCACTACCCCTAGCTGTTCAGTGACCATCCCAGTGTTGGAGCCACTATGACTCATTCACCACGATGATCGGACAAGACATGAATGAAATAATGCCCCCCAGGCTGAAAATGTCCAAAGAAAACCATGACCTAAGCCCAAATATTGCTTCAAATCTTCAACATCTCCAACTCAAGAGAATTTAGTAAAGCAGTGTTTTAAACCTAAGCCTGGAGCAGCGTCAGCAAAATAAAACGTGAGAGGTGAAATTACTTCTGGAAACTCTCAATTATGGATCCTAAGGGACGTGCATGGAGAGGGGATTTTGGAGCTAAATTTTTTCACCCAAAATGTTTAGTTTGTGATTGCTGGGAGGGGTGCAGTCCAAAGGAAGTGTGCTTCACAAATTATCCCTGATCAGATGAGGCTGCCGATAATAGCAATGTTTACCTAAAATGGCATGACATCTTCATGCAGTTAAGTATAATAGCCCCAACAGCCAAGGATGTGAGGAGTTTAAAAGAGGCGTAAAAACACTAATCAAACACGACAACCACATTAAAGGATATAGGCTACTATATAAGCATGTCTATCAGAAGTAGAAAGGTCCCCTAACAGAATACAAATGATGAAGCCTAAAACTTTACAAGTGCAATTCAGAAACGTGACATTACACAATTCAGAAAGTGGAGAAGGTCAATGGCTAAACCACAAAACATGGTAGGGATTACACGGGGGGCAGAACTTATCCTTCATCAGACTGTCGGCCTACTGTAAACCAGAATATCAGAACTACTGCCACATAGGCAAATTAATTGCGACCCCCCGATGGGTAGGAAACAACCATTGGCCACATACCAGCATCTTCTTTTCCAAAGGAAACTTCTGTCCTTCAAAAATCACAATAGTCAGGTTCCACTATCATCAGCCTTTCAAGTGCCAACTGATCAGTTGAGGTTAAGGCCCCGGTGAATTGTATCCAGTTTCATTGTAAACATACCACAGAGCCAAACAAGAGCTTCGACAACTTAAAATGGCTGAGCTGAGAAGATATGGATGAAAAGTCAATGGAGGTGCAGCTTTTCTTGTTTGTGTGATCTGCTGAGGACGTGGTTGGGCGATGTTCTGGCCCCAGGCAGTGAAAGTGATAGCTTTACTCCTTCAGTAGACCTCAACTTCACAACGCAGTCAGGATATGTAGAGCACCAATGGCATAAATAATATAACATACACAGTGAAGCCATGCAACTCCTCAAAAAGGTAGGCCATTTCCACTATAATGTACCTACCATTATAGAATCTCCCTCAGATACTAACTTTTAGGCCTCTATAGAAATTAAAATAAGGGCCTTGTGAGACATGAGCCGTTCAGTGTGCCCATCGAGTCCTCCCTTTAGTTTAGTCTGAAGTGCACAAATATTGTGTACAAAGAAAGAAAAGTGTCACCAAATTTGTATTTAATTTAGTCCTTTTTTCGTTGGGTGGGGGGGTTACAGGTACAATATTTCAATTAATATCAATTCAAATATTTTCAATACATTATTTCACATATTGCACCTGTGGGCTGCCACTCCGAAGAAGAAAAAATAAGACCTTTTTTTTTTTAAACACAAAAAGGTACATACAGTGAGGGAAAAAAGTATTTGATCCCCTGCTGATTTTATACGTTAGCCCACTGACAAATAAATTATCAGTCTATAATTTTAATGGTAGGTTTATTTGAACAGTGAGAGATAGAATAACAACAACAAAATCCAGAAAAATACATGCCAAAAATGTTATAAATTGATTTGCATTTTAATGAGGGAAATAAGTATTTGACCCCCCCAGGTGTCTTTTATACAGGTAACGAGCTGAGATTAGGAGCACACTCTTAAAGGGAGTGCTCCTAATCTCAGCTTGTTACCTGTATAAAATACACCTGTCCACAGAAGCAATCAATCAATCAGATTCCAAACTCTCCACCATGGTCAAGACCAAAGACCTCTCCAAGGATGTCAGGGACAAGATTGTAGACCTACACAAGGCTGGAATGGGCTACAAGACCATCGCCAAGCAGCTTGGTGAGAAGGTGACAACAGTTGGTGCGATTATATGCAAATGGCAGAAACACAAAAGAACTGTCAATCTCCCTCGGCCTGGGGCACCATGCAAGATCTCATCTCGTGGAGTTGCAATGATCATGAGAATGGTGAGGAATCAGCCCAGAACTACATGGGAGGATCTTGTCAATGATCTCAAGGCAGCTGTGATCATAATCACCAAGAAAACAATTGGTAACACACTACGCCGTGAAGGACTGAAATCCTGCAGCGCCCGCAAGGTCCCCCTGCTCAAGAAAGCACATATACAGGCCTGTCTGAAGTTTGCCAATGAACATCTGAATGATTCAGAGGAGAACTGGGTGAAAGTGTTGTGGTCAGATGAGACCAAAATGGAGCTCTTTGGCATCAACTCAACTCGCCGTGTTTGGAGGAGGAGGAATGCTGCCTATGACCCCAAGAACAACATCCCCACCGTCAAACATGGAGGTGGAAACATTATGCTTTGGGGTGTTTTTCTGCTAAGGGGACAGGACAACTTCACCGCATCAAAGGGACGAGTACCGTCAAATCTTGGGTGAGAACCTCCTTCCCTCAGCCAGGCATTGAAAATGACCCAAAACAACAAAGGAGTGGCTCAAGAAGAGGCACATTAAGGTCCTGGAGTGGCCTAGCCAGTCTCCAGACCTTAATCCCATAGAAAATCTGTGGTGGGAGCTGAAGGTTCGAGTTGCCAAACGTCAGCCTCGAAACCTTAATGACTTGGAGAAGATCTGCAAAGAGGAGTGGGACAAAATCCTTCCTGAGAGGTGGCCAACTACAAGAAACGTCTGACCTCTGTGATTGCCAACAAGGGTTTTGCCACCAAGTACTAAGTCATGTTTTGCAGAGGGGTCAAATACTTATTTCCCTCATTAAAATGCAAATCAATTTATAACATTTTTGACATGCGTTTTTCTGGATTTTTTGTTTGTTATTCTGTCTCTCACTGTTCAAATAAACCTACCATTAAAATGATTGACTGATCATGTCTTTGTCGATGGGCAAACATACAAAATCAGCAGGGGATCAAATACTTTTTTCCCTCAATGTAACTACAAAGTATTGATAATATTTTATCAGATTTTAAAGTTTAAGTAATAATAAATTCAGTATACAGTCGTGGTCAAAAGTTTTGAGAATGACACAAGTATTGGCCTTCACAAAGTTTGCTGCTTCAGTGTTTTTAGATATTTTTGTCAGATGTTACTATGGTATACTGAAGTATAATTACAAGCATTCCATAAGTGTCAAAGGCTTTTATTACATTAAGTTTATGCAAAGAGTCAATATTAGCAGTGTTGACCCTTCTTTTTCAAGACCTCTGCAATCCGCCCTGGCATGCTGTCAATTAACTTCTGGGCCACATCCTGACTGATGGCAGCCCATTCTTGCATAATCAATGCTTGGAGTTCGTCCGAATTTGTTGGTTTTTGTTTGTCCACCCACCTCTTGAGGATCGACCACAAGTTCTCAATGGGATTAAGGTCTGGGGAGTTTCCTGGCCATGGACCCAAAATGTCGATGTTTTGTTCCCCGAGCCACTTAGTTATCACTTTTGCCTTATGGCAAGGTGCTCCATCATGCTGGAAAAGGCATTGTTCGTCACCAAACTGTTCTTGGATGGTTGGGAGAAGTTGCTCTCGGAGGATGTGTTGGTACCATTCTTTATTCATGGCTGTGTTCTTAGGCAAAATTGTGAGTGAGCCCACTCCCTTGGCTGAGAAGCAACCCCATACATGAATGGTCTCAGGATGCTTTACTGTTGGCATGACACAGGACTGATGGTAGCGCTCACCTTGTCTTCTCTGGACAAGCTTTTTTCCGGATGCCCCAAACAATCGGAAAGGGGATTCATCAGAGAAAATGACTTTACCCCAGTCCTCAGCAGTCCAATCCCTGTACCTTTTACAGAATATCAGTCTGTCCCTGATGTTTTTCCTGGAGAGAAGTGGCTTCCCCGCTGCCTTTCTTGACACCAGGCCATCCTCCAAAAATATTCGCCTCACTGTTCGTACAGATGCACTCACACCTGCCTGCTGCCATTCCTGAGCAAGCTCTGCACTGGTGGTGCCCCGATCCCGCAACAGTCAACTTTAGGAGATGGTCCTGGCGCTTGCTGGACTTTCTTGGGCGCCCTGAAACCTTCTTCACAACAATTGAACCTCTCTCCTTGAAGTTCTTGATGATCCGATAAATGGTTGATTTAGGTGCAATCTTACTAGCAACATTATCCTTGCCTGTGAAACCCTTTTTGTGCAAAGCAATGATGACGGCACGTGTTTCCTTGCATGTAACCATGGTTAACAGAGGAAGAACAATGATTTCAAGCACCACCCTCCTTTTAAAGCTTCCAGTCTGTTATTCTAACTCAATCAGCATGACAGAGTGATCTCTAGCCTTGTCCTCGTCAACACTCTCACCTGTGTTTACGAGAGAATCACTGACATGATGTCAGCTGGTTCTTTTGTGGCAGGGCTGAAATGCAATGGAAATGTTTTTGTTGGGATTAAGTTAATTTTCATGGCAAAGAGGGACTTTGCAATTAATTGCAATTCATCTGATCACTCTTCATAACATTCTGGAGTATATGCAAATTGACATCATAAAAACTGAGGCAGCAGACTGTGAAAATGTATATTTGTGTCATTCTCAAAACTTTTGACCACGACTGTATACAGGAAAATAAAACAAAAATGAAGTGGGCCTCCACCCCCAACCTCCCATCCCATCCCATTCCCCCAACCCCACCCAGCCAATAGGACTCACTGTGCAATAATAGTGTTTAAAAAAACAAAAATTATGACTATCTCATCTCTGTACCCCACACATAAAATTATCTGTAAGGTCCCTCAATTGATTAGTGAATTCTAAACACAGATTCAACCACAAAGACCAGGGAGGTTTTCCAATGCCTCACAAAGAAGGGCACCTATTCATAGATGGTAAAAATAATTAAAAAAGACTATGAATATCCATTTGAGCATGGTGTAGTTATTAAATACACTTTGGATGGTGTATCAATACACCCAGTCATTACAAATATACAGGCGTCCTTCCTAACGCAGTTGGCGGAGAGGAAGGAAACCGCTCAGGGATTTCACCATGAGGCCAATGGTGACTTTATTTAAAACAGTTACAGAGTTGAATGGCTGTGATGGGAGAACACTGAGAATGGATCAACAACATTGTAGTTACTTCACAATACTAACCTAAATGACAGAGTGAAAAGAAGGAAGCTTGTACAGAATAAAACTATTCCAAAACATGCATCCTGTTTGCAACAAGGCCCTAAAGTAAAACTGCAAAAAATGTGGCAAAGAAATTAACTTTATGTGCTGAATACAAAGCGTTTGGGGCAAATCGAACACAACATATCACTGAGTACCACTCTTCATATTTTCAAGCATGGTGGTGGCTGCATCATGTTATGGGTATGCTCGTCATCGACAAGGACTAGGGTGTTTTTTATGATTTAAAAAAATGTATTTTTTTATTTAACCTTTATTTAACCAGGTAAGCCAGTTGAGAACAAGTTCTCATTTACAACTGCGACCTGGCCAAGATAAAGCAAAGCAGTGCGATAAAAACAACAAACACAGAGATACATATGGAATAAACAAAACATACAGTCAATAACACAATAGAAAATCTATATACAGTTTGTGCAAATGTAGTAAGTTATGGAGGTAAGGCAATAAATAGGTCATAGTGCAAAATAATTACAATTTAGTATTAACACTGGAGTGATAGATGTGCAGAAGGTGATGTGCAAATAGAGATACTGGGGTGCAAATTAGCAAAATAAATAACAATGTAAATAACAATATGGGGATGAGGTAGTTGGGTGGGCTAATTACAGATGGGCTGTGTACAGGTGCAGTGATCGGTAAGCTGCTCTGACAACTGATGCTTAAAGATAGTGAGGGAGATAAGTGTCTCCAGCTTCAGAGATTTTTGCAGTTCGATCCAGTCATTTGCATCAGAGAACTGGAAGGAATGGCGGCCAAAGGAGGTGTTGGCTTTGGGGATGACCAGTGAGATATACCTGCTGGAACGCATACTACGGGTGGGTGTTGCTATGGTGACCAATGAGCTAAGATAAGGCGGGGATTTGCCTAGAAGAGATTTATAGATGACCTGGAGCCAGTGGGTTTGGTGACTAATATGTAGTGAGGGCCAGCCAACGAGAGCGTACAGGTCACAATGGTGGGTAGTATATGGGGCTTTGGTGACAAAACGGATGGCACTGTGATACACTACATCCAATTTGCTGAGTAGAGTGTTGGAAGCTATTTTGTAAATGACATCGCCGAAGTCAAGGATCGGTAGGATAGTCAGTTTTACGAGGGCATGTTTAGCAGCATGAGTGAAGGAGGCTTTGTTGCGAAATAGGAAGCCGATTCTAGATTTAACTTTGGATTGGAGATGCTTAATGTGAGTATGGAAGGAGAGTTTACAGTCTAACCAGACACCTAGGTATTTGTAGATGTCCACATATTCTAACTCAAACCCGCCGAGAGTAGTGATTCTAGTCGGGCGGGCGGGTGCAAGCAGCATTCGATTGAAGAGCATGCATTTAGTTTTACTAGCGTTTAAGAGCAGTTGGAGGCCACGGAAGGAGTGTTGTATGGCATTGAAGCTCGTTTGGAGGTTTGTTAACACAGTGTCCAATGAAGGGCCAGATGTATACAAAATTATGTAGTCTGCGTAGAGGTGGATCTGAGAGTCACCAGCAGCAAGAGCGACATCATTGATATACATAGAGAATAGAGTCGGCCCGAGATTTGAACCCTGTGGCACCCCCATAAAGACTGCCAAAGGTCCAGACAACAGGCCCTCCGATTTGACACATTGAACTCTGAGAAGTAGTTGGTGAACCAGGCGAGGCAGTCATTTGAGAAACCAAGGCTATTTAGTCTGCCAATAAGAATGTGGTGATTGACAGAGTCAAAAGCCTTGGCCAGGTCGATAAAGACAGCTGCACAGTACTGTCTTTTATTGATCACGGTTATAATATCGTTTAGGACCTTGAGCGTGGCTGAGGTGCACCAATGACCAGCTAGGAAACCAGATTGCATAGTGGAGAAGGTACAGTGGGATTCGAAATGGTTGGTGATCTGTTTGTTAACTTGGCTTTCAAATACTTTCGAAAGGCAGGGCAGGATGGATATAGGTCTGTAACAGTTTGTATCTAGAGTGTCACCCCATTTGAAGAGGGGGATGACCGCGGCAGCTTTCCAATCTCTGGAGATCTCAGACGATACGAAAGAGAGGTTGAACAGTCTAGTAATAGGGGTTGCGACAAATTCGGCGGCTCATTTTTTAAAGAAATGGGCCAGATTGTCTAGCCCAGCTGATTTGTAGGGGTCCAGATTTTGCAGCTCATTCAGGACATCAACTAACTGAATTTGGGTGAAGGAGAAGCGGGGGGGGAGCGGAGAGTGCAGAGCTGGTGGCCGGGGTAGGGGTAGCCAGGTGGAAAGCATGGCCAGCAATGGCAAAATGCTTATTGAAATTCTCGATTATCGTAGCTTTATCGGTGGTGACAGTGTTTCCTAGCCTCAGTGCAGTGGGTAGCTGGGAGAAGGTGCTCTTATTCTCCATGGACTTCAGTGTCCCAAAACTTTTTGGAGTTAGTGCTACAGGATGCAAATTTATGTTTGAAAAGCTAGCCTTTGCTTTCCTAACTGATTATCTATTTGGTTCCTGACTTCCCTGAAAAGTTGCATATCGCGGGGGCTGTTCGATGCTAATGCAGTACGCCAGAGGATGTTTTTGTGCTGGTCAAGGGCAGTCATATCCGGGGTGAACCAGGGGCTATATCTTTTCTTAGTTCTGAATTTTTTGAATGGGGCATGCTTATTTAAGATGGAGAGGAAAGCACTTTTGAAGAACATCCAGGCAACCTCTACTGACGGAATGAGGTCAATATCCATCCAGGATACCCAGGCCAGGTCAATTAGAAAGGCCTGCTCGCTGAAGTGTTTTAGGGAGCGTTTGACAGTGATGAGGGGTGGTCGTTTGACCGCGGACCCATTACGGATGCAGGCAATGAGGCAGTTATCGCTGAGATCCTGGTTGAAGACAGCGGAGGTGTATTTAGAGGGTAAATTAGTCAGGATGATATCTATGAGGGTGCCCATGTTTATGTATTTAGGGTTGTACCTGGTAGGTTACTTGATAATTTGTGTGAGATTGAGGGCATCTAGTTTAGATTGTAGGACGGCCGGGGTGTTAAGCATATCCCAGTTTAGGTCACCAAGCAGTACGAACTCTGAGGATAGATGGGGGGTAAGCAATTCACATATGGTGTCCAGGGCACAACTAGGGGCTGAGGGGGGTCTGTAGCAAGCGGCAGCAGTGAGAGACTTATTGCTGGAAAGGTGGGTTTTTAGAAGTAGAAGCTCAAACTGTTTGGGCACAGACCTGGATAGTATGATAGAGCACTGCAGGCTACCCCCTTTGGCAGTTCTATCTAGACGGTTGTTTTTCGGGATGGAAATGTCTGAATTTTTGGTGGCCTTCCTAAGCAGGATTCAGACACTGCTAGAACATCAGGGTTGGCAGGGTGTGCTAACGCAGTGAATAACTCAAACTTGGTGAGAAGGCTTCTGATGTTGACATGCAATAATCCAAGGCTTTTACTGTTACAGAAGTCAACAAATGATAGCGCCTGGGGAGTAGGAGTGATACTGGGGGCTACAGGGGCTAACCTCTACATCACCAGAGGAACAGAGGAGGAATAGAATAAGGATATGGCTAAAGGCTTTAAGAACTGGTCTTCTAGTGCGTTGGGTACAGAGAATAAAAGGGGCAGATTTCCGGGCGTTGTAGAATAGATTCAGGGCATTATGTACAGACAAGGATATGGAAGGATATGAGTACAGTGGAAGTACACCTAAGCATTGGGTAACGATGAAAGAGGTAGCATCACTGGAGGTACCGATTGAGCCGGTCTCCGCGTGTATGGGGGGTGGGACAAAGGAGCTCTCTGAGGCTGGTTGAGCGGGACTGGAGGTTCTACAGCGAAATAGTACAAAAAGAACTAGCCCAAACAGTAATAGGCTAGGCATATTGAAATGGGAGAGAGGCATAACGCAATCACAGGTGTTATTCGAGAGTGCTAAGACAACAACTGGTAATGGCGACGAAAGTTTGGGTTGAGGCTAAACAGATAAACAGGATAGGGTACCGTGTAAAGGAACAGTCCAGCAGGCATCAGCTGTGTAGCTGAGTGAACATAAGGTCCAGTGAACAGCAATAGATACGTTCGGGAGCAGTTTGTAGGCTGCTACAGCACAGGCGAGCAGGAGGCACGGCTGTTGATTGCGCATGCTAGCGGGCCGGGGCTAGCAGATGGATCTTCGTGGTCGTCGCAACAGGAAACCTGTTGAAACCACATCAGACGATTACGTCGGCAGACCAGTCATGATGGATCGGCGGGGCTCCGTGTCGACACTAGGAGGTCCCGTCCGGTTGACAGAGAGGTAGATAGCCGGGAGATGGGCCTGGCTCGAGGCTAGCTCAAGGCTAACTGGTGCATCGGGACAGTGGTGAATTAGCCAACAACAGCCATTCGGTTGCAGCTAGCTAGTTGCGATGATCCGGTGTTAAGGTCCAGTGATTCAGTGATTCCGGCAGAAAATCCGATATGCTCTGGGTCGATAGCACGCTGTGCAGACCGATAATTGTCCAGAGCTGGCTGGTAGGTAGGTAGTGCAGGCCACGGACAGTGGTGAAGACCGCTAACGGAGGCTAATAGCAAGTAGCTAGTAGTCAGCCGTAGGTTCTTGATAAAAATAAATAAATAATAGAATCCGTTCCACATTGGGTGAGGCGGGTTGCAGGAAAGTATATTTGGTTAAAGGATGGGAAGTGAGATAGAGAAATATATACAAAAAAAATACAAAAAACTAAAAATCAGGCTATTTACACAAGGACACAACACAATACATGACCACACTGCTACGCCATCTTGGAAGGATAAAAAGAAACGTAATAGAGCTAAGCACACGCAAAAACCTAAAGGAAAACCTGGTTCAGTCTGCTTTCCAACAGACACTGGGAGACAAATTCACCTTACAGCAAGACAATAACCTAAAACACAAGGTCAAATATACACTGGAGTTGCTTACCAAGACGACATTGAATGTTCTTGAGTGGCCTAGTTACATTTGTTACTTAAATTGGCTTGAAAATCTATGGCAAAACTTGAAAATGGCTGTCTAGCAATGATCAACAACCAACTTGACAGAGCTTGAAGAATTTTTTTAAGAATAATGTGCAAATATTGTACAGTCCAGGTTTGCAAGGCTCTTAAGAGACTTACCCAGAAAGACTCACAGCTATAATCACTGCCAAAGGTGATTCTAACATGTTTTGACTCAGGGGTGTGAATACTTATGTAAATGAGACATTTCTGTATTTCATTTTCAATAAATTTGCTAAAACCTCTAAAAAATATGTTTTCACTTTGTCATTATTGGGTATTATTGTGTGTAGTAATGGGAGATAAAAAATATATATTTCATCCATTTTGAAATTAGGCTGTAACACAACGAAATGTGGAATAAGTCAAGGGGTATGAATACTTTTTGAAGGCACTGTATTTGTCAAATGGCAGTCGAGCATCAATCATCATGTCACCAGAATAAGATCCTCGATATCTATTTGAAAGGAGCATCAAGCTCATCCCCGTGCACTTTCACCACCCTGTGAAGTTCATCATAACTTATTTCATCTGTAGTCTAATAAACTGCATGGTTTCCCGAGTTGTAGTGGGAGGACCACACACCATATCATCGAGTGACTCCAAGTTTACTTCGATATTATGGTTATTATGTCAATATTTGTGCATAAAGGCGTTTCCACAACCATTTCTCACGTAAATCATTTTACAGACACAAAAAGATCCCATCTTCTCGAACGAACAAATGATCTGTCAGCATTTATAAAATTGTACCGAAACTTCCTGTTTCCATCACAGCTGTCGTGTTTTTAAAAAATGTTTATACAGTATGACTTTACTCGCATAAAAACTGCGGAAGGAAACGTGGTTAGTGAAATGACCAACATTTCTGTATGCTGCTTACAATTATTAATGCTGTTCTGTTAACTTGTATTAATACAGAAAGGTCTAAATGTTCTGTATATTTCATCGTGTTGTTTCTAAAGGATAGGCGGAGAGAGGACTGAAGTTCAACCTTGAAAACGATTGTGTCAGAAAAGGGTTTGGGCCTCTGAGGTCCAATAGTGGGTCTTCGGTGAATGGGGTTCAGTTGTTTGTTGGAATTCTACGTTTGTGCGGTGAGCGAATTCTGATGGTTTGCCCTTGCCCATTATCCTGGACAAGAAACGCCACAATGGAATCCAGCTCTCTTTCCATTAATTTCTTTAGCTTTCAACATCCTATTCATCTTTCATTATCTGTACAGTTCCAAAAGCCAACGTCTCATGTTGCAACAAATTGTCGTCTCACAATCTTTATTTTCCAAAAAGCTGTCATTCATCCTGGGCGACTCTCAACTTTCTCACGTGATTATGTTCACTGATCTTTGCACTATATAATCACTCATTAACCGAGGCTCTTCGTTCTGTAAAGGTACACAGAATCTACGTTTTCAGTGAGCCTAAGCACCTGCGTGCCCTGTAAAATAACCTGGAACCATAACTGACACTAAGATGTTGATTGTTAAACACTACTCACAAAAATAAATATCTAGAAGTTGACTAATTTTTTATGGCAACCATTACAAAACAAGGAGTAAATTAGTAACATTATTATGACAGGTCACATTGTTTTTGAGAGAGATATTGTAGTGTGTGTGTGTGTGTGTGTACATTTATTTGAATGGTAGAACATTGCATAGCAAAGGATCAACAGCAGAATTGGAATAACATCTTGAAGCAAGTGACATACTATAAATCTGAGTTTGTCATACATCAATTATTTCACCCCAACAATTTTATAAATAAAACAATTATATTTAAATATTGTTGCTTTTCACATACGTTTTTTCTCAGTGGAATGTGAGGATATTTAAATATCTTACTCTCAGACAACCAATTGCTAGTGCAATCTAGTGCTGCTATGGCACATCTGTAAATAGGCAGTGAAAAGTATCACTTTTGCCTCTATAGTTTACACAAAAAGTCATTCTACTGGATTAGAGTTGGAGCATTTCAGACCTTGAATTCTCTGGTCTTGGAATTGGGATATTCGTTTGAATAATGATAAAATATAAATAGCCTACATAAGAAGCATAATCATTATTAATTAATCATTTATAAACCAATAAAACGTTTTACTGTCATAAAGAAATCATGCTTTACAGTAAACACGCACTTGAATTTAATAAATCTAGATATTGCAAGTTTTAAGATGAGGAAATCTCACAAATCAATATAACACCTTGCTACAAATTACAAACTGTTATGTCTGCAACTGACAGAATGCAACCAACAAGATAAAAAGTATTAATGATAATCAAACATCCATGCACTGAGAGCCAATCTTATAAACCTTACCTATTTTGTGTATCGCTCACTTCTATTGAAGTTCGGGTAGCACCATTATCGGGACTGAGATGGTCGTTGCTGTTTTTTAAATAAGTTTTCAACAATTCCTGAGCGGCTGTAGACAAACTATTACTTGTTTTATCTGAGAGAGGGTGATCAGTTAGTGAGTTGCTCTGCTGAATGTGGTGAGTTTGCTGTAATAAAGTAGCCTGGACAGCACCAGGCGAGGAAATAGACAAGAAGTGCAGCTGCGCTGATATCGGAGCCGTCCCAGTCTCGGGAGAAAGGAGCTGCGACTCAGGTTTATCCAGATCCACACTTCGGACTTTCCGTAGCTTTTTACGTCTCCATTGCGAGTTTTCCCCGGTACTACTCTTCGCCTTTCCGGGACAGCTTGGAAGACCAGGAGTGCTTGAGTTTCCCTGAGGACCACTTCCAACGTTTGTGCCGTTATTCGATTCATATATTCCTGACGACGAGGTCCGGCTCCCCGCCGTCGCCATTTTCTGTCCCAGAGTTTATCACTTATTAGGGTCTATGGAAGAGGGGAAGGAGGGAATTGGGGGAGGTTCGGGAGGGAGGAGCGAGAGAACAGTGACGTTTAGTAAAAGGCGCATAAATTGGCGTATTTTGCGTAACTTTACGCAATGTCCGAATCTCATCTAAAATGTTACATCAACGTTCAAAGAAGGTTGACAATTAATGATAAGTGACTCCTGTTTAAGGCTGTCAGCATGTGATACCACTTCAAAAGGCTTAAAACAATGACTGAGAATAATGTTGTAGATTTATTTTAAAA
This sequence comes from Coregonus clupeaformis, assembly GCF_020615455.1. Taxonomy (NCBI): domain Eukaryota; kingdom Metazoa; phylum Chordata; class Actinopteri; order Salmoniformes; family Salmonidae; genus Coregonus; species Coregonus clupeaformis. The sequence goes on along the minus strand of NC_059218.1, from coordinate 13,850,220 downwards.
CTGCAAAGAAAGTTAAACAATAAATAAGCATAAACCATTGGCAGCTGAAAACACACCCAGGGCACCCTCAGGTTTAAAGACATTGGGGCATTCGAGCCACTGAGGTATAATAACAACTGGAGACTGCATCCAAGATGTCCCACCATTGTTTTCAAGGTAATCTACTCACGCTTGCATACCCTGATTCATGGTCAATCTATATCCAAGTTGCATCAGGTTTATACCGGCTAACATCACATGCACACTCAGTGTGCACAGGGAGCAGCGATGATGTCATCCAAAAACATGGCAGACATTGGATGAATATAACATGTTAATATATTTGGCTGTGAGTGATGGAAAAAAATCGGACTCAGCAACAAGTATTTGAATAATTCAATGGATAATTCAGGGTTTTGTGCACAATGGTGATGACTAAAGTGTCTTATTAGGAATTTTCAAATCTGACATCTCTATGTGGCCATCTATGGAAATGGTCTTTCTGGGCCGGGTGTCAGTTAAACTGCAGTACCGAAGCAAAGCTATAGGAGCAGTTGAAACCGTGCTTCTACACCAGAACCCTGACCACTTGGTTCAAGCGGATCACTTTTGTCAAGACCTTGACCAACGTTGGTCACCGCCTTTCAAAGTGTGTTGCATTATGTGCATAAACATTGTCTAACTTTCGACTACATGCAGAGAGGAAGAGGAAGAGAGAGGCCCAACTAGGTGGAAAATCTGTCTCCCTCCAGCAGGTGGTGTTTTTTCATTGTTCCACCCACCAAGCAAGGAGTTTTTGTATGGAGGTCAATGAGAGAGTTTATTTGCTACATGAGGTTTATTTGATCGAATAGAAGTTTCGTACTGCTTACGTTGTTACGAGTGTACTGATATAAGTAGGACCTGTGACATTCCGGCAACTTTGAGAAAGAACACTTTATATTGGAGTTGCCTCGAGATGGCTATGCATATTCATGGCATGAGGCTAGTAGCATAGCATCTCTCTCCATTGAATACAGGCGGTTGACGTCAACAACCCTCATCGAATATTCAAAAAAGGATTACAATAAAGAGATGTATCCACCAATCCAAAGAAAGGATAGGCGGGAGCTAGACAGCCGTGCCGCTTTGTGGACAACGATTCCCATTGTTAGGACGGAGAGACGTATCTTGTCAGTATATCCATAATCTTTGCTACAAGTCAACTGCATGACCTTTACAACAACCGTGTGATCTAAAGTTATTAACTGGAAATGTCTGCAGTTGTTCCTCACCAACTGCAACTTGAAGTCGGAACCAAAGCATTGTGGGAGACAACCTTCTGTTTTTTGGAAGCAAAAGGCACTACATGCTCATAAATGGTTGATGTTGCCGCCTATCATTGGTTATTATTGATGCATGTTTACTGTTTTAGAGCTTAAATACATATTTATCCTCACATCCTTACAATCTAAATTACATAGGCCTACATGTGATCCAAATTTCTAACACAAATAAATGAAATATCCTACTTGCGACAATATAGCTAATATATTTATCTAGATGTTACTGTAATGTTGAGTCCCATGTTATAGCCAACAATTGGTCTTGTCTATAATATTGTTGTCACCAAACAAATTCAAATGTGTTAATTGTCTATTAAGTGTGAATAAAATGTAATACATATTGTAGGCTACACATCGGGTTATTGTAGGGGATTTCTACTCTGGCAATTTTAGAAGCTTAATCTGTGTGTGGGAAACCGGCCCCTGAATGAGCAAGTACCCCAGACACCAGTCGTGGGGTCAATACCAAGTGCATTTGTGCATTTGATTGCTTGGTATAATCCTTTTCATATTGTTTACCCAGTAACTTATGTGAACTGTACATACAGTGCATTCGGAAAGTATTCAAACCCCTTGACTTTTTTTTGTTGTTGTTGTAAATATGTTATTTCAGGGTGGTTGTTTTTTATAAATGTGCAAAAATGTCTAAAAACCAGTTTTTGCTTTGTCATTGTGCAGTATTGTGTGTAGATTGATGAGGGAAAAAAACAAGTTAATCCATTTTAGAATAAGGCTGTAACGTAACAAAATGTGGAAAAAGTCAAGGGGTCTGAATACTTTCCGAATGCACTCTATATAGTCTAATCCTTTTCTGTACAGTGAGTGTTTTGTCCTTCATGTGATTAAATGTACATGCTTTACATGCTTACTGACAAAAGCAACATAAAGGTTGAGAATTAAAGAAATACACTGCAGGCTGTAGTGATGCTGACATGCAATCAATTACCATACAGTAGGAATCTTTGTGGACTCCATTTAATCACATCTGTTACATTCCATGTTGCACAATCACAAAAAATAATGAGGAAGTGCATATCCCATATGCTGCAAAAACTCCTATATGTTCTCATTCTAGTAGCCTATGCACTCACTACCTGGTTTTGTTTTGTATTTTTGTGATGGTTTCCTCGAAATATGACTTGTGAATGTTAGATAGAGCTTGGGCTGGTATCTAATTTCCTTATCAGGATATTAATTCCTTGGGCCATGTTGATCATGTTCAGCTTCGTGTAGGAGAAGTGGAATTTCGATAGCATCCACTTCATCGGCAATAACAAAGGCGAATGCCATGTCTGCCATTGTCAGGTTTCCTAGAATCAGCAGAAGTTATCCGAATTGCTGTCGGTGCATACAGTATGTCCCTCCCCCGACTTTACTTGTCGACTTCCGTCTACAGTCGGTTACTATCGGCTTACCACTCAAACATGCCCTATCAACCTACACACTTATTCTTCTTCTAGACGCGTTGTTGTGTATTTTGGCCTTTTCACAGGTCGGAAAGTGAATTGCACATTTTGTCCACAAAAAAGGGAAAAGGGGGAAAAAAAGAAATTGCACAACCATCTAACCCTAGATACTGTATATACCACTATCCCCAACAAATCCACCACCCCTTCCCACTACTTTGGCCCTAACAGTTCGTACACCAGGCAACATGGCCACCCCCAGTTCCTGAGGTTCAAGGACAAGGTAGCTGTTCTGGAAAGAGCCAAGAACTTGAGTGGAACATTTTTCTTCCTCAACGAGGACTATCCTGAAGCTGTGCGCCAGAAGAGGAAAGAACTTATCCCAGCCATGAAAGCTGCCAGAGCGCATGGGTACATTGCTTACATTTACATTTTTACATTTTAGTCATTTAGCAGACGCTCTTATCCAGAGCGACTTACAGTTAGTGAATACATATATATTTTTTTTATACTGGCCCCCCGTGGGAATCGAACCCACAACCCTGGCGTTGCAAACGCCATGCTCTATCAACTGAGCTACATCCCTGCCGGCCATTCCCTCCCCTACCCTGGACGACGCTGGGCCAATTGTGCGCCGCCCATGAGTCTCCCGGTCGCGGCCGGCTGCGACAGAGCCTGGATTCGAACCAGGATCTCTAGTGGCACAGTTAGCACTGCGATGCAGTGCCTTAGACCACTGCGCCACTCAGGAGCCCCCGCTTACATCCGCTATGACAGGCTCATTGTCCACCCTCCCTCCCAGAAGCCTGGAAGGGATGAGAGAGCCAAGCCTATGGGTTTGTAGCTTCAACCCCGCAGCACACACACACACACACACACACACACACACACACACACACACACACACACCAATGGATTAATGGACTGCTGAATGTATATATTTTTCTCTTGCTTTGTTTGTGCTTTTCTGTATTATGTCTAGCTCTAATAAGCTACCCAGGAAAGGGCTGAAAATAGCCCATATTAATATATGAAGGCTTAGAAATAAGGTGCATGAAATCAATAACTTGCTAACATCAGATAACATTCATGTATTAGCCATTTCTGAGACTCACTTTGATAATTCATTTGATGATACAGCAGTAGCAATACAAGGATATAACATCTATAGAAGAGACAGAAAAGTTTATGGGGGAGGTGTTGCTGTATATGTTCAGAGCCATATCCCTGTAATGCTTAGAGAATATCTTATGTCAGGTGTTATTGAAATGTTGTGGTTGCAGGTTCACTTGGCACATCTAAAGCCTTTTCTTTTGGGGTGTTGCTATAAGCCACCAAGTGCTAACAGTCAGTATCTAAATAATATGTGTGAAATGCTTGATAGGTAGTGTATGTGATGTAAACAGAGAGGTCTACTTTCTTAGGAATTTGAATATTGACTGGTTTTCATCAAGCTGTCCACTCAAAAGGAAGCTTCTCACTGTAACCAGTGCCTGTAATCTGGTTCAGGTTATTAATCAACCTACCAGGGTGTTTACAAACACTACAGGAACAAGATCATCCACATGTATCGATCACATTTTTACTAATACTGTAAAATTTTGTTCTAAAGCTGTGTCCGTACACATTGGATGCAGTGATCACAATATGGTTGCTATATCTAAAATAGTGTATAAGAAATCATACAAAAGATTTTGCTGTGACTCTTATGTGGATGATGTTAAAAATATTTATTGGTCTGATGTGATTAATAAGGAGCATCCAGACGCTGCACTTGATGAATGAATGAAGTTGCTACTTCCAATGATTGATAAACATGCACCTGTTAAGAAACTGACTGTTAGAACTGTTAAGGCTCCATGTATTGATGAGGAATTGAAAAACCGTATGGTTGAAAGAGATGGGGAAAAAGGAGTGGCTAATAAGTCTGGCTGCACATCTGACTGGTTGACTTACTGCAAACTGAGAAATTGTATGACTAAACTCAACAAAAATAAGAAGAATGTATTATGAAGCCAAGATCAATGATATAAAGAATGATGGAAAAAAAACTTTGGAGTACTTTAAATGAAATTATGGGCAGAAACACAAAATCAACTCCATCTTTCATCGAATCAGATGGCTTATTCATCACAAAACCATTTGATGTTGCCAATTATTTTAATGATTACTTAATTGGCAAAGTGGGCAAACTTAGGCAGGAAATGCCAACAACAAACAGTGAGCCATCGTATTCATGCATAAAAAAACAAATAATGAAAGAAAAGCATTGCAAGTTAGAATTTTATAAAGTTAGTGTGGGAGAGGTGGAAAAATTATTGTTATCGATGAATAATGACAAACCTCCTGGCATTGACAACTTAGACGGAAAGCTACTGAGGATGGTAGCTGACTCTATAGCCACTCCTATCTGTCATATCTTTAATCTGAGCCTAGAGGAAAGTATTTTTTCTCAGACCTGGAGGGAAGCCAAAGTCATTCCGCTACCCAAGAGTGGTAAAGTGGCCTTTACTGGTTCTAACAGCAGACCTATCAGCTTGCTGCCAGCTCTTAGCAAACTGTTGGAAAATATTGTGTTTGACCAAATACAATGCTATTTCTCTGTAAACAAAGAAGGGCACTCAACATGTACTGCACTGAAACAAATGACTGATGATTGGTTGAAATAAATTGATAATAAGAAGATTGTGGAACTCAAAGGGTGTTCTTTAATGGAAGCTTCTCTAATGTCAAACATGTAAAGTGTGGTGTACCGCAGGGCAGCTCTCTAGGCCCTCTACTCTTTTCTATTTTTACTAATGACCTGCCACTGGCATTAAACAAAGCATGTGTGTCCATGTATGCTGATGATTCAACCATATACGCATCAGCAACCACAGCTAATGAAGTCACTGAAACCCTTAACAAATAATTGCAGTCTGTTTTGGAATGGGTGGCCAGTAATAAACTGGTCCTGAACATCTCTAAAACTAAGAGCATTGTATTTGGTACAAACCATTCCCTAAATTCTAGACCTCAGCTGAATCTGGTAATGAATGGTGTAGCTGTTGAACAAGTTGAGGAGACTAAATTACTTGGCGTTACCTTAGATTGTAAACTGTCATGGTCAAATCATATAGATTTAATGGTTGTAAAGATGTGGAGAGGTCTGTCTGTAATAAAGAGATGCTCTGCTTTTTTGACACCACACTCCAAAAAGCAAGTTCTGCAGGCTCTAGTTTTGTCTTATCTTGATTATTGTCCAGTCGTGTGGTCAAGTGCTGCAAGGAAAGACCTAGTTAAGTTGCAGCTGGCCCAGAACAGAGCGGCACGTCTTGCTCTTCATTGTAATCAGAGGGCTGATATAAATACTATGGCTAAGAGTTGAGGAGAGACTGACTGCATCAGTTCTTCTTTTTATAAGAAACATTAATGTGTTGAAAATCCCAAATTGTTTGCATAGTCAACTTACACACAGCTCTGACACACACACACTTACCCCACCAGACATGCCACCAGTGGTCTTTTCACAGTCCCCAAATCCAGAACAAATTCAAGAAAGTGTACAGTATTTTATAGAGCCATTATTGCATGGAACTCTGCTCCATCTCATATTGCTAAATTTTTTTGACCTTGATAGTTTGTGTGTATGTATTGATATGTAGCCTACGTGTGCCTTTTTAGAAAAAAAAAAAATGTAGTTCTGTCCTTGAGCTGTTCTTGTCTATTAATATTCTGTATTATGTCATGTTTCATGTTTTTTGTGGACCCTAGGAAGAGTAGCTTCTGCTTTTGCAACAGCTAATGAGGATCCTAATTAAATACCAAATACCAAATACACCACAATTGAAACACACCACTTTTTCCACCGAAACTACCCACTCCTTTGTCCCATGCCCTCCTGCACACTTCTCACACCTCGAAATCTTCCTCCTACATACTGCTGCAACATGACCATAAACTTGGCAACTGAAACACCGTCCTAGATTCCGAACAAAAGCTCTCACAGAATAATTTATATGCCCGAGCATGACTTTATCCGCTGAACACTGCATCAAAACTCAGAAGGACAGACAGGGTCAGTCTCACGCTCGCCACTTGGTCTGCGCACCGAATGGTGTTCATCACAGACACCGGGGATCCTCAACTTCAGTTGATCCACCTCTACACTCGCCAGTTATCACTCCTTTCAGTGGCTCTCTGCTCTGGATAGCAGGACACAGCTCTTGTCCGGAGGCTTGTAACACGTAGTGCCCTCTCCCTCTGGTCAGAAGACAGACAAAAAATCACCACAAGTCCACTTCTGGATACTTTGACCGAATTGACAGAACCCAGCTCTTTCTTCACCCAGCCTGATACCACGGACAGATCGGCCAAAAGGCATGGATCCACTTTCTCCATGAATCATACTCCCAATGGGTCAGTCATCTCAGGCATTTTCCTGATCATTGGGGTGAGGCTCAGAAGCCTTCAACTGTCCTGTCGGCGCAGATTCTTTCTCTTCACTTTTGTCAGGTTCAATTTCTGAGCTTTCGTGTTTCCATTGCCTTTCTTAAATATATTTTTTTAAGATCACTTTATTGTTCAATTGCACGCAAGGTCCAACTGAAATGTGACCTACGCTTTTTTAACCCAACCCCTCCGTAAGACACACATACACTCACCAGCCAGTTTATTAGCTACACCCCCCCGTTCCCGAAAATGTATCGCTCCTACAGACAGTGAGTCACGTGGCTGTGGCTTGATATATAAAGCAGGCAGAGAGGCATTGAAGCGTTCAGTTACGGTTCGATTGAACATTAGTGTAACGATCCCGGCAGTCTGAGTCGGGTCCGGTCTGTGTACTAGTTTTTCTGCTCGTGATCTCCAGTTTCCCGAGGGTTCTGGAACGCTCCCTGCCTGGTTGCCGGGCAACGTTGCTAGGCGGGAGCTCTCGTGATTTCCGCACCTGCATCCCATCAGCAATCTGCACACCTGGTCCTGATCATCACCCTTCTTAGGCTCTGGCCTAACATCCATTCCCTGCCGGATCGTTAGCCATGAACAGTAGGTTTACCAGAGTATCAGTCTTAGAGCTTCTAGCGTTAGTTTTGTTGTTTTGCACCTTGTTGGTTTGTTGTTTACTTACCTCCGTTTTGTTCCATCCGCAGTCACTCGTCCGGAACCTTCATCCAACCTCTGCCTGGTGGTCGGCGGCTGCCGAGCCATGATTGGATCAACCACTGCACCCCCAACAACTAATCAACGCCGCCCGCTCTGTTCCCTGGATTATTCAGCATCACTCTTGAATTTGTAAATAAACACTCACCTTCGTTTCAACTTACCTTGTCCTGGTCTGCTTCTGGGTTCTGGCTTTGTAACTCGTGACAGAACGATCCGGCCAGTAATGAACCCAGCGGACCTGGACTCTGTTCGCCATGCCATTACCCATCAGGAGAAGATGTTGGGCCATCATAGCACGGAGCTACAGGAGATCGCGTTGGCAGTTCGGAACCTTTCTACCGGTCTGACGGAGGTCCAGAACCAGCGCAAGTTTCCGGTGGAGGATCCACTACCGGTTTCACCCATCTCGCCTGCCGCGTCTGGAGCTGTGTCCTTCCGTGAGCCCAAGGTTCCGACGCCGGATAAATATGAGGGGGAGCTGGGAAGATGCCGTTCTTTCCTTATGCAGTGTGGGTTAGTGTTCGATCTACAGCCCTACTCTTATGCCACAGACAAGGCTAGGATAGCCTTTGTGATTGAGTTGCTGCGTGGTCGAGCGCTGGAGTGGGCTTCAGCCGTTTGGGAACGACAAGACCCCTGCATGGCTTCATACCAGGGGTTCACGGCCGAGATGAGGAAGCTCTTCGACCATTCCGTCCGAGGGAGGGACGCAGCTAGGCGCCTGTTTTCGCTTCACCAAGGAACTCGCAGCGTGGCCGACTTCGTGATCGAGTTCAAGACGTTGGCTGTGGAGAGTGGGTGGAATGAGGAGTCTCTGCAAGCGGCCTTTTACCAGGGTCTGTCGGAGCAGCTCAAGGATGAGTTGATCTCCTATCCGGAGCCTAGTGACCTGGACAGCTTGGTAGCCTTGTCTATTCGGGTGGATAATCGAGTCCGAGAGCGAAGGAGGGAGAAGCAATGGGGTCCGTCCAATCGATCAGCTTCTCAGGTTCCAGTCGGGTCGGGGATTGGACCAGAATACGTCGATCATCGTCCACCACACAGGATTAGTGGAGAGGTCCTGTCTCCCGATTCTGAACCAATGCAAGTAGGGCGGCACGGGTTAACCAAGGAGGAACGCCAACTCAGACGTAGGACTAACTGTTGCCTCTACTGTGGTGGTTCGGGACATTACCTCGCCACCTGTTCCCGGCGGTCGTCAAACTGCGCGGCTCGCTAAAGTTGGGAGGACTTTTAGCGAGCCAGTTTCGACCTCTCAATACCTCTGTCAGACCCCGTTTCCCGGCTACCCTTGTGAACAGGAATCAGAGCTTAGCGATTAACGCTTTTATCGATTCAGGTGCCGATGGAAGCTTTCTTGATGCCGAGTTGGTGGAACAGCTGGGGCTTTCCAAGGAGCAATTGCCGGAAGCCATTGAAGCGACCACTCTGAACGGCAGTAGTCTGGCACGTATCACGATGAGGACTGAACCGGTTAAGATGCTGTTGTCGGGGAATCATTCGGAGATGATTTCATTCTTCATTCTGCCGTCTTCCCATGTTCCTCTGGTCCTTGGATACCCCTGGCTGAAGGAACACAATCCCACGTTCGATTGGGTGACGGGCAAGGTAACGAGTTGGAGCCTTGATTGTCATGCTAACTGTCTCAAGACTGCCTGTCCCCATTCGGTTCCCAGTCAGGTGATTGAGGCTAAACCCCCAGATTTGTCCCTGGTTCCCGAGACATATCACGATTTGGGGGAAGTGTTCAGTAAGCAGAAGGCTCTGTCACTCCCTCCCCCACCGACCATATGATTGTGCCATCAACCTGTTCCCTGGAGCTGTCTACCCCAAGGGAAGGTTATACAGTATCTCCCGCCCTGAACGTGAGGCTTTGGAGACCTACATCAAGGAGTCCCTAGCTGCTGGTCTCGTTCGTCCTCGTCATCACCCCCTGGGGGCAGGATTCTTCTTTGTGGGTAAGAAGGATGGCTCTCTTCGACCGTGTATTGATTATCGGGGGTTGAATGACATCACGGTCAAGAACAAGTATCCCCTGCCCTTGATGAGTTCTGCCTTCGACTCCTTACAGGGTGCTACGGTGTTCACCAAGCTAGACCTACGCAATGCGTATCACATGGTCCGGATCAGAGAGGGAGACGAGTGGTTGACGGGTTTCAATACACCGATGGGTCACTTCGAGTATCAGGTGATGCCGTTTGGACTGACCAATGCTCCAGCGGTATTCCAGAGTATGGTGAACGACGTCCTGAGAGATATGATCGGTCTCTTTGTGTTTGTTTACCTGGATGACATTCTGATCTTCTCGAAGGAACCTTCCCGACCACGTCCAGCATGTCCGGCAGGTTCTGCAGCGATTGTTGGAGAATCGCCTGTTCGTGAAGGCCGAGAAGTGCGAGTTTCACGCCCACACGACATCCTTTCTCGGGTACATCATCTCCAGGGGAGAGATTAGGATGGACCAGGAGAAGGTTAGAGCGGTTCTGGAATGGGCCCAGCCCGGTACGAGATTGCAGCTCCAGAGATTTTTGGGGTTTGCGAATTTCTACCGCAGATTCATCCGGGATTACAGCCGTGTGGCCGCTCCGTTAACTGCCTTGACTTCCAGTATCAGGAGCTTCAAGTGGAATCCGGAGGCGGATCGAGCGTTTCTGGATTTGAAGAGGCGATTCACCAACGCACCGATTCTCTCTCAACCGGACACGGCCCGTCAGTTCGTCGTTGAAGTGGACGCGTCTGATGTGGGAGTTGGCGCCATCCTGTCGCAGCGATGCTCCACGGACAGTAAACTCCATCCCTGCGCCTACTACTCTCGTCGCCTTTCGCCTGCGGAGAGGAATTACGATGTGGGTAACCGGGAGCTTCTCGCGGTGAAACTTGCCTTGGAGGAGTGGCGCCACTGGTTGGAGGGGCGGAGCAACCGTTTATTGTCTGGACTGACCACAAGAATCTTGCTTACGTGCAATCGGCTAGACGTCTCAACTCCCGTCAGGCCAGGTGGTCGTTGTTTTTCGGACGATTCAATTTTTCCCTGACGTTCCGACCTGGATCTAAGAACGGCAAGGCGGACGCCTTGTCTCGGATGTTCTCCAAGACGGAGGAGAGTGGGTCCAAGACCGAGACAATTCTCCCCCGGAACTGCGTCGTGGGAGCTGTTAGGTGGAAGATTGAGGAGGAGGTGATGGCGGCCCTTCGGACGCAGCCCGGTCCCGGTAACGGTCCACCCGGTCGGTTGTTTGTGCCTGAGTCGGTTCGTCCTGCGGTCCTCAAATGGTCCCACGCCAGCAAGATGGCTTGTCACCCTGGCGTGGCTCGGACGATGGCGTTTCTTCGCAGACGTTTTTGGTGGCCTGCCATGGCCGAGGATACTCGGGGTTATGTTGCTGCCTGTCCAGTGTGTGCGCAGAATAAGAGTACCAATCGGCCCAGCTCTGGACTACTTCACCCCCTTCCTATTCCCCGGCGACCATGGTCGCATCTGGCCCTGGACTTTGTCACTGGGTTGCCCGCTTCTGAGGGGAACACGGTCGTTCTGACTATCGTGGACAGATTCAGCAAGTTCGCCCACTTTGTGCCAATTGCCAAGCTTCCCTCTGCCTCGGAGACGTCCGAGATCCTGGTTAGGGAGGTTTTCAGGGTCCAGTGATATCGTTTCCGACCGTGGCCCTCAGTTTACCTCTGCTGTCTGGAAGTCCTTCTGTTTGGCCATTGGAGCTACAGTCAGTCTCACATCTGGTTTTCACCCCCAATCTAATGGTCAGGCGGAGAGAGCCAACCAGAAGATGGAATCCACGCTACGCTGCCTGGCCTCTTCCAACCCCACCTCCTGGGTCTCTCAGTTGCCTTGGGTTGAGTATGCCCACAATACTCTCCCCTACATCTGCCACTGGGATGTCTCCCTTCCAGTGCCTGTATGGCTACCAACCTCCCTTGTTCCCTTCTCAGGAGAAGGAGCTCTCAGTGCCTTCTGTTCAGGCCCATATTCGTCGTTGCCACCGGACCTGGCATCGGGCCAGAAAGGCACTCCTTAGAGTTTCGGACCGGTATCAGCTCCAGGCGAATCGTCGCCGGATCCCCGCTCCCACCTATACCATCGGAGATAGGGTCTGGTTGGCCACACGGGATCTTCCTTTACGGACTGAGTCTAGGAAGTTGTTACCGAAGTTCATTGGTCCGTTTGTGGTGGAGAAGGTGATCAATCCGGTGGCAGTTCGACTCAAACTCCCGAGGACGCTCAGAGTCCATCCCACCTTTCATGTCTCCTGCCTCAAGCCTGTTTTCCTCAGCCCTCTGTTGCCTCCTCCGCCTCCTCCTCCTCCTCCTCGGATGATCGGAGGTGGTCCTGCCTACACGGTGCGACGCATCATGGATTCCAGACGGCGGGGCCGGGGTTTCCAGTATCTCGTGGACTGGGAGGGGTATGGTCCTGAAGAGAGGAGTTGGATTCCGCGGCGACAGATCCTAGATGCTGACCTCATCCGTGACTTCTACCGCCTCCATCCTGGCGCTCCGGGAGTCCGCCCGGTGGCGTTTCGTCGGAGGGGGGTACTGTAACGATCCCGGCAGTCTGAGTCGGGTCCGGTCTGTGTACTAGTTTTTCTGCTCGTGATCTCCAGTTTCCCGAGGGTTCTGGAACGCTCCCTGCCTGGTTGCCGGGCAACGTTGCTAGGCGGGAGCTCTCGTGATTTCCGCACCTGCATCCCATCAGCAATCTGCACACCTGGTCCTGATCATCACCCTTCTTAGGCTCTGGCCTAACATCCATTCCCTGCCGGATCGTTAGCCATGAACAGTAGGTTTACCAGAGTATCAGTCTTAGAGCTTCTAGCGTTAGTTTTGTTGTTTTGCACCTTGTTGGTTTGTTGTTTACTTACCTCCGTTTTGTTCCATCCGCAGTCACTCGTCCGGAACCTTCATCCAACCTCTGCCTGGTGGTCGGCGGCTGCCGAGCCATGATTGGATCAACCACTGCACCCCCAACAACTAATCAACGCCGCCCGCTCTGTTCCCTGGATTATTCAGCATCACTCTTGAATTTGTAAATAAACACTCACCTTCGTTTCAACTTACCTTGTCCTGGTCTGCTTCTGGGTTCTGGCTTTGTAACTCGTGACAATTAGAATGGGCAAAACAAGTGACCTAAGCGACTTTGAGTGTGATATGATCGTCGGTGGCAGCCGCGCCAAATCCAGTATGTCAGAAACGGCCACCCTCCTTGGCTTTTTATGCAGAACAGTGTCTAGGGTTTACCGAGAAACAAAAAACAACCAGTCAGCGGCAGTCCTGCGGGCGAAAACAGCTCGTTGATGAGAGAGGTCAAAGGTGAATGGTAAGAATCGTGCAAGCTAACAGGCAGGCCACAAACAGACAAATATTGGACAAATAACAGAACGGCATCTCGGAATGCCCAACTCATCGATCCTTGTTACGGATGGGCTATTGCAGCAGACACAGGGTTCCACTCCTATCAGCTAAAAACAAGAAAAAGTGGCTCCAGCGATCACCAACACTGGACAATTGAGGAATGGAAAAACATTGCCTGTTTACTTGAGTGGCCTGCGCAGTCCACAGACCTTAACTCAATAGAGCATCTTTGGGATGAGATGGAACGGGCTGTTTGCAGCATGAATGTACCGCCGTCCAATCTGCAGCAACTGCGTAATGCCATTGCGTCAGCATGGACCAACATCCCTGTGAAACGTTTCCGACACCTTGTAGAATGGCTGTTGTGGAGGCAAAGGGGGGTCCGATGCAGTGCTCCTAATTAACTGGCCACTGAGCTTGCGAAAGTATTCACCCCACTTGGCATTTTATGCTATTTTCTTGCCTTACAACCTGGAATTAAAATTTATTTTTGGGGGGTTTGTATCATTTGATTTACACAACATGCCTACCACTTTGAAGATGCAAAATATTTTTTCTGGTGAAACAAACAAGAAATAAGACAAAAAAACTGAATACCTGAGCGTGCATAACTATTCACCCCCCCAAAGTCAATATCTTTGAGTCATACCACAGATTCTCAATTGGATTGAGGTCTGGGTTTTGACTAGTCCATTCCAAGACATTTAAATGTTTCCCATTAAACCACTCGAGTGTTGCTTTAGCAGTATGCTTAGGGTCATTGTCCTGCTGGAAGGTGAATCTCCGTCCCAGTCTCAAATCTCTGGAAGACTGAAACAGATTTCCCTCAAGAATTTACCTGTATTTAGCGCCATCCATCATTCCTTCAATTCTGAACAGTTTCCCAGTCCCTGCCGATGAAAAACATCCCCACAGCATGATGCTGACACCACCATGCTTCACTGTGGGGATGGTGTTCTCAGGGTGATGAGAGGTGTTGGGTTTGCGCCAGACAAAGCGTTTTCCTTGATGGCCAAAAAGCTAAATTTTAGTCTCATCTGACCAGAGTACCTTCTTTCATATGTTTGGGTAGTCTCCGACATACGTTTTGGCGAATACCAAACGTGTTTGCTTATGTTTTTCTTTAAGCAATGGCTTTTTTCTGGCCACTCTTCTGTAAAGCCCAGCTCTGTGGAGTGTACGGCTTAAAGTGGTCCTATGGACAGATACTCAAATCTCCGCTGCGGAGTTTTGCAGCTCCTTCAGGGTTATCTTTGGTCTCTTTGTTGCCTCTCTGATTAATTGCTTGGTGGTGCCCCTTGCTTAGTGGTGTTGCAGACTCTGGGGCCCTTCAGAACAGGTGTATATATACTGAGATCATGTGACAGATCATGTGACACTTAGATTGCACACAGGTGGACTTTATTTAACTAAATATGTGACTTCTGAAGGTAATTGGGTTGCACCAGATCTTATTTAGGGGCTTCATAGCAAAGGGGGTGAATACATATGCACGCACCACTTTTCCGTTATTTATTTTTTTGAATTTTTTTAAACAAGTCATTTTTTTCATTTCACTTCACCAATTTTGACTATTTTGTGTATGTCCATTACATGAAATCCAAATAAAAATCCATTTAAATTACATGTTGTAATGCAACAAAATAGGAAAAACGACAAGGGGGATGAATACTTTTTCAAGGCACTGTACATATACACATTTTGGAGAGGTGCAGAGGGCTGCCACACTGGGCACCCAAGGAGCTGTTGTTGTGGGGTGTTAAGTGCCTTGCTCAAAGGCACAACAGCAGGCATCTATAATTTGATACCAGCAACCCTTCAATTGCTAGCTCCCTTCCCGCCAGATTCTTCCCAGCAGATCCGGGATTCAAACTGGCAATCTTCCGGTTGCTGACTCGCCTCTCTAACCACTAGGCTACCTGCCACCATGCCACCGCTCAGTGTTTTCTGGAGAGGAACATGTACTTAGCAATGTAGATCTGTACGGTTTGTACCTAGCACCCTTCTTTCTGCCTCTCGTCATCTCGCCATCCGCCATTCCACCCACGTCCTTCCAGCCACTTCTAAAACAAAATGGTACAAAACGCCACAAACTGGACTGGAGTGTAAATCCATTACACTTTGTGATACATAAAGGGGAAAAGGAAAGAAAATGACCTTGCCAACTAACCCTACACTCATATTATTAAAACAATTAAATAATTACAGCACCCCATTCTACTACTTTGACCGTATCTGATCCTACACCAGGCTGACGGCCTGGGAGGACAGGACACAACCATTCAACACACCGTGTATCTCTTCTGCAGTAAAATCTCGTAACCCCAAGTATTTATCTGCAGCTGCTACCACAACACCTATTTTTCACTGATTTACATTCAATTTCTGCGGTACAGTTGATAACCATGGCAATGAACTCTAAAAGGGCGCCTCTTAGGATCCCTCACCCTTGACCCATCTTCCTCTACTCTCCTAACTGCCTCAACACTCGACACTTTCTGTACAACTCTGACGCTGGCAACCTAGACCTGCCTCACTCGCACCGGACACTTCTGATCCCCAGCAACATTGGCACCCCTACAGTTAACACATACCACTTATTTCACCGATACTACACATTTCTTTGTCCCATGCCCTCCTGCAGATTTCTTACATATAGGAATCTCCCTCCTACACACTGCTGCAACATGACCATAAGCTTGGCACCTGAAACACTGTAGTAGGTTCGGCACAAATGCTCTTATGGGATAACTGATATATCCTAAAATTACTTTGTCAGGTAGATACTCAGAATCAAACTAAAAAGGACAGACAGTGACTCTTCTGTTTCCCCTCGCTCACCATCGGGTCTGCGTCGCACCAAACGGCAGCCGTCACAGACACCAGGAATCTTCAACTTCAGTCCACTTCGGGTTACCTTCACCGATTCAACAGTACCCAACTCCCTTTTCACCCAACCTGAAACCACATATTGGTCAGCTGAAAGGTAAGGGTCCACTTTCTCCCAAAATTTCTACTGGACCAGAATCATCTCTATCATGACCATCGGTGCGAAGCTCGGCTCACCACACCTGCCTCCTCAGGTAATTAATCCTCATTCTCGTCCAATTCACCTTCAGAACTATTGGAGGACAACTCATTCTGTTTGTACTTGACACCGATTTTCCTCGACACACCGTCTCCCTCAGCACTCAACTCCTCTCCCTCCTCGCTGTTCGCATCCTAGAACCCAATGCCTGGCACTGCCTTTTCTTTTTCTTCCTTGTCACCTGTCTATTAACCACCAATCATCTCAACCAACAGAAAACAAGAAACACTTAACAACGAACACATGATTGTAAAGGTTGAACTGGTGGTGTCACGCCCTGGCTCTGGGGACACTGTTATGTTGAGCCAGGGTGTGTAGATCTATGTATTTCATTTCTATGTTGGCCAGTGTGGTTCTCAATCAGAGGCAACGAGTGTCAGCTGTGGCTGGTTGTCTCTGATTGGGAACCACATTTAAACAGGCTGTTTGCCCACAGTGGTTGTGGGATCTTGTTCGTGTTGGTTTGTGTTTGACCATTGACTGTCACGTTATCGTTTTGTTGTTTTTGATCGTGTATCATAAATAAAGAGTATGTTCGTCTGCAACGCTGCGCCTTGGTCCTCCTCTCTTCCCGACGATCGTGACAGAAGATCCCACCAAGACTGGACCAAGCAGCGTGTCCAGGAGCCATCGCCAGGGAGATCTCTAGCAGATCTCCTTCACCTCCTCGACTGGGTCAAGCCGGGTGAGGAAGAAAAGGGCCGGACTTGGAAGCAGAAGGGCGAAAGTCTGGCGAGGGACATGGAGACCTGGTCCACGGGTAGGAGAGACGCCCAGACATTTTTTAGGGGGGGGGCTAACGCCGTGGACGACGGGCCAGCAGGAGACCGCGACAGAGCGGCCCAGCGGGTTGGCAGAGGAGGCCGCCAGGTTACGGGGGCCACTGGTCGAAGAGGGGATGGAAGGTGTAGAGGCACGGCGAGAGGTACTGGGGTGTGTTACCAGTCCGGTCCGGCCCATTCCAGATCCCTGCGTAGGGCCAGTGGTGTGTGTCCCCAGTACGGTCCGGCCTGTTCCTGCTCCCCGCACCAGGCCAATGGTGCGAGTCTCCAGCCCGGTCCAGCCTGTTCCTGCTCCACGCACCAAGCCAGGGGTGCGTATCGTCAGCCCGGTCCGGCCTGTTCCTGCTCCCCGCACCAAGCCTATGGTGCGCGTCGCCAGCCCGGTTCGGCCTGTTCCTGCCACTCGCACCAAGCCAGGGGTGCGAGTCGTCAGCCCGGTCCAGCCCGTTCCTGCTCCACGCACCAAGCCAGGGGTGCGTATCGTCAGCCCGGTCCGGCCCGTTGCTGCTCCACGCACTAAGCCAGGGGTGCGCATCGTCAGCCCGGTTCGGCCCACTCCTGCTCCTCACACCAAGCCAGTGGTGTGCGTCGTCAGTCCAGCACGGCCCGTGCCTGTTCTCCACACCAAGCCAGTGGTGGGCGTCGTCAGTCCGGCACGGCCCGTGCCTGTTCCACTGGTGCCTGGTCCGGCACCGGTCAGATGCGTTACGCCGGAGCTAGAGCAATCCGCTCCATCAGTGTGCTGTCCAGCTCCGGCCAGCGGGGCCAGACCGGACCAGGGGTACTTTGGGGGGTTGGAGAGGGAGTGGGGATCAGGCCCGGAGCCGGATCCGCCGCCAAGGCGGAGTGCCCACCCGGTCCCTCCCCTGTGGTATTTAGTTGGCGCGGTCGGAGTCCGCGCCTTTAGGGGGGGGGGGGTACTGTCACGCCCTGGCTCTGGGGACACTGTTTTGTTGAGCCAGGGTGTGTAGATCTATGTATTTCATTTCTATGTTGGCCAGTGTGGTTCTCAATCAGAGGCAACGAGTGTCAGCTGTGGCTGGTTGTCTCTGATTGGGAACCACATTTAAACAGGCTGTTTGCCCACAGTGGTTGTGGGATCTTGTTCGTGTTGGTTTGTGTTTGACCATTGACTGTCACGTTATCGTTTTGTTGTTTTTGATCGTGTATCATAAATAAAGAGTATGTTCGTCTGCAACGCTGCGCCTTGGTCCTCCTCTCTTCCCGACGATCGTGACAGGTGGAAAACTACTTTGAACTGGAAGTTTTGTAAATGACTGTATGAAACAAACATACATTGAATACATAAATACTTTGAGTAAATATGGATAGTCTACTTATTGTTATTAAATATGGTAGCAGTGTGAGACACAATGAATCATTATTTAGCCTTACATGAATGAACAAAAGAACAGAACTTATAATATAATTATAGCCCTTTGAATACATCAGTTATCGGTTTTGATAATTACATGTGTGTTACCTGCAGAGATTGGCCCAAAGCACCAGGGAGGTCTGTGGCCATGACCGGTTCAGTGTGTTCCTCTTTTTCTAGGGCAACCGTTGGTCTGGACAGTGTCAGCTTTGTGAACCTGCAAATTGCATGTCCCCCTGAATCTAACTCTTGTTACTCAAGTTATGTAATGGCTCTTACTTAACACCCTAAAAACAAGGAGACGAGTGTGTTTAAGGTTGTAACAGCAAAGAAGGGTTTGCAGGCCTCAATACAGACCCACATCTTGCGAAAGTCGATTATTATTTGGATATACAGTACTTTTTCCCTTCACTTTATTCATGTCATGTACATTGTTGAAAATAGCAGCACTCAATTGAAACTGTTCATATTGTTTTCCTCTCGATATTAAGTGATTGTTCCTCATGATTCAGAGTACATTACATTTAGGCACCAAATGCATTTTGGGTCGTTCCACCAATTCGTTGCCTTTTGAGATGTGTAACTTGGTGAAAAAAACATTTGATTTCACCTTATTTTAACATTCTGTCATAAAGAGCACGTGTTCACTTAATAAAAAACAAGTTCTCCCATTTCAAGATGTTAATTATTTTTTAAAGAATATAGTAAGTGCCTATTAAGTGCCAAATAAAGTAACAGGGTTGACCATAACAGGGTTGATGATTTCATCTTAAATCAGCCATGAATCCCCTTGTGACTGGGGGAATGGAAGCTTGTTGTGTGCAACAGGGAGGGGCAATTGAATGCAAGCTTCACAAAAAATTAGATGTTCAGTGTTTCTTTTTTTTTTATGAAAAAAAATAAGGAATAGTTTCACCATATTAAAACAAGAGTTCAGTTCACCTAACAGGGTTGATCTTAAAGGTCCAATGCAGCCATTTTGATCTCAACATAAAAAAATGTCTGGGTAACAATTAAGTACCTTACTGTGATTGTTTTCAATTAAAATGGTCAAAAAGAATCAAAAATAGCTTCTTAGCTAGGATTAAGCGGGTTAAAATATTCAAGGAAATCAGAGGGTGCTTGAGGAACATGTCAAAATGCAGACATTTGGCACTTTAGCAAGTCTTTATTCATATTAAAAATCAGATTGATTGAATTCTCCATGTGGTCTATATTAAAGAACACTTCATTGAATATAACAGGCTTTTAAAATGCAATATTGGTGCACAATTTTTACTTAAAATAGCAAAGGGACGCAAAAGGCACTCATTTCTTGGAACGACCCAGATACTCTTGAACAGGGACCGTTTCAGATTGTGTCTTTAACAACAGGTGCAAACTCAACAAAAAAGTTTGTTTTTACAAAACCAGTAGTCGGGCAAGCATTACATTTGCTTTACCTAGTGGAACACACAACAGAGCCCTGGGCAGCCAGAGAACCTAATTTCCTGTCAATGTGGATTCAAGCCATCACCAAATGCTATTCATAGCCACTCAGACTTCCTGAAGCACTTCCTGCTCACGTGGGCCTGAACACCTGACACATGCCCACACACCTCCTCACTCATGGTCATTTACACCAGTGTTGCTTTGGTCAATGAGGCTTACAAGGGCACTGTAAAACTTTTGTGTTGTTTTGACAGTATTTTACAATAAAACTGACAGTAGAGTACTGTATTCATTATTTACAGTAAGTTGCCGTAACTGACAATGCACTTTGGGTGATTTTAGGCGTAAACAGTAAATGATAACGTAAATTCCAAAGAAACTTTGGTTTAACAGTACATTACTGTAACCACACAGCATTGTAGGATTGAGAGACAGCAAGGTCTGAAGTGAACCAACCAAACAAGGTGTGTACAACATTTTTATGATTTACTAAATTAATTACACAGAATATTACACTGTAATGAAAAACCGTGATTAATATGGTACATTTGTACATTTATCAACAGTAAAATACTGTGAAGCATTATACTGCAGCATACTGTCAATTATGGTGCATTGTGGGAAAATGTTGTGGGCAGGGAAAGAATTGCTGTATTTCGAATGGTACTGTAATTCCACCCCACAGAATACACTACCGTACCGTATTTTTGGAGCGCCCAAAAACCATTTGACCACTAGTTGGGTTTCATGGTATTGCTGTTTCTGGCTCATTGACATATTTTAAATTGCTTGCCTTGTAAGAGGCTACATTTGTGCCAACCGTTAGTGAGAGTGCTGTACCATTTTCACTGATATGTGGTACTAGTGCCCCAACAATCAATTAAATGTGCATAGGGGACAGATTGGAGTAGCAGCAAGTATAACATTTGCCATGTCCATTGGTCTATTTTGCCCTATAGTCACTGCCAGTTTGGAAGCCGTTGTTAAGGCCTCTAGAAGTGCAATTTATATAAAATACCAACATTTGGTATTTTATATCACTTGCACTCCTAGAGGCCTGAACACAGGCTTCCAAATGGGCATTAATTTGTAAATACATGACCTAGCAGCCAACCTGCTTGATCCAATGCAATTACGGTAAAATACTGTAAAGTACACACCCCAATTTAATTTATTCATTCATTACAATTATAGTAAAAAGATTACAGTATTGCTCTGTACTGTTGTTTTATGGTAACTTACAGGCAGCCTGTAAATTACCGTAAAAACAACAGTATACGGTATGGTAACATACTGTACCTAACAACAGGAAAGGTTTTACAGATGGATGTCATCGATTGATCATTCACAGGGTAGAATAGACACATTTGTGTTCATATACCTTTATTTTCATTTATTCAACAGGTGCTTCAACTGACAACTTCTTAAGAACTTAATTTTAACCCAATGAGTCCCACTATTGCACTGGTGTGATTTAGGACTTCTAACACCTTTGAGCTACAGACTTGTACTATTGGATTTGTCTATTTCTTCTGTATCCGTTGGTACCAACTATTAGTCGGTGTGATTACAAATCCAATGCTACACAAGAGTAATTAAAGGTAAGGGGTTCTTCTACATAGAGGATCATACGTAATCCCAAGCCATAGTGTCTAGAATACTGTAATAAGCTCACATAGTTGCTGTCACAAACTCCAAACTCCACACAGTTGTCACAGACTAGTTGGATATTAATTTCCCACTGAGCAAACAATTTCTGTACGTACAGCATTCCTATAAATTCATTTTTATACGTTTTTTGTTTGGCTGACCTTATTTTTTTCTTCACATTTGTCAATAAAACTAATGAATGCAACTGTTTGTGAAATTGTTTAGTGTTCTATTTGTAGCCCAGGTTGTCCTGAAAATAAAAAATTGTAAAACACTTAATTGTGAGGCTAAATAAAAGGGCTGGACATGCAAATAAATGAAAGGTCAGATAAATGAAAAGCTGATTTTTGCTGGGGTATCAGGAAATATAGGGTTAATACTGTGAGCACACTAAATAGACATGATAATTTTACTTAAGTATATGAGAAACATAATAGTGAATTTCTGAATGTGACGTTTACCATTATAACAATAGATGCGATTTAAAAAAGAACTCTATAAAACTGTCCCCTCAGTAAATGACTAACTACAACCCTCAAAGGACAAAGGCTTTTCTAGTCTACAGTACAAACTCGAGAGTGGGATTACTTACCCAACTGCAGCCATAACTACAGTGAGAAAGGTAATTGTGAGGCATTTCACAGGTTTTACAGTTGTCCAGGTATCGAACAACTCACTCAATCCTTATCATCCTTTTATTTGCACAGTTCTGACAACACATTATATTTTTACAGCAAATTAAGTTATTATTTTGTTAGTGAGAATGGAATTTCTGCTTTGCCACCAGAGAATGTGCCACCAGAGAATACAGAAATCTGTATTTTGTCTTATTGTAAAAGTTCAGGTAGCCTCCCGTTTCAGAAAATTTTCACCCCACTGAATATGGACCAAGCTATAGGTATAGTAAGTACAATGTTGGTTCAGTTATGGAAGAACCAGAATAAACACTTATTTGGGATCCTTCAGCGACAAATGACTTGTTTTCAATAAAGACTGTGGTTCACAATAGGTCTCTATTTGTTTCCCTCGCCATATAACCAAGCACACATTCCGTATCCTCTTTACATTTACATTTTAGTCATTTAGCAGACGCTCTTATCCAGAGCGACTTACAGTTAGTGAGTTTTTTTTCATACTGGAATCGAACCCACAACCCTGGCGTTGCAAACACCATGCTCTACCAACAGAGCTACATCCCTGCCGGCCATTCCCTCCCCTACCCTGGACGACGCTGGGCCAATTGTGCGCCGCCCCATGGGTCTCCTGGTCACGGCCGGCTACGACAGAGCCTGGATTCGAACCAGGATCTCTAGTGGCACAGCTAGCACTGCGATGCAGTGCCTTAGACCACTGCGCCACTCAGGATACATTTTCAGTCCCACAGCTGTTGCTTCAATGTGGGACCAAATACTTTGTGGCGTAGTCAAGCCAAAGGTTTCCAACTGCAAACAAGAGTGTCGTTTTCATTAGGGCATGCAACATTTTTAAATGTTTTGCAATGAAAAACAAACATGAGCTTTTCTTATTGGACAAGTCCAGCTAGTCCCTCCCTGTTTCAGTCCTCTTTCTTCCGTTTGGTGCCTAATGAATGCGACCCAGTCCACATTGTCCTGAGTTGGAGTAAAACCCCACTACTACTGCATAGCTGACACACAGTTGGCATGCTTGTGGGACTTTTTGAGATCCTGCGCTCTCTAGATTCCTTTCTCAGGTTTGTTTCCTGTGACAAATACAGTGCATTCGGAAAGTATTCAGACCCCTTGACTTTTTCCACATTTTGTTACGTTACAACCATATTCTAAAATGTATTAAATGAATATTTATCCTCCTCAATCTACACACAATACCCCATAATGACAAAGCAAAAACAGGTTTTTAGAAATTTTTGCAAATTTATAAAAATACTAAAACTGAAATACCTTATTTACATAAGTATTCAGACCCTTTGCTATGAGACTCGAAAATTGAGCTCAGGTACATCCTGTTTCCATTGATCATCCTTGAGATGTTTCTACAACTTCATTGGAGTCCACCTGTGGTAAATTCAATTGATTGGACATGATTTGGAAAGGCACACACCTGTCTATATAAGGTCCCACAGTTGACAGTGCATGTCAGAGCAGAAATCAAGCTATGAGGTCGAAGGAATTGTCCGTAGAGCTCCGAGACAGGATTGTGTCGAGGCACAGATCTGGGGAAGAACTCCAAAAACTGTCTGCAGCATTGAAGGTCCCCAAGAACATAGTGGCCTCCATCATTCTTAGATGGAAGACATTTGGAACCACCAAGACTCTTCCTGGAGTCAGGGAGGTGACCAAGATCCCGATGGTCACTCTGACAGAGCTCCAGAGTTCCTCTGTGGAGATGGGAGAATCTTCCAGAAGGACAACCATCTCTGCAGCACTCCACCAATCAGGCCTATACGGTATAGTGGCCAGACAGAAGCCACTCCTCAGTAAAAGGCACATGACAGCCCGCTTGGAGTTTGCCAAAAGGCACCTAAAGACTCTCAGACCATGAGAAAGAAGATTATCTGGTCTGATGAAACCAAGATTGAACTCTTTGGCCTGAATGCCAAGCGTCACGTCTAGAAGAAACCTGGCACCATCCCTACGGTGAAGCATGGTGGTGGCAGTATCATGCTGTGGGGATGTTTTTCAGCGGCAGGGACTGGGAGTCTAGTCAGGATCGAGGGAAAGATGAACGGAGCAAAGTACAGAGAGATCCTTCATGAAAACCTGCTCCAGAGCGCTCAGGACCTCAGACTGGGGCAAAGGTTCACCTTCCAACAGGACAACGACCCTAAGCACACAGCCAAGACAGCGCAGGAGTGGCTTTGGTACAAGTCTCTGAATATCCTTGTGGCCCAGCCAGAGCCCAGATTTCAACCCGATCGAACATCTCTGGAGAGACCTGAAAATAGCTTTGCAGCGACGCTCCCCATCCAACCTGACAGAGCATGAGAGGATCTGCAGAGAAGAATGGGATAAACTCCCCAAATACAGGTGTGCCAAGCTTGTAGCATCATACCCAAGAAGACTCAAGGCTGTAATCGCTGCCAAAGGTGCTTCAACAAAGTACTGAGTAAAGGGTCTGAATACTATTGTAAATGTGATATTTCAGCTGTTTACTTTTAATAACTTTGCTCAAATTAAAAAAAAACACAGTTTTTGCTTTGTCATTATGGGGTATTGTGTGTAGATTGATGAGGAAAATAAACAATTTCATCCATTTTAGAATAAGGCTGTAACGTAACAAAATGTGGAACAAGTCAAGGGGTATGAATACTATCTGAATGCACTGTATACCATCAGCCACTAAGATTAAGGAACAAGTATGTGATAGGTCAATAGCACAACTTTTAAATTACATGTGTTTACAGTGATAAAGTATGAATAAAATAATTTAGCCCACGTGTCAATCAAGGTCCAATGCAGATAATAATGTATTTAAAGAGTTCACCCAAAAAAAAGACGTCATTTCAATGTCTATTCCACATTGGTTCAAGGTAATTTCATTGAAATGACGTGGAAACAATGTTAACTCACCCAGTGTGTGCCCAGTGGGTTATTTGTTTCCTTAGCTTGAAAGTAGTGTATGGAAAAGGATAGACTGCAATCCACACTTTGGTTTTGTTTATCTAGCATGCTACCAACTGCTAATATTGGCATTTTTTTTAATCCAAAAACCAATGAAAGTCCATATACAGTACCAGTCAAAGGTTTGGACACACCTACTCATTCAAGGGTTTTTCTTTATTTTTACTATTTTCTACATTGTTTCAATTCAACACAGGGTTAAACTAAAAATAGACAATACATATAGGCATAGGGTTTCAGTCTTTGGTTTATTTCAAATTTAATCTTCAAGTTAATCAATAATATGTTGGATTCACATCTCCATTTCAACCCAAAATCTAAGTTAAACAATAGGACTAAATCAAATCAAACTTTATTTAAAGTGCATTGAAAGTTTGATTAGATTAGATTTGTAGACCAACTGGATATTGAATTGTAGTTGGTTGTCAACGCAACCAAATGTCAACATTTGAATGAGACATACTGTATCTTCTGCTTGGATAGTTCCATCTGTGCCACTGAGTCTGGCTTTAATTCCAGTTTGTCTACAAATTAATAATTTGGATTCACGTCTCGATCTCAACCAAAAATCGAAGTTAAAGTATAGGACTAAATCAAATCAAACTTTAAATGCACTTTAAATAAAGTTTGATTTCATTTAGTCCAATTCTTACATTTTTATTCTTGTTTGAGATGGGAACATAAATCCAACACATAAATTATTAATTTGTAGACAGACTGGAATTTGTTGACAACCAAACACAATTCAATATCACTTTTGCAATACAGTAAATTGCCTTTTAACTTGTCGACAAGTTACCAAATTATATGTTGGATTATATGTTGGATTCCAACTAAATCAAAAACACAAGTTAAAGAATAGGATTGAGCTTTAAATGTTGATATTTGGTTGTCAACCAAACACAATTGAATAATATTTTTGTAATACAGTAAATAGTCTAAAGTTAAGGCCATTTTACAAACTAATGTAACAGTATTTATTCAACCTTAAAATGAGTAACACATCCATGGCCACATTTTGAGGTGAGCCTACAGTAAGTCTAAATGTCTTCTTATGTAATCATAGAAAGTGTGCATGTTCAAGATAGTATGCAAAGGTCGCAGGTCTGTGGAGATCTTCACAATTGCTGTAATAATCTGTGCAGAATCTTCAACAGCATTGTTCACTTGCACTATGTACTTTTAATGTAATCTCAACTGCAACCCAACTCATTTGGTTGTGCTATTAGATGAAGCACAGTGATAACATATTAAATTGTATGAAAAAGAATGAAAATGTATGCACTTACTAACTGTAAGTCGCTCTGACATTGCATTCCAATTTGAACTTTGTTATGCTTTTAAATGGTTGAAAGCGCAGTGATAACGCATTTAAATGACAACTAAACCAAAGATCTGACACTGTTTTTCCATTGGAACTTGGTTGTGCTTTTAGATGGTATAAAGCATAGTGATAACATATTGGGAATTCAACAAACTTCTGTCTGTCCTTTTGAGTGGGTGAACAAAGATAGAAATCTCATTGATCAATGTCTCAACTAAATACCCAAACTTCCACATTGAAATGAAGTTGTGTGCCCAGTGGGTACCCACTGTGTACATCAACACCCGGGTCAAGCCACCCATTATTGTCCAGCCATGTTGTAGTCCTGACTCTACTCTACTTCACCTAGATAGTGTAAGGATTTTTGCAGGGTTGGACAATCATGGACAGTGATCTGATTTGCATTTTTTGGGGAGAGAGAGAATCCTTTCTTTCTCAGTTTTCTGGGCGTGTGTGAGTTATGATGCTATTTACAGTGACATAGGCCAACCTTCACAATAAGCTACTCAAATAAATGTGTGCACTGCATTTTTCTGGACACAGACACAAAGGTGGAGTTAGTGAATAGTCACATTGTCTGTCTGTCATTGATCAATGACAGCCTAAATTCTATGAACTTGACAATGACGTACAATGACATACTCAAGCATTCTCCTTGGAGAGGAGGGTGTCTGTCTGGCGATGGTTTCACTTCTGTGGCCATTCTGAGCAGAGTTGGGCTGGGATGGATAGCCTAAGAGAAAATGTCATATAGGCAACTACAATATTAGTTATAATATTTGGTGCCTGTTGGATAGGACAGAATGTCTCTTAAACACAGAAATGCAAAATTGAGGGATTAACTAATTTCACTAGCTACATACACTGAGTGTACAAAACATTAAGAACACCTTCCTAATATTGAGTTGTCTTGCCCATTCAACGTCTGAATGGCACACATACACAATCCATGTCTCAATTGTCTCAAGGCTTGAAAATGTTTCTTTAACCTGTCTCCTCCCCTTCATCTACACTGATTTAAGTGGATTTAACAAGTGACATCAATAAGGGATCATAGCTTTCACCTTGATTCACCTGGTCAGTCTATGTCATGGAAAGAGCAGGTGTTCATAATGTTTTGTACACTCAATGTACACCCAATCTCTTAACTTTGAACGCAAGCTAGCTAGCAAATTAAAACACAATTATGTTTTGTCCTTACAACTTTACCTGAATTGTAGTTTGCACGTTTTGATATTACTTTGCAGCATATTGTATCACATTGGCCATCAAGCACATTCCCTTTGACAGCTGGGTTTATTACTGTAGACAGACATTGCAGTTTGAGACAGCTTCGCGTTTGGTAACAGGCGATGCGGTAGCGTTTATAGTACTGGTAAAGCAGTGATTTAGTCACTGAGCTTTATATTAACTTACTTCATATGGATTTACTTCACGGCACCGTTATCTATGCTAGCTAGCCAGCCAAATCAAATCAAATTTGATTGGTCATGAACAAATATTTTGCAGAAGGTATTGCAGGTGCAGCGAAATGCTTTTGTTTCTAGCTCCAACAGTGCAGTATACCTAACAATACAAAACAATACACACAAATCCAATAAAATTGAAATAATGAAAATAAACTTTTCACATGTGAGTTCCAAATATCTATAACGGTCGCCTCAGCGTGAGTTTTTTTATGCACATGATGTCAGAATGCACTCACTGTTCCAAAATGTGATTGTTACACAACAGGACAGTTAACGCGCGCTGCTTGCTAATTATCTATAGACTATGTTTCAACTTGTCAATTTCAAATGATTTTTTAACAAGTTTTATTTTCTAACAACAGTTTTAATTGAGGTGTGTTCCGCCTCCTCATTCACGTAGAAGAAGCCCATTTCAGTGTTGCGGACAATTTATGTTTGAGGCTTTACTGAGCCGGACAAACTTCTCTCCCGAGGAGAGCCCAAGACCGTCTTCACCAATGTTCCCACAGATCAAGTATGCAGACATTTGCACAGTCTTGCACGAATTGGAACATTTTCTGGCTGGCGCTCGCATTGCCTTCCTTGCTGTTTTCCTTACAAATAATAACTTTGGACATGTGTGCGTTCCTATCAAAGTGCCTTATTTTCTGTATATCGTGTTGTAGAATAATAGTGAAGACATCAAAACTATGAAATAACACATATGGAATCATGTAGTAACCAAAAAAGTGTTAAACAAATCAAAATATATTTTATATTTGAGATTCTTCAAAGTAGCCACCCTTTGTCTTGTTGACAGCTTTACACACTCTTGGGATTCTCTCAACCAGCTGATCGCACCACCCTCTTTGTACAGGCTCCTGACCAATTCTGCTATTCTGTGTATTTTTTGCCCTGATCTGATTTTTTGTAACATAACGTGTCCGCCATCAAATGTACAATCACTGGAGAACAAACTGGATGAGCTCCTTTCGAGACTATCCTATCAACGGGACCTGAAGAACTGTAATATTCTATGTTTCTCGGAAACTTGGCTGAACAAGGACATGGATAATATTCTAGCAGGTTTTTCTATGCATCAGCAGGACAGAACGGAAGCATTGGGTAAGCTCAAGGGGGCGGTGTGTGTCTCTTTATTAACAACAGCTGGTGCACAATCTCTAATATTAAAGGAAAACTCCACCCAAAAACTATATTTTGGTATTTGTTTAATTAGTTCATTGTTGATATTGTCCCAAAATGTTTTGCATGTCAGCAATCAAGTTTTCAAGATATATAACTTTCAAAATATGCATTTTGCTTCATATGATGCTGCGTTTTGCAAAATGCATCACACCGGCTGTATTTCTGGGTGGAATTTCCCTTTAAGGAAGTCTCAAAGTTCTGGTCGCCTGAATTAGTATACCTCATGATAAGCTGTAGACCATACTATTTACCAAGAGAGTTTTCATCTACATTGGGGGAAAAAAGTATTTAGTCAGCCACCAATTGTGCAAGTTCTCCCACTTAAAAAGATGAGAGAGGTCTGTACTTTTCATCATAGGTACACGTCAACTATGACAGACAAATTGAGGAAAGAAAATCCAGAAAATCACATTGTAGGATTTTTTATGAATTTATTTGCAAATTATGGTGGAAAATAAGTATTTGGTCACCTACAAACAAGCAAGATTTCTGGCTCTCACAGACCTGTAACTTCTTCTTTAAGAGGCTCCTCTGTCCTCCACTCGTTACCTGTATTAATGGCACCTGTTTGAACTTGTTATCAGTATAAAAGACACCTGTCCACAACCTCAAACAGTCACACTCCAAACTCCACTATAGCCAAGACCAAAGAGCTGTCAAAGGACACCAGAAACAAAATTGTAGACCTGCACCAGGCTGGGAAGACTGAATCTGCAATAGATAAGCAGCTTGGTTTGAAGAAATCAACTGTGGGAGCAATTATTAGGAAATGGAAGACATACAAGACCACTGATAATCTCCCTCGATCTGGGGCTCCACGCAAGATCTCACCCCGTGGGGTCAAAATGATCACAAGAACGGTGAGCAAAAATCCCAGAACCACACGGGGGGACCTAGTGAATGACCTGCAGAGAGCTGGGACCAAAGTAACAAAGCCTACAATCAGTAACACACTACACTGCCAGGGACTCAAATCCTGCAGTGCAAGACGTGTCCCCTTGCTTAAGCCAGTACATGTCCAGGCCGTCTGAAGTTTGCTAGAGTGCATTTGGATGATCCAGAAGAGGATTGGGAGAATGTCATATGGTCAGATGAAACCAAAATAGAACTTTTTGGTAAAAACTCAACTCGTCGTGTTTGGAGGACAAAGAATGCTGAGTTGCATCCAAAGAACACCATACCTACTGTGAAGCATGCGGGTGGAAACATCATGCTTTGGGGCTGTTTTTCTGCAAAGGGACCAGGATGACTGATCCGTGTAAAGGAAAGAATGAATGGGGCCATGTATCGTGAGATTTTGAGTGAAAACCTCCTTCCATCAGCAAGGGCATTGAAGATGAAACATGGCTGGGTCTTTCAGCATGACATTGATCCCAAACACACTGCCTGGGCAATTCATTCTTTCCTTTACACGGATCAGTCGTCCTGTGTCATTGCCAACACAGGGTATATAACAAAGTATTGAGAAACTTTTGTTATTGACCAAATTCTTATTTTCCACCATAATTTGCAAATAAATTCATAAAACATCCTACAATGTGATTTTCTGGCTTTTTTTTCTCATTTTGGCTGTCATAGTTGACGTGTACCTATGATGAAAATTACAGGCCTCTCTCATCTTTTTAAGTGGGAGAACTTGCACAATTGGTGGCTGACTAAATACTTTTTTTCC
Source organism: Coregonus clupeaformis (assembly GCF_020615455.1). Classification (NCBI taxonomy): domain Eukaryota; kingdom Metazoa; phylum Chordata; class Actinopteri; order Salmoniformes; family Salmonidae; genus Coregonus; species Coregonus clupeaformis. Next base: position 13,819,429 of record NC_059218.1, on the reverse strand, counting down.
CCACTGTATATGTTTCGCAGCTGTCTATTTACCACCAAAAACCGATGCTGGTACTAAGACTGCGCTCAATGAGCTGTATAGGGCCATAAGCAAAAAAGAAAATGCTCATCCAGAGGCGGCGCTCTTAGTGGCCGGTGATTTCAATGCAGAAAACTGAAATCTGTGTTACCTCTTTTCTACTAGCATGTCACCTGTGCACCTACAGGCGAAGAAACTCTAGAAGCATACAAAGCTCTCCCTCACCTTCCATTTGGCAAATCCGACCATAACTCTATGCTCCTGATTCCGGTTTACAAGCAAAAACTCAAACAGGAAGTACCACTGACGCGCTCAATACGGAAGTGATCCGATGAAGCGGATGCTAAGCTACAGGAGTGTTTTGCTAGCACAGACTGGAATATGTTCCGGGACTCATCCGATGGCATTGAGCAGTGGTGGAAAATATACACAATTGTCAATTGTCAAATAAAGACACCTTAATAGAAAATGACAAGTGAAAGTGAAAGTCACCCAGTAAAATACTACTTGAGTAAAAGTCTAAAAGTATTTCGTTTTAAATATACTTAAGTACCAAAAGTAAATATAATTGCTAATGTACTCAAGTATCAAAAGTACGAATAATTTGAAATTCCTTATATTAAGCAAACCAAATGGCACGATTTTCTTGTTTTTACAGATTTACGGATAGCAAGAGGCACACTCCAACCCTCAGACATAATTTACAAATGAAGCATTTGTGTTTAGTGAGTCCGCCAGATCAGAGGCAGCAGGGAAGACCAGGGATGTTCTCTTGATAAGTGTGTGAATTGGACCATTTCCCTGGCCCGCTAAGCATTTAAAATGTAACAAGTACTTTTGGGTGTCAGGGAAAATGCATTGAGTAAAAAGTATATTATTTTCTTTAGGAATGTAGTAGAGTAAAAGTAAAAGTTGTCAAAAATATAAATAGTAAAGTACAGATACCCCAAAAAACAATTTAAGTAGTACTTTAAAGTTTTTTAAATTAAGTACTTTAAACCACATCAGTTTACCACATCGGTCACCGGCTTCATTAATAAGTGCATCGACGATGTCATCCCCACAGTGATCGAATGTACATATCCCAACCAGGCAACATCCTCACTGAGCTAAAGGCTAGAGCTGCCGCTTTCAAGGAGCGGGACACTAACCAAACGGACGCTTATAAGAAATCCCGCTACGCCTTCCAACTAACCATGAAACAGGCAAAGCGTCAATACAGGACTAAGATCGAATCCTACTACACCGGCTCTGACGCTCGTCGGATATGGCAGGGCTTGCAAACTATCACGGATTACAAAGGGAAACCCAGCAGCGAGCTGCCCAGTGACTTGAGCCTACCAGATTAGCTAAAAGCCTTCTATGCTTGCTTCAAGGCAAGCAACACTGAACCATGCGTGAGAGCACCAGCTGTTCCAGATGACTGTGTGATCACGCTGTCCGTGGCCGATGTGAGTAAGACCTTTAAACAGGTTAACATTCACAAGGCCGCAGTACGGATTACCAGGATGCGTACTCAGAGCATGCGCTGACCAGCTGGCAAGTTTCTTCAGTGACATTTTCAACCTCTCCCTGACCCAGCCTGTAATACCTACATGTTTCAAGCAGACCACCATGGTCCCTGTGCCCAAGAACACCAAGGTAACCTGTCTGAATTACTATCTCCCCATAGCACTCACATCTGTAGCCATGAAATGCTTTAGGCTGGTCATGGCTCACATCAACACCATCATCCCAGACACCCTGAACCCACTCCAATTCGCATACCGCCCCAACAGATACACAGATGCAGCTATCTCTATTGCACTCCACACTGCCACTGCAGGGGTTGGTAATGGGACCTGTTCTCTTTAATATTTATATAAATAATATTGGTCTATCTGTTAAAACTTGTTATATTCATCTGTATGCAGACGACACTGTTCTGTATGCCATTGCCCCAACTGTTGACCAGGCTATGTTAGAGCTGCAATCTGACCAAATATCTGGACATTTCGATTGACTAACACTTAATGTTGAAAAAACATATGGATGAGCTAGTTAAAAACCTAATTTTTTAGAAGTAGATCCCTAAATAGCAGGAAGCAGATTGTACAGTCAACTATCCTGCCAGTTCTTGATTATGGTAACACCATTTACCAGATTGCAGTAGCCATTACTCTTAAACCTTTGAATGCCGTCTACTATAGCGCCATTCGTTTTATCACTTGTGACAGTTTTAATTCTCACTGCATCCTGTATCAAAAGGTTGGCTGGTCCTCATTAAAGCCCTGTAGATAATTTCATGACTCCCTTTTTGTTTACAAAGCCCTACCACACAAGCTTCCAACTTACCTAACTTTGTTGTTAAAGTATTAAAAAAAACATGAGATACCAAACCCGCTCACAGGGTACAGTGCCTTCCAAAAGTATTCATCCCCCTTGGAGTTTTTCCTATTTTGTTGCATTACAACCTGTAATTTAAATTGATTTTTATTTCGATTTCATGTAATGGACATACACAAAATAGTCCAAATTGGTGAAGTGAAATGAAAAAAATAACTTGTTTCATAAAATTCAAAAAAATAAATAACTGAAAAGTGGTGAGTGCATATGCATTCTTGTATACTTTGTATATATGTATACTTTGCTATGAAAATCCTAAATAAGATCTGGTGCAACCAATTACCTTCAGAAGTCACATAATTAGTTAAATAAAGTCCACCTGTGTGCAATCTAAGTGTCACATGATCTCAGTATATATACACCTGTTCTGAAAGGCCCCAGAGTCTGCAACACAACTAAGCAAGGGGCACCACCAAGCAAGCGGCACCATGAAGACCAAGGAGCTCTCCAAACAGGTCAGGGACAAGGTTGTGGAGAAGTACAGATCAGGGTTGGGTTATAAAAAAAAATCTGAAATTTTGAACATCCCACAGAGCACCATTAAATCCATTATTAAAAAATGGAAAGAATATGGCACCACAACAAACCTGCCAAGAGAGGGCCGCCCACCAAAACTCACGGACCAGGCAAGGAGGGCATTAATCAGAGAGGCAACAAAGAGACCAAAGATAACCCTGAAGGAGCTGCAAAGCTCCACAGCGGAGATTGGAGTATCTGTCCATAGGACCACTTTAAGCCGTACACTCCACAGAGCTGGGCTTTTTTGGAAGAGTGGCCAGAAAAAAGCCATTGCTTAAAGAAAAAAATAAGCAAACACGTTTGGTGTTCGCCAAAAGGCATGTCGGAGACTACCCAAACATATGAAAGAAGGTACTCTGGTCAGATGAGACTAAAATTGAGCTTTTTGACCATCAAGGAAAACGCTATGTCTGGCGCAAACCCAACACCTCTCATCACCCTGAGAACACCATCCCCACAGTGAAGCATGGTGGTGTCAGCATCATGCTGTGGGGATGTTTTTCATCAGCACGGACTGGGAAATTGGTCAGAATTGAAGGAATGATGGATGGTGCTAAATACAGGGAAATTCTTGAGGGAAACCTGTTTCAGTCTTCCAGAGATTTGAGACTGGGACGGAGGTTCCCCTTCCAGCAGGACAATGACTCTAAGCATACTGCTAAATCAACACTCAAATGTTTTAAGGGGAAACATTTAAATGTCTTGGAATGGCCTAGTTAAAGCCCAGACCTCAATCCAATTGAGAATCTGTGGTATGACTTAAATATTGCTGTACACCAGCGGAACCCATCCAACTTGAAGGAGCTGGAGCAGTTTTGCCTTGAAGAATGGGCAAAACTCCCAGTGGCTAGATGTGCCAAGCTTATAGAGACACACCCCAAGAGACTTGCAGCTGTAATTGCTGCAAAAAGTGGCTCTGCAAAGTATTGACTTTGGGGGGGTGAATAGTTATGCACGCTTAAGTTTTCTGTTTTTTTTTCTTATTTCTTGTTTGTTTCACAATAAAAAATATTTTGCATCTTCAAAGTGGTAGGCATGTTGTGTAAATCAAATGATACAACCCCCCCAAAATAAATTTTAATTCCAGGTTGCAAGGCAACAAAATAGGAAAAATGCCAAGGGGGGTGAATACTTTCGCAAGCCACTGTGTGTTAACTCTTGAGGTTCCTCGGGTCTCCACCGAATTAAGTAAATCCACTTTTAGTTTTAATGCACCTCATTGCTGGAACCAACTGCAAAATACACTACGAATGGACACTCTGATGCCACTTGGGCAATTTAAACTATTGATTTGGGGAACTATTTGCTGAGGAATGTGGCTATTTTTCTTGATTGTTTGTTGAGCTGTATTTTATTTTGTTTTTGTACTATCTGATTTTGATTACATTTTGTCTATGAATTGTATGTGCAGGGCTCCCTTGTCAAAGAGACCCTGGTCTCAATGGTGACTCCCTGTTTAAATAAAGGTTAAAAACAATTATAATAATAAAACATTGACTCAGTACTGGTACCCCTTGTATATATCCTCATGGGCTGAGGATCAAAGATGCCGGCTAGGCAAAGGTTTGAACACCCCCTTTCCTGGGGGCCAGTTTTATGACCGGTCGTAAATTCCTTGCAGAAACGTTATTTTCCGTGCCATGCAGTATTGGGAGATGGAATTTCCCTGTGAGACAAAGGAAGTCTTCCCGCCAAGACTCCAACATCCAAAAGTGGATAATGAAACAATATTCCTACTTAAAAGAATGTGGGAAATGGTTGGTGGCGACTTAAAGAACAATCATGTCAAATTCGTTACTATGTTGTGATGTCATGAAAGACGGTGGAACTACATAACTGTATCTCTGTGGGTGTATACTTCCCAGTTATGAGGTTTGCATCTAATTGTTGTAGAAAACGAATGATTAAGTATAATAATACTTCTGTGAAGATAACAATGTGATTTTAGCATTCTAGATGAGATTATTGTTTTCCATATTGATTTGTTCTCAGTCAGTGGCCACGCCCAGATGAGCACAAACATGATGGAACGCCCCTTTTACCCCGAGTGCATAAAAAGCCTTGAAAAACAAATTAACATTACACCATCGTGAGCTAAACGTTGCAAATGGTTGAATTTCTACAAGACCAGCAGACGTGAAGCGTGAGCTAAACATTACAAAATGGTTAGACCAGAAAGACCAGAAAACGTGAGACGTTAGTCCACACGTTTGAAATGGAGAAACTCTGAAACTCTCAATGCACTAGACCTTATCGTTTCAGTCTGCAGCTGGCATGTATAGTCGTCTAGAGAACTTTCACTAAAGACACGAGTTGGGAAGGATAATCCCTCTCAGACAACCTCTGGTACATCTGAGGTATTCATTATAACCACAACCACAACCAGAAACTCTACCAAGGACATTGGGATCTCTGGTGGGCAAACCAGAGTCCTACATCATCAACCCAACTATCGAGTACAGCTACACTAAATACATGTTGCATTTCTAATCCGAATTAGCGTTTAGTGGGGGTTTAAGCATTTGTATTTCCATGAGCGTAGTTTCCAAAGTAACCACGATAGTTTGAATCTCTGTCTCTCCCTTCCACTCTGACCCTCCTTATACCAAAGCATTCATGCTATTGTTAGTCCAGTCCACTAGGGACCTGTTTTCATTGTATTATGTTAGTAATCAATAACCTGTGTGTGTGTTTGTATTGTGTTATTATTTAGTTAGTTAGTAAATAAATAATGAAGCCAATATGTGTATTGCTGATTCATCAATAAGGTTAGGGTTCTTGCAGGTTCAAGGATTTTGCGATGATCAGCATGAGACTGATGAGGTAATTTGTGACTGTTATCGATATATAGTTGAAGTCGGAAGTTTACATACACTTTAGCCAAATACATTTAAACTCAGTTTTTCACAATTCCTGACATTTATTCCTATTAAAAATTCCATGTCTTAGGTCAGTTAGGATCACCACTTTATTTTAAGAATGTGAAATGTCAGAATAATTGTAGAGCGAATGATTTATTTCAGCTTTTATTTCTTTCATCACATTCCCAGTGGGTCAGAAGTTTACATACACTCAATTAGTATTTGGTAGCATTTTCTTTAAATTGTTTAACTTGGGTCAAACGTTTTGGGAAGCCTTCCACAAGCTTCCCACAACAGGTTGGGTAAATTTTGGCCCATTCCTCCTGACAGAGCTGGTGTAACTGAGTCAGGTTTGTAGGCCTCCTTGCTCGCACACGCTTTTTCAGTTCTGTGCACACATTTTCTATAGGATTGAGGTCAGGGCTTTGTGATGGCCACTCCAATACCTTGACTTTGTTGTCCTTAAGCCATTTTGCCACAACTTTGGAAGTATGCTTGGGGTCATTGTCCATTTGGAAGACCCATTTGCGACTAATATATCCACATCATTTTCCTTCCTCATGATGCCATCTATTTTGTGAAGTGCACCAGTTCCTCCTGCAGCAAAGCACCCCCACATCATGATGCTGCCACCCCCATGCTTCACGGTTGGGATTGTGTTCTTCGGCTTGCAAGCAGCCCCCTTTTTCCTCCAAACATAACGATGGTCATTATGGCCAAACAGTTCTATTTTTTTTCATCAGACCAGAGGAAATTTCTCCAAAAAGTAAGATCTTTGTCCCCATGTGCAGTTGCAAATCGTAGTCTGGCTTTTTTATGGCAGTTTTGGAGCAGTGGCTTCTTCCTTGCTGAGCGGCCTTTCAGGTTATGTCGATATAGGACTCGTTTTACTGTAGATACTTTTGAACCTGTTTCCTCCAGCATCTTCATAAGGTCCTTTCCTGTTGTTCTGGGATTGATTTGCACTTTTCGCCCCAAAGTACGTTCATCTCTAGGAGACAGAACGCGTCTCCTTCCTGAGCGGTATGACGGCTGTGTGGTCCCATGATGTTTGTACTTGCATACTATTGTTTGTACAGATTAACGTGGTACCTTCGGGCGTTTGGAAAATGCTCCCAAGGATGAACCAGACTTGTGGAGGTCTACAATTTTTTTTCTGAGGTCTTGGCTGATTTTGTTTGATTTTCCCATGATGTCAAGCAGAGGCTCTGAGTTTGAAGGTAGGCCTTGAAATACATCCATAGGTACACCTCCAATTGACTCAAATGATGTCAATTAGCCTATCAGAAGCCTCTAAAGCCATGACATCATTTTCTGGAATTGTCCAAGCTGTTTAAAGGCACAGTCAATTTAGTGTATGTAAACTTCTGATCCACTGGAATTGTGATAGAGTGAATTATAAGTGAAATAATCTGTCTATAAACAATTGTTGGAAAAATTACTTGTGTCATGCACGAAGTAGATGTCCCAACCTACTTGCGAAAAATATATTTTGTTAACAACCTAAGTGTATGTAAACTTCCGACTTCAACTGTATATACTGAGATCATGTGACACTTAGATTGCACACAGGTGGACTTTATTTAACTAATTATGTGACTTATGAAGGTAATCTTATTTAGGGGCTTCATAGCAAAGGGGGTGAATACATATACACGCACCACTTTTCCGTTATTTTATTTTTTTCATTTCACTTCACCAATTTGGACTATTTTGTGTGTATGTCCATTAGATGAAATCCAAATAAAAACCAATTTAAATTACAGGTTGTAATGCAACAAAATAGGAAAAACACCAAGGGGGGATGAATACTTTTGCAAGGCACTGTATGTCTAGTTTGCAATATGACCGATTCTCATTGGTTCTCCATAGGGCATGACTGCTCTTCATTGGGCGTCTTTCCACAACCACCCTCAGCATGTGCAGGTTCTCCTGCAGAAAGGGGCAGATCCCACACTGGTGGACAAGACAGCCCTCCATTGGGCGGTGCAGGTAGGAGGTCACTTACTGTTCCCTCTGTGGGATTTGAACAAGGCCTTTAAAGGCCAGTTTCCCAGACACAGATTAAACTTGACAATCATTTTTATAATAATAATAATAATAATTTATGGATATTCTTATTTGATCATGCTTTTTACTCAATCAAGCAGTTAAACTATACATTTTGACAATAGCAGCAAGTTAATAATACATTTTGGACAGTCCAACTCCTTTAGTTTAGAGGTCTTCTAGCATGATAAAAGGTTCAAATTGATTTATACTTGTGTAAATGGAGCAATTCCAATCAACTGTGTCATGTTCATTGGGCTCCAGTGAAAAATACTGACTGAAACATAGGGACTACCTGGACTTGTCCAATAATAATTGGCCTTTGACCAAAAAAAAAGAGGCCCTAGAGGCTGTTTTAAAGATAATTTCCTGCAATTCAACACAGTTTGCCATGGGGCAGAGAGAAAACTGTACCGTTTTAAAGCTAATTTCAGGCAGTTCTACACATTTTGCCATGGTTTATGCTATCTGGGTAACTCAAACATAACAAATTCAATGGGGGCCATTAGTACACCCTTGTGGTTGAATATATGTATATATTGTAGGTCCCAGGATACAACAATTAATAATGTTGATCTAACAAATATCAAAGGACACCTTACAATTTACAACAATGAACACCTTGTGAAACAGCTGTGAAAACCAACCTGGCAATATTTAGGATTTAAATATATAAAACAGATTTCTTGGTACAGTTGTCATTAATTTATTTTCAAATATTTTATTGTACACTCACATGGCAATCAGACTGAAGTACTGATTTCTGGTGTGTGGAATAGGGAGGAGGTAGGTGCTTTGTGGGTGGGAGGTTCTGCTTGTCGCTTGTTCTCAACAGGCAGCCAGTCTCGGAAGTGGGACTTGAAGAGGGAGACTGCAAAGTCCAGGCACTGCTGCTCTCTATGTTCTGAGTGTTTGCAGTGCTAGTGTTTTTAGTTCATTTGCGTTTCTCACTTTATGTGCCCAGTATTATGATAGAGCAATAACTTTCTTAGCAGATAATGACAACATCACAATAACAGAAGCTGTAGATGATGTAATGAAAAAAGTTAGATGGTGGTTGGTAATAGAGGACATCAGGTGGATCCACATCTGGGTGTTGGGCAGAACCTCTAGGTCCTGGAGAACAGGAGCAGAGTTAAAGGGAACAGGGTAGAAGACAGACATAAACAAGCAAACACACAGGTTACACTTTACTGTGAGAATTTTATGGATTAGTGCCGTGTTATAAATGGTAGATATGTACTTTAACCGTTTTTAAAAGGTATAGCCTACCTCAAGCGGGTCCCCTTCTGACTCAGAGCACAGAGAATTAGACTGATCCAAACTCACTGGCTCTGGTGGCTGGGATACCTCCTGGGAGGCTCGGACAGTCGATTATCCTAAAGTCATTTGGAGAGGTAAATTTAAGAGGTACGTTTTTATAAGCTCAGCATAACTACCATTTCTTGCCTTCTCAAATGTCAACCAATGCTTAACATACTTTGACTCATAGGCTTCAAAGGTTTAAGGCATCTGGGCTTTCAGTGGTCGACTGTCCAACTGGAGAAGATTGTTGGCTTCCACCGAGGTAACCCTAGGAAGACAGAGAAATATCAGTGTTAAGGAAACTAAAACTAGCTTCAGGTTATTTTGTGTACAAATGCTAATAGTTATTATCTGAGATTTTTATATTCACCTTAACATATGATGAGCCCAGCTAGGAGCGAAAGAGCAGCGAGGTTTCCCAGGTCTCGCCTTCCTTTCACCCTTCTTCCAAACCAAGTCATTTGCCCAGATGTCGAAGCACTTGGTCCCTTCTTGATTCTCCTTCCGTTTGTCCTGTGCCTTGTCGATGTTCAGTCTCACCTTGATTGATAATAAATGCAAATATATTACAAATACATGTTGAAATACTCAAGTCTAAGTAAATTTGCACTGCTGTCTTTCTATCTTTCTCTCTCTCCATGTCTCTGTCTCACGAAGACACCTAGTTAAGGCCAATTGGAATTGCCATAATTGCTTACACGTGGTCCATTTGATTGATCAGGGTTAACATATCTAGATACCTCAATATGACAGACATATAACTAAATGTATAGCTAGCAACATGTAGATGACCAACTAGCTAGATGGAAAATGGTTGTTGAAAAATGGTCATACATAGCTAAATCCTTCCAGTTATGTAATAGAAGTTAACTGCTTAACGTTACCCTGAATTGTGAATTTCTCTGCCCCCAACGAATGTTGCGCCTCTTGTTGAGATCAGTGATGCCTTCATAGTACTTCGCCTGGTTGGAAAGATCAAATAAAATCTCCTCGAGGTATGCCATTGAAGTGCAAGTTACATACAAACAGAAAGCTACATTAACAGTTAGGTAGCTAGCTAACGTTAGCTAAATAAAACTGTCTGGCTAGCTAGCTGACTAGGCAGGCTGAGGTAAATAAGTACAGTTGCTAGCAATGCCAATATAAAAACAGCTGACATTTTTTCTTCCTATGTAACAATATTTTCTTATACAAAGACAAATATATGGTAAAGAAAGTGTTCTATTTCCAGTCTTTTCGGTATTCTGAAGCAGCAGGTAGTCACCGTCCTAGGAGAGCGATTCTGAGGTAATAATTTTGCTGGCTGAGCGAGCGCTTATGAGGTGAACTAGAACTGTCTGCGTCCCCAGTCTTTGGCGATCTACGACAAGCAACCATCACAGCAACTGACACTTTGGTTCATTACGTAGACCGGTCATAATTGTGCAAGTTCTAGCAACAGCCCTAGCAACGGAAGCTAGAAACAAATATGTTTTATAACTAACAAGATACACCACAGCATGTCCTTTCCAACGGAAGCAAAGGAATCACAGTGGGCAGACCAAGCAAGGAGGTGGGCAGAGCCAAGCACGAGCTAGCGAGAGCCTATTGGTGCGTTCTAGTACGTATTTGCATATTTCCGTTAGGGAACGACTACTCTGTGAAGTGCGCGTGTGCAACAACTCAATTCGCCATTGCACTCCTTCTAAACAACGCTTTTTTTTTAAACGTTGTTAAATGGTCAAGTCTACAAAACTTAGTTGGAAACAGAAAACTGTATTGAGATCAAATGTTTCATCAATGAGAAATTTAGTAGAATGTCGGCCAAAATCCATCTTCTCCCACTGGCAGCCACTGGGCTTCCTCTCACCACCATATTTGGACGCCAACCGGATGCTTCACATTTATACATCCGGTGAAAGATCTGTCTCATTGTTCATTTGGAGGGGGTGGAGGGGACTTTTTGGTCGGGGGACACTATTTGGCATGACAAGCCCCATGCCATTTTGGGAATTTTTGATTCTCCCTGACTGTCTAGTTTTTATTTAGGTGATTATTAATAAATATATAGCTTCATTATATTTTCTACAGACTTTATATCTGGTTTTAGTCGTTTAACTTTTCACATTGAAAACGTTTTACCATCCCAGTATTTTTTTTTCAATCATATTTTTGGAGAGTGGCCCGCTGCTGCTCAATGAATATAGTGGAAACTGCAATGTCTAATATGAATATAATGTTATTCCATTTCAGCTTCATATTATATTCTATATTTATTTGGTTGATCATTTTATTTCAGTTACCATATGATTTCATTCAGGGTTTGCAATAACCTTCCATATATGAAACCACCAAAGACATGGGTTGAAAGCTTCTACACTACATCAATAATGTTACTAGTATGCAAATCAATCAGACACATTTCAGCAAGGAATTAAACATCAAGGTAGGTATTCAGGTAAGAATCATGTAAGGCTGCGTTTACACAGGCAGCCCAATTCTGAGGTTTTTGACCAATCAGATCAGCTGTGAAAAAGAGCTGCTGTGAAAAGATCTGATGTGATTGATCAAAAGTGAAAAAAATATCAGAATTGGGATGCCTGTGTAAACACAGCGTTTGTATCTAAAAGCTTGCAAGTACATGTACATTACATAACTATGTATTGTAGATAACATCGAGACTCACACATTTGAGCTGCCATGCAGTGATCATGCATTAGTTCTGTTTTTTTGTCATTTGTTTCCCATGTAGGATACCACAGTGCCACCACCTAGTACATATTCTGACATGTGACATCCATAAATAGTCTGCAATGAGGAAGTGTCTGGTGGGACAGATCAGTAGGCCTACACCATATGCTAATGTTTGGTCAGAGTTGTCTTAGTCAGCTTTGTCAATTCACTACATAAACAGGTTTTAGACGGATTGTTACTGTGACTGCAATTATTCATAGCAGTAACCACATTTCCATCCACAGATTTTAAGTAAGTAAAGTCATACCGTCAAAAAATTAATCACGACAGCGGTGATGGAAATAGGACGTTTCGGTACATTTTTATAAATTACGACAGATAATTTCTTTGTTCAACGTGGTGCGATCTTTTTGTGTCCATAAAATAAAGTATGCAAGAAATGGCAGTAAAAATGCTTTTATTAGCAAATATTTATATAATAGCTATCATATCGAAGTAAAATTGGAGTCACGCGATGATATGGTGTGTGGTCCTCCCACTACGACTCAGGAAACTATGCAGTTTATCAGACTACAGATGAAATACACTTTTAATGATGAACTTCACAAGGTGGTGAAAGAACCCGGTGATGAGCTTGATGCTTTCCCAGAGATTTACCTAGAAAGACTATTTGAAAAGTATTCATACCCATTGATTTATTCCACATTTTGTTGTGTTACAGCCTGAATTAAAAACGGATTAAAAAAAATATATATATATATTTATATATATACATTACCAGACAAACGTTTGGACACACCTACTCATTCAAAGGTTTTTCTTAATTTTTACTATTTTCTACATTGTAGAATAATAGTGAAACATTAAAACTATGAAATAACACATATGGATTCATGTAGTAACCAAAAAAGTGTTAAACAAATGAAAATATATTTTCTATTTGAGATTCTTCAAATAGCCACCCTTTGCCTTGATGACAGCTTTGCACACTCTTGGCATTCTCTCAACCAGCTTCACCTGGAATGCTTTTCCAACAGTCTTGAAGGAGTTCCCACATATGCTGAGCACTTGTTGGCTGCTTTTCCTTCACTCTGTCGTCCGACTCATCCCAAATCATCTCAATTGGGTTGAGGTCTGGGGATTGTGGTGGCAAGGTCATCTGATGCAGCACTCCATCACTCTCCTTCTTGCTAAAATAGCCCTTACACAGCCTGGAGGTGTGTTGGGTCATTGTCCTGTTGAAAAACAAATGATAGTCCCACTAAGCCCAAACCAGATGGGATGGTGTATCGCTGCAGAATGCAGTGGTAGCCATGCTGGTTAAGTGTGCCTTGAATTCTAAATAAATCACAGACAGTGTCACCAACAAAGCACCCCCAACCATCACACCTCCTCCTCCATGCTTCACGGTGGGAACAAAACATGCAGAGATCATCCGTTCACCTACTCTGCGTCTCACAAAGACACGGCGGTTGGAACCAAAAATAAAAAATGTAACTCATCAGACCAAAGGACAGATTTCCACTGGTCTAATGTCCATTGCTCATGTTTCTTGGCCCAAGCAAGTCTCTTCTTCTTATTGGTGTCCTTTTAGTAGTGGTTTCTTTGCAGCAATTCGACCATGAAGGCCTGATTCACGCAGTCTCCTCTGAACAGTTCATGTTGTGATGTGTCTGTTACTTGAACTCTGTGAAGCATTTATTTGGGCTGAAATTTCTGAGGTGTAGTTAACTCTAATGAACTTATCCTCTGTAGCAGAGGTAACTCTGGGTCTTCTATTCCTGTGGTGGTCCTCATGAGAGCCAGTTTCATCATAGCGCTTCATGGTTCTTAATTTTCCAGATTCACTGACCTTTATGTCTTAAAGTAATGATGGACTGTCGTTTCTCTTTGCTTATTTGAGCTGTTCTTGCCATAATATGGACTTGGTCTTTTACCAAATAGGGCTATCTTCTGTATACCCCCCAACCTTGTCACAACACAACTGATTGGCTCAAATGCATTAAGAAGGAAAGAAATTCCTGAAATAAACTTTTAAGAAGGAAAACCTGTTAATTGAAATGCATTCCAGGTGACTACCTCATGAAGCTGGTTGAGAGAATGCCAAGAGTGTGCAAAGCTGTCATCAAGGCAAAGGGTGGCTATTCGAAGAATCTCAAATATAAAATATATTTTGATTTGTTTAACACTTTTTAGGTTACAACATGATTCCATATGTGTTATTTCATAGTTTTGATGTCTTCACTATTATTCTACGATGTAAAAAATAGTAAAAATAAAGAAAAACCCTTGAATGAGTAGGTGTGTCCAAACTTTTGACTGGTACTGTATGTATATATAAACTCAGCAAAAAAAGAAACGTCCTCTCACTGTCAACTGCATTTATTTTCAGCCAACTTAACATGTGTAAATATTTGTATGAACATAACAAGATTCAACAACTGAGACATAAACTGAACAAGTTCCACAGACATGTGACTAACAGAAATTGAATAATGAGAACCTGAACAAAAGTAACAGTCAGTATCTGGTGTGGCCACCAGCTGTATTAAGTACTGCAGTGCATCTCCTCCTCATGGACTGCACCAGATTTGCCAGTTCTTGCTGTGAGATGTTACCCCACTCTTCCAGCAAGGCACCTGCAAGTTCCCAGACATTTCTGGGGGGAATAGCCCTAGCACTCACCCTCCAATCCAACAAGTCCCAGACGCGCTTAATGGGATTGAGATCCGGGCTCTTCGCTGGCCATGGCAGAACACTGACATTCCTGTCTTGCAGGAAATCATGCACAGAACGAGCAGTATGGCTGGTGGCATTGTCATGCTGGAGGGTCATGTCAGGATGAGCCTGCAGGAAGGGTACCACATGAGGGAAGAGGATGTCTTCCCTGTAACGCACAGCGTTGAGATTGCCTGCAATGACAACAAGCTCAGTCCGATGATGCTGTGACACACCGCCCCAGACCATGACGGACCCTCCACCTCCAAATTGATCTCGCTCCAGAGTACAGGCCTCGGTGTAATGCTCATTCCTTCGACGATAAATGTGAATCTGACCATCACCCCTGGTGAGACAAAACCGCGACTCGTCAGTGAAGAGCACTTTTTGCCAGTCCTGTCTGGTCCAGCGACGGTGGGTTTATGCCCATAGGCGACGTTGTTGCCTGCCTTACAACAGGCCTACAAGCCCTCAGTCCAGCATCTCTCAGCCTATTGCGGACAGTCTGAGCACTGATGGAGGGATTGTGCGTTCCTGGTGTAACTCGGGCAGTTGTTGTTGCCATCCTGTACCTGTCCCGCAGGTGTGATTTTCGGATGTACCGATCCTGTGCAGGTGTTGTTACATGTGGTCTGCCAATGCGAAAACAATCAGCTGTCCGTCCTGTCTCCCTGTAGCGCTGTCTTAGGCGTCTCACAGTACGGACATTGCAATTTATTGCCCTGGCCACATCTGCAGTCCTCATGCCTCCTTGCAGCATGCCTAAGGCACGTTCACGCAGATGAGCAGGGACCCTGGGCATCTTTCTTTTGGTGTTTTTCAGAGTCAGTAGAAAGGCCTCTTTAGTGTCCTAGGTTTTCATAATTGTGACTTTAATTGCCTACCGTCTGTAAGCTGTTAGTGTCTTATCGACCGTTCCACAGCTGCATGTTCATTAATTGTTTATGGTTCATTGAACAAGCATGGGAAACAGTGTTTAAACCCTTTACAATTAAGATCTGTGAAGTTATTTGGATTTTTACAAATTATCTTTGAAAGACAGGGTCCTGAAAAAGGAAAGTTTCTTTTTTTGCTGAGTTTATATGTTAAACATAGTTGGATCTTTTCAGACTCAGTAAACTATAAGTTAAACTATGTGTTAAGCATAGTTAAATATTTTCAGACTGTGAGTTAAACATAGTTAATCACAACATGACATGCGACAGGCATTGAGACTAGGTGGTGCAGAAGGAAGAGGCCTGGAACAGAGCCAGGGTTAAACATAGTTAAATATTTTCAGACTGCACGTTAAACATGGTTAATCACAGCATGACAGGCGTTGGGACTAAGTGGTACAGAAGGGAGAGGCCTGGAACAGAGCCAGGACATGGACCTGGGAATGGGTGTGAATGTGTGGGAACTGTATATGTTTGAGGATTGATTGTGGCTCAGAAAAGTATCAATTGACATGCTTAGGAATCAATTAGGGGGTCAGAATTATTATTATTTTTTACATGACAGGGCTTGGTCCCGCCACTATTGTTTCCAGAAACTGAATATAGAAGGAAGAGAAGTCAGATTTCGACAAAGCAAAGCAGTGTGATAAAAATAACAACACAGAGTTACATTTGGGGTAAAACAAAACATATAGTCAAAAATACCAAAGAAAATATACACTGCTCAAAAAAATAAAGGGAACACTTAAACAACACAATGTAACTCCAAGTCAATCACACTTCTGTGAAATCAAACTGTCCACTTAGGAAGCAACACTGATTGACAATAAATGTCACATGCTGTTGTGCAAATGGAATAGACAACAGGTGGAAATTATAGGCAATTAGCAAGACACCCCCAATAAAGGACTGGTTTTGCAGGTGGTGACCACAGACCACTTCTCAGTTCCTATGCTTCCTGGCTGATGTTTTGGTCACTTTTGAATGCTGGCGGTGCTTTCACTCTAGTGGTAGCATGAGACGGAGTCTACAACCCACACAAGTGGCTCAGGTAGTGCAGCTCATCCAGGATGGCACATCAATGCGAGCTGTGGCAAGAAGGTTTGCTGTGTCTGTCAGCGTAGTGTCCAGAGCATGGAGGTGCTACTAGGAGACAGGCCAGTACATCAGGAGACGTGGAGGAGGCCGTAGGAGGGCAACAACCCAGCAGCAGGACTGCTACCTCCGCCTTTGTGCAAGGAGGAGCAGGAGGAGCACTGCCAGAGCCCTGCAAAATGACCTCCAGCAGGCCACAAATGTGCATGTGTCTGCTCAAACGGTCAGAAACAGACTCCATGAGGGTGGTATGAGGGCCCGACGTCCACAGGTGGGGGTTGTGCTTACAGCCCAACACCGTGCAGGACGTTTGGCATTTGCCAGAGAACACCAAGATTGGCAAATTCGCCACTGGCGCCCTGTGCTCTTCACAGATGAAAGCAGGTTCACACTGAGCACGTGACAGACGTGACAGAGTCTGGAGACGCCGTGGAGAACGTTCTTCTGCCTGCAACATCCTCCAGCATGACCGGTTTGGCGGTGGGTCAGTCATGGTGTGGGGTGGCATTTCTTTGGGGGGCCGCACAGCCCTCCATGTGCTCGCCAGAGGTAGCCTGACTGCCATTAGGTACCGAGATGAGATCCTCAGACCCCTTGTGAGACCATATGCTGGTGCGGTTGGCCCTGGGTTCCTCCTAATGCAAGACAATGCTAGACCTCATGTGGCTGGAGTGTGTCAGCAGTTCCTGCAAGAGGAAGATATTGATGCTATGGACTGGCCCGCCCGTTCCCCAGACCTGAATCCAATTGAGCACATCTGGGACATCATGTCTCGCTCCATTCACCAACGCCACGTTGCACCACAGACTGTCCAGGAGTTGGCGGATGCTTTAGTCCAGGTCTGGGAGGAGATCCCTCAGGAGACCATCCGCCACCTCATCAGGAGCATGCCCAGGCATTGTACAGAGGTCATACAGGCACGTGGAGGCCACACACACTACTGAGCCTCATTTTGACTTGTTTTAAGGACATTACATCAAAGTTGGATCAGCCTGTAGTGTGGTTTTCCACTTTAATTTTGAGGGTGACTCCAAATCCAGACCTCCATGGGTTGATACATTTGATTTCCATTGATAATTTTTGTGTGATTTTGTTGTCAGCACATTCAACTATGTAAAGAAAAAAGTATTTAATAAGATTATTGCATTCATTCAGATCTAGGATGTGTTATTTTAGTGTTCCCTTAATTTTTTCGAGCAGTGTATATACAGTGTGTGCAAATGTAGCAAGTTATGGAGGTAAGGCAATAAATAGGCCATAGTGCAAAATAATTACAATTAGTATTAACACTGGAATGATAGATGTGCAAAATATGATGTGCAAATAGAGATACTGGGGTGCAAATGAGCAAAATAAATAACAATATGGGGATGAGGTAGTTGAGTGGGCTAATTTCAGAAGGGATGTGTACAGGTGCAGTGATCGGTAAGGTGCTCTGACAACTGATGCTTAAAGTTAGTGAGGGAGATAAGAGTCTCCAGCTTCAGAGATTTTTGCAGATAATTCCAGTCATTGGAAGCAGAGAACTGGAAGGAATGGCGGCCAAAGGAAGTGTTGGCTTTGGGGATGACCAGTGAGATATACAGTGGGGAGAACAAGTATTTGATACACTGCCGATTTTGCAGGTTTTCCTACTTACAAAGCATGTAGAGGTCTGTAATTTTTATCATAGGTACACTTCAACTGTGAGAGACGGAATCTAAAATAAAAATCCAGAAAATCACATTGTATGATTTTTAAGTAATTAATTTGCATTTTATTGCATGACATAAGTATTTGATACATCAGAAAAGCAGCACTTAATATTTGGTACAGAAACCTGTGTTTGCAATTACAGAGATCATACGTTTCCTGTAGGTCTTGAACAGGTTTGTACACACTGCAGCAGGGATTTTGTCCCACTCCTCCATACAGACCTTCTCCAGATCCTTCAGGTTTCGGGGCTGTCGCTGGGCAATACGGGCTTTCAGCTCCCTCCAAAGATTTTCTATTGGGTTCAGGTCTGGAGACTGGCTAGGCCACTCCAGGACCTTGAGATGCTTCTTACGGAGCCACTCCTTAGTTGCTCTGGCTGTGTGTTTCGGGTCGTTGTCATGCTGGAAGACCAGCCACGACCCATCTTCAATGCTCTTACTGAGGGAAGGAGGTTGTTGGCCAAGATCTCGCGATACATGGCCCCATCCATCCTCCCCTCAATACGGTACAGTCGTCCTGTCCCCTTTGCAGAAAAGCATCCCCAAAGAATGATGTTTCCACCTCCATGCTTCACGGTTGGGATGGTGTTCTTGGGGTTGTACTCATCCTTCTTCTTCCTCCAAACACGGCGAGTGGAGTTTAGACCAAAAAGCTCTATTTTTGTCTCATCAGACCACATGACCTTCTCCTATTCCTCCTCTGGATCATCCAGATGGTCATTGGCAAACTTCAGACGGGCCTGGACATGCGCTGGCTTGAGCAGGGGGACCTTGCGTGCGCTGCAGGATTTTAATCCATGACGGCGTAGTGTGTTACTAATGGTTTTCTTTGAGACTGTGGTCCCAGCTCTCTTCAGGTCATTGACCAGGTCCTGCCGTGTAGTTCTGGGCTGAACCCTCACCTTCCTCATGATCATTGATGCCATATTTTTTTGACTTTATGTTTTTTTTACCCCATATGTGACTCTGTGTTGTTGTTTTTATCGCACTGCTTTGCTTTATCTTGGCCAGGTCGCAGTTGTAAATGAGAACTTGTTCTCAACTGGCTTACCTGGTTAAATAAAGGTGAAATAAAAAAAATAATAAAAAAAAATCATTGATGCCCCACGAGGTGAGATCTTGCATGGAGCCCCAGACAAAGGGTGATTGACCGTCATCTTGAACTTCTTCCATTTTCTAATAATTGCGCCAACAGTTGTTGCCTTCTCACCAAGCTGCTTGCCTATTGTCCTGTAGCCCATCCCAGCCTTGTGCAGGTCTACAATTTTATCCCTGATGTCCTTACACAGCTCTCTGGTCTTGGCCATTGTGGAGAGGTTGGAGTCTGTTTGATTGAGTGTGTGGACAGGTGTCTTTTTTACAGGTAACGAGTTCAAACAGTTGCAGTTAATACAGGTAATGAGTGGAGTACAGGAAGGCTTCTTAAAGAAAAACTAACAGGTCTGTGAGAGCCGGAATTCTTACTGGTTGATAGGTGATCAAATACTTACAGTGGGGAAAAAAAGTATTTAGTCAGCCACCAATTGTGCAAGTTCTCCCACTTAAAAAGATCAGAGAGGCCTGTAATTTTCATCATAGGTACACGTCAACTATGAAAGACAAAATGAGGAAAACATTTCCAGAAAATCACATTGTAGGATTTTTAATGAATTTATTTGCAAATTATGGTGGAAAATAAGTATTTGGTCAATAACAAAAGTTTCTCAATACTTTGTTATATACCCTTTGTTGGCAATGACACAGGTCAAACGTTTTCTGTAAGTCTTCACAAGGTTTTCACACACTGTTGCTGGTATTTTGGCCCATTCCTCCATGCAGATCTCCTCTAGAGCAATGATGTTTTGGGGCTTTCGCTGGGCAACACAGACTTTCAACTCCCTCCAAAGATTTTGTATGGGATTGAGATCTGGAGACTGGCTAGGCCACTCCAGGACCTTGAAATGCTTCTTACGAAGCCACTCCTTCGTTGCCCGGGCGGTGTGTTTGGGATCATTGTCATGCTGAAAGACCCAGCCACATTTCATATTCAATGCCCTTGCTGATGGAAGGAGGTTTTCACTCAAAATCTCACGATACATGGCCCCATTCATTCTTTCCTTTACACGGATCAGTCGTCCTGGTCCCTTTGCAGAAAAACAGCCCCAAAGCATGATGTTTCCACCCCCATGCTTCACAGTAGGTATGGTGTTCTTTGGATGCAACTCATCATTCTTTGTCCTCCAAACATGACAAGTTGAGTTTTTACCAAAAGGTTATATTTTGGTTTCATCTGACCATATGACATTCTCCCAATCCTCTTCTGGATCATCCAAATGCACTCTAGCAAACTTCAGACGGGCCTGGACATGTACTGGCTTAAGCAGGGGGACACGTCTGGCACTGCAGGATTTGAGTCCCTGGCGGCGTAGTGTGTTACTGATGGTAGGCTTTGTTACTTTGGTCCCAGCTCTCTGCAGGTCATTCACTAGGTCCCTTGTGTGGTTCTGGGTTCATTTTGACCCCACGGGGTGAGATCTTGCGTGGAGCCCCAGATCGAGGGAGATTATCAGTGGTCTTGTATGTCTTCCATTTCCTAATAATTCCTCCCACAGTTGATTTCTTCAAACCAAGCTGCTTACCTATTGCAGATTCAGTCTTCCCAGCCTGGTGCAGGTCTACAATTTTGTTTCTGGTGTCCTTTGACAGCTCTTTGGTCTTGGCCATAGTGGAGTTTGGAGTGTGACTGTTTGAGGTTGTGGACAGGTGTCTTTTATACTGATAACAAGTTCAAACAGGTGCCATTAATACAGGTAACGAGTGGAGGACAGAGAAGCTTTTTAAAGAAGAAGTTAC
Source organism: Coregonus clupeaformis (assembly GCF_020615455.1). NCBI lineage: Eukaryota > Metazoa > Chordata > Actinopteri > Salmoniformes > Salmonidae > Coregonus > Coregonus clupeaformis. The sequence goes on along the minus strand of NC_059218.1, from coordinate 13,798,345 downwards.
AGGTCTGTGAGAGCCAGAAATCTTGCTTGTTTGTAGGTGACCAAATACTTATTTTCCACCATAATTTGCAAATAAATTCATAAAAAATCCTACAATGTGATTTTCTGGTTTTTTTCCCCTCAATTTGTCTGTCATAGTTGACGTGTACCTATGATACAAATTACAGACCTCTACATGCTTTGTAAGTAGGAAAACCTGCAAAATTGGCAGTGTATCAAATACTTGTTCTCCCCACTGTACCTGCTGGAGCGCATACTACGGGTGGGTGTTGCTATGGTGACCAATGAGCTAAGATATGGCGGAGATTTGCCTAGCAGTGATTTATAGATGGCCTGGAGCCAGTGGGTCTGGCAACGAATATGTAGTGAGGACCAGCCAACAAGTGCGTACAGGTCACAGTGGTGGGTAGTATATGGGGCTTTGGTGACAAAACGGATGGCACTGTGATAGACTACATCGAATTTGCTGAGTAGAGTGTTGGAGGTTATTTTGTAAATGACATCGCCGAAGTCAAGGATCGGTAGGATAGTCAGTTTTACGAGGGCATGTTTGGCAGCATGAGTGAAGGAGGCTTTGTTGCGAAATAGGAAGCCGATTCTAGATTTAACTTTGGATTGGAGATGCTTAATGTTAGTCTGGAAGGAGAGTTTACAGTCTAACCAGACACCTAGGTATTTGTAGTTGTCCACATACTCTAGGTCAGACCCGTCGAGAGTAGTGATTCTAGTCTGGTGGGCGGGTGCCAGCAGCGTTCGATTGAAGAGCATGCATTTAGTTTTACTAGTGTTTAAGAGCAGTTGGAGGCTACGGAAGGAGTGTTGTATGGCATTTGAAGCTCGTTTGGAGGTTTGTTAACACAGTGTCCAATGAAGGGCCTGATGTATACAAAATGGTGTCGTCTGCGTAGAGGTGGATCTGAGAGTCACCAGCAGCAAGAGCGACATCATCGATATACACGGAGAAAAGAGTCGGCCCAAGAATTGAACCCTGTGGCACCCACATAGAGACTGCCATAGGTCCAGACAACAGGCCCTCCGATTTGACACATTGAACTCTATCTGAGAAGTAGTTAGTGAACAAGGCGAGGCAGTCATTTGAGAAACCAAGGCTATTTAGTCTGCCAATAAGAATGCGGTGGTTGAAAGAGTCGAAAGCCTTGGCCAGGTCGATGAAGACGGCTGCACAGTACTGTCTATTATCGATCGCGGTTATAATATCGTTTAGGACCTTGAGCGTGGCTGAGGTGCACGCATGACCAGCTCGGAAACCGCATTGCATAGCGGAAAACGTACGGTGGGATTCGATATGGTCGGTGATCTGTTTGTTAACTTGGCTTTCAAAAACTTTCGAAAGGCAGGGCAGGATGGATATAGGTCTGTAACAGTTTGTATCTAGAGTGTCACCCCCTTTGAAGAGGGGGATGACCGCGGCAGCTTTCCAATCTCTGGGGATCTCAGACGTTACGAAAGAGAGGTTGTATAAGCTAGTAATAGGGGTTGCGACAATTTCGGCTGCTATTTTTAGAAAGAAAGGGTCCAGATTGTCTAGCCCAGATGATTTGTAGGGGTCCAGATTTTGCAGCTCTTTCAGACCATCAGCTGTCTGAATTTGTGTGAAGGAGAAGCAGGAGGGGGGGCGGGGCGGGCATGGGCAAGTTGCAGCGGAGGGTGCAGAGCTGGTGGCCGGGGTAGTGGTAGCCAGGTGGAAAGCATGGCCAGCCATAGCAAAATGCTTGTTGAAATTCTCGATTATTGTAGATGTATCAGTGGTGATAGTGTTTCCTAGCCTCAGTGCAGTGGGCAGCTGGGAGGAGGTGCTCTTATTCTCCATGGACTTTACAGTGTCCCAAAACGTTTTGGAGTTAGTGCTACAGGATGCAAATTTCTCTTTGAAAAAGCTAGCCTTTGCTTTCCTAACTGCTTGTGTATATTGGTTCCTAACTTCCCTGAAAAGTTGAATATTGCGGGGGCTATTGAATGCTAATGCAGTACGCCAGAGGATGTTTTTGTGCTGGTCAAGGGCAGTCAAGTCCGGGGTGAACCAGGGGCTATATCTGTTCTTAGTTCTGAATTTTTTGAATGGGGCATGCTTATTTAAGATTGAGAGGAAAGCACTTTTAAAGAACAACCAGGCATCCTCTACTGACGGAATGAGATCGATATCCATCCAGGATACCTGGGACAAGTCAATTAGGAAGGCCTGCACGCTAAATAAAGTATTTTAGGGAGTGTTTGACCGCGGACCCGTTACGGACGCAGGCAATAAGGCAGTGATTGCTGAGATCCTGGTTGAAGACAGCGGAGGTGTATTTAGAGGGTAAGTTAGTCAGGATGATATCTATGAGGGTGCCCATGTTTACGGATTTAGGGTTGTACCTGGTAGGTTCCTTGATAATTTGTGTGAGATTGAGGGCATCTAGTTTGGATTGTAGGATGGCCGGGGTGTTAAGCATATCCCAATTTAAGTCACCAAGCAGTACGAACTCTGAGGATAGATGGGGGGCAATCAATTCACATATGGTGTCCAGGGCACAGCTGGGGGCTGAGGGGGGTCTGTAGCAAGTGGCAACATTGAGAGACTTATTTCTGGAGAGGTGGATTTTTAGAAGTAGGAGCTCAAACTGTTTGGGCACAGACCTGGATAGTATGATAGAGCTCTGCAGGCTATCTCTACAGTAGATTGCAACTCCACCACCTTTGGCAGTTCTATCTAGATGGAAGATGTTGTAGTTGGGGATGGACATTTCTGAATTTTTGGTGTCCTTCCTAAGCCAGGATTCAGACACTGTTAGAACATCAGGGTTGGCAGAGTGTGCTAACGCAGTGAATAACTCAAATTTAGGAAGGAGGCTTCTGATGTTAACGTGCAGAAAACCAAGGCTTTTACGGTTACAGAAGTCAACAAATTATAACTCCTGGGTAGTAGGAGTGATACTGGGGGCTGCAGGGCCTGGGTTAGCCTCTACATCACCAGAGGAACAGAGGAGGAATAGAATAAGGATCCGGCTAAAGGCTTTAAGAACTGGTCTTCTAGTGCGTTGGGTACAGAGAATAAAGTGGGCAGATTTCCGGGCGTTGTAGAATAGATTCAGGGCATTATGCACAGACAAGGATATGGAAGGATATGAGTACAGTGGAGGTAAACCTAAGCGTTGGGTAACAATGAAAGAGGTAGCATCACTGGAGGGTGGAACAAAGGAGCTATTTGAGGCAGTTTGAGAATGACTTGGGGTTCTATATTGAAATTGTACACTAAGAACTAACTGGAACAGCAATAGGCAAGGCATATTGACATGAGAGAGAGGCATAAAGCAATCACAGGTGTTATTAGAGAGAGCTAAGACAACAACTGGTAATGGCGATGAAAGTTTGGGCTGAGGCTAAACAGATAAACAGGACAGGGTACCGTGTAAAGGAACAGTCCAGCAGACATCAGCTGTGCAGCCGAGTGATCATAAGGTCCAGTGAACAGCAATTTGTGAGTCAGAGAGCAGTTCGAATTGGTGCTAAAGCACAGCGAGCAGGAAGCACGGCTGTTTTTTGCGTGTGCTAGCGGGCCGGGGCTAGCAGATGGATCTTCATGGTCGTTGCAACGGGAAGCCTGTTGAAATCACAGACGATTACGTCGGCAGACCAGTCGTGATGGATCAGCGGGGCTCCGTGTCGACTCTAGGAGGTACCGTCAGGTTGACAGATCGGTAGATAGCCAGGAGATGTGCCGGACTTGAGACTAGCTCAAGGCTGATTAGCCAACAACAACATCCATTTGGTTGCAGCTAGCTAGTTGCGATGATCAGGTGTTAAAGGTCCAGTGATTTAGTGATTCCGGCAGAAAATCCATTATGTTCTGGGTCGATAACGCGCTGTGCAGACAGTGCAGACTGGCCGATAATAGTCCAGGCTAGAGCTGGCTGGTAGGTAGTGCAGGCCACGGACAATGGTGAAAAACCGCTAACGGTGGCTAATAGCAAGTAGCTAGTTAGCTGGCTACTCCCGTCCAGTAGACAAAGAGGTAGATAGCCTGGATATGGGCCTGGCTCAAGGCTAACTGGTGCTTGCTTCGGGGGCAGTGGTGATTAGCCTACAGCAATGTCCATTCGGTTGCGGCTAGCTAGTTGCGATCTGGTGTTATGGTCCAGTGATTCAGTTATTCTGGCAGAAAATCCGATCTTCTGGGTGAAAACCGCTAACGGTGGCTAATAGCAAGTAGCTAGTTAGCTGGCTAGCTAGTTTCAACGAGAGATTCTAGATAAAGGTGAGTAAATAATAGAATCCATTCCACATTGAGTGAGGCGGGTTGCAGGAAAGTATATTTAGTAGAAGGATGAAAAGTGTGATAGGGAAATATGTACGAAAAATACAAAAAAATACAAAAAACAGGCTATTTACACGGACACACAACAAAGAACACGACCGCACTGCTACGCCATCTTGGATTTTTTTTAAACATTAGGAACACCTGCTCTATCCATGACATAGACTGGGGGTAAAGAAGGATTTTTAAGCCTTGAGATATGCATTGTGTATGTGTGCCATTCTGAGGGTGAATGGGCAAGACAAAATATTTAAGTGACTTTGAACGGGGTATGGTAGTAGGTGCCAGGCGTACCGGTTTGAGTATGTCAAGAACTGCAACGCTGCTGGGTTTTTCACACTCAACAGTTTCCCATGTGTATCAAGAATGGTCCACCACCCAAAGGACATCCAGACAACTTGACACAACTGTGGGAAGCATTGGAGCCAACATGGGCCAGCATCCCTGTGGAACACTTTCAACACACTAATTGTAGAGTCCATGCCATTACGAATTGTGGCTGGTCTGAGGGCAAAATGGGTGCAACTTAATGTTAGGAAGGTGTTCCTAATGTTTTGTACACTCAGTGTATCTCCCATGCACATTGCTATTGCTTCAAATGTATTTGTGGAAAAGGCCCATGGAGTTGGTGGAATCGTCCTTTAATTCATGGCCACTTGCGCAGATTCCAATAATCTTTCAGTATTATACATTTCATACCAAACCGTAGGCAGAAATGTACCGCAATCATGACTAGGTCGGTTGGCGGAAATAAAAGTAGAGGTTTTGTCGCCGGCAATGCCTTTCATATTAAGAAAAGTCAGCAAAAAGTTGGCGGGACGCTGAAGTTGTTGGAAAAACGTCTTGGTTTGAAAGGTGTATAAGTGTTATTCATTTAGAATACCAGAATGCAAATGCATTGACTTATCATGAATAACTGCACTAATCATGGTAAGATGATCCAATGTATATAAGAAGATCTGTTCCTCCTCCAGGACCCCTCTTCATTGGGCGGCAGCAGCGGGGAAGGAGGACTGTGTCCAGGCCTTACTGCAGCTAAGGGTGGAGCCTGGGCCCAGCGATATCAACGAGAACAGGTCTCACATATGCAATGTACTGTGGCCACACTGCCAGCATCAAGCTCCTCTCAGCTGACAACAGGTTGGTTAACACTGCATTTTGTGTGTGTGAGTGTGCAGGTTCATGTGTGTGTGTATGTGTAGTTTCTATTCATTTAAAGTGGAAATGGCCATGCAGTAATGTCGATTATTTGTCGATTAGTAAAGCCAAAAGTAATTGGGGAAAAATAAATTGCTTGCCATCCGTCTTAAACCACTGAGTTGTGAATAAGACTTCATGGTCTCATTGATTGATTCTCCACAGATCCGACTCAGCCAGACAGCTGCCTTTCCAGTGGAGTGACCAATCCCAGAAGAAGGAGGGCAAGTTCGACATGCTCAACATGATCTTCTCCTGCAAGAGGAAGAAAGAACACCACGCCACCGGCCACAGAGAGATGGGCAGCGACGGACACCTGAGGGAGGAGACCTCCGAGGTGGATAACATCACCATGTTTGACTGCCTGGCGGACTCCTCCTCGGCCAAGGAGCCGAGAGACGAAGGCCCCAATGTCAGAAAATGACCTTCGGTGGAAACGGGGCAGAAACTCAATCCATTCGAAATCCAGACAGCGAAGGACTGCAAGGGACTGCCTCCCATATGGATGCAAAGTCTTCCGCCATCACTCTGGGCACATCTTTGTTGGTAAGCTCCTAGAGTGCTGTGCATCAGAGTCAAGCCACGGGGCCGATGGTCAACCACTTTGTCCACCGCTCTCAGAAAAGCAAGAGCGAGCATGACTTGTTTGACAGTAGGCCGAAAGGACAATCGTCGGTCAGTCATGCCTGGAAGACCGCGTCCAATCAGTCCATTTTGTCCCACAAATCCTGGATTTCACCCCCTACAGAAAGGCTGTTAGACAAACTGTACCATGACACTTCTGGTCCTTCGGAAGTCCTCTGCCCTCACCAAGCCCCATACATACAGAAGTATGAACAAGGTAGGAGGAGTTGAGTCGTTCACAACACAAAGTAGGATGAGTTGAGTCATTTTATATTTTAAACATATAAACTTGTGGGGCATTCACATGAGGTATCAAGCGAGTCATCTAACAGTCCTTTCAACAGAGCTAAGCACCAGGTAGCGATAAAGCCACATCCTGCTAAGATAATATACTGTATATAGCTACACTTGACTTCACAATTCACACCTTGAGTCCGCTTCAATTCAAAGCAGTAGGCCACACCAACATTATTTTGCAAAGGAGTGCTGCAAGAGAAAACGTGTGAACTTCTATGCAGTTTAGTTTAGATGATTCTTCTCAACAAGGGAACATAACATATGGGCAATTTCATGGTAAAAGAATGACACGAGACTCCGATTTTTCAGTTTAAAATATATGCCAAAAAAAACCATTGATTTCAAAGTCAAACAAACATACAACTCTATGCACATGCACATGAGTTACTTAAAAAAATGTCCACAGAAAATTGTACAATACTGAGGAACAGTGCAGATGTAAAGTTTCGTAACAGAATGGCAGTAGAATCTCCCTCAGTTTATGTGACCAAGTTTTTCAAAAACTCTTAAATATCTAGTCTGAATTGAGGCCTCCCGAGTGGTGCAGCGCTCTAAGGCACTGCATCGCAGTGTTGAGGTGTCGCTACAGCCTGGAGTTTGATCCCAGGCTGCGTCACAGCCGGCCGTGACCGGGAGTCCCATAGGGCGGCGCACAATTGGCCCAGTTTCGTCCGGGTTAGGGGAGGGTTTGGCCGGGGGGCTTTCTATGGCTCATTGCGCTCTAGCGACTCCTTGTGGCGGGCCGGGCACCTGCAAGCTGACCTAAGTCATCAGTCGAACAGTGTTTCCTACGACACATTTGTGCGGCTGGCTTCCTGGTTAAGCGAGCAGGTGTTAAGAAGCAGCGCGGCTTGGCGGGTCATGTTTCGGAGGACGCATGACTCGACCTTCGCCTCTCCAAAACTACCAATTGGATATCACGAAATTGGGGAGAAAAAGGGGGTAAAATTACAAATCTTGTCTGGCCTGGAGGAAACCTGGCACCATCCCTACGGTGAAGCATGGTGGTGGCAGAATCATGCTGTGGAGATGTTTTTCAGCCGCAGGGACTGGGAGACTAGTCAGGATCGAGGCAAAGATGAACGGAGCATAGAAAACTTGCTCCAGAGCTCTCAGGACCTCAGACTGGGGCGAAGGTTCACCTTCCAACAGGACAACAACCCTAAGCACACAGCCAAGACAACGCAGGACTGGCTTCAGGACAATTCTCTGAATGTCCTTGAGTGGCCCAGCCAGAGTCCGGACTTAAACCCAATCTAACATCTCTGGAGAGACCTGAAAATAGCTGTGCAGCAACACTCCCCATCCAACCTGACAGAGCTTGAGAGGATCTGCAGAGAAGAATGTGAGACATTTCCCAAATACAGGTGTGAATACTTATGATAAATGTGATATTTCAGTTTTAAAATTTATAAAAACCTTGTTTTTGCTTTGTCAATATGGGGTATTGTTTGTAGATTGATGAGGGGGGGGGGAAATTATTTCATCAATTTTAGAATAAGGCTGTAAGCTAATAAAATGTGGAAAAAGTCAAGGGGTCTGAATACTTTCCGAAGGCCCTGTATATATCTAGTCTGAATTAAGATTAAAATATGTCTGCAGAAAGACATGGCCCCTTACCAAGTTACCCCCGGACATGGCCAACCAGGCAGGATATACAGTAACCCCACCCACTTTGCCAAAGCACAGCCCCCACACCACTAAAGGGATATCAACAGACCACTAACTTACTACCCTGAGACAAGGCCAAGTAAATAAATCATAAGCAAACTTGTTATCAGTAAAAACAAACTAATTGTTAGGTCTACCTTTACTTGTTACTTCTGTGAACTTTCATTATCCTCCCTCCTCACGAGGGAGAGAAATTAGAGAATATCTTAAAGATACTGTATGTGGAGTTTTTGTAACAGAATAACAAGACAATAGGCAATATTTCACTTATAGAAGGCAAGTAATTTCTGCAAAATTAAATATAAATTAGTTGGCAAGGGTCTTAACTTCAACATTGTGTTTTGATGCATTTCTAATTTTTCTAGTAGACCCCTTTTCCATCCGTTTGCCCAGAAATCAAAGCCTTTGCTTATTCCTAATTTTAGGATGGAAAATTGTTATTATGTACCTTAATAAAATAAAATAATATATATATATATATATATATATATATAGACGCTTAGCTTTCATTTGACACCAAATGTGATGTGCTCCTATGAATATCACGTTGGTGCTCATGGGTCCCTTTACAGGGAAATGGCCATATGCTTTACATTACAACAACGTACAAATCCAAGTGCATGCTAATAACATCATGTACTTTTTCCTCTTCATCACCTGCTACCTCTGGACAGGTTAAAAATGAGGGACACTGCCCTAACACGGAACTGCTTGGCCCCCATCCGTGACCACTGTACCCACATGTGTAAGTACTTTTTTTAATTACTATGTAGCCTTGAAAACTTCAGAGCTCTAAATGCATACATGAATCCGGTTCCTTTCTGTGCTTTTGATTTTATATTCTGTAAAGTAAACTGGTCCTATTCTTGGGGATGTATTGTCATGCCTTAGTATCACTGTCAGCATCGCAATCTATAAAGCATGTTCGACTACAATTTCAGTATAACCAGCCTAACTACAGGTTACACTTAGATTTTGTGACGCTTTGGGTCAAGTCTTCAGGCAGTGGCTGTAGAGTTCCACTCCAGAGTGGCAGTCACATTCAGTGCACAGGAAGGATGTTGAGAGGTGGTGGTGCTTCCTCAATAGAAAGCGAATTGAGGATGCAGAGAAACATATTCTTGGCCTTTTTGTAGAAATGATTGCCAAAACATCACCAAACACGTAACAAGATTTTCCCGCTGCAGTCTCCTTGCCACCAGACCAAGTCTCTAAAGGGGTGAAGAAGTCCCTGCCTCTCAACACTCTGGGTCGAGGACAAGGGGGTATCCCACCGCCAGTGACCTCCATGTCCTCCTGTGCTCCTTCCTGCCCATGCTAAATGGAGACCCTCGGAGGAGAGTCCAGGTGCTCCCCGCCATCCCATCCCATCCCAGAGGAAACACAGCCCCACTGTGGGTAAACCCAGAATGGACGCCCTCACTAACCTGGACAACAGAACCTGATGTGACCGCATGCGAGACTTGAGGAGACTATGTGGTGGAGCAGACCTGATTGGGATTTGGCTGGGTTAGCTAGCAGCAGGCTATTTTCGGTGGAATCTTGTCAGGTCTTAATGAAATTTGGCCCTAAGTGTAAAGCAAATATAAACATTTGCCCTGAGTGTAAAAAAAAAAAGTTGTATGCCTCAGCACGTATTGGACACAAAATGTACACTACTTGACCAAAAGTATGTGGACACCTGCTCGTCGAACATCTCATTCCAAAATCATGGGCATTAATATGGAGATGGTCCCCCCTTTACTGCTATAACAGCCTCCACTCTTCTGTGAAGGCTTTCCACTAGCTGTTGGAACATTGCTGCGGGGACTTGCTTCCATTCAGCCACGAGCATTAGTGAGATCGGGCACTGATGTTGGGCGATTAGGCCTGGCTCGCAGTCGGTGTTCTAATTCATCCCAAAGGTGTTCAATGGGGTTGAGGTCAGGGCCCTGTGCAGGCCAGTCAAGTTCTTCCACACCGAACTTGACAAACCATTTATGTATGGACCTCGCTTTGTGCACGGGGGCATTGTCATATTGAAAAAGGAAATGGCCTTCCCCAAACTGTTGCCACAAAGTTGGAAGCACAGAATCGTCTAGAATGTCATTGTATGCTATAGCATTAAGATTTCCCTTCACTGGAACTAAGTGGCCTAGCCCGAACCATGAAAAACAGTCCCAGACCATTATTCCTCCTCCACCAAACTGTACAGTTGGCACTATGCATTGGGGCAGGTTCTGTTCTCCTGGCATCCGCCAAACAAAGATTTGTCAGTCGAAATTCCAGATGGTGAAGCATTATTCATCACTCCAGAGAACGCGTTTCCACTCCTCCAGAGTCCAATGGCGGTGAGCTTTACACCACTCCAGCCGATGCTTGGCATTGTGCCATTAGGCTTGTATGCGGCTGTTCGGCATGGAAACCCATTTCATGAAGCTCCCGATGAACAGTTATTGTGCTGACGTTGCTTCCAGAGGCAATTTGGAACTCAGTATTGACTGTTGCTCCCGAGGACAGACAATTTTTATGCGCTTCAGCACTCAGCGGACCCATTCTGTGAGCTTGTGTGGCCTACCACTTCGCGGCTGAGCCGTCGTTGCTCCTAGACGTTTCCACTTCACAATAACAGCACTTACAGTTGATTAGGGCAGCTCTAGCAAGGCAGAAATTTGACAAACTGACTTGTTGGAAAGGTGGCATCCTTAAGGCCGTAAGGCCATTCTACTGCCAATGTTTGTCTATGGAGATTGCATGGCTGTGTGCTCAATTTTATACACCTGTCAGCAATGGGTGTGGCTGAAATAGCCGAATTCACTAATTTGAAGGGTTGTCCACATACTTTTGTATATATAGTGTATATTAGCTGTTAGACAATGACTAAACTCATCAAAAGGGACTCTACTGTATGCCACAGTAAATTGCTCCAGACTTTGCAAACATTTGCTAATAAACAGCATCCTATTTTTACACGTTTATACTGTACTACAATTCAAGGCATGCACTGTGTACTGTTGGATTTTCATGCACTTTGAAATTGAGACTTCGTTTATGATGTCATGTGACTGTTTCGCAAAATGAATAAAATATTTAATTGTTATTATTTTGGCTGACAGAAGTTTGTCCCTGCATGATCAACTTATTTATCCTGATCATCATAAATGTTTATGATTCAACATTATTACTATTCTGACTGCACCCCTTTCATTTATCTTTTCTCAATGCCATGCTGGCAGAGAGCATTTTTTTTTGTAAAATTAAAAGCAAGCATGTTCATGGTGGTGGTGTGACATTGGTGACTGGTGTGAGATATACTTACTAGAATCGGGTAACTGTCCTTACCTGAGACCTGACGACTTGTGTTAGCTCCCCCAAGCTCATGCCCAAAGGCTTTAGCTCAGTGGGCTGCTACAGTCTTGTGGCAGGAGGCCGGGGTACACAGACACTGGTCACTTTTACAGTCATCACCTCAACATGCAGGGCATTTGTTCACACATGAAGGAGAGACAGGGTATCACTGTCCTGCCATTAACCCACTTAATGTATTACATTTTCCATAGCTAACTCTGTTTTCGGTTCGGATATTTATTAAACAATGCATCAAAGTGCTTGTTGTTGAGTTTGTAGCGTCAGGTACATAATGATTATGCCGCAGACATAAAGGTCAAACCAGGCTCGGTCATGGCCTGGCACATCGTGGAGCATTTCGTGCAAGTGGGTGGAGATTAACTGGAAAACAGTAACGCGAACCTTTAAACTAGCGTTTTGATTGGTTAGTAGTTGTGTGACAGACAATTCTCCTGGCAAATCAAAAGGGCAGCAATTCTGCGCAATTCGTTTGCGCAGATCTCTAAACAAGGCGTTGAGAAGCTAGACAGATACTTAGATCAATCGTTATGTGTGTAGCTAACGTTATATCTTTATTATTTGCACTGCAGCGCGAAGTATTGAAACTTGTGGTTATGCAATATACTGGAAGTGGGAAAGAGAAGACAGACAGCCCCAGACGGGCAATCTTATAGTTTAAGCTAAATTATGTGAAATCTACATATTTTTACGTAGCTAACGTTAACTAGCTAGTATACATGAACCCAACAAGTAAAGACATGAAAGGTGAGTGTTTTTTGTTGTCATAGCATGTCGGGGCCCTGTTTAAAAGGCTGTTACTGACTAATTTTCGTGATTTTGTTGAAAATAGTAGAATATAAACACTGCAAATACGTCATTCCTGTATTATTTATTGTTTTTCCCGGAATGTTAAAGTTGATCCATCGATTTTTTCTCTCCAAAATGTCCGTGCTAGCTACATTAGCTAGCGAGCTAGTTATCTCAAATGATAAAGTAATATTCTTAGCTAGATATTTTATAGCTCTCAATAGTTCTTTATCACTCTGATGGAGGTAACGTTATATAGCAAGTGGCAGACAGCGAGATAAAATTGTCTTTCTTTTGAAGTAGTTAGTCATATTTCTTGTTGTTGATTTTATTGGGATTCCCAATACTAAGGTTATATGGCAATAGCCGGCGCAAACAGTTAGTCTTCCTGGGGTCCGACACATAACGAAAAATACATTACAGAGAAAAATACTTTACAATTTAAAAACATTAACATAGACATTACAACTAACGTTAGGGTCTGATAGGGGAGAGGCGTTGTGAGTTGTTTTATTTGTGTTATAACGCTAATTTTGCTGTTTGCCTGAGTAATTTGAGATGGAAGGGAGTTCCATGTGATCACATATGGCTCTATATAATACTGTTCGTTGCCTTGAATTCATTCTGGATGTGGGGACAGTTGAGACCCCTGGTGGCGTGTGTTTGTTCATAACATAACTAGCAAGCTATCTATGCATCGTTTTTGTGTTTTAGCTACAACTAAATGACGTAAATGTAAATGTAGCAGCTTTATCATTAGTTCCATTTCCTATAGTCCCTAGTGAGAGTAGTCAGTGAGGGCCTCATAAAACTAAACAGTTAAGTTACTACTTATTGTTAAAGTACTGAATACAAAATAAAATGTGGTGAACCCATGTGCCAGTGATATGGGTGCATGCCTCACGATGAATTACACAACACAAATAGGCTACACAGCTGTTGTTGTTGTACTGTAGTAGCTATGGTGTTATGACAGTGTACCTCTAAAGTTGTATTTATTGTGGTTTGAGAATAAGTTACATAATAATATTATGTAGTGATATGATTAGGTTTGTTGACACATACAGTGAGGGAAAAAAGTATTTGATCCCCTGCTGATTTTGTACGTTTTCCCACTGACAGACATGATCAGTCTATCAATTTAATGGTAGGTTTATTTGAACAGTGAGAGACAGAATAACAACAAAAAAATCCAGAAAAACGCATGTCAAAAATTGTATAAATTGATTTGCATTTTAATGAGGGAAATGAGTATATCCATGTTTGACGGTGGGGATGGTGTTCTTGGGGTCATAGGCAGCATTCCTCCTCCTCCAAACATGGCAAGTTGAGTTGGTGCCAAAGAGCTCGATTTTGGTCTCATCTGACCACAACACTTTCACCCAGTTCTCCTCTGAATCATTCAGATGTTCATTGGCAAACTTCAGACGGGCCTGTATATGTGGTTTCTTGAGCAGGGGGACCGTGCGGGCGCTGCAGGATTTCAGTCCTTCACGGCATAGTGTGTTACCAATTGTTTTCTTGGTGACTATGGTCCCAGCTGCCTTGAGATCATTGACAAGATCCTCCCAGGTAGTTCTGGGCTGATTCCTCACCGTTCTCATGATCATTGCAACTCCACGAGGTGAGATCTAGCATGGAGCCCCAGGCCGAGGGAGATTGACAGGTCTTTTGTGTTTCTTCCATTTGCGAATAATCGCACCAACTGTTGTCACCTTCTCACCAAGCTGCTTGGCGATGGTCTTGTAGCCCATTCCAGCCATGTGTAGGTCTACAATCTTGTCCCTGACATCCTTGGAGAGCTCTTTGGTCTTGGCCATGGTGGAGAGTTTGGAATCTGATTGATTGATTGCTTCTGTGGACGGGTGTCTCTTATACAGGTAACAAACTGAGATTAGGAGCACTCCCTTTAAGATTGTGTTCCTAATCTCAGCTCATTACCTGTATAAAAGACACCTGGGAGCCAGAAATCTTTCTGATTGAGAGGGGGTCAAATACAGTGGGGGAAAAAAAGTATTTAGTCAGCCACCAATTGTGCAAGTTCTCCCACAAAGATGAGAGGCCTGTAATTTTCATCATAGGTACACGTCAACTATGACAGACAAATTGAGAATTTTTTTCTCCAGAAAATCACATTGTAGGATTTTTAATGAATTTATTTGCAAATTATGGTGGAAAATAAGTATTTGGTCACCTACAAACAAGCAAGATTTCTGGCTCTCACAGACCTGTAACTTCTTCTTTAAGAGGCTCGTCTGTCCTCCACTCGTTACCTGTATTAATGGCATCTGTTTGAACTTGTTATCAGTATAAAAGACACCTGTCCACAACCTCAAACAGTCACACTCCAAACTCCACTATGGCCAAGACCAAAGAGCTGTCAAAGGACACCAGAAACAAAATTGTAGACCTGCACCAGGCTGGGAAGACTGAATCTGCAATAGGTAAGCAGCTTGGTTTGAAGAAATCAACTGTGGGAGCAATTATTAGGAAATGGAAGACATACAAGACCACTGATAATCTCCCTCGATTTGGGGCTCCACGCAAGATCTCACCCCGTGGGGTCAAAATGATCACAAGAACGGTGAGCAAAAATCCCAGAACCACACGGGGGACCTAGTGAATGACCTGCAGAGAGCTGGGACCAAAGTAACAAAGCCTACCATCAGTAACACACTACGCCGCCAGGGACTCAAATCCTGCAGTGCAGACGTGTCCCCCTGCTTAAGCCAGTACATGTCCAGGCCCGTCTGAAGTTTGCTAGAGTGCATTTGGATGATCCAGAAGAGGATTGGGAGAATGTCATATGGTCAGATGAAACCAAAATATAACTTTTTGGTAAAAACTCAACTCGTCGTGTTTGGAGGACAAAGAATGCTGAGTTGCATCCAAAGAACACCATACCTACTGTGAATCATGGGGGTGGTAACATCATGCTTTGGGGCTGTTTTTCTGTAAAGGGACCAGGACGACTGATCCGTGTAAAGGAAAGAATGAATGCGGCCATGTATCGTGAAATTTTGAGTGAAAACCTCCTTCCATCAGCAAGGACATTGAAGATGAAACGTGGCTGGGTCTTTCAGCATGACAATGATCCCAAACACACCGCCCGGGCAACGAAGGAGTGGCTTCGTAAGAAGCATTTCAAGGTCCTGGAGTGGCCTAGCCAGTTTCCAGATCTCAACCCCATAGAAAATCTTTGGAGGGAGTTGAAAGTCCGTGTTGCCCAGCGACAGCCCCAAAACATCACTGCTCTAGAGGAGATCTGCATGGAGGAATGGGCCAAAATACCAGCAACAGTGTGTGAAAACCTTGTGAAGACTTACAGAAAACGTTTGACCTGTGTCATTGCCAACAAAGGGTATATAACAAAGTATTGAGAAACTTTTGTTATTGACCAAATACTTATTTTCCACCATAATTTGCAAATAAATTCATTAAAAATCCTACAATGTGAATTTCTGGATTTTTTTTCTCTCATTTTGTCTGTCATAGTTGACGTGTACCTATGATGAAAATTACAGGCCTCTCTCATCTTTTTAAGTGGGAGAACTTGCACAATTGGTGGCTGACTAAATACTTTTTTCCCCACTGTACTTATTTCCATCATTAAAATGCGAATCAATTAATAACATTTTTGACATGCGTTCTTCTGGATTTTGTTGTTGTTATTCTGTCTCTCACTGTTCAAATAAACCTACCATTAAACTTATAGACTGATCATTTCTTTGTCAGTGGGCAAACGTACAAAATCAGCAGTGGATCAAATACTTTTTTCCCTCACTGTAGCTACAAAAAAATATTACGCTGAAGAGGCCTGGCCTTGAGGGAATGGAGCAAAGATGTCCACAAACATTTGTAGCTACAGTCAGTCAGCAATTAAGTGTTGGGGAAGCTACTCTGAAAACATAGTTTATGAAGATACCAATTACTTCCCACTGAAATAAGGAAGGAAGCTTGGCCCCGGTGATGTATTCCTGAGTGGCGCAGTGGTCTAAGGCACTGCATCGCTGTGCTAACTGTGCCATTAGAGATCCTGGTTCGAATCCAGGCTCTGTCGCAGCAGGCCGCGACCGGGAGACTCATTGGCGGCGCACAATTGGCCCAGCGTCGTCCAGGGTAGGGGAGGGAATGGCCGGCAGGGATGTAGCTCAGTTGATAGATCATGGCGTTTGCAATGCCAGGGTTGTGGGTGTGATTCCCACGGGGGGTATAAAATAAATATGTATTCACTAACTGTAAGTCGCTCTGGATAAGAGCGTCTGCTAAATGACTAAAATGTAAAATGTAAATGTAATGTATTGGGCCGTATGCACTACCCTCTGTAGTGCCTTGCGGTCGTAGGCCGAGCAGTTGCCATACCAGGCGGTGATGCAACCAGTCAGGATGCTCTCGATGGTGCAGCTGTAGAACCTTTTGAGGATCTGAGGATCCATGCCAAATCTTTTCAGTCTCCTGAGGGGGAATAGGCTTTTTCGTGCCCTCTTCACGACTGGCCTGTTGTGTTTGGACCATGATAGTTTGTTGGTGATGTGGACACCAAGGAATTTGAAGCTCTCAACCTGTTCCACTACAGCTCTGTCGATGAGAATGGGGGCGTGCTCAGTCCTTTTCTTTTCCTGTAGTCCACAATCATCTCATTTGTCTTGATCACATTGAGGTAGAGGTTGTTATCCTGTCATCACACGGCCAGGTCTCTGACCTCCTCCCTATAGGCTGTCTCATCATTGTCTGTGATCAGGCCTACGACTGTTGTGCCGTCGGCAAACTTAATGGTTCTTAAGTTTTGTTTTTACGTCTTTTACTTTTGGTTTTGTACACCAGCTTCAGACAGCTGAAAATGCAATATTTTGGGTTATTGAAAGTATATTTCACAGTGGTTTAGATGGTACAATGATTTTCTACACTATACTTGCTTGTTTTGTCACATAAACTGAAATTAGGCGAACTATTAGAATTTTAGCAACCAGGAAATGGCAGAGCGATTTCTGCGTAGTGCATCTTTTAACTAATAAAATTACTTTGAAAAGTAGTTCACTACATCCAAACTACTTTGTGATAAATTCTGGGATCTAAATCTGAAATGTCATAGACCACAAATTAAAAGAACAGATCACTCTGGAGTCAGATGTTAACAGAATGTGTAATTTAGTCTATTAAACACAAAAACTATGTTTCAAGTCAGAATTAGGCAGGTCTGATGCCTACTTCACCCATATTTTCTGTTATTTTTGCAAAAAAGTAGTGTGTAGTTCCAGTAATTAGCTACACCGCTACCTGGCAAAAAAGTAATTACCTACTGAAAAACACTACCAATATTATTTAGTTTAAAGGGATACTTTGGGATTTTGTCAATTAGGCCCTTTACTTCGCCAGAGTCAGATTAACTTGTGGATACCATTTTTATGTCTATGCGTGCGGTTTCAAGGAAGTTGCTAATTAGCCCTAGCACAATTGCTAACTAGCGTTAACGCAATGACTGGAAGTCTATGGGTATATGCTAGCAGATACCCATAGACTGCCAGTCATTGTGCTAACGCTGGTTAGCATTGGCTCGTGAAACTACCTCTAACTTCCTGCATGCTGGACACAGTTCATCTGACTGGGGAAGTAGATAAAAGGCCTCATTTACAAAATCCCAAAGTATCTCTTTAACTACCACCAAGCTACTGCAAAATGTAGTTAAATTACTAGTGGAACTACATGTAGTTATCTACTTCCCAACACTGGCAATTAATTGGGGGGGGAAATGG
Organism: Coregonus clupeaformis; assembly: GCF_020615455.1. Taxonomy (NCBI): domain Eukaryota; kingdom Metazoa; phylum Chordata; class Actinopteri; order Salmoniformes; family Salmonidae; genus Coregonus; species Coregonus clupeaformis. The sequence goes on along the minus strand of NC_059218.1, from coordinate 13,780,355 downwards.
TTTGCGATAACATGTAGGCTAGGCTTGGCGAGTCTGTGAATTTGTGAATCTTCCCTCAGGCATCATGGACAAGTCATCATACCATTTGCTGCAGCTTCTGTCCTTGGCATGTTTGGCCTGTAGGCCCACCTGTAGTAAGTGTACCACTACATTTCAATAAAAAAAAGGTCATTAAGCACTGCTTAGCAGGCACTCTTATCCACAGCGACATAGTCTGATATGTTTTATTTAACCTCTCTGCTGCACATAAACCCTAGAATGAGCCGTCTTCTTCCTTTAAGTTGCTGTGCTTGAATGATAGTGAGCTTTGTACTGATCCTAGTGATATGTTTCCAAATAACCATGAAAACAACCTTAAACAGATGGCCTTTTCCCTCTGTGTAAAATTCACCATGCTTTTCCTAGTAGCATTGACTTGATGCATGGGTTTTTTCTAGGTTCTATCATCACCTTTGGAACAATAATCCCACAATCTCCAACGGTGGAAATTGGGAAGGAATTCACCGCCACCTGTGTGCTCTACAATGCTGCTAAAGCCACAGCGGAGGACATCTACTGGATGTTGAAGGACGTCACAGTGCCCAAAGAGCAGTACACCAAGATAAATGACTCGGCTGTTAGCGTGACCATCACCATCACCAATGAAACGGCCAACTGGTTACTTTGTAGAAAGAAAGAGTCTCCTTTATCCTTAAACCCAAATCAAGTAATCCATGGGATTCTATTGACCAAAGGGTGTAAGTATGCCTCCAATGATTTCACATCAATATAAGGTTATTTCATATCAAAATAGAACAAAATGTCCAGGCAAGTATTTTCCTCTAATGTCTCTATTTCAATCTCATTTCTGAGTCATTAATTTGGATACAAGTGCTAAAATTTCATACAGAAATAAAGTGAAAATGTATCCAAAGGACATGCCTTTGTTCTGATATTCAAGAGAATGTAATGTACAAATTTCAAGTTTCAAGTTTTTATTGTCATGTGCACTAGTACAGTGAAACAAAAGACACGAGTCAGTGCCAATACCATATTTGCTATGGGTGTGCCGACATGGCCATACTCGTATTCGTTATTGTATCTGTAAATTGACAGTTGATACTCGTGATCGGGAAAAACTGAAGTGTTTTAATATGCCTAAGTATATGTTCGCCAAATACCTCCCTGCACGTTCTCACTGCAAAAAAGCTGCAGATTAGGAGCAGCGCATTGAGGGGTGTGTCTGTCTGTGTGTGTGTTTGTGTGTCCTCAATTTGCAGCGGGCAGCCAAGTTTGTGGTCACTCAGTCAGAATGTGCATTAGCATTTCATATTTTTTCCATACCCTTGCCCCACTTGTTAGATATTATGCACATTGACAGCTTGATCGCAAACGTCCTGTTCATGTGATTTATCATAGTAGCAGGCAGCAGCAATCTAAATGATCGGACCGAAAACGTGAGGAAAAGCGATCAGGTGAAATTATGAAGCGAGTGGACAGAGAAATAGAGCTTCACTCTATCCAATCAGAGCAGCAGGATCAACGCACAGCCAGCCTTTCTCTTTACAGACAGGCAAACTATCCAGTTGAGTTATTTAGACCATGTAGCACCTCACTTGACTGACATGAGAAAGATGTGAAAACTTTTTTTCCTGATCACAGATTATTTAAAAAAATACTCGTATCCATAAAATTGCCCATATCCGTTACGATATAAATTTTGGCAGACTACTTGGCACACCCCTAATATTTACAATGTGCAGGGATACTGGTGTGGTAGGGTTAGATACAGTGAGGGAAAAAAAGTATTTGATCCCCTGCTGATTTTGTACGTTTGCCCACTGACAAAGACATGAGCAGTCTATAATTTTTATGGAGAAACACATGTCAAAAATGTTAGAAATTGATTTGCATTTTAATGAGGGAAATAAGTATTTGACCCCTCTGCAAAACATGACTTAGTACTTGGTGGCAAAACCCTTGTTGGCAATCACAGAGGTCAGACGTTTCTTGTAGTTGGCCACCAGGTTTGCACACATCTCAGGAGGGATTTTGTCCCACTCCTCTTTGCAGATCTTCTCCAAGTCATTAAGGTTTCGAGGCTGACGTTTGGCAACTCGAACCTTCAGCTCCCTTCACAGATTTTCTATGGGATTAAGGTCTGGAGACTGGCTAGGCCACTCCAGGACCTTAATGTGCTTCTTCTTGAGCCACTGCTTTGTTGCCTTGGCCGTGTGTTTTGGGTCATGTCTTTGTCAGTGGGCAAACGTACAAAATCAGCAGGGGATCAAATACTTATTTTCCTCACTGCGTCTATTTTTATTTTACCAGGTAAATTGACTGAGAACACATTCTCAATTAAAGCAACGACCTGGGGAATAATTACAGGAGAGAGGACAAATGACCAATTAGAAGCTGGGAATGATTATGTGGCCATGATGGTATGAGGGCCATATTGGAAATGTAGTTAGGACACCAGGGTTACCGCCCCTACTCTTACGATACGTGCCACGGGATCTTTAGTGACCACCCGTTTAACGTCCCATCCGAACGACGGCACCCTGCACAGGTCAATGGCCTCAATCACTGCCCTGGGGCATTGGGATCTCTTTTAATATAATTTTTTGACCAGAGGAAAGAGTGCCTCCTGCTGGCCCTCCAAGACCACTTCCAGCAGCATCTGTTTTTCCATCCAGTAATCAACCAGGAACGACCCTGCTTAGCTTCAGTGGCAAGCCAGCAGTGGGATGCAGGGTGGTATGCTTCTGGCTCTAAGATGTGCCAAATAAATTCTCTCTAGCTGGGTTTTGCTAACTTGCTAATGTGGATATACTCGGAATACATATCCCAAATGAAATAAATGATCTCACTTAATAGAAAGTTAGCAAAATTAGATAAGATCTTGCTACCATGGAAAGGTAAATACCTGCCTATTTGTGGAAAAATCACCCTGATTAACTCTTTAGTATTATCCCAGTTTACCTATTTGCTTATGGTCTTGCCTACGCCAAGCGAACAGTTTTTTTTAATTATATGAGAAAAAAATATTCCATTTTATTTTGAACGGCAAGCCAGACAAAATTAAACAGGCCTAGACCTATCACTAAAAGCTTCAGTCATACAAAAGTTATACTTAAATCCGAAATGATTCTCTAGCAAATTAGTAAGATTGTCTCACCCCATGTTCAAGAATGGCCTTTTTCCCTTTATTCAGATTACAACCACTCACTTTCAGTTATTTGAAAAGGAAATCATCTCCCAAATATCACTATTTCTAAAACAAGCCATAGAAAGTTGGTTGCAATTTCAATTTAATTCTCCATAAACTACAGAAAAAATAATAATATTGTTGTTAAACTCAAATATACTAATTGATAAAAAGTATAATGTTCGTAAATGATATCATAGGTAGGACTGGTTGAGTTATACAGCTAACAAAAACATATGGAAATGTCTGCTCTACCCAAAATTACAACCAAATAATTGCAGCATTGGCCCTGCATTAAAGAACATAATTGGTTAAAGAAAATTGTGATAAATAAAATAGTATACCAGTTTCATTTAAGGACCAAGGGCTTGACAGCTGTCCCATATAGATTGCAAAATAGTTGGAAAGAGATTTTTGACGTACCGATTCCATGGCATAGTGTTTATGAACTGATACGCAAAACGGCGCCGGTTTCAAAACTTAGAATTGTTCAATTTAAATTATTATACAAAATTCTTGCTACCAATAGAATGTTATTTATATGGGGGATACAATCTTCCCAGCTCTGCAGATTTTGCTGCGAAGAGACAGAATCATTAGATCATTTGTTTTGGTACTGTCCATTTGTAGCTTGTTTTTGGTCACAGGTCCAGGAATGGCTGAAGGATTGCAATATTTACCTGGAGCTAACCCTGCAGATAGCACAACTGGGTGATCTGAAAAGTCTTTGTCAATCGATCAATAATATAATAATACTTTTAGCAGAAATGTTTATTTTTAATTTACAATCTGTAGAAACAATGAGAATAGAAGGGTTCAGAACTTTTGTGAAACATCACAGTACAGTTGAAAACTATATGGCAAATAGAAATCCAATATGGATGGTGTTAAGAGATAGATGGGAGGTGTTGAATGGAGCTGAAGGATGGGACTAATAACAACTAATAACAACAAGATAACTAATGTAAAGCATACTGTGTCCATAATAAGTATATAGGTTATAGGTTGAGAGCTTTTGTGAAAGAGCACAGTTAGAAAGATATGGCATATAGAACCAAACCGGATGGACATCATGAAAATGATTGGAGAGGTTGAGGGTAGAGGAAGTTCAGCAGTAAAAAAAAAAAAAAAAAAGAATTATTGTAAGATAAAATGTGTATAGAGTATGTATAAGCTGGAAGTAGAGGCCTAAGCGTTGTTGTTCACTAGTTTACTCCAATTAGGGAAGGGGTGGTGGGGTTTTAAAGTAATAAAGGGAAATATATATTTTTTAAAGGATATGTATATACAGTTGAAGTTGGAAGTTTACATACCTTAGCCAAATACATTTAAACTCAGTTTTTCACAATTCCTGACATTTAATCCTAGTAAAAATTCCCTGTCTTAGGTCAGTTAGGGATCACCACTTTATTTTAAGAATGTGAAATGTCAAAATAATAGTAGAGTGATTTATTTAAGCTTTTATTTCTTTCATCACATTCCCAGTGGGTCAGAAGTTTACATAAACTCAATTAGTATTTGATAGCATTGCCTTTAAATTGTTTAACTTGGGTCAAAAGTGTTGGGTAGCCTATCACAAGCTTCCCACAATAAGTTGGGTGAATTTTGGCCCATTTCTCCTGACAGAGCTGGTGTAACTGAGTCATGTTTGAAGGCCTCCTTGCTCGAAAACACTTTTTCAGTTCTGCCCACACATTTTCTATAGGATTGAGGTCAGGGCTTTGTGATGGCCACTCCAATACCTTGACTTTGTTGTCCTTAAGCCATTTTGCCACAACTTTGGAAGGATGCTTGGGGTCATTGTCATTGTCCATTTGCGACCAAGCTTTAACTTCCTGACTGATGTCTTGAGATATTGCTTCAATATATCCACATCATTTTCCTTCCTCATGATGCCATCTATTTTGTGAAGTGCACCAGTCCCTCCTGCAGCAAAGCACCCCCACAGAATGATGATGCCACCCCCGTGCTTCACGGTTGGGATGGTGTTCTTCGGCTTGCAAGGTACCCCTTTTTTTCCTCCAAACATAACGATGGTCATTATGGCCAAACAGTTCTATTATTGTTTCATCAGACCAGAGGACATTTCTCAAAAAAGTTAGATCTTTGTCCCCATGTGCAGTTGCAAACTGTAGTCTGGCTTTTTTATGGCGGTTTTGGAGCAGTGGCTTCTTCCTTCCTGAGCGGCATTTCATGTTATGTCGATATAGGACTCGTTTTACTGTGGATATACAGTGGGGAAAAAAAGTATTTAGTCAGCCACCAATTGTGCAAGTTCTCCCACTTAAAAAGATGAGAGAGGCCTGTAATTTTCATCATAGGTACACGTCAACTATGACAGACAAATTGAGAAGAAAAATCCAGAAAATCACATTGTAGGATTTTTAATGAATTTATTTGCAAATTATGGTGGAAAATAAGTATTTGGTCAATAACAAAAGTTTCTCAATACTTTGTTATATACCCTTTGTTGGCAATGACACAGGTCAAACGTTTTCTGTTAGTCTTCACAAGGTTTTCACACACTGTTGCTGGTATTTTGGCCCATTCCTCCATGCAGATCTCCTCTAGAGCAGTGATGTTTTGGGGCTGTCGCTGGGCAACACGGACTTTCAACTCCCTCCAAAGATTTTCTATGGGGTTGAGATCTGGAGACTGGCTAGGCCACTCCAGGACCTTGAAATGCTTCTTACGAAGCCACTCCTTCGTTGCCCGGGCGGTGTGTTTGGGATCATTGTCATGCTGAAAGACCCAGCCACGTTTCATCTTCAATGCCCTTGCTGATGGAAGGAGGTTTTCACTCAAAATCTCACGATACATGGCACCATTCATTCTTTCCTTTACACGGATCAGTCGTCCTGGTCCCTTTGCAGAAAAACAGCCCCAAAGCATGATGTTTCCACCCCCATGCTTCACAGTAGGTATGGTGTTCTTTGGATGCAACTCAGCATTCTTTGTCCTCCAAACACGACGAGTTCTATTTTGGTTTAATCTGACCATATGACATTCTCCCAATCCTCTTCTGGGTCATCCAAATGCACTCTAGCAAACTTCAGACGGGCCTGGACATGTACTGACTTAAGCAGGGGGACACGTCTGGCACTGCAGGATTTGAGTCCCTGGCGGCGTAGTGTGTTACTGATGGTAGGCTTTGTTACTTTGGTCCCAGCTCTCTGCAGGTCATTCACTAGGTCCCCCCGTGTGGTTCTGGGATTTTTGCTCACCGTTCTTGTGATCATTTTGACCCCACGGGGTGAGATCTTGCGTGGAGCCTCAGATCGAGGGAGATTATCAGTGGTCTTGTATGTCTTCCATTTCCTAATAATTGCTCCCACAGTTGATTTCTTCAAACCAAGCTGCTTACCTATTGCAGATGCAGTCTTCCCAGCCTGGTGCAGGTCTACAATTTGGTTTCTGGTGTCCTTTGACAGCTCTTTGGTCTTGGCCATAGTGGAGTTTGTAGTGTGACTGTTTGAGGTTGTGGACAGGTGTCTTTTATACTCATAACAAGTTCAAACAGGTGCCATTAATAAAGGTAACGAGTGGAGGACAGAGGAGCCTCTTAAAGATGAAGTTACAGGTTTGTGAGAGCCAGAAATCTTGCTTGTTTGTAGGTGACCAAATATTTATTTTCCACCATAATTTGCAAATTAATTCATAAAAAATCCTACAATGTGATTTTCTGGATTTTTTTTCTCAATTTGTCTGTCATAGTTGACGTTTACCTATGATGAAAATTACAGGCGCCTCTCATCTTTTTAAGTGGGAGAACTTGCACAATTGGTGGCTGACTAAATACTTTTTTCCCCCACTGTAGATACTTTTGTACCTGTTTCCTCAAGCATCTTCACAAGGTCCTTTGCTGTTGTTTTGGGATTGATTTGCACATTTCGCACCAAAGTACGTTCATCTCTAGGAGACAGAACGCGTCTCCTTCCTGAGCGGTATGATGGCTGCGTGGTCCCATGGTGTTTATACTTGTGTACTATTGCTTGTACAGATGAACGTGGTACCTTCAGGCGTTTGGAAATTGCTCCCAGGGATGAACAATATAGATTTAAGTATTCCGAAAGGACAAGTAAAAAAAAATCACACAAATCACAATATCAAACAATTGGATCAGAGGCCAACATTGGAATAATATTTAAATCTGTTTTTCATGTACATAAATAAAAAAGCCTTAATATCGAATTGTAGGTGATAAGCATATTGGCTACAGCCTCATGTCCAAACTGATGCTGAAATGTAGGCAAACTTTAATGAGACTTTTAATTACATAAATATAGGCTAAACACCTGTCATGTTTGAAAAACCACTGACGCGTGCGTTTTAGAACACTTGTGCATTGTTGAGCGTATAATTTGAAGAAATACAACTTTGTCAACATTTTAAGCTAAACAGTCTGATCTGTTGCATCAGCCTGATTTGATTTTTGACATTTTTTATGTGCAGTGGTTGTATGAATTTTGGATCTGTCCCAGAGTCTGTTTTGAACCTTATTTTTTATCGTCCCAAGGAAGACGGGACGCCCTTAATTTCGAGACTTGCAGGGAATTATTTTATGAAGAAATGGTTGTAATTGTAATATTGCACTATTTTATAGTGCGTGGCCAACCATCCTCCAGGAGAGCCTTAACGGGGTAGTGTTGTATTTTGAGACCGGTTTGAATATGCAAGTAAGCCAATAGGCAGAGTGTAGCCTAGATTTGTCTGATTCTCTATGGTAAAAAATATGGTAATGCATTTTATTTTGTGAAGTGGTTCCTTGCATCATACAAGTGGTTCCTTGCATTTATTTTTGGACAAATGACTTGTATTTTTTACTCTGTTTGAGCGGATTGTCATATCCCTAAAATGGCAGCAAGATATTGGGTCACTACTCCTCCAAAGTGTACTTGTGGGAAAAGCTCAGAAAGTGTCTCTTGATCAGAGTTCAGATTATGAAACTCTTAAAGCTGCTATCCTTCGGGCTTACGAGTTGGTCCCAGAGGCATACAGACAACAGTTCCGTAAATTACGAAAGACAGAATCCCAAAGCCATGTTGAGTTCACAAGGGAGCAAACATGTATTTTTGATCGGTGGTGTGGTTCTCAAGAGGTCAAGGACCTTGAGGATTTAAAGACACTCATACTTCTTGAGCAATTCAAGAATTGCCTTCACAAAAAGGTTGCTACCTACATTTATGAGCACAAGGATCTCACTCTTGAGAAAGCTGCAGTTTTTGCAGAGGATGTTTTTCGTAAATGCTAGTTTGTCATTACTGCTTTGAGAAAGGACACATTGTCTCTGTGTCCTAAGTTGAAACAGAAAAATGAGCGAGAGAAAAAGCACCCCAGCCCATTAAGTTTCTGGTTGAGACTGGTGAATCTCCTAAACAATATTTTGGATCAGACGGGTTTGTGTGTCTGCAGAGTGGCAATGCCGTTATGCAGCAGGTGAAGAACCTGCGAGACACTGGGGCAGCCCATTCCTTCATTTTGGAGGGTGTTTTGCCTTTGTCTGACACTTCAGCAAGCGGTTACAGTGTGTTAGTACAAGGCGTGGAGATGGGTTGCATGGAAGTTCCTTTGTATAATGTGGAATTTGAGTCTGAACTTATTTCTGGTTCTGTTGTCATTGGTGTGAGGCCTAGCCTACCGGTGAAGGGTGTCTCATTCATTTTGGGAAATGATTTGGCTGGAGGGAATGTCATGCCGAATCCTGTTGTTTGTAAGGAACCCAGAGTAGAGGAACCTGAATGGTGATCAAAAAAGTACCCTAGAGTGTTCCCAGCGTGTGCCGTTACACATGCTACATTTATGTCTAAGAAAGTCGTGGGGAACTAGTCTAGTGTTGAGGAGGATGTCAGCGATCCGACCATGGTCGATCTGTCTGAGACGTTTATGGGTGATCCTGATTTCGGTAAAACTCCTGAGTTGACCTCTCCTTTGAAAACCCCAAAGGTGAGTGAGTTTGTAGGACCGCTGGAGGAAGAGAGGGTCCCTACAGTTGACACTTCGATGTCTAGGAAGCAGCTGATTGCTGAACAGAGTAAAGATGTTTCCCTCTCCCCTCTTTTTGCTGAGATACGTCCAGAGGAGGAGTTTGATGAAGTTTGTGTGGGTTACTTTGACAGAGATGGTGTTCTAATGAGGAAATGGCGTTCTCGCGCCACTTCTGGGCAAGACGATTGGCCCAGTGTATCTCAAATTGTCATTCCAGTTACACTTTGACAAGAGATACTGAGGTTGGCTCACGATGGTAGTATGGCAGGCCATCTTGGGGTCAACAAGATGTATGACCGTATCTTAAGTAACTTCTTCTGACCTTGTCTGAAACAGGATGTTGTGGCTTACTGTAAATCCTTTCGTGTTTGGCAGCGGCGGGGTAAACCAAACCAAGCTGTGCCGGTTGCACCTTTGCAGCCTATTCCTGCTTTTGACAAACCTTTCAGCAGAGTTCTGGTGGGTTGTGTTGGTCCTTTGTCAAACGCAAAGAGTGGTAACCAGTTTCTCTTAACCATCATGTGCGCTGCCACTCGTTTCCCTGAGGCCATTTCACTGAGGAAAATCACAGCTTCCATTATTGTTAAGGCACTGGTGAAATTATTTTCAACGTTTGGACTTCCGCGGGTAGTGCAATCAAACCAAGGTTCGAAGTTCAAGTCAAAGGTCTTCCAGCAAGTGCTACAACAGTTGGGTGTAACCCACTGCCCCTCTAGGGCCTCCCACCCAGAGTCTCAAGGTGTTCTTGAGAGATTTCATCAGACTTTGAAATCTATGTTGAGAGCTTACTGCTTTGAGTTTGAGAAAGACTGAGATGAAGGGTTCCCTCTTGTGCTGTTTGCAGCGTGGGAGGTTGTTCAGGAATCTCTCGGTTTTAGTCTGATTGAGCTCGTGTTTGGACATCATATCAGAGGTCCTATGAGCTTGCTGAGAGAGAGGTTGTTGCAGGGCAACACCTTAAACACAAAAACAAATCTGTTGGAGCACGTTAGCACTTTTCTATACAGATTGCACCGTGCCAGTGAGAATCTGGAGAAGGCTCAAATGAAACTGAAAGTTTGGTATGACTGAAAGGCCTAAAACTGCATGTCCTGGTTTTGTTGCCCATTCTGGGGTCAACGTTGCAAGCTCGCTTTTCAAGCCCTTACCCCATAGTCAAAAACATTGGCAATCTGGATTACATCATCGCCACACCGGAGCGCAGGAAGAAAACCTGGCTGTGTCATGTCAACATGTTGAAACCATACTTCACCCGCTACGATCGGGCAGAGAAGTCGGTGGAAACCGGTATTGATGTTCTACCTGTAGCCACTGCTGTCACCGTTGACTATGGATGGGTGTCTGCGGTTTTGTTCTGATTTTCAGAACCTCAATGCCATTACTAAGTCAGACTCGTACCCTTTGCCCAGGGTCGACAATTGTGTGGACCGTGTTGGCGCTGCTAATTATGCTAGGGTATGTTAGCAAGTTTGATCTGCAGATCCCTCTAACTGAGCGCACCAAAGAGTTGTCTGCTTTTGTTACTCCTGACGGTTTGATTTCCTATCTTCATCTTCCGTTCAGGTTACCCTCCTACAGAAAGACGATAACAATGTTGAGCACCCTGTGGGGTACTTTTAAAAGAATTTGGCCTCATATCAAAAACAATACTCGACTATCGAGAAGGAAGTGCTCGCTTTGGTACTTGCTCTTCAGCACTTCGAGGTTTATGTATCGGTCTCTACACCTCTGGTGGTCTATACCAATCATAACCCTCTCGTTTTCCTGCAAAAAACTAGCTCCACGAACCGCCGACTCCTTTGCTGGAGTCTCATATTGCAGGAGTTTCCCCTTGAAATCTGACATATCCGTGCTTAGGACAACTTGCTTGCTGATTTGTCTTTCAAGGGTGGGCAGTCAATACGTTTTATGTTTAGCCAGTGTGTAGCCCTGGCTCACAATTTATTTTGACTGCACGTTTTGGAGATTAGTTTTGTTTTGGTTGGGCTCATTCCAAGGGGATGAGAGTTATAGAAACGTATCGAAATTGTACCTATGTTTCTAAAACTTAAGCGTTTTAGGCAACAACAACCAAATTATAAAAAGCATTATTTATATATATATATATACTACCAGTCAAAAGTTTGGACACACCTACTCATTCAAGGGTCTTTCTTTATTTGTAAAAATTTTTACATTGTAGAATAATTGTGAAGACATAAACTATGAAATAACACATATAGAATCATGTAGTAACCAAAAAAATGTTAAACAAATCAAAGTATATTTTATATTTGAGATTCTTCAAATAGCCACCCTTTGCCTTGATGACAGCTTTGAACACCCTTAGCATTCTCTCAACCAGCTTCACCTGGGATGCTTTTCCAACAGTCTTGAAGGGGTTCCCACATATGCTGAGCACTTGTTGGCTGCTTTTCCTTCACTCTGCGGTCCAACTCATCCCAAACATCTCAATTGGGTTGAGGTCGGGTGATTGTGGAGGCCAGGTCATCTGATGCAGCACTCCATCTCACTCCTTCTTGGTCAAATAGCCCTTACACAGCCTGGAGGTGTGTTGGGTCATTGTCCTGTTGAAAAACAAATGATAGTCCCACTGAGCGCAAACCAGATGGGATGGCGTATCGCTGCAGAAAGCTGTGGTAGCTATGCTGGTTAAGTGTGCCTTGAATTCTAAATTAATCATAGACAGTGTCACTAGCAAAGCACTATCACACCTCCTCCTCCATGCTTCATGGTGGGAACCACACATGCGGAGATCATCCGTTCACCTACTCTGCGTCTCACAAAGACACAGCGGTTGGAACCAAAAATCTCATCAGACCAAAGGACAGATTTCCACCGGTCTAATGTCCATTGCTCGTGTTTTTTGGCCCAAGCAAGTCTCTTGTTCTTATTGGTGTCCTTTTAGTAGTGGTTTCTTTGCAGCAATTCGACCATGAAGGCCTGATTCACGCAGTCTCCTCTGAACAGTTGATGTTGAGATGTCTGTTACTTGAACTTTGTGAAGCATTGATTTGGGCTGCAATTTCTGAGGTTGGTAACTCTAACGAACTTATCCTCTGCAGCAGAGGTAACTCTGGGTCTTCCTTTCCTATGGCGGTCCTCATGAGAGCCAGTTTCATCACAGCGCTTGATGGTTTTTGCGAATGCACTTGAAGAAACTTTCAAAGTTCTTAATTTTCCAGATTCACTGACCTTCATGTCTTAAAGTAATGATGGACTGTCATTTCTCTTTGCTTATTTGAGCTGTTCTTGCCATAATATGGACTTGGTCTTTTACCAAATAGGGCTATCTTCTGTATATCCCCCCTACTTTGTCACAACTAAACGCATTAAGAAGGAAAGAAATTCCACAAATTAACTTTTAAGAAGGCACACCTGTTAATTGCAATGCATTCCAGGTGACTACCTCATGAAGCTGGTTGAGAGAATGCCAATAGTGTGCAAAGCTGTCATCAACGCAAACGGTGACTACTTTGAAGAATCTCAAATATAAAATATGTTTTGATTTGTTTAACACTTTTTTGGTTACTACACGATTCCATATGTGTTATTTCATAGTTTTGATGTCTTCTCTATTACTCTACAATGTAGAAAATTGTAAAAATAAAGAAAAACCCTCGAATGAGTAGGTGTGTCCAAACATTTGACTGGTACTAAATGTGTGTCTGTTTTGTCTTGTATTTCATTGTTGACAGCCAGTAGGACACCATGTTTGTATTGGAGAAGGCAATGCATTTAAGTAGCGACAAATATAAGTTCATCATGTTGTGAAATGGGAAGTTATTTTCTGTTTGTGTATGTATTTGTTGTCTTAAGGGGGAAGGTGTTACAGGCTTTGGTTTTTCCATTTATATTTCTAGGTTGGACGTTAGCACGTTGGGCGCACTGATTGGTGTCACCTCGTTTGTCAGTATGTGGTAAATCTGTGCTGGTTTGTCTTATTTATTTATTTATTTATTTTATTTTATTTAACCTTTATTTAACTAGGCAAGTCAGTTAAGAACAAATTCTTATTTACAATGACGGCCTCCTACACCGGCCAAACCCGGACGACGCTGGGCCAATTGTGCGCTGCCCTGTGGGACCCAATCACGGCTGGTTGTGATACAGCCTGGAATCGAACCAGGGGGTCTGTAGTGACGCCTCAAGCACAGACTGCTGCGCCACTCTGGAGTCATCTCGTTAGTGGGAAGGTGTTTCCCCTGTGCTGGCCCAGGTGCTATTTAAGTGTGGCTGGCCCAGTGCTCCAGTTGTCTAGGGAGATGTGGAGGGTTAACATCTGTAGTTGTTTCTCCGTATTTGATTTCTAGACAAACAATACATTCTGATCATCCCTGTTTTCGGTTTGCTCCACTTTTTGGTTGCTTCCTGTCTTTGTTTGGTGTTGGTTTTTCTTTTGTTTGCCTCCTCTTGGTCAAATTTAGTGGGCGCTCCTAGTGGGTGTCTTTTTATAGTGCAGTCAAAGTATTCAGACCCCTTCACTTTTCCCACATTTTTAACAAAATTAAAGCCTTATTTTTTTTTTTTTTTTTTTTAATCCAAATTTATAAAACATAAACATATACCTTATTTACATAAGTATTCAGACCCTTTGCTATGAGACTCAAAATTGAGCTCAGGTGCATCTTGTTTCCATTGATCATCCTTGAGATGTTTCTATAACTTGATTGGAGTCCACCTGTGGCAAATTCAATAGATTGGACATAATTTGGGGAGGCACACACCTGTCTATATAATGCCCCACAGTTGCCAGTGCATGTCAGAGCAAAAACCAAGCCATGAGGTCGAAGGAATTGTCCGTAAAGCTCAGAGACAGCATTGTGTCGAGGCACAGATCTGGGGAAGGTACCAAAAAATTTCTGCAGCATTGAAGGTCCCCAAGAACACCTTGGCCTATGTCATTATTAAATAGAATAAGTTTGGAACCACCAAGACTCTTCCTAGAGCTGTCCGCCAGGCCAAACTGAGCAATTGGGGGAGAAGGGCCTTGGTCAGGGAGGTGACCAAGAACCCGATGGTCACTCTGACAGAGCTCCAGAATTTCTTTGTGGAGGTGGGAGAACCTTCCAGAAGGACAATCATCTCTGCAGCACTCCACCAAGCAGTTCTTTATGGTAGAGTGGCCAGATGGAAGCCACTCCTCAGTAAAAGGCACATGACAGCCCGCTTGGAGTTTGCCAAAAGGCACCTAAAGGACTCTGACCATGAGAAACAAGATTCTCTGGTCTGATGAAACTAAGATTGAACTCTTTGGTGTGAATGCAAAGCGTCACGTCTGGCTGAAACCTGCCACCATCCCTACGGTGAAGCATGGTGGTGGCAGCATTGTGCTGTGGGGATGCTTTTCAGCAGCAGGGACTGGGAGACTAGACAGGATCGAGGGAAAGATGAACAGAGCAAAGTACAGAGAGATCCTTGATGAAAACCTGCTCCAGAGTGCTCAGGACCTCGGACTGGGGTGAAGGTTCACCTTCCAACAGGACAACGACCCTAAGCACACAGCCAAGACAACGCAGGAGTGGCTTCGTGACATGACTGTAAGTCGCTTTGGATAAAAGCGTCTGCTAAATGGCATATTATATTATTATTATATATTATTACAAGTCTCTGAATTTCCTTGATTGGCCGAGCCAAAGACCTGAAAATAGCTGTGCAGCGACGCTCCCCATCCAACCTGACAGAACTTGAGAGGATCTGCAGAGAAGAATTTGAGAAACTCCCCAAATACAGGTGTGCCAAGCTTATAGCGTCATACTCGAGGCTGTAATCGCTGCCGAAGGTGCTTCAACAAAGTACTGAGTGAAGGGTCTGAATACTTCTGTAAATGTAATATTTGAGTTTTTTATTTTTAATACATTTGCAAACATTTCTAAAAACCTGTTTTTGCTTTGTTATTATGGGGTATTGTGTGTAGATTGATCGGTCTCTTTTGGAAATTGTGTTTTCCTGCTAATGAAACATTTGTGCTTATAGCCTACTGCCGTGTGCGCATTGCTGCGCTTATAATGTGTAGAAATAGGCTAATAGTTTATTAACATTTTAAGCTAAACGTTCTAATCTGTTGCATCAGCTTCATTGCGTAATTTTTTTGGGGGGATGCTAGTGGTTGTAATAATTTGGGATCTATCACATCCCACAACTGTCCCAGACTATATTTGGAATATTTATTACTTGCACAGAATAGAATAGGTCAAGTTTTGTACTATGGGGGATAGTAGATTGACATAGGCTAGTGATTTTGCTGTTCGTTAGGCCTGCTCATCTTGTTGGCTGGCGAAACGTAAATGTGGACAGTTCTTCCAATATCTTCAATATGAGTCTTGGTATTGGTTAAGGATGTGCACAGTTGCGTCCCCGATGTGTCTGTCTTCACTTGTAGCCTGTGAGAAAGACCCGATCACGTGACTGAGAGCCATGTGAGTGAGATGTGCTTCGGAGCACGCAGGGAGAAGGGAATTATAATTATTACATTCAGCCCAATGGCACAACTGCCACTGGCTGCAAAAGGCATGGATTTCTTTATGTGGCATTACGGCCACACAAAGGGGATACCACCGGGAAATTCAAGGCTTTATCAAGTGCTTGTCAAATTGTGAATGAGAGACTACTGACGTGTGTACAGCCTGCACAAAAAACTAATCAGAGCTCATGCCTTTCATGCAACTTTTTTCAAATCATTAGTCTCATGCAGCCATAGAATGTATTAAAAATGTAAACATATAGCCCAACGTTTGTATCACAACTAAAGTTACATAAATAATTCTAAATTAAGCATATAGGAGTACCTGTTTCTTTAACCACTAAACACAGAATAGCCGCATGTGCACACTCCCTCAAATCATTTGGAGAAAATATCCTTTCTATTTTATTAAGCTATGTTCAATTGTATTCTTCATACTATAAAATAATGCCACGGAATTCTAAGCAAATCTTGTCTGCTAAATGAACTATTGTAGCCCACAGCCATATGGCATAGCCACATCAGGACCTAACATAAGGACAACTCCCGAGTATGCTACTCTGTTCTTCTGAAATAGACTACATTTTCTTCATATCATGTTTTTAGACCTGTCTAAATTAAATAATGGATTTATTGTGAAGGTGTAGGCTATATTACATGGATTTATTATACTTTTTAAAATGTAGATTTTATAAGGGTCTGCATCAGTTGCTTGTAGGCTATGTGTGGAAGCCAGGTGATGGTCAATTACCGTGAGACCGGCAGTTATTTGCTTGACAATCACCAGCTGACAAAATGTTGTGAGCTGCCTGTTGCACCCTCTACAACCACTGTGATTATTATTTGACCCTGCTGCTTATCTATGAACATTTGAACAACTTGAAGAACAATCTGGCCTTCATGGCCATGTACTCTTATAATCTCCACCCGTCACAGCCAGAAGAGAACTGGCCACCCCTCAGAGCCTGGTTCCTCTCTAGGTTTCTTCCTAGGTTCCTGTCTTTCTAGGGCGTTTTTCCTAGCCACCGTGCTTCTACATCTGCATTGCTTGCTGTTTTGGGTTTTAGGCTGGATTTCTGTATAGCACTTTGTGACATCTGCTGATGTAAAAAGGGCTTCATAAATACGTTGTATTTGACGCTCCGGTACCACTTGCTGTGTGGAAGCAGAGAGAACAGTCTGTGGATGGAGTTTTTAACAATTGTCCGGGCATTTCTTTTATATTCACACTGAATGACCCTAAAGCTTTCTCAGTGTCAGGTTTGGGGTCAATTCAGTTTTTGTTCAAGGAAGTGAATTTCAATTGACTTCCTGAATCGAAATGAATTTTGACCCCATCCTGCTCAGTGCAGTAGGTTAATGGCCGTTGGTCTGTTTCTCTGACATGAAATAACGGCAGCTGTTTGGTTTCTTGGTCAGATCCCCCTGAGAAGCCTGTGAACCTATCCTGCATGGCTGTCCAGTCTGGCCAAAAGATATCCTCCAACGTGACGTGCACATGGCAGCCTGGGACAAGAGACGAGAGGCTGGAAACCACTTATACCTTGTTTGGCAGTCTAATGTGAGTGTCATACATAAGGTTAGATACATGGTGGATACCAACATTAGTTTTCAATAGCTCTCAATATCAGTGAATGGAAAACCTGGCTCCAGTTCTGAGAACCCCTAAATATCAAGGTTCTTAGATAGTGTATGTGATTAGTAAATTACAGATTTCTGATCGTTTAACAATGTAGATCATTATTGTGTTTTTTCTTCTGCAGTGTCTCAAATAAGAGCAGCAAAGCTCACAGAAGCAGTGGATACATCGACTTCGGCACCTTTCCAAGCTTCATGGAACTTGCTATATGGGTAGAAGTGGAAAACAAGTTAGGGAAGGTTCGATCTGACATTCTGGATATTTATGCTGCTGATTTGGGTAGGTGGAGTGAAATGGATCTTCTGATTGCCTTTGAAGTTACAATGATTATCACCCCCCCCCCCCAATATAGTTTAATGGTGTGTCCTGTTTTGCAGTGAAAACGAATCCCCCATCAGACGTCAAAATTATTTCAGAGAATAACTTTTCCAGGACTCTCTTAGTGAGTTGGAAGCACCCTATCCATGTAGCCTATGTCACACTGAAATACAACATCAGGTTCTGCACTGTGGGCTCTGGAGACTGGACTGAGGTAAATAGCCACAATCGCAATACACGTTAAAAGGATATTCTTTAGACCTCAGAAGTAGACTAATGTTGATATAAGTCCAAGGCCTATGCCATTTGTTGTGTAACCTCAATCTAAAAATGAAAGCAGAAGCATCATATAATTTGCTGGTTAAGGGATATAGTTCGATCTACACAACCGATTGCATGGGCTTGACATTAGAGTTATTGTAAGGTCTTTAAAATCTGGCAAACTTTAGAGTGAAATCTCTCTTTAATGTTAAAAGCAATCTATCCTATCCTTATTCTCATAGGTGTTATCAACAGTGAATCAAACATTCTACTCTTACTCTTGGTGTTTCAAATGAACTGTAATATGGTACATTTTGTTGCCCTGTCATTATATCCATTTAATTGACTCTCTTTTAGGTACCCCCAAATGACACTGAAAGCTACAAAGAGTCTTTCCGTCTTCAGTACCTCAAGCCAGACACAGAGTATGTAGTGCAGGTGCGATGCATGCATCATATGGGCTACGGCTACTGGAGTGACTGGAGCGCTAACACTACCGCCAGGACCCTAGAGGACAGTGAGTAGCCATGACAACACACATATCATACTATTATGTTTCATTTAACATTGTGGCCAGCCATATTAAGCTGTAGAACTCCTATGTGAAGTCAGTGTATGAGTGATTTAGTTCAACAATAGTAAGTGTGATCCAGGTAGGTAGTCTATGGACTGCTCAGTTTGTCATATCTCAGATTGATGAGTTGTATCGATTTCGGCTCTCTTCTTTGCCCAGAGCCTACAAGTAAGCCGGACCTATGGAGAGTCATCATTCCCAGCCAAGTCAAAAGTGAGCGGAGAGTGCAAGTGATGTGTAAGGTAATGAAGGCCATACTGACAGAGTGCCACAGTGATGTCGTCATAATACCCATAAAACCTAGCGGTCAAACACTGAAATGGTTCCAATAGTTTTTTCACCATAGTTTTTTTCCCGTAGGGGATTTTTCAAATACTTCAAAGAAGGTCTGTGTTTCGTGTTGTCTTACGTTTTGATAACCATGTAAATCTCTCTCGGACAAGGTGACTTACAGGCTTTGATTTTGGTTTCGAGATTGGTTCTGTTTATGTGTTGATGTACACTGATTGGAATCATCCTCGTTGGGCAGGATGTGTTGCACTGGTCGCCTCGTTAGTCAGTTGTTAGTTTATATTTAAAGTGCAACTGCCCCTAAAAAAAACAAATCCCTTTGAAAACGGCCTATGTGGCATCGATATGAGTCAAACATTTATTGTAATGTCAAAATTGACTACAAAGTGTAAATAGGATCATTTATCATAACGTCAGTTTCGTCTAAAACAGAGTTTGAAACCCGAGTGCGTCACAACGAGTAAATGAAGGTTGGGTTTGGAATACAATTGTCAACAATTCATGCCCCTTTTTGTCAAGCTCCACGTACAAATCGCTCCTCCGCCCACTTCGCTTCCCTTCATTGAATGGGGCTCCGTTGTTTCATCACCCCCAACGCGTTCAAAGGATCACGGCTGTTTTGAGACTCAAAGCCCTATACGGATTGACCATGGCTCCGGTTCGACAATGCATGCTTCCAGCAGGATGCACAGCCAACTACGGTTTGCATGCTCTGCCAAAGTACCCTACCATGCGGAATAGGTGGTTGGATTTCATTGGTCCCCAATGATGGTGAGTATACCGGTAGCTAGACCATAGACTGCTGGTTTTGTATCTGGTTATGTATATTTTGATATTCATTATCATCGCTAGCATAGCTGACATTGGCTGGCTAGCTAGCTAGCTACCTACCTAGTGTTAGCGTTTCAATACAACTCGGATTTGGCTTGGAAACACGATAACATTTTCAAAAGAAGGCAAATAATTAGTAGGAAAACCATTTGTCATGATTGTGATGTTGCCAGATTTGACTTTAGATGCAGTATAACTTTAGCCAGCTGAGATTGAGCGGACCGCTGTATTTTAGCTAGCTAACATTAGCATTGCTAGCTATTTTGACAAACTTTGCTAGTAACAGTAATGGTAACATTTCCATCTCTCTAAAGTAATTTTGATGACATAATATGGCAGAGTTGTTTCCTACTAATTATTTGCCTACTTTAGCAATGTCATCATATTTCCATTCCACTAGAAGTTAGTGTAATTTAGACTAAACGGTCACATTAGCCTCTGAGGTGCAACCCATGTCAAGGGCACAAATACATTTTTGATGCAGCTGTGGTGGTACTAGCTAACTCATGTCTGACTACAACAGTGTACTAACTAGTAGCAACAAACCCAAACCAACCCAGGGCCATAGCAAAACATGTCAGTTGTTTCCATAGTGTAACTGCGTCACTGGCCTGAATCTATTCCAATCTGGAGCCAGCCAGTCAGTCTACATCTGTAAAGCATAGAATTAGCTAGTGACCCGAGTTACTGCCCTATTGACACAGCCTGCTTCATCAACAACGATGGGTTGTGTGTGTTATGTGAAAAGTTGTATTCAAAAATATCCGTCTTGATAAACTATTAGGCTAATTCCCCAGCCAAGCAGATACAACTAGTATCTAGTATTTTGGTTGTGAAGTGCATTAGCAAAAAGCTTTGTCCTTTCTTTAGAACAAAATGCAATTGACCACTTGGCTAATATATCACCCTGTCACCACCACCTCATAAGATTGTCTGCTGCAGTTGTTCGAGAGATGTCCAGTTTGCAGCCGAACATGCGGCATAGAGAATACCAGCAAGGGGCCCTCATCAGCATCATCAAAATCAAATGTTATTTGTCACATGCGCCGAAATACAATAGGTGTAGACCTTACCGTGAAATGCTTACTTACAAGCCCTCGCTGTGCGCATTCCTATGAATGGAACAGTCATCGACATGTTGGCAAGTATCCGGCCAGCACCCTTCACCTGTCAGCGGCAACAGCTTTCACAGGCTCATCATTTGTACAAATAGAGAAGGTAACCCACTTCATTACTTTGATAACCCAATTGTGAAACATAATTTATGTAAACTGACATTTGTTGCTTATTTTCTACTTCTTAGATGCATATAATGTGCAGGGCATAACCTAGCCTGGTGGAACCAGCCTGATCGCTGTGTTCATCATTCTATTTCACTTCACATTTTATGAAATCTGAAGGGAAATAGAAAGGTGAACGCAGCGTTCAGGTTGGTTCCACCAGGCTTATCATAATCACCATTGATAATGTGATCAGTGCTCTGTGTATTAATATGTGTGTGACTGACCAGTATCTTTGAAGGGCCAGGAGCTGATCTATGCTGCAATGGGGCTCTGGCAAAGACCTCATCACTTGCCTGCTCACCAACGGTTGTCGATGGGGAGAACAGAGTTTGGTAGGTTTAGTCTGACCTGTTCAAACTTCAACAAAGTATCTGTTTGTCAGATATCACATATTCTGACTACCATTGGTAATAGAACAGTGACTATATGTGTGTTTAAAGATACCTGTATGGAGCCAGCACTTGAGAGACTTTCAAGATGATGTGATGGAGTCCAGACGGGCTTGATGCTGATGTCTGAAATGGAGAGACCTTGCACTCAGCAATAAAATTATACAAGACTCATTGATTACTTTTTTATTGTCTTTTGTTATTATTGAATCGAATGGTACTATCAATGGACCTGTGTATTCTTCAAACATATCAGGGAACTCCTTTCTTAGGCTATATGGTGTCCCGTACACCATACAGGAAGGTTTGACGACTGACATGTTTGCCAAGGTAGCCCTAGCACCACCAGACAACATGCTGATGGGTACAGTATCCGTACTGGCTATGAATGACAATTGGATGAAAGACAAGTGTAATATTTGTACATTGTTATATTAGCAGAACACTGCTTCTACAGTATTATGTGAAGAATGGTTTATTCTACGTGGAACTGCTACACTTCAAAGTTATCAAAACGCTTTGTTTAGAATAGATACATAAGTTCAGCAATTGGATTATGTTACTCTGTAGGCTACTCTGTATGAGTAGGGCCATCCTCCTGCATCTCACATCTGCCTGTAGTTATTGAAATCTGCCAGCTGGACCCATGAGGCGAACTGTCATACCCAGGATGGAGTGTCATCCTTCCTGCCACCTGACTGCACATGTCCATAAGCTGTAATACATTACATAGATGGAAGGGACTTCATCCTCCACTGAAGAGTAGAAGACAACCTTACCCAGAGAGTTAGACAGCCACATCCTTAGATTTGGGCAAATAGACCATATAAATTCCATTCTGGTTAGACAGCTGAAGTTGTACTCTAGACACAACTGATTTTGATTAGTTAGGTAAATTGTAGGCATACTGTCTTTATAAGAACAATATATTTACAGCAGAAACTGTTTTGTATTTGTAACATGAACACGTCCATCAATTTGATGTATCTACACTCAGCTAGGCGATGTTTGTGCAATGTCCACATGTAGCCCACACCTGTAGGGATATTAGTTCTGGGATTTGTATCCCGGGAAAGATCTAACAGCGGACATAAGGACAGATGAGACGAGACAACTAGCCAGTTATAGAATATTGTGTTGTAGGACAGCTGAGCTGATTTAATCTAGCAGTAGTTGATATCGTTTCCATGATAACATGTATTTACATTTTGGTATTTTATTAGGGTCCCCATTAGCTGTTGCAAAAGTAGCAGCTACTCTTCCTGGGGTCCACACAAAACATGAAACATGGCATAATACAGAACATTAATAGACAACAGCTCAAGGACAGAACAAAAAAACTACAAAGGCACACATAGCCTATCTAGGTCAAATAGGGGCGAGGCGTTGTGTCGTGAGGTGTTGCTTTATCTGTTTTTTGAAACCAGGTTTGCTGTTCAGTTGAGCAATATGAAATGGAACGGAGTTCCAGGCAATAATGGCTCTATATAATACTCTACGCTTTCTTGAATTTGTTCTAGATTTGGGGACTGTGAAAAGACCCCTGGTGGGGTAAGCGTGTGTGTCAGAGCTGTGTGTAAGTTGACTATGCAAATAATTTGGGATTTTCAACAGATTCATATTTCTTATAAAAAGAAGTGATGCAGTCAGTCTCTTCTCAACTCTTAACCAAGAGGGACTGGCATGCATAGTATTTATATCAGCCCTCTGATTTCAATGAAGAGCAAGACGTGTCGCTCTGTTCTGGGCCAGCTGCAGCTTAACTAGGTATTTCCTTGCAGCACTCCTCCACACGACTGGACAATGATCAAGATAAGACAAAACTAGAGCCTGCAGAACTTGCTTTTTGGAGTGTGGTGTGAAAAAAGCAGAGCTTCTCTTTATTACGGACAGACCTCTCCCCATCTTTACAACCATTGAATCTATATGTTTTGACCATGACAGTTTACACTCTAAGGTAACCCCAAGTAATTTAGTCTCCTTAACTTGTTCAACAGCTACACCATTCATTACCAGATTCAGTAAAGGTCTAGAACTTAGGGAATGATTTGTACCAAATACAATGCTCTTAGTTTTAGAGATGTTCAGGACCAGTTTATTACTGGCCACCCATTCCAAAACAGACTGCAAGTCTTTGTTAAGTGTTTCAGTGACTTCATTAGCTGTGGTTGCTGATGCGTATACGGTTGAATCATCAGTATACATGGACACATGCTTTGTTTAATGCCAGTGGCAGGTCATTGGTAAAAATAGAAAAGAGTAGAGGGCCTAGAGAGATGCCATGCGGTAGACCACACTTTTCATGTTTGACATTAGAGAAGCTTCCATTAAAGAAAACCCTTTGAGTTCTATTAGATAGCTCTGAATCCACGATATGAGGTTGAAAAGCCATATCACACGTTTTTTTCAACAACAGGTTATGGTCAATAATATCAAAGGCTGCACTGAAATCTAACAGTACAGCTCCCACAATCTTCTTGTCAATTTCTTTAAACCAATCATCAGTCATTTTTGTCAGTGCAGTACATATTGAGTGCCCTTCTCTATAAGCATGCTACAAGTCTGTTGTTAATTTGTTTACAGAGAAATAGCACAATTTTATGTACACAATTCTTTCCAACAGTTTGCTAAGAGCTGGCAGCAAGCTGATAGGTCTGCTGTTAGAACCAGTAAAGGCCGCTTTACCACTCTTGGGTAGCGGAATGACTTTGGCTTCCCTCCAGGCCTGAGGACAGAGACTTTCATCTA
Organism: Coregonus clupeaformis; assembly: GCF_020615455.1. Taxonomy (NCBI): domain Eukaryota; kingdom Metazoa; phylum Chordata; class Actinopteri; order Salmoniformes; family Salmonidae; genus Coregonus; species Coregonus clupeaformis. Next base: position 13,756,386 of record NC_059218.1, on the reverse strand, counting down.
GGCTTAGATTAAATATATGACAGAAAGGAGTGGCTATAGAGTCTGCTACCATCCTCAGTAGCTTTTCATCTAAGTTGTCAATGCCAGGAGGTTTGTCATTATTGATCGATAACAATAATTTGTCCACCTCTCCCATACTAACTTTACAAAATTCTAACTTGCAATGCTTTTCTTTCATTATTTGTTTTTTCATGAATGAATATGATGGCTCACTGTTCGTTGTTGGCATTTCCTGCCTAAGTTTGCCCACTTCGCCAGACGTATTAACCACTCCTTTTGCCCCATGTGTTTCAACCATACCGTTTTTCAATTCCTCATCAATCCATGGAGCCTTAACAGTTTCTTAACAGTTGCATGTTTATCAATAATTGGAAGAAGCAATTTCATAAATTCATCAAGTGCAGCGTCTGGATGCTCCTTATTAATCACATCAGACCAACAAATATTTTTAACATCATCCGCATAAGAGTCATAGCAAAATCTTTTGTATGATCTCTTATACACTATTTTAGGCCCAGCTTTTGGAACTTTTTCTTTCCTGGAAATAGCCACTGCATCCAATGGGTACGGAGACAGCTTTAGAACAAAGTTCTACAGTATTAGTAAAAATGTGATCGATACATTTGGATAATCTTGTTCCTGTAGTGTTTGTAAACACCCTGATAGGTTGATTAATAACCTGAACCAGATTACAGGCACTGGTTACAGTGAGAAGCTTCCTCTTGAGCGGACAGCTTGATGAAAACCAGTCAGTATTCAGATTCCCAAGAAAGTAGATCTCTCTGTTTACATCACATACACTATCATGCATTTCACACATATTATTTAGATATTGACTGTTCGCACTTGGTGGCCTATAGCAACATCCCAAAAGAAAAGGCTTTAGATGTGCCAAGTGAACCTGTAACCACAACACTTCAATAACACTTGACATAAGATATTCTCTAAGCATTATAGGGATATGGCTCTGAATATATACAGCATCACCTCCCCCATAAGCATTTCTGTCTCTTCTATAGATGTTATATCCTTGTATTGCTACTGCTGTATCATCAAATCAATTATCTAAGTGAGTCTCAGAAATGGCTAATATATAAATGTTACCTGATGTTAGCAAGTTATTGATTTCATGAACCTTATTTCTAAGGCTACATACAGTGGGGAGAACATGTATTTGATACACTGCTGATTTTGCAGGTTTTCCTACTTACAAAGCATGTAGAGGTCTGTAATTGTTATCATAGGTACACTTCAACTGTGAGAGACGGAATCTAAAACGAAAATCACATTGTATGATTTTTAAGTAATTAATTTGCATTTCATTGCATGACATAAGTATTTGATACATCAGAAAAGCAGAACTTAATATTTGGTACAGGAACTTTTGTTTGCAATTACAGAGATCATACTTTTCCTGTAGGTCTTGACCAGGTTTGCACACAATGCAGAAGGGATTTTGGCCCACTCCTCCATACAGACCTTCTCCAGATCCTTCAGGTTTCGGGGCTGTCGCTGGGTAATAAGGACTTTCAGCTCCCTCCAAAGATTTTCTATTGGGTTCAGGGCTGGAGACTGGCTAGGCCACTCCAGGACCTTGATGCTTCTTACGGAGCCACTCCTTAGTTGCCCTGGCTGTGTGTTTCGGGTCGTTGTCATGCTGGAAGACCCAGCCACGACCCATCTTCAATGCTCTTACTGAGGGAAGAAGGTTGTTGGCCAAGATCTCGCGATACATGGCCCCATCCATCCTCCCCTCAATACGGTGCAGTCGTCCTGTCCCCTTTTGCAGAAAAGCATCCCCAAAGAATGATGTTTCCACCTCCATGCTTCACGGTTGGGATGGTGTTCTTGGGGTTGTACTCATCCTTCTTCTTCCTCCAAACACGGCGAGTGGAGTTTAGACCAAAAAGCTCTATTTTTGTCTCATCAGACCACATGACCTTCTCCCATTCCTCCTCTGCATCATCCAGATGGTCATTGGCAAACTTCAGACGGGCCTGGACATGCGCTGGCTTGAGCAGGGGGACCTTGCGTGCGCTGCAGGATTTTAATCCATGACGGCGTAGTGTGTTACTAATGGTTTTCTTTGAGACTGTGGTCCCAGCTCTCTTCAGGTCATTGACCAGGTCCTGCCGTGTAGTTCTGGGCTGATCCCTCACCTTCCTCATGATCATTGATGCCCCACGAGGTGAGATCTTGCATGGAGCCCCAGACCGAGGGTGATTGACCGTCATCTTGAACTTCTTCCATTTTCTAATAATTGCGCCAACAGTTGTTGCCTTCTCACCAAGCTGCTTGCCTATTGTCCTGTAGCCCATCCCAGCCTTTATCCCTTATGTCCTTACACAGCTCTCTGGTCTTGGCCATTGTGGAGAGGTTGGAGTCTGTTTGATTGAGTGTGTGGACAGGTGTCTTTTATACAGGTAACGAGTTCAAACAGGTGCAGTTAATACAGGTAATGAGTGGAGAACAGGAGGGCTTCTTAAAGAAAAACTAACAGGTCTGTGAGAGCCGGAATTCTTACTGGTTGGTAGGTGATCAAATACTTATGTCATGCAATAAAATGCAAATTAATTACTTAAAAATCTTACAATGTGATTTTCTGGATTTTTGTTTTAGATTCCGTCTCTCACAGTTGAAGTGTACCTATGATAAAAATTACAGACCTATACATGCTTTGTAAGTAGGAAAACCTGCAAAATCGGCAGTGTATCAAATATTTGTTCTCCCCACTGTATATTAATATGGGCTATTTTCAACCCTTTCCTTTGTAGCTTATCAGAGATGGACATAATATGGAAAAGAGCAAACAAAGCAAGATAAAAAAATATACATTCAGCAGTTAAATGACGTGACGAAACATTAAAACTAAGTTGCAAGCTACTTTCGCAGCAAAACGTTGTAGAACGAGTGTCTTATGAAACACATTCTAGACACTGGCTCTTGCTATCTTGCCATAACTAATTTGACAGAGAAATATTAGCTAGATAGGATGGCCAGCTGCAGCTATCACCAAGCTATGCTAGCTAGCTGCTGTCATCTTGGCTAAACACAAGGTCAGCACAGGCTTTAGCCTACACAAGGAACTTAATTAGCTGACCATCTTGAGATGGTGAGTCAGTCAGGAGGGGAGAAGTCCTCAACTTAATGTCATTCTCTCCATAGCAAAGCTATCTTTGCTTACCTTGCTGTACTCACTACGGCACTTGTTTGTTGTGATTGAATGCAGGGCCTGATTACCAAACGGGCACGTGCCCCGGGGCCCCCATCCTGGAGGTCGGGGGGACCCTCAGATAGCATATAATAGCAAAATGTGTAGAATTGCAGGAAATTAGCTTTAAAACTGCTAAATCTTCTTTCGGCCTCATGACAAAATGTGTAAAATAGTAGGAAATTAGCTTTAAAACTGCTAAATGTTCCCGCAGCCTCATGGCAAAATGTGAACAAAAGTTGAGATGAGCTATAAAACAGCAAAAACAAATCTCTACCCTATGGCAAACATGTTATTATTGCAAGAAATTAGCTTTTAAACTGCAACATTTTCTCTTAGTTAGCTGGCAACGTAGATGATATTAGTAACAAACCCTTATTTTACCAGATCCTCTTCTCCTTCAGCCAGTAGATGTCTAATATTTAATCACTCACAATTTCTGCCAACTATATGAACAAGGTGAAATCCACTTCAATTCATGGTGTCAGAATGTACTGCTGTATTAAAACAATTCAGAAGTAACTTATTGACATGTTCTGTTGCAGATTCAAAGCCAGAAACTCAATGCAGTATGTAGCCATAACCATGAATAAGCGTATTTATTTGACAAGAATGCACCTAGTCACCCATCAATCACGTCAAACACATTAACTCCAACAATTGCATTGTTTTAAAGAAATCAAAAAGTAAATAATGCATACTTATGCCTTTTATACATAACATATAAACATCTGACTTGAAGTGAAGATTAAATTATTTATTCATCAATGCCACAAACCTGGGACATTGAAGAGCAACCATAATTACTATGTGAGAGCGCAAAGATTCTTCTGCTTTTCCAGTATAGAAATTGGACCAGCACAAATAACACAATGTAAAACAGCATATTGTGATTTTTGGTGGGTGAGTTACAAATGAGTGATTCCTCACAAAATCCAGACAAAAAAGGACTGTGATTTTCACGAAATATAATCCATAGAAGAATAGTCATTTTAGAGGAAGGATTGTTGACATATACTGAACAAAAATATAGACGCAACATGCAACAATTTCAAAGATTCTACTGAGTTACAGTTCATATAAGGAAATTGGTCAATTTAAATACATTTGTTACGCCTGGGAATACAGATATGCATATGTTGGTCACAGATACATTTTTTTTAAATAATTTTTTTAGTAGCGGTGTGGATCAGAAAACCAGTCAATATTTGGTATGACCACCATTTGCCTCATGCAGCGTGACACTTCTTCTTCGTATGTAGTTGATAAGGCTGTTGTGGCCTGTGGAATGTTGTGCCACTCCTCTTCAATGGCTGTGCAAAGTTGCTGGATATTGGCACTCTGTTCACAACGTTGACATCAGCAAACCGCTTGCCCACTCGGTGCCATACACGTGGTCTGCGGTTGTGTCTTTCTCTAAAGCGACATTGGAGGCGGCTCATGGTAGAGAAATGAACATTCAGTTATCTGGCAACAGCTCTGGTGGACATTTCTGCAGTCAGCATGCCAATTGCACTCTCTCTCAACTTGAGACATCTGTGGCATTGTGTTGTGTGATAAAACTGCACATTTTAGAGTGGCCTTTTATTGTCCCCAGCACAAGGTGCACCTGTGTAATGATCATGCTGTTTTAATCACCTTCTTGATATGCCACACCTGTCAGGTGGATGGATTGTCTTGACAAAGGAGATATGCTCACGTGGTTTGTGCACAAAGAGAGACATTTATTTCTCTCTTTGAGAGAAATAAGAGAGAAATAAGCTTTTTGAGCATAGGGAACATTTCTGGGATCTTTTATTTCAGCTCATGAAACAATGGACCAACATTTTACATGTTGCTTTTTATATTTTTGTTCAGTGTATATTTTACATTTGTATCTAAAAGCGTAATTGAGAAATAATGTATTAAAGTTGGCATATTTATGACATTTTGGCCTTACCCAGGCCTCCTTTAAGACTCCATAGTGTTTCATCTGTAGGTGCTGCAAAGCAAACATTGGTGTCATATGAAGCTTTACCGATTGCTCTGTAATATGAGTAGTATTATGGTTTCAAAAACTTTTTTTGTACATTCATTTATTAATATAAACATTAATATTGAATATTATTAGTAAAACTAGCAGAGATCCCACTCTGGAACTTTGATATGCCCGTTAAGTATATTATGTTCAACAATATATTGAAAAAATTGCCAAATCAAAAATGGCATTGCATATACAGTGCCTTGCAAAAGTATTCATCCCCCTTGGCATTTTTTTTATATTTTGTTGCATTATAACCTGTAATTTAAATGGATTTTTATTTGGATTTCATGTAATGAACATACACAAAATAGTCCAAATTGGTGAAGTGAAAAAAAAAAAAAAATTGTTTCAAACTATTCTAAAAAATAAATAACAGAAAAGTGGTGCGTGCAAATGTATTCACCCCCTTTGCTATGAAGCCCCTTAATAAGATCTGGTGCAACCAATTACCTTCAGAAGTCACATAATTAGTTAAATAAAGTCCACCTGTGTGCAATCTAAGTGTCACATGATCTCAGTATATATACACCTGTTCTGAAAGGCCCCAGAGTCTTCAACACCACTAAGCAAGGGGCACCGCCAAGTAAGCGGCGCCATGAAGACCAAGGAGCTCTCCAAACAGGTCACAGACAAAGTTGTGGAGAAGTACAGATCAGGGTTGGGTTATAAAAAAATATCAGAAACTTTGAACATCCCACGGAGCACCATTAAATCCATTATAAAAAAATAGAACGAATATGGCACCACAACAAAACTGCCAAGAGAGGCCCGCCCACCAAAACTCACGGACCAGGCAAGGAGGGCATTAATCAGAGAGGCAACAAAGAGACCAAAGATAACCCTGAAGGACCTGCAAAGCTCCACAGTGGAGATTGGAGTATCTGTCCATAGGATCACTTTAAGCCGTACACTCCACAGAGCTGGCCTTTACGGGAGAGTGGCCAGAAGAAAGCCATTGCTTAAAGAAAAAAATAAGCAAACACGTTTGGTGTTCGCCAAAAGGCATGTGGGAGACTCCCCAAACATATGGAAGAAGGTACTCTGGTCATATGAGACTAAAATTGAGCTTTTTGGCCATCAAGGAAAACGCTATGTCTGGCGCAAACCCAACACCTTTCATCACCCCGAGAACACCATCCCCACAGTGAAGCATGGCTGTGGGGATGTTTTTCATTGGCAGGGACTGGGAAACTGGTCAGAATTGAAAGAATGATGGATGGCGCTAAATACAGGGAAATTCTTGAGGGAAACCTGTTTCAGTCTTCCAGAGATTTGAGACTGGAACGGAGGTTCACCTTCCAGCAGGACAATGACCCTAAGTATACTGCTAAAGTAACACTCGAGTGGTTTAAGGGGAAACATTGAAATGTATTGGAATGGCCTATTCAAAGCCCAGACCTCAATCCAACTGATAATCTGTGGTATGACTTAAAGATTGCTGTACACCAGCGGAACCCATCCATCTTGAAGGAGCTGGAGCAGTTTTGCCTTGAAGAATGGGCAAAAATCCCAGTGGCTAGATGTGCCAAGCTTATAGAGACATACCCCAAGAGATTTGCAGCTGTAATTGCTGCAAAAGGTGGCTCTACAAAGTATTGACTTTGGGAGGGTAAATAGTTATGCATGCTCAAGTTTTCTGTTTTTTTTGTTGTCTTATTTCTTGTTTGTTTCAGAAGAAAAAATATTTTGCATCTTCAAAGTGGTAGGCATGTTGTGTAAATCAAATGATACAAACCCCCCCCCCCCCAAAATCCATTTTAATTCCAGGTTGTAAGGCAACAAAATAGGAAAAATGCCAAGGGGGGTGAATACTATCGCAAGCCACTGTACAGGCGAATATATTCTTAAAAGTCATGTCCAAGAGATTTACCAGGGTAAGCCTACATGAAATACCTTATTTGAAGTGGTTCTAAAATCCCCTGTGAAAAATGTATGGTGAAAAAATTATTGGAACCATTTCTGTGTTTGACCGCTAGGTTTTATGGGTATTATTATTACTCACACTGTGGTACTCTATACTTCTGATTTATTATCAGCTCTCTGGCTTGAATAATAACAGGTGATTGATTGTTGCCTTCATCTTTTCCCTACTACAGGATCCAGTGGAGTCCAATGGAAGGATACAGGGCTACAGCATCAAGATCCAAGATGGAAACTGGGAGACGGTGGTGGTCAATGGCTCTGACCTGGATTCTAGGTCGCAGGAGAGGAAAATTATCCCCCTTTACCAGATTCCCTGGTCTGACAAGAGAAGAGGCCTCATTGTATTGAAGGCCTGGAATTCTGTTGGCGAGTCTCCCGAAGCGTCTTTGGTCATCCCCAAATTGACACAAGGTATGTTGACCTTGTCAGCTATGCACTGTGATGTTACACTCTCATACTTCCTTCTCAAAATGTTACCAATGATAATGAACAATGTTGGGTAATAATATACTGAACAAAAATATAAACGCAACATGCAACAATTTCAAAGATTACAGTTAAAGTTCATATAAGGAAATCAGTCAATTGAAATACATTTGTTAGGCCCTATGCTATGTATTGCACATGACTGGGAAAACAGATATGCATCTGTTTGTCACAGATACCTAAAAAAAAAAGTATGGGCTTGGATCAAAAAACCAGTCTGTATCTGGTGTGACCACCATTTGCCTCATGCAGTGCAATGATTTGATCAGGCTGTTGATTGTAGACTGTGGATGTTGCTGGATATTGGCGGGAACTGTCAATCCAGAGCATCCCAAACATGCTCAATGGGTGACATGTCTGTTGAGTATGCAGGACATGGAAGAATATGGACATTTCTAGCTTCCAGGAATTGTGTACAGATCCTTGCGACATGGGGCCGTGCATTATCATGCTGAAAAATTGATCAAAGGGCTGGATCTGGCCCGTGGGCCGCCAGTTAAGTAGCCCTGCCGTACACACACCATTCACATGCTTGCCAACCAGATGTAATGAAGAGTTCAATGTCCTAGGCGCAACCGAGCAAACACCACCTCTTCCTTCCTAACCTGACCTTTGAATCTTGGTCCACTGACATTTCTTTGGAGGGCATATATTTGCTGGCCCTTGGGCTCACTGTCCCACCTCTTCTGCCACACATCTATCATAATGGCTCTAATCTTAAATCTATCATAAAAGCAACCACTTTAGGCTGCCATTGACAGCCATGTTGTTGTATGCCATTTCAAATAGTTATAGTGCACAGTAATGTTTGGTGGCAGGATATGTCAGATCTTCCGGGAAAAAACCCTGGAAATAAATTTAAAAAAACGAAGTTTTAATTTAAATATTAGCTTTTGTCTGAAGCCGAAAAATAAGAAAAAAGCTAAATTGACCTATGCAATAAAAAGGCTTTTCAGCATTAGCAGCTTGACTACTGCTAGACTACTGTAGTTTTATTGATCTACTGTACTTCAACAACAGATGTACTCACATTGGATAGGTTGATTTAGGATTCAAACCTTCTCTCAAACAGCCTAATACGTACTCTAAGAGTAGGTTTACCCCATTAATGTACTTGGTATGTAAACTTGTTTTTTCGTGTAAGACATCACATTCCACTCATTTAAACATTATGGGGAGGTTTTCCCGGACACAGATTAAGTCTAGTCCTGGACTAAAAAGCAAGATCAATGGAAAATCTACAGCCAAAATTATTTATAGTCCAGGACTAGGTGAAATCTGTGTCCGCGAAACCGCTTTTTAACCCTACATTTGACCAGCCTAATACATAAGCCTACTCAGATGGGAAATGGACAAGGTAGTTGACAGTTTTTGAACATATTTTGAAGCTATACATGGTTTATGTTCCTGTTATAAACAATGGAGTAATGCAACCTTATATTTTGGGTTATGATAGGGTAAGACAGTTACGCTATGATAAAATTAAAAGCAGATATTGAATATCCCTTTGAGCATGGTCAAGTTATTAATTACATGTTGGATGGTGTATCGATACACACAGTCACTACAAAGATGCAGGTGTCCTTCCTAACTCGGTTGCCGGAGAGGAAGGAAACCGCTCAGGGATTTCACCATGAGGCCAATGCTGACTTTAAAACAGAGTATAACGGCTGTGATAGGAGAAAACTGAGGATGGATCAACAACATTGTAGTAACTCCACAATACTAGCCTAAATGACAGTAAGAATAAGTAAAATAAGGAAGCTTGTACAGAATAAAGATGTTCCAAAACATGCATCATGTTTGCAATAAGGCACTTAAATGTGGCAAAGAAGTGAACTTCATGTCCTGAATACAAAGCGTTATGTTTGGGGCAAACACAACACATCACTGTGTATCACTCTTCATATTTTCAAGCATGGTGGTGGCTGCATCATGTTATGTGTATGCTTGTCATCGGCAAGGACTAGGGAGTTTTTTGGGGATAAAGAGAAACGGAATAGAGCGAAGCACAGGCAAAATCCTAGAGAAAAACCTGTTTGTCTGCTTTCCAACAGACACTGGAAGACAAATTCACCATTCAGCAGGACAATAACCTAATACACAAGGCCAAATATACACTGGAGTTGCTTACCAAGACTTTGATTTGAGATTTTATTGGATTCCCAAGACGACACTGAATGTTCCTCTGTGGCCTAGTTACAGTTATTGTCTTGAAAATCTATGGCAAGACTTGAAAATGGCTGTCTAGCAATGATCAACAACCAACTTGACAGAGCTTGAAGAATAAAAAATATATATATATTTATCGCAAATATTGTACAATCCAGGTCTGCAAAGCTCTTGGAGACTTACCCAGAAAGACTCACAGCTGTAATCGCTGCCAAAGGTGATTCTAACATGTATTGACTCGGGTGTGAATACATGTAAAGGAGATATTTCTGTATTTCATTTTCAATACATTTACAAACATTTATAGAAACATGTTTTCACTTTGTCATTATGGGGTATTGTGTGTAGATGGGTGAGAATTTTATCCATTTTGAATTCAGGCTGTAACACAACAAAATGTGGAATAAGTCAAGGGGTGTGAAAACTTTCTGAAGGCACCGTATTAGATCATTCAGTTGCAGTGTAGAATGTTAATCTGATTTCAGTACTTCAGTGTTGCCATTTTCATAACAAGCAAATGTAATATACTCAACAACTGAAATATTTTATTAAAGTAATGTGAATAACTGATGGTTAATAAGTGATAAGCAGTCATGGGCAGTCACTATCATCATGGGACTTTTATTAATTGTTTTATTCTATGTTACAGCATTCAGCCCACATAATTCATAGTGCATTCAATGTTGAAAAAAATTATTGAAACTGAAATCGAAAATCGTGATACTCTTTTAAATAATAGAACCGAAACCAAACCGACCTCAAAAAGCACTAATCACTCAGCACTAGTACAGTAATTATCTAGTAGTAAGATAAGCAGAAACTGCTTCTCCAATAGAAATCCCCCACCACGCTTGTAGGCGACGTCATGGTGACATTAGCTAGCTATTCTCATTTGCAGAAACAAGTCAAGTTTAACGGTCATGTCATGTGCAGGCCGTCAAATCAAAGGCACTCCTTCGATATATAAAATAGTTTTTAATTAAAATGTGTCTGCTTCGCAAGCATTCCCGGAAGTCTTGCAATGTTGCGCCTCTGGGTTTAGAAACAGTGATATTATATTTATCTTGTGCCATCTAGCTAGCTCGGTTTAGCTCGGTTCATACGGTTGAAGTCGGAAGTTTACATACACTTAGGTTGGAGTCATTAAAACTCATTTTTCAACCACTCCACAAATTTCTTGTTAACAAACTATACTTTTGGCAAGTCGTTTAGGACATTTACTTTGTGCATGCACAAGTAATTTTTCCAACAATTGTTTACAGACAGATTATTTCACTTATAATTCACTGTATCACAATTCCAGTGGGTCAGAAGTTTACATACACTAAGTTGACTGTGCCTTTTAAACCGCTTGGAAAATTCCAGAAAATGATGTCATGGCTTTAGAAGCTTCTGATAGGCTTCTTTTGAATTGGAGGTGTAGCTGTGGATGTATTTCAAGGCCTACCTTCAAACTCAGTGCCTCTTTGCTTGACATCATGGGAAAATCAAAAGAAATCATCCAAGACCTCAGGAAAACATTTTTAGACCTCCACAAGTCTTGTCCATCCTTGGGAGCAATTTCCAAACGCCTGAAGGTACTACGTTCATCTGTACAAACAATAGTACGCAAGTATAAACACCATGGGACCACGCAGCCGTCATACCGCTCAGGAAGGATAAGCATTCTGTCTCCTAGAAATGAGCGTACTTTGATGCGAAAAGTGCAAATCAATCCCAGAACAACAGCAAAGGACCTTGTGAAGATGCTGGAGGAAACGGGTACAAAAGTATCTATATCCACAGTAAAACGAGTCCTATAAAGACATAACCTGAAAGGCCGCTCAGCAAGGAAGAAGCCACTGCTCCAAAACTGCCATAAAAAAAAACAGACTATGGTTTGCAACTTTACATGGGGACAAATATCTTACTTTTTTGAGAAATGTCCTCTGGTCTGATGAAACAAAAATATAACTGTTTGGCCATAATGACCATCGTTATGTTTGGAGGAAAAAGGGGGTGGCTTGCAAGCCGAAGAACACCATTCCAACCATGAAGCACGGGGGTGGCAGCATCATGCTGTGGGGGTGCTTTGCTGCAGGAGGGACTGGTGCACTTCACAAAATAGATGGCATCATGAGGAAGGAAAATTATGTGGATATATTGAAACAACATCTCAAGACCTCAGTCAGGAAGTTAAAAGCTTGGTCGCAAATGGGTCTTCCAAATGGACAATGACCCCAAGCATACTTCCAAAGTTGTGGCAAAATGGCTTAAGGACAACGATGTCAAGGTATTGGAGTGGCCATCACAAAGCCCTGACCTCAATCCTATAGAACATTTGTGGGCAGAAAAGGCGTGTGTGAGAAAGGAGGCCTACAAACCTGACTCAGTTTCACCAGCTCTGTCAGGAGGAATGTGCCAAAATTCACCCAAATTGTTGTGGGAAGCTTGTGGAAGGCTACCCGAAATGTTTGACCCAAGTTGAACAATTTAAAGGCAATGCTACCAAATACTAATTGAGTGTATGTAAACTTCTGACCCACTGGTAATGTGATGAAAGAAATAAAAGCTGAAATAAATCATTCTCTACTATTATTCGGACATTTCACATTCACATTCTCCCGAGTGGCGCAGTGTTCTAAGGCACTGCATCGCAGTGCTAGCTGTGCCACTAGAGATCCTGGTTCGAATCCAGGCTCTGTCGTAGCCGGCCGCGACCGGGAGACCCATGGGGCGGCGCACAATTGGCCCAGCGTCGTCCAGGGTAGGGGAGGGAATGGCCGGCAGGGGATGTAGCTCAGTTGGTAGAGCATGGCGTTTGTAACACCAGGGTTGTGGGTTCGATAAAATAATGTATGTGCTAACTGTAAGTCGCTCTGGATAAGAGCGTCTGCTAAATGACTAAAATGTAAATGTATAAATGTTAAAATAAAGTGGTGATCCTAACTGACCTAAGACAGGGAATTTTTACTAGGATTAAATGTCAGGAATTGTGAAAAACTGAGTTTAAATGTATTTGGCTAAGGTGTATGTAAACTTCTGACTTCAACTGTATATTTACACGAATGTCGGTCAAGAGAGACTACAGTAAATGGTTCACTGATGTCATGTGTTCTGCATATTTCTGTTCTTAAAGCGTTGTACTTTGGCTTTCAGATGCTCAATCATGGTGTCATGTTGTATTTGTGTGTGCTGTGTATTTCAGAGCCCCCTTCGGTGGAGTCGCTCAGCTGGTTTACCAAGGAGGGGAGGCTGTGGGTGAAGTGGCAGCCCCCCAATGTGACGGCCACAGGGGAGCCCTACAGGTCCGTGGTGACGGAGTACGTCCTGGAGTGGGTGTCGGTCGGCGACGGCGCTATGGACTGGCAGAGAGAACATAGGCACACCAGGATGGCAGCCATTAAAGGTAAGAATGAGACACAGATGCAATGTTTTTACTGAGGATTGTCTTGTAGTTTGGCTACAAACCCCTTGGTTGTCTTTCTGCTGGTTTTGATGTCTATTATATTGACTAGGGATGAGTTTGATTAAAATAACAATGTAAGTGACACCCATCAACTGATTTAATTCTGGAAAAACTTGTGTGAAACTCATCCCAAATGTTGACTGTATTGGTAAACGGGTCACAGGGATCAAATAAATCCAAACGTTATTGTATGAAAAAAATAAAATAATGTATGCACTCACTAAATGTAAGTCGCTCTGGATAAGAGCGTCTGCTAAATGACAAAAATGTAAATGTACTGTCTTATGTCTAATTTTCCCAATCAAGGTAACCTTCAGAAGTTCAATCGCTACGATATATCTGTGTATCCCATGTACTCTGGGTGGACTGGGAAGCCATTGACCATAGCAGCCTTTCTGGAACAAGGAGGTAAGAAATAGTACTAGTCACTAAACAACTGGACAGTATACACAGTATTTTCTGTGTAATATACCTACAGTGGGGAAAAAAGTATTTAGTCAGCCACCAATTGTGCAAGTTCTCCCACTTAAAAAGATGAGAGAGGTCTGTAATTTTCATCATAGGTACACGTCAACTATGACAGACGAATTGAGATTTTTTTTCTCCAGAAAATCACATTGTAGGATTTTTAATGAATTTATTTGCAAATTATGTTGGAAAATAAGTATTTGGTCACCTACAAACAAGCAAGATTTCTGGCTCTCACAGACCTGTAACTTCTTCTTTAAGAGGCTCCTCTGTCCTCCACTCGTTACCTGTATTAATGGCACCTGTTTGAACTTGTTATCAGTATAAAAGACACCTGTCCACAACCTCAAACAGTCACACTCCAAACTCCACTATGGCCAAGACCAAAGAGCTGTCAAAGGACACCAGAAACAAAATTGTAGACCTGCACCAGGCTGGGAAGACTGAATCTGCAATAGGTAAGCAGCTTGGTTTGAAGAAATCAACAGTGGGAGCAATTATTAGGAAATGGAAGACATACAAGACCACTGATAATCTCCCTCGATCTGGGGCTCCACGCAAGATCTCACCCTGTGGGGTCAAAATTATCACAAGAACGGTGAGCAAAAATCCCAGAACCACACAGGGGGACCTAGTGAAAGACCTACAGAGAGCTGGGACCAAAGTAACAAAGCCTACCATCAGTAACACACTACGCCGCCAGGGAATCAAATACTGCAGTGCCAGACGTGTCCCTACTTAAGCCAGTACATGTCCAGAAGTTTGCTAGAGTGCATTTGGATGATCCAGAAGAGGATTGGGAGAATGTCATATGGTCAGATGAAACCAAAATAGAACTTTTTGGTAAAAACTCAACTCGTCGTGTTTGGAGGACAAAGAATGCTGAGTTGCATCCAAAGAACACCATACCTACTGTGAAGCATGGGGGTGGAAACATCATGCTTTGGGGCTGTTTTTCTGCAAAGGGACCAGGACGACTGATCCGTGTAAAGGAAAGAATGAATGGGGCCATGTATCGTGAGATTTTGAGTGAAAACCTCCTTCCATCAGCAAGGGCATTGAAGATGAAACGTGGCTGGGTCTTTCAGCATGACAATGATCCCAAACACACCGCCCGGGCAACGAAGGAGTGGCTTCGTAAGAAGCATTTCAAGGTCCTGGAGTGGCCTAGCCAGTCTCCAGATCTCAACCCCATAGAAAATCTTTGGAGGGAGTTGAAAGTCCGTGTTGCCCAGCGACAGCCCCAAAACATCACTGCTCTAGAGGAGATCTGCATGGAGGAATGGGCCAAAATACCAGCAACAGTGTGTGAAAACCTTGTGAAGACTTACAGAAAACATTTGACCTGTGTCATTGCCAACAAAGGGTATATAACAAATTATTGAGAAACTTTTGTTATTGACCAAATACTTATTTTCCACCATAATTTGCAAATAAATTCATAAAAAATCCTACAATGTGATTTTCTGGATTTTTTTTTCTCATTTTGTCTGTCATAGTTGACGTGTACCTATGATGAAAATTACAGGCCTCTCTCATCTTTTTAAGTGGGAGAACTTGCACAATTGGTGGCTGACTAAATACTTTTTTCCCCACTGTATAGGGGCAGTTTCCCGAACACAGTTTAAGACTAATCCTGGACTTAAAAGCATGCTCAATAGAGAATCTCCACTGAAATAGCTTTTTAGTCCAGGACTAGACTTAATCTGTGTCTGTGAAACCGCCCAATGAAGTTCAGACATTAATAAACCAATGTTATGATTTTTGCTACAGTAGCTGGTAAAGAAATAATGTTAAAAACACATGTTTTCACCACCTATTCTGGTTGATGCAGCTCCACTGGAGGGTCCCTCTGTGAAAGTGAGGCGGACAGGGAAAAACGACGCTGAGCTGGAGTGGATGGAGATTCCACTGGACAAACAGCGAGGCTTCATTACAAACTACACCATCTTCTTCATCACGGGGGGCAAGGAACACTGTAAGGAACCACACCTTGTAGACATTACTACTCAATCATACCTCTTTATGAATGTTGCTTTGGCTATAGTTGGAATTTTACTGTTATTTGAAAATACCAGTAAGTATTTGTAAGTATGGTATTTGTAAGTACAATAAGTACTGGTATTTGTAAGCGCAGTACCTGTAAGTACTGGTATTTGTAAATACATTACTTGTTAGTACTGATATTTGTAAGTACAGTACATGCTGGTATTTGTCCAACTTAAACATTTACAGCTGCAATAAAATAAACATGAATTTGTACGAATTTCTTTATTGTTTTTTCAGCAATAGTTGTCACCCCAGACACCTACTCTTACACTGTGAAGCGCATGGCCAGCAACAGTAAGTATGTGGTGCGGGTCATGGCATCTACAGTACAAGGCTCTACAAACGGCTCGAACCTGTCATTCAATACTCTGATGTATGGTGAGTGAAGTATTGTTAACTGGACACTTCATGGTATACTGTATTCCCTTATGTATATGTACAGTATGTTCCATCCCAGAACCTTTCAATATATTTCCATATATTTTGTTTTACAGTAATATGTTTTCATATATTTTGTAATGTATCCCAGTAAAGCTTTTTCAGTAAAGCTTTTTCAAAGTAGGAGTCCTGAACACCCAATGGTCCAAATACATTTCGTAGTTGCTACTTCACCCTATTCAATGTGCCCTCCTGTCATTTCTCCTATATGTTGTACCACAGTTTCTAGAAGGATAGTTTTCCTGACCAACATGGTCGATTTTAAGGCATGTTGCTAGGATCCCAATGTCCATTCTAGTTCTATGTCTATCCCTCAGCTCCCGGGCAGATAGAAGCCATGGTGGTGTCTGTGTGCATCAGCTTCCTGTTTTTCGTAGTGCTGACCGTGCTCTGCTGCATTTACAAAATGGACTCGTAAGTCACAACTACACTCTTGAATTGTTTGAAATAGATTCTCTACGTTTTAGATTTGGATGTGTACAATGGCTGCAGTGTGATGTTCAATTGTAAGAGCATTGACTCAGATTTGAGTAACACAAAGTAGTCAGTGTTTTTTCAGTGAGTGTTTTCTACTCTTTCCACAATGAGTCAAAAACACATTTAATATTCTTGCACGATTGAAGACTCTTCTTTGAGTCATAATAGTGCATTGAAATTACATTTGCCTCATGTAGCGCAACACATCTTCTCATAGAGTTGATCAGGCTGTTGATTGTGGCCTGTGGAATGTTGCCTCACTCCTCTTTAATGGCTGTACAAAGTTGCTGGATATTGACATGAACTGGAACACGCTGTCCACCATAATTTGCAAATAAATTCATTAAAAATCCTACAATGTGATTTTTTGGATTTATTTTCTCATTTTGTCTGTCATAGTTGACGTGTACCTATGATGAAAATTACAGGCCTCTCTCATCTTTTTAAGTGGGAGAACTTGCACAATTGGTGGCTGACTAAATACTTTTTTCCCCCACTGTATGTTGCACCTACCCCGCATTTCCAATAATATTCTTATCATGTTACTGAATGTATCCAGATTATTTCATATTTCTTCTGTAAGAAACATAAATGTTTTGCCCTATCCATATAGGCCAATTCCCACTAGTGTAAAGGGTTAACTGTAGGTCTAATAAATCATTGTGTTTATTAAATATATTTACATACACCGCTTCATTGGCGGAGAGGATCGTCTAGATCCCTCCCAATGTGTTCTCCAACTCATACATTTTAGAAAAAGGCTCAGTGCCGTTATCCTTGCAAGGTGAGGAACTCAAAGGTATTGAAAACAGGGGTTCAAAAATGTTGACCCCTACCTTTTTTGAAAGAAAAAAGTATTAGTTAGTAAACAAAATATTTTTCTCTGAACAATTGTATTAGTATAAAATACTATAATTTTACCCAAAAATTTTGAGGACACAATATAGCTCAGTATTTGAATTATTTATTTTATACAGTCATTTTTGCTAATCTTTATCAAGGATGTCAATAATTTCGGACCCCACTGTTGTTTTCTGTGTAGGATAAAGAAGAAGATCTGGCCACCGGTTCCAGACCCTTCCAACAGCACTATCGCTAAATGGTTTCCTGATTTCCCATCCAAAGTAAGTTTAAGTGCCTTCTGTGTTGGTCAAAGAGGATGTTTACATAAGATAAGATGGTACTTTATTTTCAAACTTTATAGTACAACACACTGGTTGAGCCACTTGTCAATGAAGTTTATCAGTGTTGCTGAACTCTCAAAACATTTACTGGAATCCTATCTGCTCTCCACTGACCGTGACGTCCACATGGGTCGTTCCACCACAAAAAGTACAAAAGCGAGATTTCGACACAGATTGTTCTAAAATCGTTTCTGTTAGAAACAGAAGATTATTTTGTTGAAATATAATTTGATCTCTGAGAAAATAAGCTAATTGATTGCATTCAAAGTGGCCATTTATATTTATAGGATTCATATAATATTCAATAAATATAGTACCTATCATCCGATTTGGACCAAACTTTTCTAACTATGGGTAAGACAAATAGTATGGAGCTGCGGCTCGGAGTATTGTTTCTTCATCCTATCCTTCATTCAAATTTGCAATGCCTGTAATGATACAATATTTTGTAAGTGTGTATGACAGAGAGTCATCAGTTGGATACATGGCATTTCTCCAGTTGTCCACTTTGCCCATAAATTATTCATTAAAGTAATTTGCAATGTCATGTGGTTTCGTAACACATATACCATTTGATTCAACAAAGGAGGCAAACATGTTTGAATAACAACCCATTATAACATTCAAAGTTCTCCATAGTTTTTTTCCATCACCCTTGACTTCATAGATTTTGTGCTGATAATATCCTTTCTTTTTACCTTTGTTTTGCTTGGTCACAAGATTTCTTAATTTACAATAACTTTGCTTATCAGACAGAGTGCCAGATCTATCTGCTGCCTTTTTGGCATCATTACGTTGAACCTTCACATTTCTCAGCTCATCATCAATCAATGAGGCACTGTTTGACCGCACAGTGTGTTTTCGTAATGGGGCATAATTATCAACAATACTCATTAAATAATTTCACAAACACACTCAGTGCTATTTCAGGATCATCCTCACTACACACTTCCAGCCATTGCACATTCTTAACCTCATCCACAAATGAGTCCTGATTGAACCCCTTGTAGGACCTTCGGCAGATTACCTTAGGGCCAGCCTTTTGGTATTTTGGTTTTCTAGTGAGTGCCACCAAGTTATGATCACTACAACCTAGTGCCACTGATAGAGCTTTAGAACAATATTCAGCCATATTGGTACAAATATTATCAATACAGGTTGTTGATGTGGTACCGGACCTATTAGTGAACGTTCTGGTTGGTAGTGTCATAACTTGGGTCAGGTTACATGCATTGGCCATATAATTAAGTTTTTTCTTCAGTGGACAGATGATGATAAACCAGTCAATATTCAAATTGCCCAACAAATATATTTTCCTGTTTTCATCAGATACACTACATGACCAAAATTATGTGCACACCTGCTTGTCGAACATCTCATTCCAAAATCATGGGCATTAATATGGAGTTGGTCTCCCCTTTGCTGCTATAACAGCCTCCACTCTTCTGGGAAGGATTTCCACTAGATGTTGGAACATTGCTGCGGGGACTTGCTTTCATTCAGCCACAAGAGCATTAGTGAGGTCGGGCACTGATGAGCGATTAGGCCTGGCTCGCAGTCGGCGTTTCAATTCATCCCAAAGGTTTTCGATGGGGTTGAGGTCAGGTCCAATGGCGGCGAGCTTTACACCATTCAGCCAACGCTTGGCATTGCGCATGGTGATCTTAGGCTTGTGTGCGGCTGCTCGGTCATGGAAACCCATTTCATGAAGCTCCTGACGAACAGTTCTTGTGCTGGCTTTGCTTCCAGAGGCAGTTTGGATTTTTACTCTCTACGAGCACTCGGCGGTCCCATTCTGTGAGCTTGTGTGGCTGAGCTGTTGTTGCTCCTAGACGTTTCCACGTCACAATAACAGCACTTACAGTTGACCGGGGCAGCCCTAGCAGGGCAGAAATTTGATGAACTGACTTATTGGAAAGGTGGCATCCTGTGACGGTGCCACGTTGAAAGTCACTGAGCTCTTCAGTAAGGCCATTCTACTGCCAATGTTTGTCTATGGAGATAGTTTGGCTGGGTGCTCAATTTTAAACACCTGTCAGCAACGGGTGTGGCTGAAATAGCCGAATCCAATCATTTGAAGGGGTGTTCACATACGTTTGTATATACAGTGGGGGAAAAAAGTATTTAGTCAGCCACCAATTGTGCAAGTTCTCCCACTTAAAAAGATGAGAGAGGCCTGTAATTTTCATCATATGTACACGTCAACTATGACAGACAAAATGAGAATTCATCTTCAATGCCCTTGCAAGATTTCTGGCTCTCACAGACCTGTAACTTCTTCTTTAAGAGGCTCCTCTGTCCTCCACTCGTTACCTGTATTAATGGCACCTGTTTGAACTTGTTATCAGTATAAAAGACACCTGTCCACAACCTCAAACAGTCACACTCCAAACTCCACTATGGCCAAGACCAAAGAGCTGTCAAAGGACACCAGAAACAAAATTGTAGACCTGCACCAGGCTGGGAAGACTGAATCTGCAATAGGTAAGCAGCTTGGTTTGAAGAAATCAACAGTGGGAGCAATTATTAGGAAATGGAAGACATACAAGACCACTGATAATCTCCCTCGATCTGGGGCTCCACGCAAGATCTCACCCCGTGGGGTCAAAATGATCACAAGAACGGTGAGCAAAAATCCCAGAACCACACAGGGGGACCTAGTGAAAGACCTGCAGAGAGCTGGGACCAAAGTAACAAAGCCTACCATCAGTAACACACTACGCCGCCAGGGAATCAAATACTGCAGTGCCAGACGTGTCCAGGCCCATCTGAAGTTTGCTAGAGTGCATTTGGATGATCCAGAAGAGGATTGGGAGAATGTCATATGGTCAGATGAAACCAAAATAGAACTTTTTGGTAAAACTCAACTCGTCGTGTTTGGAGGACAAAGAATGCTGAGTTGCATCCAAAGAACACCATACCTAGTGTGAAGCATGGGGGTGGAAACATCATGCTTTGGGGCTGTTTTTCTGCAAAGGGACCAGGACGACTGATCCGTGTAAAGGAAAGAATGAATGGGGCCATGTATCGTGAGATTTTGAGTGAAAACCTCCTTCCATCAGCAAGGGCATTGAAGATGAAACGTGGCTGGGTCTTTCAGCATGACAATGATCCCAAACACACCGCCCGGGCAACGAAGGAGTGGCTTCGTAAGAAGCATTTCAAGGTCCTGGAGTGGCCTAGCCAGTCTCCAGATCTCAACCCCATAGAAAATCTTTGGAGGGGAGTTGAAAGTCCGTGTTGCCCAGCGACAGCCCCAAAACATCACTGCTCTAGAGGAGATCTGCATGGAGGAATGGGCCAAAATACCAGCAACAGTGTGTGAAAACCTTGTGAAGACTTACAGAAAACGTTTGACCTGTGTCATTGCCAACAAAATGTATATAACAAAGTATTGAGAAACTTTTGTTATTGACCAAATACTTATTTTCCACCATAATTTGCAAATAAATTCATTAAAAATCCTACAATGTGATTTTCTGGAAAACATTTTCTCATTTTGTCTGTCATAGTTGACGTGTACCTATGATGAAAATTACAGGCCTCTCTCATCTTTTTAAGTGGGAGAACTTGCACAATTGGTGGCTGACTAAATACTTTTTTTTCCCCACTGTATATCTCTCTATTATGCATGGGAATACTTGGAGCTGATTTGCTGGTGTTTTTACGTTATGTCCATCAATTCACCCGCGGGCTGCCGGTTGGGGATCCCTGGCCCCCCATGTTTCCCACGGGGGGCCAGTATGAAAAAAATATATTTAAAAAAATACATGCATTAACTGTAAGTCGCTCTGCATAAGAGCGTCTGCTAAATGACTAAAATGTAAATGTAAAAATGTGATTGTCCAAGCATGAATCAGAAGTTGGAATCTGAGAGATTCCATTTCAGTTCAAGAGGAGAATAAAACTGGGTTGATTTTCAGTTCAGGAATTCCATTTCACCATTTTACTACCCATGCATTTCTATTCGATAGATGTGGTAAAGAGGTCAATCGAACTCGACCAAAACATTGGAATTGCCATGGAAACGTTTGGGGGGGAAGGTCTGTGGTGAAAGATCCCGAGTGTCCTCAAGTTCCCCCCAGCAAAAATTGCTTACATTTAGGCTATTGTTTATATGTGTATTTCACACTATGTTGAGGTAAAAATTGCAGTATAATGCTTGTATGGATGTCAATCCCAACACATGTTCATGTCATCATTACCAATTAACCGCATTACGGAAAAACGACTGACTACCACCACCGATTTCTATATGCTAGCTATGCTAAGCAGTTTATACAAACGGGAGTTAGCATTTAGTAGTCACTTCTTCTAAACCTGAAAAGGGACAACATCTACATGTTATGCAGCGAAAACAGCCAATTATATCCAAATCGGACTTAATCCTGTGCAACAATCTAAGTAACATAATAAACATATTTAAATCTATCAGTTTAAGCTAGAGATACAAGTTTGGGCTGCGTCTCAATCCACCACATCCGTCTATGTCGGCCTTCCGCATCTGCGGTGGCAGGTGAATGAGCTACAGCATTGTTTGTCAGAAAATAAAGAAAAACCCTTGAATCAGTAGGTGTGTCCAAACGTTTGACTGGTAGTGTATATTTCCTGATATTTCTTATATCTCCTAGATATAGGACAGACACTTCAAAACCTTATTGCTTATGATATTATTATTTTTTAACTTTTTTGTCATTTATCAATGTTATGCAATGCATTTCTATGGGCTAAAGTAGTAAAGCCCCCCAACCCCCCCAAAAAAAATAATAATAATAATAAAAATATATATATACCTAAAGGGGTCCTAAAATTCTAAATCAAATAGCTAAATGATCCAGGTATGACCATCTTAAAACAATTTCATATGTTAGCTTAGGAGAACCCAATTTCAATTTGGTTGAATATTCAAATTCAATATTTATATATTGTTTCAATATGATAGATATTGCATTCATTGTCTGTGTATCAAGTTTACAAACTATCATTTCAAGTTACTGTCATCCCTATGGTGAAGCATGAAAGTGGCAGCATCATGCTGTGGAGATGTTTTTCAGCGGCAGGGACTGGGAGACTAGTCAGGATCGACGGAAATATGAACGGAGAAAAGTACAGAGAGATCCTTGATGAAAACCTGCTCTAGAGCGCTCTGAACCTCGTCTCCCAGAGATGTTTGATCGGATTCAAGTCCGGGCTCTGGTTGGGCCACTCAAGGACATTCAGAGACTTGTCCCGAAGCCACTCCTGCATTGTCTTGGCTGTGTGCTTAGTCATTATCCTGTTGGAAGGTGAACCTTCACACCAGTCTGAGGTCCTGAGCGCTCTGGAGTAGGTTTTCATCAAGGATCTCTCTGTACTTTGCTCCGTTCATCTTTCCCTCAATCCTGACTGGTCTCCCAGTCCCTGCTGCTGAAAAACATCCCCACAGCAAGATGCTGCCACCACCATGCTTCACCGTAGGGATGGTGCCAGGTTTCCTCCAGACGTGACCCTTGAAATTCAGGCCAAAGAGTTAAATCTTGGTTTCATCAGACCAGAGACTCTTGTTTCTCATGGTCTGAGAGTCCTTTTTACTGAGGAATGGCTTCTGTCTGGCCACTCTACCATAAAGGCCTGATTTGGTGGAGTGCTGCAGAGATGGTTGTCCTTCTGGAAGGTTCTCCCATCGCCACAGAGGAACTCTGGGGCTCTGTCAGAGTGACCATCAGGTTCTTGGTCACCACCCTGACCAAGGCCCTTCTCCCCCGATTGCTCAGTTTGGCCGGGCGGCCAGCTCTAGGAAGAGTCTTGGTGGTTCCAAACTTCTTCCATTTAAGAATGATGGCCACTGTGTTCTTGGGGACCTTCAATGCTGCAGACATTCTTTGGTACCTTTCCCCAGATCTGTTCCTCGACACAATCCTGTGTCTACGGGCAATTCCTTCGACCTCATGGCTTGGTTTTTGCTCTGACATGCACGGTCAACTGTTGGACCTTATATAGACAGGTGTGTGCCTTTCCAAATCATGTCCAATCAATTGCATTTACCACAGGTGGACTCTAATCAAGTTGTAGAAACATCTCAAGGATGATCAATGGAAACAGGATGCACCTGAGCTCAATTTCGAGTCTCATAGAAAAGGGTCTGAATACTTATGTAAATAAGGTTTTGCTGCTTTTTATTTGTAATAAATTAGCAAAAAAATCGAAACCTGTTTTCGCTTTGTCATTATGGGGTATTGATGAGGATTTTTTAAATTTTCAGCCATTTTAGAATAAGGCTGTAACATATCAAAATGTGAAAAAAAGGAAGGGGTCTGAATACTTTCCGAATGCAGTGTATAACTAGGAATAAAGTGACAGACAGTAGCAGCAGCGTATGTGATTAGACAAAGTTTGTGCAAAAAGGGTCAATGCAGATACTCCTGGTAGCTATTTGGTTAACTATTTAACTGACTATTTAGCAGTGTTATGGCTTGGGGGTAGAAGCTGTTCAAGGTCCTATTAGTTCCAGATTTGCTGCATCGGTAGTGCTTGCAGTGCGGTAGCAGAGAGAACAGTGTATGACTTGGGTTACTGGAGTCTTTGACCATTTTTAGGGCCCTCCTCTAACACAGCCTGGTATAGGTTTCCTGGATGGCAGGGAGCTCGGTCCCAGTGATGTACTGGGCTATACACACTACCCTCTGTAGCGCCTTGCGGTCGTATGCCAAGCAGTTGCCATACCAAGCGGTGATGCAGCCAGTCAAGGATCCTTAGTGATGTGGACACAGAGGTCATTGGTGAACAGGGAGTACAGGAGGGGACTAAGCACCCACCCCTGAGGGGCCTCATTGTTGAGGGTCAGTGTGGCGGATGTGTTGTTGCCTAACTTCACCTCCTGGGGGCAAGCCGTCAGGAAGTCCAGGACCCAGTTGCAGAGGGAGGTGTTCAGTCCCAGGGTCCTTAGCTTATTTGATGAGCTTGAGAGGCACTATAGTGTTGAACGCCGATCTATAGTCACATAGGTGTTCTTCTTGTCCAGGTGGGAAAGGTAAGTGTGGAGTGCAATAGAGATTGCGTCATCTGTGGATCTGTATGCGAATTGGAGTGGGTCCAGGGTGTCTAGGATGAATGTGTTGATGTTTCCATGACCAGCCTTTCAAAGCATTTCATGGCTACAGATTTGAGTGACAGATTACCTTGGCATTCTTGGGCACAGGAACTACGGCTTGAAACATAAGTATTGTATGCTCATATTACTTGCCAGCTGGTCAGTGCATGCTCCGAGAACGCATCCTGGTAATCCGTCTGGCCCCTACGGCCTTGTACAAATGTCTTACTCACAAGAAACATTTAAAAGTAAGGCTACAGAGAGTGTGATAACACAGTCATCCGGAACAGCTGGTGCGCTCATGCATGGTTCAGTGTTGCTTGCGTCGAAGCGAGCATAGATGGCATTTAGCTCGTCTGGTAGGCTCTCGTCACTGGTCAGCTCGCGGCTGGGTTTCCCTTTGTAATCCGTGATAGTTTGCAAGCCTTGCCACATCCGACGAGCGTCAGAGCCGTGTAGTAGGATTAGATCTTAGTCCTGTATTGACACTTTCTTATAGTCATCCGGATTAGTGTCCCGCTCCTTGAAAGCAGCAGCTCTAGCCTTTAGCTCAGTGTGGATGTTGCCAGTAGTCCATGGCTTCTGGTTGGGATATGTATTGATGGTCACTGTGGGGACAACGTCGTCGATGCACTTATTAACGAAGCCGATGACTGATGTGCTTAATGAGTACCGCTTCCCCCTGATCCAGCTCAAACCGAGACTCGAAGTCAGGACCTCTGCCTCCTCCTGAAGTGTTCTAGCCAACCGTGCTATTGAAGGTCTTCTTCAAGGGCCGACACTTCAGGTTGATGAGTGAGTTCCATAGATCCCCATCTGCTACATTCACCCCCTAAACTCACTCCACACCAACCCCAGTGGTGAACCAGCGCAACTGTAGATCCGAGTCCAGTGGCAACACTCTGCCTGCTTAGCAAGTACTGCTTCCTCCTGTTTCAGCTCATATGGAGACTCGAACTCAGGTCTTCTGCCTCACACACGTGATCGTCCTCCTGAAGCGTTCCAACCCATTGTGCTACAGTGGGGAGAACAAGTATTTGATACACTGCCGATTTTGCAGGTTTTCCTACTTACAAAGCATGTAGAGGTCTGTACTTTTTATCATAGGTACACTTCAACTGTGAGAGACGGAATCTAAAACAAAAATCCAGAAAATCACATTGTATGATTTTTAAGTAATTAATTTGCATTTTATTGCATGACATAAGTATTTGATACATCAGAAAAGCAGAACTTAATATTTGGTACAGAAACCTTTGTTTGCAATTACAGAGATCATACGTTTCCTGTAGGTCTTGACCAGGTTTGCACACACTGCAGCAGGGATTTTGTCCCACTCCTCCATACAGACCTTCTCCAGATCCTTCAGGTTTCGGGGCTGTCGCTGGGCAATACGGACTTTCAGCTAACTCCAAAGATTTTCTATTGGGTTCAGGTCTGGAGACTCTCTAGGCCACTCCAGGACCTTGAGATGCTTCTTACGGAGCCACTCCTTAGTTGCCCTGGCTGTGTGTTTCGGGTCGTTGTCATGCTGGAAGACCCAGCCACGACCCATCTTCAATGCTCTTACTGAGGGAAGGAGGTTGTCTCACGATACATGGCCCATCCATCCTCCCCTCAATACGGTGCAGTCGTCCTGTCCCCTTTGCAGAAAAGCATCCCCAAAGAATTATGTTTCCATCTCCATGCTTCACGGTTGGGATGGTGTTCTTGGGGTTGTACACATCCTTCCTCCAAACACGGCGAGTGGAGTTTAGACCAAAAGGCTATATTTTTGTCTCATCAGACCACATGACCTTCTCCCATTCCTCCTCTGGATCATCCAGATGGTCATTGGCAAACTTCAGACGGGCCTGGACATGCGCTGGCTTGAGCAGGGAGACCTTGCGTGCGCTGCAGGATTTTAATCCATGACGGCGTAGTGTGTTACTAATGGTTTTCTTTGAGACTGTGGTCCCAGCTCTCTTCAGGTCATTGACCAGGTCCTGCCGTGTAGTTCTGGGCTGATCCCTCACCTTCCTCATGATCATTGATGCCCCACGAGGTGAGATCTTGCATGGAGCTCCAGACTGAGGGTGATTGATCGTCATCTTGAACTTCTTCCACTTTCTAATAATTGCGCCAACAGTTGTTGCCTTCTCACCAAGCTGCTTGCCTATTGTCCTGTAGCCCATCCCAGCCTTGTGCAGGTCTACAATTTTATCCCTGATGTCCTTACACAGCTCTCTGGTCTTGGCCATTGTGGAGAGGTTGGAGTCTGTTTGATTGAGTGTGTAGACAGGTGTCTTTTATACAGGTAACGAGTTCAAACAGGTGCAGTTAATACAGGTAATGAGTGGAGAACAGGAGGGCTTCTTAGAGAAAAACTAACAGGTCTGTGAGAGCCGGAATTCTTACTGGTTGGTAGGTGATCAAATACTTATGTCATGCAATAAAATGCAAATTAATTACTTAAAAATCATACAATGTGATTTTCTGGATTTTTGTTTTAGATTCCGTCTCTCATGGTTGAAGTGTACCTATGATAAACATTACAGACCTCTACATGCTTTGTAAGTAGGAAAACCTGCAAAATTGGCAGTGTATCAAATACTTGTTCTCCCCACTGTAGGTTGTATGTTGGGAGCTTTTGGGAAAGAGCACAGTTAGAAAGATATGGCATATAGAAGCAAACCGGATGGACATCATGAAAATGTTCGGAGAGGTTGAGAGTAGAAGAAGTTCAGGAGCAAAAACAAATGAAATATAATTATTGTAAAATTGACTGTGTCCATAAAATGTAGAAAAATCTGCAAAATCGGCAGTGTATCAAATACTTGTTCTCCCCACTGTATTTAAAAAAGCCTTCTTTAATTGCGTAAGGGGGGGACACTTCAGGCTGATGAGTTTCACAGATCCCCATCTGCTACACTAATAACTAAGATCCAGCAAGGTTACTTATCAAAAGAGCGTGGTTTGGTGATCAATGCTCATATGATGAGAACCTTGCCTGAGACCTGAAGACGCGTTAGTTTGACATGTGTTAGTTTGTGTTAGACGTGTTAGTTTCAAGTTTCCGGCAAGGGTAGTCATTATAAGGTTAACGTGACTGACTGGGTTAAGACTGTTAGCCTGTTGAGCTAAAGCCTATGCATTGGTCCTGTGACTTGGATGGGTCTCTTCAAGGAGGAGGTCAAAGGGGGGTGAAGTGTAACACAGGTGGTTCGGTGGCCACGCTCGTGTGAGGAGTAACTTGTCTGAGACCTGAAAAGTTGCATTGTCTGGCACACAGGAGACCTGGGTTAGAACCCCATCAGTCAAACTAACACGTCTTCAGGTCTAAGGCAAGGTTGCTCATCACGTGCATGGATCACCAAACCATCTCTGTTGCACTCTCATTAAATGGGGTGCACAGATCCTTCTGCTTTTGTTTGCCACAGAAAGTGTTGTTGTGCAGTAGGCCTGTTTTTGAACCCAGTCAGTTATATTGGTGTCGTGATCTCTGAGTATGAGGTCAAAGTGGGGTGAAATGTAACTGAGGTAGTTCGATGAACCAAGCTTTTTTGAAGAGTAACCTTGCTGGAGACGTGAAGACTTGTGTTAGCTTCCAGAACTCATCCCTATGGCCTTTAGCTAAGTGGGCTAACACAGTCTTGTGACATGCAGGAGACCTAGTTCGAACCCAGTCAGTCACAAGAGCAAGATTAAATAGGGAGTGGAAAGTCTATCCTTAGAAGGGCTATGACAGAGCTATTCAACTGTATTGTTATGGTGGCCAATTTCTTGAATGGGGTCATAATAGTTTATAGCCGCAACAGTTCAAATGCTAGAGCCAAATTCATAGGAAGAAAATACATTCAACATGCCACATTGGCTTCAGAAACCGCCAGAAGCTTCTGTTTACAACAGTGAGCGTTTAATTGTATCTGTTCTCCTCAACTTTTCCTGGCTGGCAAAGTACCAGGATGTTGTCTCTGTTTTTTAATCTGAATTTAGAGAACTGAATTTGAAAACTGAATTGGAATGCATTAGATAAGTTGAATATATGAAACGTTGATCCACTTGAAATTATAGTATGTAAACTTGATACACAGACAATGAATGTAATATCTACCATACTGAATATATAAATATTCAATTTGAATATTGAATGAAATATAAAAAAAAATTTTTTACTGAATGCAATATTCACTCAATTCAGTTTCATGAAATACAAGTTCAATTTATGTATTCAATGATTCAATTTGTGCATTACAAATTCAAAAATAAAAAACTATGGAATTCAAATACAATTTCTGTTGCCACTGAAATTGCGCCATACTGTTCTATGTGCGCTATTTCTATGCTTGCTGTTCTTAAGTTTTGTTTTTGCATCTTACTCAAAAGCTGAAAATATAATTATTTTTGGTTATGGAAAATATATTTCACAGTGGTTTAGATGGTACAATGATTCTCTACAGTTGACTTGCTTGTTTTGTCGCATAAACTGAAATTAGGCGAACTATTAGAATTTTTGCAACCAGGAAATGGCGGAGCGATTTCTGCATAGTGCATCTTTAAGGAACCACATTGTGGGCCTGTTACAATACATAAATCATGACGGATTTGACGAATATCCACTTTGTTAGATCAGATTTGTTGAATGTGCACCAATCTGGTCAATGGAACGTCTGTGTTCCATTGACTCCTTTACCGCATCTATAGGCACATGTTGCTAAATGCAGATGTGTGTCCATTTCAGTCATTTTACCATTTCACTCTTTTCTCAGCGTATTGTAACATGGATGTGAAATGCACTTTAAATAGAACTTGACTTGACTTAACACTCCCTTTTCGTTCCAGGCTGACACTCCCAAAGAGAGCGTGCTGGGTGACGTGAGCGTTGTTGAGGTGGACGTGTTCGACAGGAAGTCGCTGTGTGAGGAGGACAAGGCAGGCCTGCCGCTCAAGAAGGACAAGTACCTGTCGGAGGAGCATAGCAGCGGCATTGGCGGCTCCTCCTGCCTGTCGTCGCCTCACCAGAGTGTCTCAGACAGCGACGAGGGCGGTGACTCGGGCCAGACCACGGCCAGCACCGTCCAGTACTCGTCGGTGGTGGCATCCTGCGGCTACAAGGGCCAGACCCCCTGCCCTCTCCCCCAGACCCCCCAGTCCAGCTCCTCCCAGTCCCAGACGCCCAGCTTTGCCCGCTCCGAGTCCACCCAACCCCTGCTGGACAGCGAGGAGCACCCGGAGGGCGCCGAGTCGCACCAGCGCTACCCGCGGAACCCTTACTTCAGGCGCTTGCCTGGGGGGAACGACGGCGACAGCGCAGACCTGGGGGAATTGAACCAGCTGGAGATGGAGGCTTCGTGCCGGTTCTGCCCCCTGGAGCAGAACTCTCAGCAGACCACACCCACAGAGGAGGGTCAGTCCCCTGACGGACAGCCAGGCCCTGACCCTAGCTACATGCCTCAGCTCAGCGGCTACAGGCCTCAGTGTTAGGAGGACGTAGGGTTACTTTAGTTCGAGGTTGTCGCACTTCATGCACAGTTACTCTTCCCCTGCACCTTTGTTAATTTCACGTTTGTTTGAAGCTTTCAAATTCAGAATTATGTCAGCCTATTATTTTTGCACTTACCCAAATGGCAATCATGAACTTCATATGGACATCCTGACTTGCCTTGTTAAATCTCTTTTAAGTGAATGACATAGTTTGGCTCCAAGCTTTAGCCTGTATGTCGAGGTTTTATTGTTTTAACATCCTAAAAAGCAAATAGATGCCTACGTGTGGACCCATTTATTTTCAGTTAGTTACTGACCTAGGTAGTTACAATGACCACCTTTTCATGTTATTATCATAGTCGATTCCATTCATGTACAGCATATATGTATTCAACATATCTAGTCAGTCGCAAACAGCAAAGTCGCAGAGCAGCTGGGTGGTGTTCAGCAGGCACCAAATGGAAGAAACAGGATGGAAGTAACTGGACACATTAAAACACATTTTTTTATTTTTTTATTTTGCTACAGTTTGACCTAACCCATGTGTTCCCAGGATGGTAGATTCAATTCTATAGCACCCCTGTGTGTCATCAAATTTCCCTCATACTGACAAGGACCAGACAATGGACCTCAATAATGCTTATGTGATTCACACTGAATGGACAACATTTCATTGAAAAAGCCTCATCAATGCTGCTGACTGCTGTAGTTTCAAAAAGCGAACTTTGTACTGTTTATCATTCACTGATTTAGCGTCACCCGTTGTCGTCCGAAGAAAAGTGCATAGCCTAGATGTGGGCGCTATTCTTTACAAACCGGCCAAGTTTAACTTAGAATGTACAAAGTGTGATTACGCATCATTCCAAGAAAGAGGACTTGAAGGAAGTGAAAAGGCGATGCTAGCTAATACAACAGGACCCTCTTGAAATGCAGTACCTTCAGAAAGTATTCATGCCCCTTCACTTGTTCCACATTTTGTTGTATCCTAAATTCTAAATGGATTCAGTATAAAACATTCTCACCCATCTACACACAATACCCCATAATGACAAAGTGAAAAAATGTTTTAAATGTTTTTAGCAAATGTATTGAAAATGAAATACAGAAATATAATTTACATAAGTATTCACACCACCTTTGGCAGCGATTACAGCTGTGAGTCTTTCTGGGTAAGTCTCCAAGAGCTTTACACACCTGGATTGTACAATAAAATTGTCAAGTTAGTTGTTCATCATTGCTAGACAGCCATTTTCAAGTCTTGCCATAGATTTTCAAGCTAATTTAAGTCAGAACTGTAACTAGGCTACTCAGGAACATTCAATGTCGTCTTGGTAAGCAACTCCAGTGTATATTTGGCCTTGTGTTTTAGGTTATTGTCCTGCTGAAAGGTGCATTTGTGTCCCAGTGTCTGTTGGAAAGCAGACTGTACCAGGTTTTCCTCTAGGATTTTGCCTGTGCTTAGCTCTATTCCATTTATTTATTTATTTCCCCCCAAAAAAACTCCCTTATCCTTGCTGATGAAAAGCATACCCATAACATGATGCAGCCACCACCATGCTTGAAAAAAATATTAAGTGTGGTACTCAGTGATGTGTTGGATTTGCCCCAAACATAACGCTTTGTATTCAGGACATCACGTTCATTTCTTTGCCTCATATTTTGTAGCTTTCTTTAGTGCCTTATTGCAAACAGGATACATGTTTTGGAATATTTGTATTCTGTACAGGCTTCCTTCTTTTCACTCTGTCATGTAGGTTAGTATTGTGGAGTAACTACAATGTTATTGATCCATCCTCAGTTTTCTCCTATTGCAACCATTAAACTCAGTAACTGTTTTAAAGTCACCATTGACCTCATGGTGCAATCCCTGAGCGGTTTCCTTCCTCTCCGGCAACTGAGTTAGGGAGGACGCCTGTATCTTTGTAGTGACTGGGTGCATAGATACACCATCCAAAGTGTAATTAATAACTTCACCATGCTCAAAGGGATTTTCAATGTCTGCTTTTTTTATTTTGACCCATCTACCAATAGGTGCCCTTTGCGAGGCATTGGAAAACCTCCCTGGTCTTTGTGGTTGAAATTCAGTGCTTGACTGAGGGACCTTACAAGTAATTGTATGTGTGGGGTACAGAGACGAGGTAGTCATTCAAAAATCATGTTAAATACTTATTGCACACAGTGAGTCCATGCAACTTATTATGTGACTTGTTAAGCAAATGTTTACTCCTGAACTTATTTAGGCTTGCCATAAAAGGGGTTGAATACTTGTTGAATCGACATTTCAGCTTTTAATTTTGTATTAATTTGTAAATAAAATTGAAACATAATTCCTCTTTGAAATTATGGGGTATTGTGTATAGGCCAGTGAGAGACTATCTCAATTTAATCCATTTGAAATTCAGGCTGTAACACAAAATGTGGAAAAAGTCAAGGGGAGTGAATACTTTGAAGGCACTGTATGCTACACTAGTAGGTGTATGATTGGTGACACATCTTTGCAGGTAGAAAAACAGTTTGACAAATGTACATTTGCCTTTTTACAATGCCTTATTCCATTTTTTCAAAGTCTTGTTGACTTTCCGTCATGAATTCTGCTCAGAAGTCATAAGATGAGATCAACTGCCAAAGATCTTAAAACCCAGGAATTACAAAATGTTTCATTTAATTTTAATTATGTTTTGTCTTTCATTTCAAATGGATCAAGTAACAATGAGATCTTTATGACTTGTGGTTAAATGGAATTAGAAGTGAAGAAATGCAATGTAAGTTCCCTGCCCATTGAAAACATAATGTTCAAGGTCAGATTTAGAGATATTACTGTTGCATTATTATATATACTGAAAATGAAGTTTATGCTCAGAGAAAGGGATGTTACATTTAGACTTTTTGAATATTGCTACTTTGAGGGTTATGAAAAATATTCTGACACCATCACTCAGTTAACACTACTTTTCCACATATACGGGAAACATAACATAGCCTTGTATTTCCCTGCATGCCACCAGAATACATGTAACCTTTTTGGAGCATGGTTTGTGAATGTGTGACATTATACAGTATGAAATAAACCAAAAGTGTTATCCATGTGAACGAATGATTTATTACGCTTCTAAGTCAGCATAATCTTTATTGTGCTTTATTTTCAGTGAGACCTTCAACATTAACAGAATATATAGTCCATCGTATAAGGAGGAAGTAGGAGTTCACAATACAATATTATGGTATACTCAGAAAATAAAATGTCCTCCCCCTCTACCTTACCAAGTAGCTCCATTTATTTAGGGTCAAGAGTTGATAAAAAAAAAACATGATACTCAAATTTTCTCTATACCCATCATGAGGTTGCTACAATCTAGCCTATGAATGGAAGTTTACAACGTAGGTGCACACAGGTTGAGAGACAAATTTGAGGTGACAGACAGTTGCAAACGATATAGGGTGTAATCATTAGCCCAACAGTTGCAAACGAGTTTCTAATGGTCAAATTCAGGTATGTTTATCCCCGTTTTGTTCTGTTTGCTTCCATTTAAGAAACATTTTTCAACAGAATCGGTGGAATCAATACACCCCTGATCACGCATAAACAGAGTTCACACTCATAACAGCCACGTTGTATTCCTTCTCTTCCCTTAGCTTGTGGACTTCAATGCACAACACATCAGCTGTATGTGACCAGGCGAAAAAACCTTTCCAAGCCAAACCGCTACACACAGCCTACATCGTTGTCACCATATTAGCTAAAGTAACGTCATAGTCAGCATAGCTAATAGAACTAAAGCGTTAGTAAATCCGCTACAATCATGCAGTAACGTTACAGTGTACAGTCAGTAAGCAGTTACACCAGCAGGCCCCGGTGGCAATAAATGAGTAATACCAAAAGCTTACCTTGACTTGGAAGAGTTCCAGTGTTTTGTTGGAATGTCATAGCCAGCTAGCTAACATAGCATCCCTCTGAGCAGGGTGTTTCAGTAGGCTAAACTAGCTAGCTGCATTTGCTAGCTAAGTGAAACTGAAAAAAAAGTGACTCTTTCTCTTGCTTCTCCTTCATTTTGGAAGAAATTAATTTGTTCAAAACTGTTCAACTATTGTCTCACTACTCACCACATTTTATACACTGCAATGCTAGCTAGCTGTAGCTTATGCTACAGCTAGCTAGCATTTCCTTCCATATCCTTGTCTGTACATAATGCCCTGAATCTTTTCTACAACGCCCGGAAATCTGCCCCCTTTATTCTATGTACCCAACGCACTAGAAGACCAGTTCTTAAAGCCTTTAGCCGTATCCTTATTCTAGTCCTCCTCTGTTCCTCTGGTGATGTAGAGGCTAACCCAGGCCCTGCAGCCCTCAGTATCACTCCTACTCCCCAGGCGTTATCATTTGTTGACTTCTGTAATCGTAAAAAAGCCTTGGATTCTTGCACGTTAATATCCGAAGCCTCCTTCCTAAGTTTGAGTTATTCACTGCGTTAGCACACTCCGCCAACCCTGATGTTCTAGCAGTGTCTGAATCCTGGCTTAGGAAGGCCACCAAAAATTCTGAAATTTCCATCCCCAACTATAACATTTTCCGTCTAGATAGAACTGCCAAAGGGGGTGGAGTTGCAATCTACTGTAGAGATAGCCTGCAGAGCTCTATCATACTATCCAGGTCTGTGCCCAAACAGAGCTTCTACTTCTAAAAATCCACCTTTCCAGAAATAAGTCTCTCACTGTTGCCGCTTGCTACAGACCCCCTCAGCCCCCAGCTGTGCCCTGGACACCATATGTGAATTGATTGCCCCCCATTTATCCTCAGAGTTCGTACTGCTTGGTGACCTAAATTGGGATATGCTTAACACCCCGGCCATCCTACAATCCAAACTAGATGCCCTCAATCTCACACAAATTATCAACGAACCTACCAGGTACAACCCTAAATCCGTAAACATGGGTACCCTCATAGATATCATCCTGACTAACTTACCCTCTAAATACACCTCCGCTGTCTTCAACCAGGATCTCAGCGATCACTGCCTTATTGCCTGCGTCCGTAACGGGTCCGCGGTCAAACGACCACCCCTCATCACTGTCAAACGCTCCCTAAAACACTTTAGCGAGCAGGCCTTCCTAATTGACCTGGCCCAGGTATCCTGGATGGATATAGATCTCATTCCGTCAGTAGAGGATGCCTGGTTGTTCTTTAAAAGTAATTTCCTCTCAATCCTAAATAAACATGCCCCATTCAAAAAATACAGAACTAAGAACAGATTTGCCCCTGGTTCTCCTCAGACTTGACTGCCCTTGACCAGCACAAAAACATCCTGTGGCATACTGCATTAGCATCAAATAGCCCCCGCGATATGCAACTTTTCAGGGAAGTTAGGAACCAATATACACAAGCAGTCAGGAAAGCAAAGGCTAACTTTTTCAAACAGAAATTTGCATCCTGTAGCACTAACTCCAAAAAGTTTTGGGATACTGTAAAGTCCATGGAGAATAAGAGCACTTCCTCCCAGCTGCCAACTGCACTGAGGATAGGAAACACTATCACCACCGATAAATCTACAATAATCGAGAATTTCAACAAGCATTTTGCTACGGCTGGCCATGCTTTCCAGCTGGCTACCACTACCCCGGCCACCAACACTGCACCCTCCGCTGCAACTTGCCCATGCCCCCCCCCCCGCTTCTCCTTCACACAAATTCAGACAGCTGATGTTCTGAAAGAGCTGCAAAATCTGGACCCCTACAAATCAGCTGGGCTAGACAATCTGGACCCTTTCTTTCTAAAACTAGCCGCCGAAATTGTCGCAACCCCTATTACTAGCCTGTTCAACCTCTCTTTCATAATGTCTGAAATCCCCAGAGATTGGAAAGCTGCCGCGGTCATCCCCCTCTTCAAAGGGGGTGACACTCTAGATCCAAACTGTTACAGACCTATATCCATCCTGCCGTGCCTTTCGAAAGTATTTGAAAGCCAAGTTAACAAACAGATCACCGACCATTTCGAATCCCACCGTACCTTCTCCGCTATGCAATCCGGTTTCCGAGCTGGTCATGGGTGCACTTCAGCCACGCTCAAGGTCCTAAATGATATTATAACTGCGATCGATAATAGACAGTACTGTGCAGCCGTCTTCATCGACCTGGCCAAGGCTTTCGACTCTGTCAACCACCGCATTCTTATTGGCAGACTAAATAGCCTTGGTTTCTCAAATGACTGCCTCGCCTGGTTCACCAACTACTTCTCAGATAGAGTTCAATGTGTCAAATCGGAGGGCCTGTTGTCTGGACCTATGGCAGTCTCTATGGGGGTGCCACAGGATTCAATTCTTGGGCCGACTCTTTTCTCCGTGTATATCAATGATGTCGCTCTTGCTGCTGGTGACTCTCAGATCCACCTCTATGCAGACGACACCATTTTGTATACATCTGGCCCTTCATTGGACACTGTGTTAACAAACCTCCAAACGAGCTTCAATGCCATACAACACTCCTTCAGTAGCCTCCAACTGCTCTTAAACACTAGTAAAACTAAATGCATGCTCTTCAATCGAACGCTGCTGGCACCCGCCCACCCGACTAGAATCACTACTCTCGACGGGTCTGACCTAGAGTATGTGGAGAACTACAAATACCTAGGTGTCTGGTTAGACTGTAAACTCTCCTTCCAGACTCACATTAAGAATCTCCAATCCAAAGTTAAATCTAGAATCGGCTTCCTATTCCGCAACAAAGCCTCCTTCACTCATGCTGCCAAACATGCCCTCGTAAAACTGACTATCCTACCGATCCTTGACTTCGGCGATGTCATTTACAAAATAGCCTCCAACACTCTACTCAGCAAATTGGATGTAGTCTATCACAGTGCCATCCGTTTTGTCTCCAAAGCCCCATACACTACCCACCACTGTGACCTGCACGCTCTTGTTGGCTGGTCCTCACTACATGTTCGTCGTCAAACCCACTGGCTCCAGGCCATCTATAAATCACTGCTAGGCAAATCCCCGCCTTATCTTAGCTCATTGGTCACCATAGCAGCAGGTATATCTCACTGGTCATCCCCAAAGCCAACACCTCCTTTGGCCGCCATTCCTTCCAGTTCTCTGCTGCCAATGACTGGAACGAATTGCAAAAATCTCTGAAGCTGGAGACTCTTATCTCCCTCACTAACTTTAAGCATCAGTTGTCAGAGCACCTTACCGATCACTGCACCTGTACACAGCCCATCTGAAATTAGCCTACCCAACTACCTCATCCCTATATTGTTATTTATTTTGCTCTTTTGCACCCCAGTATCTCTATTTGCACATCATCTCTTGCACATCTAGCATTCCAGTGTTAATACTAATTGTAATTATTTTTGCAGTATAGCCTATTTATTGCCTTACCTCCATAACTTGCTACATTTGAACACACTGTATATATATTTTCTGTTGTATTTTTTTTGACTTATTTTTTTTTTTACCCCATATGTAACTCTGTGTTGTTGTTTTTATCGCACTACTTTGCTTTATCTTGGCCAGGTCGCAGTTGTAAATGAGAACTTGTTCTCAACTGGCTTACCTGGTTAAATAAAGGTGAAATAAAAAAATTAAAATAAAAAATATGCTTTCAGTACTTGATTTATTATCTGATCCTTTGATTGGGTGGACATGTCAGTTCATGCTGCAAGAGCTCTGATAGGCTGGTAGGATGTCCCCTGAAAGTTGTCATAATTAAGTCTAAGGAAGGGGGTTAGAACCATGAGCCTCATAGGTTTTGAATTGAAGTCAATGTACCCAGAGGAGGACGGAAGCTAGCTGTCCTCCGGTTACACCATGGTGCTACCCTACAGAGTGTTGAGGCTACTGTAGACCTTCTTTGCAAAATAGTGTGTTTTAATCAGTTATTTGGTGACGTGGTTATATTTAGCATAGTTTTATCTAAAAAGGTTCACTTTTTAAATGTTTTACCATTTACATTTTTATGAAATTCACTGAGGATGGTCCTCCCCTTCCTCCTCTGAGGAGCCTCCACTGTTTAATATATTTTCCTTTATTTTCCCCTGTTAGTTTTACATAATATATCCCATGCTTCAACTGTGAATCCCCAGGCTTTGTTTATCACGGCCACTGAAATTCTTATTTTGTGCTGCTCACAGTCCCAACAGGCAGACCATAGACTTGGACTCAGTGAATTATATTTTTCTAAAGAACAGTTGCAGTGGCGATTCCCTATGTCCATAACACGTCCACAAAAATCTGCTTTCCAAACGTTACTCTTTTTGGGTGAAGTTCCCATTTATTGCACATATAACATATAAATAGCTCCAAAACACATATTCCTATAGAAAAGGTGCAGAGAGATGCATTCTATAAGCAGTATCTGTGATACGGTAAGAACTGTATGTGCTCATCTCTCACCTGTGCTAACCCTTCCTGGTCACCTGTGCTACCTATATACACACACGTGACCAGTGACCAATGACCACCCACTAGTGTACAAAACAAGTCAAAATAACCCTTGACAGACAACATATACACAACACACAAACAGGCCAAAACGTCTCCTACAACAGTATATGGTCAAAACAATGATGAGCTTCATGTGCCTCTAGTCATTGGTTGCGTCCCAAAATGGCACCCCGTGCTTTATATAGTAAACTACTTCTGACCTGAGCCCTAAAAGTGCACTGTACATGGAATAAGGTGCCATTTGGGCTGCAGCCAGTGACTCAGAGACACTATTGTGCAAAATACTGAAGTATTTCTGTTTTTCAGTCTTGGCACGCTTGCTTTCTGTTTTCTGGAAGTGGTGTTTCAACACCCCTGGTGTTGGACGGAAAGGGGAATTTCCTTGTTATACCAACAACTCTCCTTCACATTGAGAAGAAACAAACATTTGAGGAGGTACAGTGGGGAAAAAAAGTATTTAGTCAGCTACCAATTGTGCAAGTTCTCCCACTTAAAAAGATGAGAGAGGCCTGTAATTTTCGTCATAGGTACACATCAACTATGACAGACAAAATTAGGAAAAAAAATCCAGAAAATCACATTGTAGGATTTTTAATGAATTTATTTGCAAATTATAGTGGAAAATAAGTATTTGGTCACCTACAAACAAGCAAGATTTCTGGCTCTCACAGACCTGTAACTTCTTCTTTAAGAGGCTCCTCTGTCCTCCACTCGTTACCTGTATTAATGGCACCTGTTTGAACTTGTTATCAGTATAAAAGACACCTGTCCACAACCTCAAACAGTCACACTCCAAACTCCACTATGGCCAAGACTGAAGAGCTGTCAAAGGACACCAGAAACAAAATTGTAGACCTGCACCAGGCTGGGAAGACTGAATCTGCAATAGGTTAGCAGCTTGGTTTGAAGAAATCAACTGTGGGAGCAATTATTAGGAAATGGAAGACATACAAGACCACTGATAATCTCCTTCGATCTGGGGCTCCACGCAAGATCTCACCCCGTGGGGTCAAAATGATCACAACAACGGTGAGCAAAAATCCCAGAACCACACGGGGGGACCTAGTGAATGACCTGCAGAGAGCTGGGACCAAAGTAACAAAGCCTACCATCAGTAACACACTACGCCGCCAGGGACTCAAATCCTGCAGTGCCAGACGTGTCCCCCTGCTTAAGCCAGTACATGTCCAGGCCCGTCTGAAGTTTGCTAGAGTGCATTTGGATGATCCAGAAGAGGATTGGGAGAATGTCATATGGTCAGATGAAACCAAAATAGAACTTTTTTGGTAAAAACTCAACTCGTCGTGTTTGGAGGACAAAGAATGCTGAGTTGCATCCAAAGAACACCATACCTACTGTGAATCATGGGGGTGGAAACATCATGCTTTGGGGCTGTTTTTCTGCAAAGGGACCAGGACGACTGATCCGTGTAAAGGAAAGAATGAATAGGGCCATGTATCGTGAGATTTTGAGTGAAAACCTCCTTCCATCAGCAAGGGCATTGAAGATGAAACGTGGCTGGGTCTTTCAGCATGACAATGATCCCAAACACACCGCCCGGGCAACGAAGGAGTGGCTTCGTAAGAAGCATTTCAAGTCCTGGAGTGGCCTAGCCAGTCTCCAGATCTCAACCCCATAGAAAATCTTTGGAGGGAGTTGAAAGTCCGTGTTGCCCAGCGACAGCCCCAAAACATCACTGCTCTAGAGGAGATATGCATGGAGGAATGGGCCAAAATACCAGCAACAGTGTGTGAAAACCTTGTGAAGACTTACAGAAAACGTTTGACCTGTGTCATTGCCAACAAAGGGTATATAACAAAGTATTGAGAAACTTTTGTTATTGACCAAATACTTATTTTCCACCATAATTTGCAAATAAATTCATTAAAAATCCTACAATGTGATTTTCTGGATTTTTTTCCCTCATTTTGTGTGTCATAGTTGACGTGTACCTATGATGAAAATTACAGGCCTCTCTCATCTTTTTAAGTGGGAGAACTTGCACAATTGGTGGCTGACTAAATACTTTTTTTCCCCACTGTATATTCTACCACATACAGTGAGGGAAAAAAGTATTTGATCCCCTGCTGATTTTGTACGTTTGCCCACTGACAAAGACATGATCAGTCTATAATTTTAATGGTAGATATATTTGAACAGTGAGAGACAGAATAACAACAAAAAAATCCAGAAAAACGCATGTCAAAAATGTTATAAATTGATTTGCATTTTAATGAGGGAAATAAGTATTTGACCCCTCTGCAAAACATGACTTAGTACTTGGTGGCAAAACCCTTGTTGGCAATCACAGAGGTCAGACGTTTCTTGTAATTGGCCACCAGGTTTACACACATCTCAGGAGGGATTTTGTCCCACTCCTCTTTGCAGATCTTCTCCAAGTCATTAAGGTTTCGAGCCTGACGTTTAGCAACTCGAACATTCAGCTCCCTCCACAGATTTTCTATGGGATTAAGGTCTGGAGACTGGCTAGGCCACTCCAGGACCTTAATGTGCCTCTTCTTGAGCCACTCCTTTGTTGCCTTGGCCGTTTGTTTTGGGTCATTGTCATGCTGGAATACCCATCCACGACCCATTTTCAATGCCCTGGCTGAGGGAAGGAGGTTCTCACCCAAGATTTGACGGTACATGGCCCTGTCCATCGTCCCTTTGATGTGGTGAAGTTGTCCTGTCCCCTTAGCAGAAAAACACCCCCAAAGCATAATGTTTCCACCTCTATGTTTGACGGTGGTGATGGTGTTCTTGGGGTCATAGGCAGCATTCCTTCTCCTCCAAACACGGCGAGTTGAGTTGATGCCAAAGAGCTCGATTTTGGTCTCATCTGACCACAACACTTTCACCCAGTTCTCCTCTGAATCATTCTGAAAACTTCAGACGGGCCTGTATATGTGCTTTCTTGAGCAGGGGGACCTTGCGGGCGCTGCAGGATTTCAGTCCTTCACGGCGTAGTGTGTTACCAATTGTTTTCTTGGTGACTATGGTCCCAGCAGCTTTGAGATCATTGACAAGATCCTCCTGTGTAGTTCTGGGCTGATTCCTCACCATTCTCATGATCATTGCAACTCCACAAGGTGAGATCTTGCATGGAGCCCCAGGCCGAGGGAGATTGACAGTTCTTTTGTGTTTCTTCCATTTGCGAATAATCGCACCAACTGTTGTCACCTTCTCACCAAGCTGCTTGGCGATGGTCTTGTAGCCCATTCCAGCCTTGTGTAGGTCTACAATCTTGTCCCTGACATCCTTGGAGAGCTCTTTGGTCTTGGCCATGGTGGAGAGTTTGGAATCTGATTGATTGATTGCTTCTGTGGACAGGTGTCTTTTATACAGGTAACAAACTGAGATTATGAGCACTCCCTTTAAGAGTGTTGCCTGTATAAAAGACACCTGGGAGCCAGAAATCTTTCTGATTGAGAGGGGGTCAAATACTTATTTCCCTCATTAAAATGCAAATCAATTTATAACATTTTTGACATGCGTTTTTCTGGATTTTTTTGTTGTTATTCTGTCTTCAAATGAACCTACCATTAAAATTATAGACTGATAATTTCTTTGTCAGTGGGCAAACGTACGAAATCAGCAGGGGATCAAATACTTTTTTCCCTCACTGTACATATAGTATAAGGATGTATGTTTGAGTTGATATAAATAGATGCAAGTGAAAAA
The DNA here is from genome assembly GCF_020615455.1 of Coregonus clupeaformis. Classification (NCBI taxonomy): domain Eukaryota; kingdom Metazoa; phylum Chordata; class Actinopteri; order Salmoniformes; family Salmonidae; genus Coregonus; species Coregonus clupeaformis. Next base: position 13,713,859 of record NC_059218.1, on the reverse strand, counting down.
GTAAATTGAAAGAACCATCTTAATGCCAAACTGATATCCATCCAGTTTTACCATGTACAAATATAAATACCGTACAAATTGTCTCTCAAGTATAATTACAAAAGGTACTTTTCAAAGTGCCCCTAACACATAAAACACAGCCTATATGAGACAGAAAACCAGAATGAATAAAGATACAGGAAAGACACTGAGAAGTCCACCGGATTCAGGTGTGTTCATGGCCATTTACTTTTCTTCACCTGCCCGCCTGTGTCCAAACATACTGTATATGTGTTCATTGTATGCTGTGAGAGGGGCTGTGCTGTTAATCTGCATTGTCTCCAACAGGCTCCTGCTCTCCTCTGTGGCACCCGACCTTACTTCGCCCCAACCCCTATCTCACAGGGCATTCCACTGGATTATGCAGCCTGTAGGGGTTGATCAGATAGCTCTCGGGGAGCTGGAGGTCTGATGAGTGATGAGTCCTCAGAGGTGATTCACTCCACAAGATTGACTCCTTCATCTTGTTGAACCAGTAAAGGGAAGTTGGTTGGGGCCAGGCCCAGGTTACTGCTCTCCTCTCTGGGTTGGCTGTCACAAGAGGTCTTGCTACCGAAGCCAAAGCTTTGTCTGATCACTGCCTGGCTCATTGTCCTGTATGTCCTCATCCTCTGTAGAGGTTGGCCCCATGTCGTCCGTTATGGTGTCCACCTCACAGGGGTAGATCCTCTCACAGAAGGTCTCTCATTCGGGCGCGTTGTTAAAGGGCTGGATCTGTGGAGATGAGAGAAACTGTAGCGATGTTGAGCCAACATGGAGATTAATGACTGGTTATAGCTACTATATTAGCTACTATACATTCTGATCCAAAGATAATGCTCTAAAAGTTTAGATTTTTAGAAATGTAAAGAAACAAAAATCAAGATATTAATTTCCTTCAGACAATTTTATGAATTGGACTTGTTACCCTGTGCATAGGATAGGCCTAAATGGAATGAGTTTAAAGGATGAAAGGACACAATATACACAATGATTATCATGTTGGTATCATGATGATTATAATAGCATTATGATGATTATCATTATCACAACCATTATCATGTTAACCTTATTATAATGATGAGAAGACCAGAAGGCCAGGGAGCTGAGACCAGGGTTGGGCACCATCTTCCACCTAGGAATCAGTTAAACATTACACAGCAAGCCCTGTCAAAGAACATCAAATCTAGTATAGTGTGACAATCTTGGAAACCCAGAACTAAAATCTTGTGTAATTGTGTCAGATGCTCGATTAGGTTTTGGTGGGAAATGTGTGAGAAAAGATACTAACGAGACTAGCGAAGTCTCCACCCCCCTTAACGGAAACTACCCCCACAAACCCCCAGTTTGTCACAAACCACCAGTTTTTAAAAAATACTTTACAATACCTGTTATGTAGGCTGTCCACGATAGATTAAGTGTGACATAATCTCCTGTGGACAGACAAACATAAATGGTAATGTATTTCCCAGGACTGTAACATGCGACCAATAACAAGGAACAATTATTCTGGTGCGCTGGTTTTTCGTCACTGGTTATTTGGACGAATCACAATTTTTGGAGGATGCACCTACACCTGGGGGGGACATTAGGCCCATAGACTTGCAGAGAGAGGGGGGTTAAGTTACCAAATAGGATCCGCCCTGGTTCCGCCAGTCGCCCTAATTTCAGATCTCAAACCTCTCCCCCCCAGAACCTAATCGAGTAGCTGGCCTTTAACGCACAATTTTGATTCTGTGTTGTTAAGATTAAGTGTGACATAATTATTTGACTTGACTGACATAATTGAGTGTTTAATGTTTACTGGTTGGACATATGGGAACAATATTTGCAGCTTTAAAACATTCCCAAGATCTATGGCGGAACTTACTGAATGACACAAAAGAGTCCAATGAATAGGATAAACAGGTTAACATTCACAAGGCCGCAGGGCCAGACAGATTAACAGGACGTGTACTCCGAGCATGCGCTGACCAACTTGCAAGTGTCTTCACTGACATTTTCAACCTGTCCCTGACTGAGTCTGCAATACCAACATGTTTCAAGCAGACCACCATAGTCCCTGTGCCCAAGAACACTAAGGTAACCTGCCTAAATGACTACAGACCCGTAGCACTCACGTCTGTAGCCATGAAGTGCTTTAAAAGGCTGGTCATGGCTCACATCAACACCATTATCCCAGAAACCCTACACCCACTCCAATTTGCATACCACCCCAACAGATCCACAGATAATGCAATCTCTATTATAATATAATAATAATAATAATAATATGCCATTTAGCAGACGCTTTTATCCAAAGCGACTTACAGTCATGTGTGCATAAATTTTTTGTGTATGGGTGGTCCCGGGGATCGAACCCACTACCTTGGCGTTACAAGCGCCGTGCTCTACCAGCTGAGCTACAGAGGACCACGTATTGCACTCCACACTGCCCTTCACACCTGGACAAAAGGAACACCTACGTGAGAATGCTATTCATTGACTACAGCTCAGTGTTCAACACCATAGTGCCCTCAATGCTCATCACTAAGCTAAGGACCCTGGGACTAAACACCTCCCTCTGCAACTGGATCCTGGACTTTCTGACAGGCCGCCCCCAGGTGGTAAGGGTAGGTAACAACACATCTGCCACGCTGATCCTCAACACGGGGGCCCCTCAGGGGTGCGTGCTCAGTCCCCTCCTGTACTCCCTGTTCATCCATGACTGCATGGCCAGGCACAACTCCAACCCCATCATTAAGTTTGCTGACGACACAACAGTGGTAGGGCTGATCACCGACAAGGATGAGACAGCCTATAGGTAGGAGGTCAGAGACCTGGCCATGTGGTGCCAGGATGACAACCTCTCCCTCAACGTGATCAAGACAAAGGAGATGATTGTGGACAACAAGAAAAGGAGGACTGAGCACGCCCCCATTCTCATCGATGGGGCTGTAGTGGAGCAGGTTGAGAGCTTCAAGTTCCTTGGTGTCCACATCACCAACAAACTATCATGGTCCAAACACACCAAGACAGTCATGAAGAGGGCACGACAAAGCCTATTCCCACTCAGGAGACTGAAAAGATTTGGCATTGGTCCTCAGATCCTCAAAAGGTTCTACAGCTGCACCATCGAGAGCATCCTGACAAATTGCATCACTGCCTGGTATTGCAACTGCTCGGCCTCCGACCGCAAGGCACTACAGAGGGTAGTGCGTACGGCCCAGTACATCACTGGGGCCAAGCTTCCTGCCATCCAGGACCTCTATACCAGGCAATGTCAGAGGAAGGCCCTTAAAATTGTCAAAGACTCCAGCCACCCTAGTCATAGACTGTTCTCTCTTCTACCGCACGGCAAGCGGTACCAAGTCTAGGTCCAAAAGGCTTCTTAACAGCTTCTACCCCCAAGCCATAAGAATACTGAACAGCTAATCAAATGGCTATCCGGACTATTTGCATTGTCCCCCCCCACCCCCCTCTTTTACGCTGCTGCCACTCTCTGTTTATTATCTATGCATAGTCACTTTAACTCTACACTTTAACCTACATGTACATATTACCTCAATTACCTCGACTAACCTGTGCCCCTGCACATTGACTCTGTACCGGTACCCCTTGTATGTAGCCTCGCTACTGTTATTTTACTGCTGCTCTTTAATTATTTGTTTTTTACTTATCTATTTTTTACTTAACACTTATTTTTCTTAAAACTTCATTGTTGGTTAAGGGCTTGTAAGTAAGCATTTCACGGTAAGGTTGTATTCGGCGCATGTGACAAATAAAAATTGATTTGGATTTGATTTGATTTGGATGATGCTGAGACCACTGAAGCATTATGATGAAGGTCCTGCCTGAGGGGAAAAACTGGATTTGAGACATTATTAGAACATACCATTCTCTCCCATTGTTACTACACCTGTTTTTGGACAATTGAACAGTAGTGTATGCATGGAGAAACATGCTTTGTTAGAGAGTTGTGTTAGAGAAACCATAGAACCACTAGAATGGACAAAGCCCCTCAGTCCATTCAAATTTGACTGGTACAAACGAGTGCAGTCAATGTGGCCGCAGGTCCACCCAGCACTGAACGTTGACTTGAATTCGAATGTCCGTTCTAGTATTGTAATTCTATGGTTAGAATATGTGTTACTACAACCCTGTGCTTCAAAGTGGATACATATAATGAATACGTGTCAATTTGTGTTACCATGACTTACTAGAGGTCAGTGGAGCTAACAGACATGACCTTACCGTATCTGCTCATTGTGAAGCGAGTGACGCTGCTATTGTTTGCCCCAGTAACAGCGTTGGCCATGACATGGACACTGGATCTGGTGCCTGGTTAGAGAGGCTCCAAAGTCACTTCCTGTTTCCTGCTATTCACTGTCACATTTAAGAGGGGAGAAAAACAACAACAAATTACCCTCAGTACAGTTGACATGCCGTTATAACAACGTTTAAACAACATTTCAGGAGACACTCAGCTCTGGTTGTGTTTCTGTTTTGTAGAACACGGTGTAGTTGATGACAATGCCGCTACATTGGCTCTGAGGCACAGCAGTCCAGTTGACCTGAGCACTTGTCTTAGACATGTACATCAATGGAGGAGATATTCCGTGGAGCTGAGTTGATAAAGAAAATATGATTTCATAATGCATTTATTTGTAAAGGGACAGATACAATTAAAACATTGACACATTGAATAATTGGAATATATAAGAAATATATAAGAATACAAAGATACCTAACCATTACCCCAAAGGGACAACAGAAAAAGGAGAACATGTCAGTGGTGCCTCTTTCTTTTGAGCAGATCTGAATGATATTTCCCACATCATAGAGTGGAGTAACTGTGATGTTGTATAGTTTAAAAGGCTGCAGGCCTACAGTATGAGAAAGGGAGAAATCAGCTATTTGAAAACATCCCAATGTAGTTTTCAATGCACAAATTGTTTACTGAAATAACAGTAAGAGTGGTGGTCATTTAACGTGGGTTGTATACACACATTTATTACCAGTTGATTCATAATCTAAAAGCTTTCTGTTTATCTTTCACCTAACCACATCTATGATAGGCTAAATGGCTCTTTATCTAATGCACATTGTATGCATTTATGAGCTTATAAAACCCATAGAGAAACGACAGCAAAACTATTACAATAATTCCTAATGGCCACAGTAGAAACTGAAACTGAAACCTTATTAAATTTAAAAGATGTCAAGTCAAGCACACCAATGTCAATGTAAAGTGGCATAATGTTACATAATCAGGATCCATCTACCCACCCATCCATTCATCAGAATCCAAGCTCAACAGTCAATGAGAGGTGAGTGGCTTGGCTCTGTAGCCAGGTGTATCGCCATCGGTGGTCCAGTCTATAATGTAGCCATGGACAGGGTAGACAGGAGGAACAGCCAAGCCCACCTGGATGAAACCAACATGGGCTAGGGGCGCCCAGGTCCCCTTTACCTGGGGGAAACCTGACAGATAAACTCATATGAATGTGACACGGTGGTACACAACACAGAGAGGTTTAAAGTCACTTCAAAATAACACTTCAGTACAGAACACAACACACAACTAGAAAAGGTACTTTTTCTGAAGGAAAATTGTGTGCCTTTCTTTAGCTGTCCAGAAGTATTTTTATGATAGTGGAAGTTTAGAAATGAAAATTGTTAGAGGCTAGTGTAGTAGTAGAAGTAGTGACTGTATGATAAATAGTGGTGGGATAGCCTTTAGTGGGATAGTATGACATATCTACTAGATATATATATATATATATATATATATATATATATATATATGCAGTTGAAGTAGGAAGTTTACATACACCTTAGCCAAATACATTTAAACTCAGTTTTTCACAATTCCTGACATTTAATCCTAGTAAAAATTCCCTGTTTTAGGTCAGTTAGGATCACCACTTTATTTTAAGAATGTGAAATGTCAGAATAATAGTAGAGAGAATGATTTATTTCAGCTTTAATTTATTTCATCACATTCCCAGTGGGTCAGAAGTTTACATACACTCAATTAGTTTTTGGTAGCATTGCCTTTAAATTGTTCAAACTTGGGTGAAACGTTTTGGGGAGCCTTCCACAAGCTTCGCACAATAAGTTGGGTGAATTTTGGCCCATAACTCCTGACAGAGCTGGTGTAACTGAGTCAGGTTTGTAGGCCTCCTTGCTCGCACACGCTTTTTCAGTTCTGCCCACACATTTTCTATAGGATCGAGGTCAGGGCTTTGTGATGGCCATTCCAATACCTTGACTTTGTTGTCCTTAAGCCATTTTGCCACAACTTTGGAAGTATGCTTGGAGTCATTGTCCATTTGGAAGACCCATCTGCGACCAAGCTTTAACTTCCTGACTGATGTCTTGAGATGTTGCTTCAATATATCCACATAATTTTCCTTCCTCATGATGGCATCTATTTTGTGAAGTGCACCAGTCCCTCCTACAGCAAAGCACCCCCACAGCATGATGCTGCCACCCCCGTGCTTCACGGTTGGGATGGTGTTCTTCGGCTTGCAAGCAACCCCCTTTTTCCTCCAAACATAACAATGGTCATTATGGCCAAACAGTTCTATTTTTGTTTCATCAGACCAGAGGACATTTCTCCAAAAAGTATGATCTTTGTCCCCATGTGCAGTTGCAAACCGTAGTCTGTCTTTTTTATGGCGGTTTTGGAGCAGTGGCTTCTTCCTTGCTGAGCGGCCATTCAGGTTATGTCGATATAGGACTCGTTTTACTGTGGATATAGATACTTTTGTACCTGTTTCCACCAGCATCTTCACAAGGTCCTTTGCTGTTGTTCTGGGATTGATTTGCACTTTTCACACCAAAGTACGGTCATCTCTTGGAGACAGAACGCTTCTCCTTCCTGAGCGGTATGATGGCTGCGTGGTCCAATGGTGTTTATACTTGCATACTATTGTTTGTACAGATGAACGTGGACCTTCAGGCGTTTGGAAATTGCTCCCAAGGATGAACCAGACTTGTGGAGGTCTGCAAAAAATTTTCTGAGGTCTTGGCTGATTTGTTTTGATTTTCCCATAATGTCAAGCAAAGAGGCACTGAGTTTGAAGGTAGGCCTTGAAATACATCCACAGTTACACCTCCAATTGACTCAAATGATGTCAATTAGCCTATCAGAAGCTTCTAAACCATGACATCATTTTCTGGAATTTTCCAAGCTGTTTAAAGGTACAGTCAACTTAGTGTATTTAAACTTCTGACCCACTGGAATTTTGATACAGTGAATTATAAGTGAAATAATCTGTCTGTAAACAATTGTTGGACAATTTACTTGTGTCATTCACAAAGTAGATGTCCTAACCGACATACCAAAACTATAGTTTGTTAACAAGAAATTTGTGGAGTGGTTGAAAAAGTTTTAATGACTCCATTATTTGATCCCCTGCTGATTTTGTACGTTTGCCCACTGACAAAGAAATGATCAGTCTATAATTTTAATGGTAGGTTTATTTGAACAGTGAGAGACAGAATAACAACAACAAAATCCAGAAAAACGCATGTCAAAAATGTTATAAATTGATTTGCATTTTAATGAGGGAAATAAGTATTTGACCCCCTCTCAATCAGAAAGATTTCTGGCTCCCAGGTGTCTTTTATACAGGTAAAGAGCTGAGATTAGGAGCCCACTCTTAAAGGGAGTGCTCCTAATCTCAGTTTGTTACCTGTATAAAAGACACCTGTCCACAGAAGCAATCAATCAATCAGATTCCAAACTCTCCACCATGGCCAAGACCAAAGAGCTCTCCAAGGATGTCAGGGACAAGATTGAACACCTACAAAAGGCTGGAATGGGCTACAACACCGCATCAAAGGGACGATGGATGGGGCCATGTACCATCAAATCTTGGGTGAGAACCTCCTTCCCTCAGCCAGGGCATTGAAAATGGGTCGTGGATGGGTACTCCAGCATGACAATGACCCAAAACACACGGCCAAGGCAACAATGGAGTGGCTCAAGAAGAAGCACATTAAGGTCCTGGAGTGGCCTAGCCAGTCTCCAGACTTTAATCCCATAGAAAATCTGTGGAGGGAGCTGAAGGTTCGAGTTGCCAAATGTCAGCCTCGAAACCTTAATGACTTGGAGAAGATCTGCAAAGAGGAGTGGGACAAAATCCCTCCTGAGATGTGTGCAAACCTGGTGGCCAACTACAAGAAACGTCTGACCTCTATGATTGACAACAAGGGTTTTGCCACCAAGTACTAAGTCATGTTTTGCAGAGGGGTCAAATACTTATTTCCCTCATTAAAATGCAAATAAATTCATAACATTTTTGACATGCGTTTTTCTGGATTTTTGTTGTTGTTATTCTGTCTCTCACTGTTCAAAGAAACATACCATTAAAATGATAGACTGATCTTACTTACTTACTTACTTTATTGTCCCCATGGGGAAATTTTGTTGCAGTGTCATGTACACATTTAAAGTGGCGTTAAATACAAAACAAGATTGACAATACAACTTTCAATAACAGTCACGCACCAATAAAAGTAAGAAATAAGAAATAAAACATTTAAAACATTTAAAACAAAGACTAGCCTGCTGGCCTTACGGGGTCAATGGGAACATTTGCCCGAGCTATTTAAGAGGGATATCACACCTGGCACAAATGATTGTCTCGTTCTATTTTTCCTGCTGAGGGGTGTACTATACCTACGCCCAGAGGGGAGTAATTCAAAGTCCAGGTACAGGGGGTGACTTGGGTCTAAAATTATTTTGTGAGCCTTACGGAGGGCCCTGACCTTAAAGATCTCATCCAGGCCTGTCTGTTTGACTCCAAGTACCTTACTTGCTGTGGTAATAATCCTTCTCAGCATGTTTCTCTGACTGACAGTGGCATTGCCAAACCAACAAACAATACAAAAAGTTAAAATACTCTCAATAAAGGATTTGTAAAACAGAGTCAATATAGTACAGTCTATATTAAAAGAACCCAACTTTTTTTAGAAAGTACAGTCTCTGTTGGCTCTTTTTGTAGATCTGGTCTGTACATTTACTCCACTGAAGCTTACTGTCCAAAAAGACACCCAGATATTTATATTCCTCTACAATTTCTATATTCTGGCCTCTGATAGATGTTGCAGAGGTAGGTGTTGTACGCTTCCTGAAGTCTATGCACATCTCTTTGGTCTTGTTAGTATTGAGGACCAAGTGTGATTCCTCACACCACTCTACAAAGTCATCTAGGACCGGGCCATGATGTTCCTCGTCATCATGCAACAGGCTGATCAAGGCAGTGTCATCAGCGAACTTAACGAGGTGTCTGTCAGTATGGGAACTAGTACAACTATTAGTGTACAAGATGTACAGAAGTGGGGACAAAACACATCCCTGAGGAGAGCCTGTGTTGGTATTCCGTATATCCGACACATGGGGACCTATTTTGACTCGCTGTGAGCGTTGGCTCAGGAAGTCCAACAGCCACAAAACCAGCCCCCCATCTAAGGAAAAGTCCCGAATGAGTCTCTGTGCCAGAATGTAAGGCTGGATTGTGTTGAAGGCAGAAGAAAAGTCAACAAACAGAACCCTGACATGAGATTTGGCACCTTCTAGATGTCTATAGACCATGTTAAGGAGGGTAAGAATGGCATCATCAACTCCTCTGCTGGTCTGATAGGCAAACTGAAATGGGTCGAGGAGCTTCTGGGTGACACTGAGAATATGACTTTTCACAATTTTCTCAAGGCATTTCATAACTAAGGATGTCAAAGCGACAGGGCGATAGTCATTCAGCACAGAGGGATTTGATACTTTAGGAATTGGTATAATTATTGATTTTTTCCACAATACTGGAACGTGTTGCTGGTTGAGTGAAGATTGGAAAATGTCTGTAAAAACACCAGCCAGTTGTTCAGCACAGTGCTTTAACACATGCCCACTTATTTTGTCTGGGCCTGGGCTTTTGTATGTGTTACCTTTTGCAGCAATTACAGCTGCAAATCTCTTGGGGTATGTCTCTATGAGCTTGGCACATCGAGACAAAACTGCTCCAGCTCCTTCAAGTTGAATGGGTTCTGCTTGTGTACAGCAATCTTTAAGTCATACCACAGATTCTCAATTGGATTGAGGTCTGGGCTTTGACTAGGCCTTTCCAAGACATTTAAATGTTTCCCCTTAAACCACTCGAGTGTTGCTTTAGTAGTATGCTTAGGGTCATTGTCCTGCTGGAATGTGAACCTCCGTCCCAGTCTCAAATCTCTGGAAGACTGAAACAGGTTTCCCACAAGAATTTCCCTGTATTTTGCGCCATCCATCATTCCATCAATTCTGAACAGTTTCCCAGTCCCTGCCGATGAAAAACATCCCCACAGCATGATGCTGTCACCACCATGGATGGTGTTCTCGGGGTGATGAGGGGTGTTGGGTTTGCGCCAGACATAGCGTTTTCCTTGATGGCCAAAAAGCTCAATTTTAGTCTCATATGACCAGAGTACCTTCATCCACATGTTAGGGGAGTCTCCCACATGGCTTTTGGCAAACACCAAACGTGTTTGCTTATTTTTTTCTTTAAGCAATGGCTTTTTTCTGGCACTCTTCCATACAGCCCAGCTCTGTGGAGTGTACGGCTTAAAGTGGTCCTATGGACAGATACTCCAATCTTCGCTCTGGAGCTTTGCAGCTCCTTCAGTGTTATCTTTGGTCTCTTTGTTGCCTCTCTGATTAATGCCCTCCTTGCCTGGTCCGTGAGTTTTAGTGGGTGGCCCTCTCTTGGTAGATTTGTTGTGGTGCCATATTCTTTCCATTTTTTAATAATGGATTTAATGGTGCTCCGTGGGATGTTCAAAGTCTCTGATATTTTTTTATAACCCTGATCTGTACTTCTCCACAACTTTGTCCCTGGCCTGTTTGGAGAGCTCCTTGGTCTTCATGGTGCCGCTTGCTTGGTGGTGCCCCTTGCTTAGTGGTGTTGCAGACTCTGGAGCCTTTCATAACAGGTGTATATATACTGAGATCATGTGACAGATCATGTGACACTTAGATTGCACACAGGTGGACTTTATTTAACTAATTGTGTGACTTCTGAAGGTAATTGGTTGCACCAGATCTTATTTAGGGGCTTCATAGCAAAGGGGGTGAATTCATATGCACGCACCATTTTTCCATTGTTTAACTTTGGACATTTATACTTGAACTACTTATTTTTTTAAATTATATAGTATTTTTTATTCTGTGTCCATATTGTCCATGAGTTTCTAGTAGATAGACCATATGGTTCAAGAGAAAATAGCCTAATTAATGAAAAAATCATGTAATCAACAATGGCATGATTTTCAATTAACTCTGCCACTCTTCTAACTATTGACTTTTTTCTCTCAACTGCCACCAGTTTGAAACCAAAACATTGACAACAAATACAGACATAGAAAAATAAATAAAAGTGTGAACAAAAATATATAAAGGATATTTCATGCTGAACACCAATGGTATTCACTAAGTTGACGGTTTCTATTTAGGATAATGTTTACAGCATTGCCATTCCATTTTTTGTATTTATTATTTCATATATTTCACGTGATAAAATTACAGATAATCTGAAGTACCCTAGAAGGCCACAAGATGACATTTTATAAAATTGTAAATAAACCTTGAAAATTACCCAAATTCTGGTAGTTTACTGGTAAATATTGAACTTTTCCAGTGATATACCCTCCCTTTGCAACCCTAGACGCATGCAACTAAATAGGATGACTAACAATGAATATTGAATATTTGTCAAATATAGCAATTGACTTTCTCCAATGACTGGTACATAGATTGAATCTTCAGGAAATGTGATGTCACCACGATAGGCAAAGAGAGTGACTCTGTATGCCTTCTGGTCCACAGTGATAGAACCCTTATCCACAATGGTGTTCAAAGGCTTTACATGTATGTTAGTCTGTATTCATCTAAGGTCTTGCATGCAGGTGAGATGCCCTATACAAAGAAGGAAATAACATGTTCGAAAACACGTAACACACAGGAGGCTGCTGAGGGGAGGACGGCTCATAATAATGGCTGGAACGGAGCAATTGGAATGGAAACGATGTGTTTGATGTATTTGACACCATTCCACCTATTCCGCTCCAGCCATTACCACGAGCCTGTCCTCCCACATTAAGGTACAACCAACCTCCTGTGACGTAACACCCAGTCAGAATCATCCCCTCCCCCATTTAGAAACCATGACTAAGTTGAGTAATGTTTGAGATTCACTCATAGTTTTGAGGATGTAAACTCCTGGTAGAGTTATATAGTTTTGAAAGACCAAGCTCTCCAACTGTGGTGCTGGAGAGCTACTGGGAGAGCAGGCTTTAGTTTCAACCCAGCACTAACACTCCTGATAGAATCAGATGTGTTAGTGGTGGGCTGAAACAACAGCATGCATACACTATAGCTCTCCAGGACCGGAGTTGGAGTCCCCTGGTAGTGGGTAACCAAAACAGAACAAGAGCGTAATGTTGCTTAAATGTTGATTATGTACAGTGTAAAGTTCTATACATTGTCTTCTTTCTCTAGGCTCTGTCACTTCACCTTCCACATCAGGTGCACTCTTCTAGTCCCAGTGTCGTCTGGTGCATCGATCTTCCTTCACAGGTTCAACTGCACTGTGTTCACTGTTGACATCGAAATAGTAGAGTTTAGACAGTTTAGCCTAGTCATAATAAACAAATGCTCCCATTTAAAGTTAGTTTTTTCATGTAGGCCTCTTTCAAAAAGCCTCACAATGTTACAAGTCATTTTGTGATATAGCAGTAGGTCATAAGGAGAACACGTAAATGCCATTCAATACTAAGACTGAAACCGAAACTTAGTATTCAATACTGAGGCTGAACGCATACGGTAGCTGTCTGAAATATGGCCCAAAAAATATGTGGGTAATTGGTTCACAATGTCTTTCACCACAACCCATTTAACAAGCCTAATGCCTCAACTAAAGACAGACCACAGCTCTGTTAAAAAACTTTCCAAATGGATCCAAATGTCTCATTCGATTACTCATCGAATGAGACAATTGGGCTGGTGAAATTGATCAGCTGCATTGCTCATCCCTATCAAACCATGCCATATGATAACATGAGGAAGCTCATAGAGAAAACCACATTTTGACATTTGATAACGTTTGATAAGGGTACATGGCTAACACACAGACGGTGTGGGCTATTCAAAGTCTAACACCTTGTTCTTCAAGCACAGCAAATATGAGCATTTGGATTAATGTCTTCAACAACAATAACATGTTTACAGTGAAAAACAAAACAGATCCCTTGCATACCTCTTACCTCACACATACCTTCTGAACATGCAGGAAAAGGGTTTATTTTGACTTTAATTTTTTATAGCGATTGTGATTTTCGAAATAGAGCTCAGTGTTTCCTTACCATTATGAGGAGAGGATTGTCACCTCCCTGCTCCATTCACTGCAGGGGGTCTGGTCTAAAGCACAGCAGACAGACACGGCTCCACTTCAGTAGTAGTGACAGTGGTTGTCTGGGCGACTTTGTACATGGATGTATCGATTACATGCTGGACATTTACACAGAAAGAAGAAACACAAAGATTTGAGTGGTAGACAAACTTCTAGTTATGCTTTTATTTTGTATAAAATCTAAGTCACATTAACTTTGACTAGTCTAGGAAAATAGCACATTGCATTGCACTGAGCAACAAACAAAACACAGACAACATAACATTAAAAGATGAGTGATGTACCTTGGCATATTTGACTTGACAGTGTATGACCAGGTAGAGAACTCCATCAAGGCATTTCATTGGTTCCCCTATCCATTCCACTCCCCATCAGAGCCCTTGATAGTCGACCATTAGGGTCCGGGTTGGTTAAGGAGGTTACTGTACCCGTCACCATGATTACCCAGGAGACTCATGTTGAGCAGATCACTTTTTTGACTATTGAGTCTCCTGCTTACTCTGTAGTTTTAGGTATCCCGTGGTTAGCCCTTCACAACCCCAATTTCTCATGGACGCAGAGGGTTCTTATGGGGTGGTCGTGTGAGTGTCCGGATAGGTGTCTAGGTGTTTCGGTTGGTGCCACCACGGTGGAGAGTCCAGACGGTACCCCCACCGTGCGCATTCCCCCCAAATACCATGATCTGGCGCTCGCATTTTCCAAGATGCAGGCGACTAAATTACCACCTCATCGGGAGGGGGATTGCGCGATAAACCTTCGGGTAGACGCTGTACCTCCCAGGAGTCATGTGTATCCCCTGTCGCGGGCAGAAACGGAGGCTATGTAAACATTCGTCACCGAGTCCCTGGGCAAGGGGTATATATGTCCCTCCACTTCACCTGCTTCCTCGAGTTCCTTCTTTGTGAAGAAGAAAGATGGCAGTTTACACCCGTGCATTGATTATCGACCACTGAACAAGGTGACTGTACGATTTAGTTATCCTATTTCCCTCATTCCTTCAGTGATTGAGTCAATGCATGGGGCCCGCTTCTTCACCAAATTAGATCTCAGGAGTGCTTACAACCTGGTAAGTATTTGGGAAGGGGATGAGTGGAAAACAGCATTCAGTACAACCTCGGGGCATAATGAATACCTGGTGATGCCCTACGGTTTGATGAATGCTCCATCCGTTTTCCAGTCCTTTGTGAACGAGGTGTTTCGGGACATGCTTGGTCGCGGTGTGGTGGTCTACATCGATGACATCCTGGTGTATTCCGCTACGTGCGCCGAGCATGTGTCCCTGGTTCGCAAGGTACTGGTCTGACTTCTGGAGAATTACCTTTATGCCAAGGCAGAAAAGTGTGAGTTTTTCCAGCAGTCAATCTCCTTCCTCGGATACCGCATTACTACCACAGGTGTGGAGATGGAGGGAGACCGCATTTCAGCTGTGCGTAATTGGCCAACTCCAACCATGGTGAAGGAGGTGCAGCGCTTCCTGGGCTTTGCCAACTACTATCAGAGGTTTATTCGGGGCTTTGGCAAGGTTGCAGCTCACATTACCTCCTTGTTGAAGGGTGGGCCGTCCAGGCATCCGCTGGTCTGCTGAGGCTGACTTGGCCTTCAGTAGACTGTGGGGTCTGTTCACCTCAGCCCCGGTACTGGCCCACCCCGATCCATCACTACTTTTCGTAGTGGAGGTGGATGCGTCCGAGGTAGGGATAGATGCTGTCTTATCCCAATGCTCGGGCACACCACCCTAGCTCCGCCCCTGTGCCTTATTTTCTAAGAAGCTCAGCTCGGCGGAGCAGAACTACGGTGTTGGTGATCGGGAGCTGCTGGTTGTTGTCCGAGCTTTGACGGTGTGGAGGCATTGGCTCGAAGGGGCGAAACATCCTTTCCTCGTCTGGACAGACCACCGTAACCTGGAGTACATTCGGGCAGCGAGGAGGCTGAATCCTCGCCAGGCCAGGTGGGCCCTTTTCTTCAACCGATTTGATTTCACACTCTCATACATTCCGGGTACGAAGAACGTGAAGGCAGACACACTGTCTCGGCTGTATGACACAGAGGAGAGGCCCAGAGACAACACCCCCATACTCCCGGCCTCATGCATTGTGGCGCCAGTAGTATGGGCGATGGACACGGATATAGTGCAGGCATTACGCACAGATCCATCTCCACCGCAGTGTCCAGCTGGGCTGCAGTATGTGCCTGCGCTTATCCGTGATCGTCTGATCTACTGGGCACACACGTCACCCAGGTATCGGTCGTACAGTGCGCTGCCTGACCGAGAAGTACTGGTGGCCTACCTTGGCTAAGGACGTGAGGGTGTATGTTTCCTCCTGCTTAGTGTGCGCCCAGAGTAAGGCACCTAGGCACCTCCCAGCGGGTAAGCTACAACCTTTACCAGATCCACAACGACCATGGTCTCACCTTAGTATTGCTTTTCTAACTGATCTTCCCCTCTCCCAAGGTAACACCACTATCCTGGTCATTGTGGACTGCTTTTCGAAGTCCTGCTGCCTCCTTCCACTGCCCGGTCTCCCCACGGCCCTACAAACTGCGGAGGCACTGTTTAGTCACGTCTTCCGGCACTACGGGGTACCAGAGGATATAGTGTCCGACCGAGGTCCGCAGTTCATGTCTAGGGTCTGGAAGGCGTTCATGGAACGTCTGGGGGTCTCGTCAGCCTGACCTCTGGATTTCACCCCGAGAGTAATGGGCAGGGAGAAAGGGTGAATGAAGATGTGGGTAGGTTCCTGTGGACCTACTGTCAGGACCGGCCGGGGGAGTGGTCAGAGTTCCTGCCATGGGCAGAATATGCTCAGAACTCTCTCCACCACTACTCCACTAACCTAACGCCCTTCCAATGTGTTTTAGGTTACCAACCGGTCCTGGCACCGTAGCACCAGAGCCAGACCGAGGCTCCTGCGGTGGATGACTGGTTTCAGCACGCGGAGGAGACTTGGGACGCTGCCCACTTTCACCTCCAGTGCGCCGTGCGTCGTCAGAAGGCTAACGCTGACCACCACCGCAGGGAGGCCCCGGTCTTCCTACCGGGGGATCGGGTCTGACTCTCGACCCGGAATCTGCCCCCCCGCAGGTTTGTGGGGCCGTTTAAAGTCCTGAGGAGGATAAACGAGGTCACATACAGGTTGTTACTCCCCCCTGATTAACGTATGAATCCCTCGTTTCATGTGTCTCTCCTCAGGCCGGTGGTAGCTGGTCCGCTCCAGGAGTCTGAGGTGTGGGAGGTTCCTCCACCTCCTCTGGACATTGAGGGGACCCCGGCATACTCGGTCCATTCCATCCTGGATTCGAGCCGTCGGGTGGGGGGCCTTCAGTATCTCGTGGAGTGGGAGGCGTACGGTCCGGAGGAACGGTGCTGCGTCCCAAGGAGGGACATCCTCGATCCCTCCCTATTGAGGGATTTCCACCGTCGCCATCCGACTCGCCCAGCTCCAACTTGCCCGGGGTCGGCGCGCTGCTGGAGCTGCGCGTCAGGGGGGGGGGTACTGTCACGACTTCCGCCGAGGCTGCCTCCCCTCCTTTTCGGGCTGGTTTCGGCTTTCGTCGTCACCGGATTACTAGCTACTGCCGCTCCCATTCTCATCACTCCACTTGTCATGTCTTGTCTTGTCAATCACACACACCTGGTGCTCATTCCCCTAATTAGTATGGGTATAAGTGTTCCCTCTGTCCCCTTGTCTTTGTGAGTGATTGTTCATTGTGGAAAGAGAGTAGCTTGTTGAGATACTCGCTCATGTATTTTGTTCCAGGGTTGATTTTCCCCTTTTCATTACGGTTGTTGTATTTTCCGAGACTGTGTTTGTTCAGGTTGGATTGTTTTCCCCTTTACCTGTTTCGAGTGGCGCTGTTAGCGCATTCAACTGCTGTAAGGAATAAATTCTGCATTTCGTGATTTTACTCCTGCGCCTGACTCCGTCCATTATTCACCACACCCTCCATTTTAGGGAGCCAAAAGTATTTGGACAAATTCACTTATATGTGTAATAAAGTAATACAAAGTTTAGTATTTGGTCCCATATTCCTAGCACGCAATGATTAACCCTCCCGTTGTCCTAGGGTCAAAATGACCCGCCACTGTGTTGAACCAACTTTATTTAATTTTTATATTTTTAGAGGCACGGGGGGGTTCGTGACAGTCACAGAAGCAAAGGTGGAGTTGGTTTCATAAAGGCTCTCATTATTCCTCTTGTTTAATAACATCCAATAGATTTTGCCGTGGCTGTAGGAGTGCCTCTCGCTGCATGTGTTCTTGAACATAACCTTGATATCGGAGCCAAGTTCATTTAATCCCCTGTTGATTTTGTACATTTACCCACTGACAAAGACATGATCAGTCTATAATTTTAATGGTAGGTTTATTTGAACAGTGAGAGAAAGAATAACAACAAAAAAATCCAGAAAAACGCATGTCAAAAGTTTTATAAATTGATTTGCATTTTAATGAGGGAAATAAGTATTTGACCCCTCTGCAAAACATGACTTAGTACTTGGTGGCAAAACCCTTGTTGGCAATCACAGAGGTCAGACGTTTCTTGTAGTTGGCCACCAGGTTTGCACACATCTCAGGAGGGATTTTGTCCCACTCCTCTTTGCAGATCTTCTCCAAGTTATTAAGGTTTCGAGGCTGACGTTTGGCAACTCGAACCTCAGCTCCCTCCACAGATGTTCTATGGGATTAAGGTCTGGAGACTGGCTAGGCCACTCCAGGACCTTAATGTGCTTCTTCTTGTGCCACTCCTTTGTTGCCTTGGCTGTGTGTTTTGGGTCATTGTCATGCTGGAATACACATCCACGACCCATTTTCAATGCCCTGGCTGAGGGAAGGAGGTTCTCACCCAAGATTTGACGGTACATGGCCCCGTCCATCGTCCCTTTGATGCGGTGAAGTTGTCCTGTCCCCTGATAGATTAATTATTAATGACTAATTATTACACCCTGAAACTGTGTATAATGTGTTAGAAATGTGTGAGTGTAGGACCAGTAAAGTCTATGGCATTGAGCCACTATTTAGCAATGTGAGTAAGAGTTAGGCCAGACAACAAAGACAACTGAGAAACTAAGATAAAGAGGCCTCCCAATTTAGGGAGGGGAGAAACTGTTATGAAAACATGGTGCAGAATATTGTGAGAACGGCAATAACTGAGTAATGCAGGGAGTAGGGTATGTGTGTGTGTGTGTGTGTGTGTATGTGTGTATGCATGTGTGTATATGTGTGTGTGTGTGTGAACTGATGGTCAGTAGAGCAGTTTTAGAGTGGAAAACTACAGCCCGCCTACAGAGGGGAGGGATTTTTTTGTATGACGTATGAAGTATAAAAGATGGACTCTGAAATTGTGATGGCAGAATTCTCAATGAATAAATATCTCTGACTATGCAGACCGGGACTCTGGCCGTTCCTTAAATCCCAAAAGACTTACAACCTTTTGGGAGACGCACAGAGACACTAAAATAGTTTGTTAAATAATTCACATAACATCCCCTTAGCAGAAAACATGTTTGACGGTGGGGATGGTGTTCTTGGGGTCATAGGCAGCATTCCTCCTCCTCCAAACACGGCGAGTTGAGTTGATGCCAAAGAGCTCGATTTTGGTCTCCTCTGACCACAACACTTTCCCCCAGTTCTCCTCTGAATCAATCAGATGTTCATTGGCAAACTTCAGACGGGCATGTATATGTGCTTTCTTGAGCAGGGGGACCTTGCGGGCGCTGCAGGATTTCAGTCCTTCACGGCGTAGTGTGTTACCAATTTTGTTACCAATTGTTTTCTTGGTGACTATGGTCCCAGCTGCCTTGAGATCATTGACAAGATCCTCCCTTGTAGTTCTGGGCTGATTCCTCACCGTTCTCATGATCATTGCAACTCCACGAGGTGAGATCTTGCATGGAGCCCCAGGCCGAGGGAGATTGACAGTTATTTTGTGTTTCTTCCATTTGCGAATAATCGCACCAACTGTTGTCACCTTCTCACCAAGCTGCTTGGCGATGGTCTTGTAGCCCATTCCAGCCTTGTGTAGGTCTACAATCTTGTCCCTGACATCCTTGGAGAGGTCTTTGGTCTTGGCCATGGTGGAGAGTTTGGAATCTGATTGATTGATTGCTTCTGTGGACAGGTGTCTTTTATACAGGTAACAAATTGAGATTAGGAGCACTCCCTTTAAGAGTGTGCTCTTAATCTCAGCTCGTTACCTGCATAAAAGACACCTGGGAGCCAGAAATCTTTCTGATTGAGAGGGGGTCAAATACTTATTTCCCTCATTAAAATGCAAATCAATTTATAACATTTTTGACATGCGTTTTTCTGGATTTTGTTGTTGTTATTCTGTCTCTCACTGTTCAAATAAACCAACCATTAAAATTAAAGACTGATAATTTCTTTGTCAGTGGGCAAACGTACAAAATCAGCAGGGGATCAAATACTTTTTTTCCCTCACTGTACCTCCACACTGTCCTGTTGGTAATACAATAATGTGGAACAAACAACTTGAGACGACAGATGAACCAAATTGAGTCCCAACACTGTACACTAGAGCAGGGATGGCCAACCTTCCTCCTGGAGAGATACTGGGTACAGAATGCATGCTTTTGCTACAAACTGAATTGCTCTTAACATACCTGATTAGTAGAGTAGGTGTTTTAACAGGGCTGGAGCAAGTATTGGCCTGTACTCATATACTACTTCATCTTCGGTGGGGTTTATTGGCGGTTGACATCCAACCTACTGTACTGGAGTGTGGGCCAGACACGGGGAGAAACTAAATCCTACCTGCCAGCCCCGTTGCTCTTAAAAAATATAAAATATTTGAGACTATGTCTAATGATGTTCTACTCAATATACTCTTTAAACTAATTTCCTGTATCCCCTTCTCCCTCATACTAGATCTCAGCCTCTCTCTTTCCCTCTGATACTGCCCACACTGTAGCAATACATGCTCCACAGTCTCTGTTTCCTGGCAATAATCACACTTTCCTGTTGGATGCTTTCCTATCACATTCTCAAAAAAGACAGCTACAACAGTCTCCTTGTTCACCTGAGCCTTCCTGACCTCTGCTTCTAAGCAGAGCACTGGGTCCATAGTTCCCCTACCTTTCCTGAACCCACTCTGATGTGGCGATACTAGCCCCCTGCTCTCCAGGAAGTAAGTTAGCCTCTCCATAATCATATGTTCCATAATCTTACATACAGTGGGGAAAAAAAGTATTTAGTCAGCCACCAATTGTGCAAGTTCTCCCACTTAAAAAGATGAGAGAGGCCTGTAATTTTCATCATAGGTACACATCAACTATGACAGACAAAATGAGATTTTTTTTTCTCCAGAAAATCACATTGTAGGATTTTTAATGAATTTAGTTGCAAATCATGGTGGAAAATAAGTATTTGGTCAATAACAAAAGTTTCTCAATACTTTGTTATATACCCTTTGTTGACAATGACACAGGTCAAACGTTTTCTGTAAGTCTTCACAAGGTTTTCACACACTGTTGCTGGTATTTTGGCCCATTCCTCCATGCAGATCTCCTCTAGAGCAGTGATGTTTTGGGGCTGTCGCTGGGCAACACGGACTTTCAACTCCCTCCAAAGATTTTCTATGGGGTTGAGATCTGGAAACTGGCTAGGCCACTCCAGGGCCTTGAAATGCTTCTTACGAAGCCACTCCTTCGTTGCCCGGGCGGTGTGTTTGGGATCATTGTCATGCTGAAAGACCCAGCCACGTTTCATCTTCAATGCCCTTGCTGATGGAAGGAGGTTTTCACTCAAAATCTCACGATACATGGCCCCATTCATTCTTTCCTTTACACGGATCAGTCGTCCTGGTCCCTTTGCAAAAAAACAGCCCCAAAACATGATGTTCCACCCCCATGCTTCACAGTAGGTATGGTGTTCTTTGAATGCAACTCAACATTCTTTGTCCTCCAAACACGACGAGTTGAGTTTTTACCAAAAAGTTATATTTTGGTTTCATCTGACCATATGACATTCTCCCAATCCTCTTCTGGATCATCCAAATGCACTCTAGCAAACTTCAGACGGGCCTGGACATGTACTGGCTTAAGCAGGGGGACACGTCTGGCACTGCAGGATTTGAGTCCCTGGCGGCGTAGTGTGTTACTGATGGTAGGCTTTGTTACTTTGGTCCCAGCTCTCTGCAGGTCATTCACTAGGTCCCCCCGTGTGGTTCTGGGATTTTTGCTCACCGTTCTTGTGATCATTTTGACCCCACGGGGTGAGATCTTGCGTGGAGCCCCAGATCGAGGGAGATTATCAGTGGTCTTGTATGTCTTCCATTTCCTAATAATTGCTCCCACAGTTGATTTCTTCAAACCAAGCTGCTTAGCTATTGCAGATTCAGTCTTCCCAGCCTGGTGCAGGTCTACAATTTTGTTTCTGGTGTCGTTTGACAGCTCTTTGGTCTTGGCCATAGTGGAGTTTGGAGTGTGACTGTTTGAGGTTGAGGACAGGTGTCTTTTATACTGATAACAAGTTCAAACAGGTGCCATTAATACAGGTAACGAGTGGAGGACAGAGGAGCCTCTTAAAGAAGAAGTTACAGGTCTTTGAGAGCCAGAAATCTTGCTTGTTTGTAGGTGACCAAATACTTATTTTCCACCATAATTTGCAAATAAATTCATTAAAAATCCTACAATGTGATTTTCAGGATTTTTTTTCTCAATTTGTCTGTCATAGTTGACGTGTACCTATGATGAAAATTACAGGCCTCTCTCATCTTTTTAAGTGGGAGAACTTGCACAATTGGTGGCTGACTAAATACTTTTTTCCCCCACTGTACATGTTAAAGCTATTGGTCCTTCCCTGGCTTCCAGATTGGTACCACTACTGCCTCCTTCCAGCTGCCTGGTAGTTTCCCCTCCTCCCAGACTCTGTTGTTTAACACCAATACCTTATCCAGTGCCTCATCACTAAGATGCGCCAACATAACACAGCACACCTCATCTTTTCCAGATGAAGTTAACCCAGCCTTACCTATTGCCCTTTACTCCTCTGCCATGGTAAACAGGTGCATTCAACGCATCATTTACATCCTCCCTCCTATCCAGCACTCCAGGATGCTCCTCTCTCATTCTCTCTCTCCCCCTCTGCCCCTCCTCTGACAAATTTGCCGAGCTATGCACTTGGACAAACGCTTTGGCCATCATCTCTGCCTCCTCCTCATCTGT
The DNA here is from genome assembly GCF_020615455.1 of Coregonus clupeaformis. Classification (NCBI taxonomy): domain Eukaryota; kingdom Metazoa; phylum Chordata; class Actinopteri; order Salmoniformes; family Salmonidae; genus Coregonus; species Coregonus clupeaformis. The sequence goes on along the minus strand of NC_059218.1, from coordinate 13,691,231 downwards.
TACTGCCACATCCTTCCCACCTGTCAACACTGGATAGTCCCACTCCCTTCTGACCCCACTCATCCTCTTAATCATCCCCAACACTTCTCCCAAAGGTGTCGCCCTTCCAATGGTGCCACAGAACCGACGCCAACATGACCTCTTTGCCTGATGGATAGTTCTCCTCACCAGGGCCTGGGACTGCTTGTACTGAATCAGATGTTGGAAGTTATGCGTCCTTTTCAGTACTCAAAATGCCCTGTTCCTGCTCCTCACCATTGCCCCACACTCCTCCGTCCACCATGGGACTGCTTTCCTCCTCCTCTTCCTTGAACTCTTAGGTATAGCCTCTGTAGCTGCCCCCACTAACGCTATTCTCACAAAGTTATTCATACTATCCACATCCCCTCTCATATCCACCCGAGCCATCACCTGCTCACTCAGCTCCTGAAACTGATCCCACTTTGCCCTTCCAAACACCCACCTGCCTACACCATCCACTGACACCCTCCAGCCACTGTGCAGACTATGGGGTAATGATCACTCCCTACTGTCGACTCCTCCCATACCTCCCACTCACAGATTCCTGCCATTGCACTAGATAACAGAGTGAGGTCCAAGGCAGACTCTTTCCCTGTGGCTACATCAATCCTGGTCCCTCGGCCATCATTCAGGCACACCAGATCATTAATTTCTATCAGATTTTCCATCACTTGGCCATTTCCATCCATCCGCACACAAATCACATCAGGCATAGCTGGCACAATTAACTGCCCATTAGCCAACAGGCTTCGAGCATTCCATTGTAGTACTACCACCATAACTAAGATTCAGTAATACATGACTCCACCCTCGGCTGATTGAGGTCATCTCGAACCTCTTCCCATGTCAACACTGTCATACTCAGATGTCTCCCAGCCGCTTTCACTATTAGCTGAATCCTCTCTGTTTTAGACTCTACTTCAGCAGTGCTATTGATAGCTCCTGCTATGAACGTCACCAGCTTTCTCTTATCTATGTATACCATATCGCCGCCCACCTGCCCCGTAATCCCCGGTTTAGATGCTCCTACCCATCTCTCCCTTAAACCTGTATCTCCCTGGACCTGGACTCACCCTCACACTTGTTGCACATCCACTGCCTGTTTCATTGCCTCACACCCACAATATGCCACACTATGAGCACCCCCACAGCTGCAGCACTTTGGTTGTACACCATCCCCACACTTCCCATACTCATCCCACTCACATGGATTTAGTTTGGTGTTGGTGGTAGAATGGTGACTGAGTTTATATGAATTGTAGCCGCTGGTAGGGGAAAGTAGGGTAAGGTGAGCCATTTTTTACATTAAGCGTCATTCCATCAAGGGAAATACAGTATAGTATTCTTTCTAACAAAGATATCTTCATATATTTCAGGATGTTGTGTATCCCTGTAAATAATCAGAATCAATGTAAACATAACAGTTTTGAAAACATAGCTTGTCCAAATAAAGTGGTCTCTTGGCACAACCTACCCCGGGTATGGGGTAAGTTGAGCCACGGGACAGGGTTAGTTAAGCCACCTATACATTCCTGTACTGAATGAAATATTACCACTACATTTTAAAAACCATTTCTATCTTTATTTCCCAAACACAATTCAACACAATCACAATCACTTTTTTGTCCTTTAATCATTTTAAGCATATTTTAACACAGGCTTAACACCTAACAAAACACTTTGTACTTTTTAAAACATTTTTAACATAGGCAAGGCCCTGTTGTTACCTCATCCCAGCAATAATTCCATGCAATACGCCTGGGAAGAAAACCCTTCAATTTGCTCAACTTACCATTGCTAGGTTTAGGACCTAATATTGAAGCTTATAGAGACCCCAACTGATGTATAAAATAACAATCTTAAAATGATCTACTTTGGTTTAGATACAAGCATCATGAAACCTCTAACACAATAAATGCTTAGACCTAAGTAACTTACCACTTTTTCCATGTGGTTTCTTCCTTCACACATGCCATGAAATGATGACCTCTTCGTAAATATTTGGTAAAATGATTACATTTCTGTATGGTTTCTTAAACAAGGGTGGCTCAACTTACCTCCACTCTCCCCTATTATTAATTGGATTCAGTTGTTTAGAAAAAAGGCTCATGGTGTTTCGAACCCGGTGGTTTTTAGTTTCTGCTAATCAAATCATATCAATGATCAATCAATCAATCAAATGTATTTAGAGAGCCCTTTTTACAACAGCAGTTGTCACAAAGTGCTTATACAGAAACTGAGCCTAAAACCCCAGAGAGCAAGCAATGCAGATGTAGAGGCACGGTGGCTAGGAAAAACTCCCTAGAAAGGCAGGAACCTAGGAAGAAACCTTGAGAGGAAACAGGCTCTGAGGGGTGGCCAGTCCTCTTCTGGCTGTGCCGAGTGGAGATTAAAAGAGTACATCGCCATTAAGATCAGATCGTTCTTCAAGATGTTAAAACGTTCATAGAAGACCAGCAGGGTCAAATAATAATCACAGTGGTTGTAGAGGGTGCAAAAGGTCAGCACCTCAGGAGTTAATGTCAGTTGTCTTTTCATAGCCAAGCATTTAGAAGTCGAGACAGCATGTGGGGGGTCCGGTGAACAGGTCAGGGTTCCGGTGAACAGGTCAGGATTCCATAGCCGCAGGTAGAACAGCAGAAACTGGGTCAGCAGCACGAGTAGGTGGACTAGGGACGGGGACAGCCAGGAGTCGTCAGGCCAGCTAGTCCTGAGGCATGGTCCTAGGGTTCAGGTCCTCCGGGAGGGGAGAGAGAGAGAGAGATAGGAGAATTAGAGGAAGCATTTCTACATGAATAAAAATATAAACGTGACATGTAACAATTTCATTTTTACTGAGTTACAGTTCATATAAGGAAATCAGTCAATTTAAATACATTCATTAGGCCCTAATCTATAGATTTCACATGACTGGGAATACAGATATGCATATGTTGCTCATAGATACCTTTTTTTTTTAAAGGTAGGGGCATGGAACAGATAACCAGTCAGTATCTGATGTAACCACCATTTGCCTCACGCAGCGCGACACATCTCTTTTGCATAGAGTTGATCAGGCTGTTGATTGTGGCCTGTGGAATGTTGTCCCACTCCTCTTAAATGGATGTGTGAAGTTGCTGGATATTGGCGGGAACTGGAACACGCTGTCGTACACGTCGATCCAGAGCATCCCAAACATGCTCAATGGGTGACATGTCTGGTGTGAATGCATGCCATGAAAGAACTGGGTCATTTTCAGCTTCCAGGAATTGTGTACAGATCCTTGTGACATGGGGCCATGCATTATCATGCTGAAACATGAGGTGATGGTGGCGGATGAATGGCATGACAATGGACCTCAGGATCTTGTCACGGTATCTCTGTGCATTCAAATTGCCATCGATAAAATGCAATTGTGTTCGTTGTCCGCAGCTTATGGCTGCCCATACCATAACCCCACCCCCACCATGTTAACAATGTTGACAGCAGCAAACAGCTCGCCCACACAATGCCACACCGGGATTCATCCGTGAAGAGCATACTTTCCAGCGTGCCAGTGGCCATTGAAGGTGAACATTTGTCCACTGAAGTCGTTTACAATGCCGAACTGCAGTCTGGTCAAGACCCTGGTGAAGACGACTAGCACGCAGATTAGCTTCCCTGAGACGGTTTCTGAAGGTTTGTGCAGAAATTCTTTAGTTGTGCAAACCCACAGTTTCATCAGCTGTCCGGGTGGCTGGTCTCAGATGATCCCGCAGGTGAAGAAGCCAGATGTGGTCCTGGGCTGGCATGGTTACACTTGGTCTGCAGTTGTAATGCCAGTTGGACGTACTGCCAAATTCTCTAAAACGATGTTGGAGGCGGCTTATGGTAAAGAAATGAACACTCAATTATCTGGCAACAGTTCTGGTGGACGTTCCTGCAGTCACCATGCCAATTGCACACTCCCTCAAAACTTGAGACATCTGTGGCATTGTGTTGTGTGACAAAACTGCACATTTTAGAATGGCCTTTTATTGTCCCCAGTACATGATCATGCTGTTTAGTCAGCTTCTTGATATGCCACACCTGTCAGGTGGATGGATTATTTTGGCAAAGGAGAAATGTTCACTAAGAGTGATGTAAACAAATTTGTGCACAACATTTGAGAGAAATAACATTTTTGTGCAAATGGAAAATTTCTGGGATCTTTTATTTCAGCTCATGAAACATGGGACCAACACTTTACATGTTGTGTTTGTATTTTTGTTCAGTATAAGATCACACAGGACACCAGATAAGACAGGAGGATTACACCAGATACAACAGACTGACCCTAGCCCCCCATCAGACTATATTAGCCTAAACAACCAGGCAGGATATAACACCACCCACTTTGGCAAAGCACAGCCCCCACACGACCAAAGGGATATCAACAGGCCACTAACTTACTACCCTGAGACAAGGCTGAGTATAGCCCACGAAGGACAGGAACGATGGAAGAGCGCGAGCAAGCCAGTGACTCAGCCCCCGTAATAGGGTCAGAGGCAGAGAATCCCAGTGGAGATAAGGCAGCCGGCCAGCCAGAGACGGCAATGGTGGTTTGTAACTACAGTGCCTTTCCGTTCGCCTTCGCACCCCTGGGCCAGACTACACTCAATCATAGGACCTATTGAAGAGATGAGTCTTCAGTAAAGACTTTAAGGTTGAGACCGAGTTTGTGTCTGTCGACAGACCATTTCATAAACCTGAGCTCTATAGGAGAAAGCAATGCCTCCAGCTGTTTGCTTAGAAATTCTAAGAACAATAAGGAGGCCTGCGTCTTGTGACCGTAGCGTACGACTAAGTATGTACGGCAGAACTAAATCGGCGTGATAGGTAGGAGCAAGTCCATGTAATGCTTTGTAGGTTAGCACTAAAACCTTGAAATCAGCCCTAGCTTTAACAGGGAGCCAGTGTAGGGAGGCTAGCACTGGGGTAATATGATCAAATGTTTTGCTTCTAGTCAAGATTCTAGCAGCCGTATTTAGCACTAGCTGAAGTTTATTTAGTGCCTTATCCGGGTAGCCAGAGAGTAGAGCATTGCAGTAGTCTAATCTCGAAGTGATAAAAGCATGGATTAGCTTTTCTGCATCAAATTTTGACAAAATAGTTTTCCGATTTTTGCAATGTTACGAAGATGAAAAACGGCTGCTCTTGAAATATTTGCCTGTGTCTGTTTAGGATGCCTGTGTCTGTTTATAATGAAACCAGAGACCAAACCAAATGATTCATAACCTCTCAATTTGCGTCCCAAATTGCACCCTTTTCCCTACATAGTGCACTACTTTTGACCAGGACCCAGAGGAATAGGGTGCCATATGGGATGTAGCCTCAAAATGAATTCCAATTCCTCTGTTGTAGTGTGGGAAATAACTTAACAGTAAGAGTGGGCTGTGATTGAGTACAGTTCCAATGGCTCAATGATGCCTATATAGTACCCCTTGACTTTTTCCACATTTTGTTACGTTACAGCCTTATTCTAAAATGGATTAAATAAAACATTTTCCTCATCAATCTACACACAATACCCCATAATGACAAAGTGAAAATAGGTTTTTATAAATTTTTGCAAATGTAAAACAGAAATACCGTATTCAGACCCTTTGCTATGAGACTCGAAATTGAGCTCAGGTGAATCCTGTTTCCATTGATCATCCTTGAGATGTTTCTACAACTTGATTGGAGTCCACCTGTGGTAAATTCAATTGATTGGACATGATTTGGAAAGACACACACCTGTCTATATAAGGTCCAACAGTTGACAGTGTATGTCAGAGCAAAAACCAAGCCATGAGGTTGAAGGAATTGTCCGTAGAGCTCCAAGACAGGATTGTGTCAAGGCAGAGATCTGGGAAAGGGTACCAAAACATTTCTGCAGCATTGAAGGTCCCCAGGAACACAGTGGCCTCCATCATTCTTAAATGGAAGAAGTTTGGAATCACCAAGACTCTTTCCAGAGCTGGCCACCCTGCCAAACTGAGCAATCGGGGGAGAAGGGCCTTGGTCAGGGAGCTGACCAAGAACCCGATGGTCACTCTCACAGAGCTCCAGAGTACCTCTGTGGAGATGGGAGAACCTTCCAGAAGGACAACCATATCTGCAGCACTCCACCAATCAGGCCTTTACGGTAGAGTGGCCAGACAGAAGCTACTCCTCAGTAAAAGACACATGACAGCCCGCTTGGAATTTGCCAAAAGGCACCTAAAGACTCTCAGACCATGAGAAACAAGATTCTCTGGTCTGATGAAACCCAGTTTGGCCTGAATGCCAATCGTCACGTCTGGAGGAAACCTGGCACCATCCCTACGGTGAAGCATGGTGTTGGCAGAATCATGCTATGGTAATTATTTTCAGCGGCAGTTACTGAGAGACTAGTCAGGATCGAGGGAAAGATGAACGGATTGAAGTACAGAGAGATCCTTGATGAAAGCCTGCTCCAAAGCGCTCAGGACCTCAGACCTGGGCAAAGATTCACCTTCCAACAGGACAACAACCCTAAGCACACAGCCAAGACAACGAAGGAGTGGCTTTGGGACAAGTCTCTGAATGTCCTTGAGTGGCCCAGCCAAATATCTGTTTTTGCTTTGTCCTTATGGGTTATTGTGTGTAGATTGATGAGGGAAAAAAACAATTTAATCAATTTTAGAATAAGGCTGTAACGTAACAGAATGTGGAAAAAGTCAAAGGGTCTGAATACTTTCCGAATCCACTGTATATAACTTACGTTGGTCTCAATACAGTATTTCTACCACCCTCACATAAATTACTTATCTTTTTCACATCTTCAAGTAAAAAGCACTTATTGAGGATGCCTGTGTCTGTTTAGTTATACTTGGCTTAAGAATATCTTCGTTATTTTGTGGCGTAAACCCACTGGGACACATTGTCTTCCTCTGTGGTTAGTTAGAGACATTCTTCACATGCAAAGTGTTTAGCTAACAATGATTTCACTGCAATTAAATCCCCTCGCTTGTTTCTGAAGCAAGTTGAGAGCCAGAACTAGGCTTAATTTGAATGAAGTGAAAGGCATACCTTGTGTTTGCTTGGGTAGTGTACAGGTTTTCATGGCGACAATATGACAACTACCCAAAATGAGGAAGCAAATGGAAATTATCATGATGACTGTACTGAACTAGTCACAATGTGGTTTAACACCCCCACCCATTTCCTTTTCTTTAGTGACACCAAACCAAATGATTCATAACCTCTCAGACTGCGTCCCAAATAGCACCCTTTTCCCTATACTGAGCACTACTTTTGACCACTGCAATGGCCCAATGGAGAAAGCTGATGTCAACAGAGAAAAAGGTATAGCCTAGGTTACCACAAAAATAAATGAAAAATAGCCCATGGGCCGTGTCTCTCTTTTTCCCCCAAATAAACCATATAAATGTTTTTACATTTCTATCAGACCACCTACCAAAAAAAGGGTCCAGCCCATTTGGGATCTGACAGATTTGCCAGATGGCCAATCCACCCCTGGTTTCATCCCGAGAGTTGTCCAAACGCAATATGATTTAGTTAGTCAATGTGACAGCTCTGTAGTGCCAAAAAGCAGAAGAAATTAAATTGCATAATATGTCCCCTGTAGCTCAGTCGGTAGAGCATGGCGCTTGCAACGCCAGGGTTGTGGGTTTGTTTCCCACGGGGGGCCAGTATGGAAATGTATGCACTCACTAACTGTAAGTCGCTCTGGATAAGAGCGTCTGCTAAATGACTAAAATGTAAAATAATATTATTGTTTTAAGAACAATCTAAATTGGGCCTAATCTTACAGTTGAAAAAGCTGTTGTGGAGCAATCTGAATTGTGGTACTCTTCACTTCCACCAGCATCCTCCTCGTCCTATAGCTTTTGTTTAAAGAATTTTACTTTGCGGGTTCTAGCAACTGCTATTGGTTTTCCAATAGAATCCTGGATGTGTCCCAAATGGCACACTTTTCCCTATAAAGTGAACTATTTTTGACCAGAGCCCTATGGGTGCACTACACAGGGAATAGTGTGCCATTTGGGACGCGGACCCCTGATCCTCCATGGAGATGGCCTCCCGGATGTTTCATGATATGAGAGTGAGACCATGGATGGGCCTGACGATAGTGAGTAATTCCCAGAATCTCTTGGCGGCTGTTTTTGGACACTCGGGAATAAGGAGCAGAACACTGCTGGTTTGGTCTGCCTGTGGTCACGGACAGGGATGGAGAGTAGAGGAGGCATTCAAGTTCATCATTCAAGTTCACTGTGGGTGTTGCTCAGGCAGCAAGGTCCTATGAAGTTGAACTCAAACACCACATTCCCATGCTGCTTTCCCCTTTTGTGTTGTTTCAATGGTCAATGACCAGAGTGTGGTCGGCTTATCTGCCTCTGGATGCTTAAGCTGGGGTTTGTTTGTGTTATTGAGCATGTATGCCTGATGGTTGTGGTTAATGGTCTGCAATTTGCTTTATTAATGGGTGTATTTTGGGGTGAGAAAGACTAGGTTATACGAGCTTGTGTATGACATGTTCTTCTTTAAAGCTTTCATATAGGTTTTGTTGGAGGGTTTTCATGCAATAGGCCTACATTTTAGTGCAGAGGTTCTTATTTATTCATTCTCATTCAAATAAAAGGTTAATTTCTCTTTTTGATCTTCCAAAATGTTGCAACCTTTCTTAACTTGACTTGAAAGAATTGAGGAAAGTCCAACCCAACATTACAGATGAGTTGGTTCTGTAATTTTAGTGCTTTCTCATTTTCAGATCAAATGACACATGCTTTCAATGCTCAGGCAAAGCCTTATAAAAGCTGTATGCTAATTGTTTATCTTAGCTCTATCTTGATCCTAGGAGGATCAGCTGTGTATTTCTGTTATTGCCTGTTTGGCTGAGAAATGGTCTGTGTGTTGAAATTAGATTGTTTTCCTTCCTTGAAATTCCTTTGACCTCTTTTAATAGAGCTACATTTTGCTTTACTAGTTTAGACCTATATAAGAGGCTTTATCGCTTTAAAATGGAGGTTTGTTTTGGTATGAACCATCAGACAAAATGCAGTATATTAAAATGACTGGAATAGATTATTGTTCAATGTCAATGCCACAGATTGAGAATGACAAAGCACATTTCATTAACATAACTATTAACATAAATTAGATATACTAAATCAGATGGATGGGGTCATTTCCATGTAAAAGTACCCATGAGCACCAACATGTGAAGTTCATAGCATGTCAAATTGGGTGTCAAATGAAAGCTGAGTCTATATTTTTGAGAAATTAAGGCATATATACAGTGGGGGGAAAAAAGTATTTAATCAGCCACCAATTGTGCAAGTTCTCCCACTTAAAAAGATGAGAGAGGCCTGTAATTTTCATCATAGGTACATGTCAACTATGACAGACCAATTGAGAAAAAAAATCCAGAAAATCATATTGTAGGATTTTACATGAATTTAATGAATTTATTTGCAAATTATGTTGGAAAATAAGTATTTGGTCACCTACAAACAAGCAAGATTTCTGGCTCTCACAGACCTGTAACTTCTTCTTTAAGAGGCTCCTCTGTCCTCCACTCGTTACCTGTATTAATGGCATCTGTTTGAACTTGTTATGAGTATAAAAGACACCTGTCCACAACCTCAAACAGTCACACTCCTAACTCCACTATGGCCAAGACCAAAGAGCTGTCAAAGGACACCAGAAACAAAATTGTAGACCTGCACCAGGCTGGGAAGACTGAATCTGCAATAGGTAAGCAGCTTGGTTTGAAGAAATCAACTGTGGGAGAAATTATTAGGAAATGGAAGACATACAAGACCACTGATAATCTCCCTCGATCTGGGGCTCCACGCAAGATCTCACCCCGTGGGGTCAAAATGATCACAAGAACGGTGAGCAAAAATCCCAGAACCACACGGGGGGACCTAGTGAATGACCTGCAGAGAGCTGGGACCAAAGTAACAAAGCCTACCATCAGTAACACACTACGCCGCCAGGGACTCAAATCCTGCAGTGCCAGACGTGTCCCCCTGCTTAAGCCAGTACATGTCCAGGCCCGTCTGAAGTTTGCTAGAGTGCATTTGGATGATCCAGAAGAGGATTGGGAGAATGTCATATGGTCAGATGAAACCAAAATATAACTTTTTGGTAAAAACTCAACTTGTCGTGTTTGGAGGACAAAGAATGCTGAGTTGCATCCAAAGAACACCATACCTACTGTGAAGCATGGGGGTGGAAACATCATGCTTTGGGGCTGTTTTTCTGCAAAGGGACCAGGACGACTGATCCGTGTAAAGGAAAGAATGAATGGGGCCATGTATCATGAGATTTTGAGTGAAAACCTCCTTCCATCAGCAAGGGCATTGAAGATGAAACGTGGCTGGGTCTTTCAGCATGACAATGATCCCAAACACACCGCCCGGGCAACGAAGGAGTGGCTTCGTAAGAAGCATTTCAAGGTCCTGGAGTGGCCTAGCCAGTCTCCAGATCTCAACCCCATAGAAAATCTTTGGAGGGAGTTGAAAGTCCGTGTTGCCCAGCGACAGCCCCAAAACATCACTGCTCTAGAGGAGATCTGCATGGAGGAATGGGCCAAAATACCAGCAACAGTGTGTGAAAACCTTGTGAAGACTTACAGAAAACGTTTGACCTGTGTCATTGCCAACAAAGGGTATATAACAAAGTATTGAGAAACTTTTGTTATTGACCAAATACTTATTTTCCACCATAATTTGCAAATAAATTCATTAAAAATCCTACAATGTGATTTTCTGGATTTTTTTTCTTCTCATTTTGTCTGTCATAGTTGACGTGTACCTATGATGAACATTACAGGCCTCTCTCATCTTTTTAAGTGGGAGAACTTGCACAATTGGTGGCAGACTAAATACTTTTTTTCCCCACTGTACATTTTAAAACCATTTTCCATGCTAAATGTTAGGAATAAGCAAAAGCTTTGATTTCTGGGCAAACAGATGGAAAAGGGGTCTTAGAAAACATAGACCAGAAAAAGTCTTAAAAGATATTAGAATTAAATCAAAACACAATAATGTTGAAGTGAAGACCCCTGTCAACTAATATCAACACTTATATTTAGTTTTGGATAAATGTTTCTGCCTTCTGTAAATTTAAGAAACATTGCCTTGTGCCTTAAAATTGCATTACCAAAAACCCACACACAGTGCCTTCAGAAAGCATACACACCCATTTACTTTTTCCGCATTTAATTATGATACTGTCACGAACCGACTCAAGTTCGTAACAAAAGGGAGACACGTGGAGACAAGGAGTACTCAAAGTATATATTTATTAATTAAAGTAACTAACTGAAATAACAATGGGGTGTGTAATCAGTAATCAGTAGTGTAAGTGAGTGTTTGCTTGCATAAATGTAATATAGAAAAGTGTTGATAAGTGCCAAAGCAAACAACCCAAAAAAGGCCACAAAAATATCACAACCAAAATCAAAGTATCTGCCTGGAGAGAGTCTTCCTAATGAATGTGGAAGAGGTCCATTTATCCTGGGACACACCCGGCCCAGGTGTTTCCCATGTAGCTGACGACCCTCCCAACTCCGCCCACCGACATCCTAACAAGGAAACAAGAACAAAGAGAGAATACGGCAGACAGAGTGGGAGGGTCGTCACACCCCCCCATAAGACCGGGGACCAACAAGGACCCCGGACCAACGTACCAGCCCCTGCGTCCCCAAACCGACAAATTGTACATGTTCACACCTCCACTTGCCCCACCCATCATCCTCCTCTCCAGACCTCAGCAACCTTTACACAGGAAGCAACCTTTAAGAGGAAAGAAGAACACAAGACTAGGAGGGGACAAACAGGAAGGATAGAACATGACAAAATCAAACAATGGTCGGTCACATCAATATTCATGAACAGGGCGCACGTCACCCTGCCCAACCACCTTTCCAAGGTATACAACAGTCGCCTGAGCAAACTCACATTCAGCCAAATTCATCGGTGAGGCGACCCGCAGCCAGACGTCCGAACAAGGCCTGAATACGGGACAGATGCTCCTCCCAAGCATCTGCATATATCACTACATCGTCCAGATAAACAGCGCAACCGCCAGACCAGAGACAACCCTGTTCATAAATCGCTGAAAAGTGGCAGGCGACATTCGCAGTCCGAAACTCATAACCGAATACGAGTACAGACCAAAAGGTGTAATAAAGGCAGAGATTTCACGTGCCCTACTCATCAGTGGCACCTGCCAATACCCCTTTAACAGGTCGAATTTGCTCACAAACGTAACTGCGCCGACTTGACCAACGCAGTCCTCCATCCGAGGAAGAGGAAATGAATCCGGCCCAGTGACATCGTTTACCTTACGGTAGTCCGTACAAAATCTATTTGTTCCATCCGATTTACTGCCCAAGATACAGGGAGAAGCCCAACTGGAGAAAGAAGGATCTGCTATTTTACTCTCCAGCATGTACCTGACCTCAGCATCCAGACAACGCAGTTTCTCTGAAGAAACTCTATAGAACCGTTGACGAATGGGGTCAGCATCTCCAATGTCAATATCATGTTCTATTAAGTTTGTACGTGTAGGTGTATCCGAAAACAACCCTGGAAATCTCTGAATCAAACCAACCCCTCTCTTTCCGCTCATCAACCGGTAGATGAGTAAGAAGGCTATCTACAATCTCCAGTGTCTCTGAATTTTTCAATCTACCCTGCAGTATGCAATCGTCAGGACCAGAAACATCTTCCTGCTCCTGCACAGACCTAGCATGACCAGAACTCAGGGAATAAACAATATCAGCCAAAAGAACAGCCTTACCGGCCTCTGTAGACTCCCCCTGTTCAGTCTCAGAGGAACGTGCATAATAGGGTTTTAACAAATTTACATGGCACAGTTGGTGTGCTTTCTCCGTTCTGGAGTGGCAACTAAATAATTTTGCTCAGTGTACTGGCGCACCACTGTATATGAACCTTGAAACTTGGCTTGAAAAGGAGAACCAACAATTGGCAGCAGAGCCAGAACCTGATCATCTGGACTAAAGTGATGAGGCTCAGCTCGGGCGATCATATATGCTCTTCATCCTGTCCTGTGAAGATGATAGCTCCTCTTTAGCCATTTCACCAGCGGCATACAAGCTGTCGCCGAAAATCACCCACATATGATAACAGGGACTGAGGAGGCTCGGGAGACTTCCAGTCATCCCGGAGAACAGATAAAAGCCCACGCACCCGATGTCCAAACACTAGGTCATTTGGGCTAAAACCCGTGCTCTCCTGTGAAACCTCCCTAGCAGCTAACAGTAACCAAGGCAACCCCTCCTCCCAATCCTTATCCATCTCAGTACAATAAGCTCTCAACAAAGACTTAAGTGTTTGATGGAAACGTTCCAGTGCTCCTTGACTTTGGGCATGATAAGCGCTAGACAAGTTGTGTTTAATATGGAGTTGTTGGAGAACCTGTCCAAAGAGATTAGAGGTGAAATTAGATCCTTGATCACTTTGAATGACCTTAGAGATTCCAAACAGTGAGAGAAACTGAGTCAAAGCTTGTAACACAGCCTTAGTCGTGATAGACCGGAGAGGGTAGGCAACAGGAAACCTAGTGGTCTGACACATCACAGTCAACAAATAATTACTACCCTTTCTAGAACGAGGCAGAGGACCAACACAGTCAATAATCAAATACTCAAAAGGTTTACTGAGTACAGGAATAGGGAATAGTGGTACCGGCTTAATAGCTTGATTAGGTTTACCAGTTAATTGACAGGTGTGACAAGTTTTGATGAAATCAGAAACATCCCTCTTTAATCTTGGCCCAAAAAATGTCGTAATATGCGATTGTAGGTTTTTCTCACACCCATATGCCCAGCAACGTCGTTGTGAGAAGTTGTCAGCACCAACTCACGAAGCCTAACTGGTACCACAACCTGACTAATCGCCTCCCCCAGAAAACAACTACCATGAGACATCCACTTCCTCATCAGGACCTCCTCTTGGAGAAAATAGCCCTGTGCGACATCTCCCAACTGTTCTACAGGCACAATTTGGTCCCGCAACTCTCTAATGTAGGGTCAGCCCGTTGCGCCTCGATTAAATCGGAGCGGGATACGGATAACGGGATAACAGGGAAAACAGTAACAGACTTCTTTATGGTATTCTCGTTAGCCAGTTCCGTGACCAAGTCATCAGGGATCATAGAACGCGTCACTGCACACGCAGAAAACACCTCTGGGAAATTCTGCGCCCTCTCATCAGGAATCCCTACAATTGAAGGCTTAGTAGAAACCGCTAAAGATGGAAACACGATAGGCCACACACGCTCCCCAGCCAAGTTATTTCCAAGGATCACGTCAACACCCTCAATAGGCAATGAAGGACGCACCCCCACAACAACCTCACCTTTCACCAGTCCACAATCCAACATCAGTTTATGCAATGGAACTGACAGAGTGTTCAAACCTATTCCCCTAATTAGAACACTATTCCCCGAATCAGTCTCCGCAGAGAAGGGTAACACAGATTCCAACACAAATGATTCAGAGGCACCTGTATCTCTTAGGATCTTTACTGGCACTAGGTTCTTACTTCCACCATAGACACAAAACCCTCCGTAACAAAAAGGTAAATACTCGGGATCAATATAGCCCTTCACATGGCTCTGGGCATGAGACAATGCGTCAGGAGTGAACTGATGTGGAACAGGCGCTGCTAACGCTATAGGCCTCGATTTACCATAAGCACCTGTACTGAATTTACCCCTAGACCTAAGAATCGGACATTCATTTTTCCAATGACCTAATTCTCGACAGTAGTGACACTCTTGACCAAAGTCAGTTTTACCACGGGTATCAGGCTCAACCCCAGTTGAATGAAACTCTGCCCGGGAACCGAAGTATCTCGGCGAGCGAGGCCCAAATCTCTGCAAACACCCCCACTCACTCCGAATACAAAAAAAAAAAAAAAAATGTGTGTGAGTCAACACATATTCATCTGCCAAAACCGCAGCTTCAGCGACAGTCTTTATTTTTCGTTCGTTAATGTACGTCGCTATACGATCAGGGATTGTGTCCTTAAATTGTTCTAACATAATCAGATCACACAGCCCTTGGAAAGTCATAACTGCAGAGGCGGAACACCAGCGATTGAACTGTGAAGATAATATTCGCCAAACTCAACATGAGTCTGCTGATCATCCCTTTTTTAAAGTTCTAAAATCGTTGGCGGTAAGCCTCAGGAACCAATTCATAACTCTGTAACACAGCCGTTTTAACCTTCTCATAACTAACACTGTCTGCTACGCTAAGAGCTGAATATGCTTCTTGCGCTTTACCAGTCAGCACACACTGCAACAACAAAGTGCGATCAGAATCAGGCCAACTCCTAGCGTCAGCAACACGCTCAAACAATGAAAATAATGTCTCCCGGGTCCTTTTCATTAAACTGGGGCAACAACCGTAAATTCCCAACAATATCAAATGTGTCTGGATTACGACCAAAAGAGGAACGACCCCTAGGTAACTCTGGGTCACCTTCCCAGAGCAAACTCTCCCCTGAGAGCTTTCCTTCCTAACCAACTCTAGTCGCTCTTGTTGCAGCTTGATTTTTGCACGCTCCATATCCTGTTTAAATTCCAATTCCCTTTCATATTTTACACGATCATGCTCCATTTTAGCTTGTTCATGCTCCATTTAGCTCTTTGTCCATTTCGTTCATGCTCCATTTTAGCTTGTTCATACTCCATTTTAGATCTTTGTCCATGCTCTAGCTGTAACAGAAGCAGTTCTTTCTGCTGTTCAAAAAGAAGACTACTATGACTAACCGATGGAACGGTCATTGTAACATATCGGGGGAGACAACGTGTCCTCAGCAGAGGCTGCCCCAGTGGTAACATCCAGAATACCACTCTCCATCAAATTGGCCTTCAATATTAACCTAATAGAATTTTTTTAGACGTTTATCACTAATTTCAACCTTGTAGTGTTCAGCAACCTTCAACAGCTGTTCTTTAGTACATAATTCTAACAGTTCTTCTGATGGAAAGCGAATGAACTCGTCTACATTTGACGCCATAATCAGGGAAAAAAAATTAAATATATATAGATCATAATAATCTTGCTCAACCCCTCTGCTGAGCACACCAGACACAAGAGAAATACAATCACACCGAGCACCACAGAAAAGAGCTGGGATATGGAGCTTCCCCAAAACCTACAATAACTCAACCCTAGTCTTCGTGCAGATTTGCGGTGGGTAATTACGCACTGTAGCCCGCTGGCAAGGAATTAAACCCCAGCACGCTGGTAGATTTCCCCAAAGCCACGGATGTGCCCCGAGACAACTGCTCAGTCCACTGACACCACACAAAAATAACAAACATTTAACCATGCCCACGTATTCCAAAACAAAACACGTCACTAAGCCTATCAGGGGAAAAAGCTATAGCTCCGGGTAGCAAATGTCACTACCCTACCCAATCTCCCACTGAGGTACACAGCCGATTGTACTCACCTCAGACCGATGTCCCAACAGCGAGTAGAGCAAGAGTTTCCAGGCTGGGCAGGGACTGAAACTAACCAATGTACTCTCTCCAACACAGTACAAAACCCAAAGGCAACCAATACTGGCCTATCAAACTCAAACAAACTAACAAAATTTACAAAGAAAAACCCTACAGAATTGGACATTAACTCCACGTTCTCCCAAACACAACCAGTTCAAGATCCCGGACGAACTCCCCACTTGTCACGAACCGGCTCAAGTTCGTAACAAAAGGGAGACACGTGGAGACAAGGAGTACTTCAAAGTATATATTTATTAATTAAAGTAACTAACTGGAAATAACAATGGGGTGTGTAATCAGTAATCAGTAGTGTAAGTGAGTGTTTGCTTGCATAAATGTAATATAGAAAAGTGTTGATAAGTGCCAAAGCAAACAACCCAAAAAAGGCCACAAAAATATCACAACCAAAATCAAAGTATCTGCCTGGAGAGAGTCTTCCTAATGAATGTGGAAGAGGTCCATTTATCCTGGGACACACCCGGCCCAGGTGTTTCCCCATGTAGCTGACGACCCTCCCAACTCCGCCACCGACATCCTAACAAGGAAACAAGAACAAAGAGAGAATACGGCAGACAGAGTGGAGGGTCGTCACAATACAACCTGAATTTTAAAATGATTGAATTGAGATTTTGTGCCACTGGTCTACACACAATACCCCATAATGTCAAAGTGGAATTATGTATTCTTTTTATTTTTTTTATTTTTACAAATTCATTACAAATGAAAAGCTGAAATGTCTTCAGTCAATAAGTATTCAACCCCTTTGTTATGGTAAGCCTAAATACGTTCAGGAGTAAAAATGTGCTTAACAAGTCACATAATAAGTTGCATAGACTCACTCTGTGTGCAATAATAGTGTTTAACGTGATTTATGAATGATTACCTCATCTCTGTACCCCAAACATACAATTATCTGTAAGGTCCCTCGGTCGAGCAGTGAATTTCAAACAGATTTAACCACAAAGACCACGAGTATTCCAATGCCTCTCAAAGAAGGGGTACCTATTGGTAGATGGGTAAAAAAAAGCAGACAATGAATATCCCTTTGAGCATGGTGACATTATTAATTACACTTTCGAGTGTATCAATACACCCAGTCACTACAAAGATACAGGCGGTCCTTCCTAACTCATTTGCCGGAGAGGAAGGAAACCGCTCAGCGATTTCACCATGAGGCCAATGGTGACTTTTAAACATTTACAGAGTTGAATTGCTGTGATAGGAGAAAACTGAGGATGGATCAACAATATTGTAGTTACTCCACAATACTAACCTAATTGACAGAGTGAAAAGAAGGAAGCCTATACAGAATATAAATATATATGCAATTAGGTTAGTATTGTGGAGTCATTACAATATTGTTGATCCATCCTCAGTTTTCTCCTATCACAGCAAACCAGTGCCG
Organism: Coregonus clupeaformis; assembly: GCF_020615455.1. NCBI lineage: Eukaryota > Metazoa > Chordata > Actinopteri > Salmoniformes > Salmonidae > Coregonus > Coregonus clupeaformis. The sequence goes on along the minus strand of NC_059218.1, from coordinate 13,673,287 downwards.
TGTATTCATTTCCTCTTGGATTCCGTTTCTTTTTATCCTAAAAAAATTCCCTAGTACTTGCAGATGACAAGCATACACATAACGTGATGCTAATAAATTAACTTTTGGCAAAGAAAGTCCTGAATACAAAGCGTTATGTTTGGGGCATATTTTAAAGCATGGTGGTGGCTGCATCACGTTATGGGTATGCTTGTCATCTGCAAGTACTAGGGAGTTTTTTTAGGATAAAAAGAAACGGAATCCAAGAGGAAATGAATACACGGCACTGGTTTTCAAAGCATTACTGATCCAACACAATGTACCGATGCTCGTTTCAAAGTAACATTATCACGTGATTAATGACATTCAAAGCTTCATTTGATCACGTGGTTTTTCAAACCCTGTGTTGCAAAATGCGAGATCCAACTGATTTCACTGTGGTTCCAGTGCTTTCTTCGATTCCAAGCTGCTTTCAAACACCAATCATGGTTACTACATCAAATCAAATTGTATTTTTCACATTCACGTTTTTAGCAGATGTTATTGCGGGTGTAGCGAAATGCTTGTGCTTCTAGCTCTGACAGTGCAGTAATATCTAACAAGTAATATCTAACAATTTGTGATGAGGTGGTGTTGAAGGAGTCAGGCGCAGGAGGGTAAATCACAGAATTACAGGCTTAAATCCGCAAAATATAGGTTTACGCAGTACTCAAGGCCAAACACACTCCAGGGCACAAAACAGGTGCACTGGAAAATACAAGGGACACAGGAAAATACTTCCGTCAAAAATACACAGAGCTCCACCGAGCTTCACTAACCTTCACAATATACAATCACCCACAAGGACAAGGGGGCAGAGGGAACACTTATACACAGACTAATTAGGGGATTAGAACCAGGTGTGTGTGATAACGAGACAAGATGATTGTGATGATGATTGGGGCGGCAGTGGATAGTACTCCAGTGATGACGAACGCCGAAGCCTGCCCGAACAAGGAGGGGAGGTAGCCTCGGCCGAAGTCGTGACACAATTTCACAACATATACCCAATACACACAAATCTAAGTAAGGAATGGAATTTAAGAATATATACATGATATTACGTCTTTTATACAGGATTAGTTAATGTTATCTTATGAGCTGCATAGGAGTTGGAGGATGAGGACATTCCATGTATTTATTTCTATCACTGGTGGGTGCCAGAAGGTATGCGGGCCAAGGAGGTCTAGGGGGCCCACTTGTGTTAATCTTAGAATGAGTGCGTGATGGAATATCCTTATTAGGGTGCAAACTGACTGGGTTGCAAGATGCTACTATTGTTGTTGGGAGTGACACTCAATAATAGTTGGCAACTGTTGGATGGAATTAGCTTGCAAAGTTGAATATAAACTGAGAGATCTTGTATGCTTATCATTCAGATAACGAGGGGCAACCTACGTGCCGTTCGTTATTCTGAATCCGGTACTGTAATATTAAATACTTTGAACCAACTCTCCATCTAAGTGTTTAACTATTCTCTTGCATACTGAATTACTTGATGCCAGAGAAACTCGTCATAACAATACATATATGTACAAGCAATGACAGAGCGGCATGGACTAAGATACAGTAGAATATTATAGAATACAGTATATACATATAAGATGAGTAGTGCAAGATATGTAAACATTATTAAAGTGACTAGTGTTCCATTTCTTAAAGTGGCCAGTGATTTCAATAGGCAGCAGCAGCCTCTAATGTGCTAGTGATGGCTATTTAACAGTCTGATGGCCTTGAGATAGAAGCTGAATTTCATTTTCTCGGTCCCAGCTTTGATGCACCTGTACTGACCTCGCCTTCTGGATGATAGCGGGGTGAACAGTCAGTGGCTCGGGTGGTTGATGTCCTTGATGATCTTTTTGGCCTTCCTGTGACATCGGGTGCTGTAAGTGTCCTGGAGGGTGGGTAGTTTGCCCCCGGTAATGCGTTCAGCAGACCGCACCACCCTCTGGAGAGCATTGCAGTTGGCGGGCGGTGCAGTTGCCGTACCAGGCGGTGATACAGCCCGACAGGATGCTCTCAATTGTGTATTTTGTTAAATTTTGTGAGGGTTTTAGGTGCCAAGCCAAATTTCTTCAGCCTCCTGAGGTTGAAGAGCCTCTGTTTTGTATTTATTACGGCTCCCCATTAGCGGCTGCCAAGGCAGCAGCTACCCTTCCTGGGGTCCAACCACAATTTACATACAATAAAACAATACATAACACAACACCTTATTACACACTACTCTACCATAACATATTTACAATACAAAATCAATAATACAGCAAAATAACAATATTAAAATGTGTGTTTGTAGAGTGCGTGTGTTAGCATATGTTTGCGAATGCTGTGTGTGTGCCTGTGTGTGTGTGTGTGTTTTTCTTCACAGTCTGCGCTGTTCCATAAAGTGTAGTTTTATCTGTTTTTTAAATCTGATTTTACTGCTTGACTGAGTTATATGATGTGGAATAGAGTTCCATGTAGTCATGGCTCTATGTAGTACTGTACGTTTCCCGTAGTCTGTTCTGGACTTGGGAACTGTGAAGAGACCTCTGGTGGCATGTCTCGTGGGGAATGCATGGGTGTCCGAGCTGTGTGCCAGCATTCCCAATAGACAGCTCGGTACATTCAGCTTGTCTACACCTCTTAAAAAAACAAGCAGTGATGAAGTCAATCTCTCTTCCACTCTAAGCCAGGAGAGAATAACATGCATGTCATTAATGTTAGCTCTCCGTGTACTTTTAAGGGCCAGCCGTGCTGCCCTGTTCTGAGCCTACTGCAATTTTCCCAAGTCCCTCCTTGTGGCACCTGACCACACTACTGAACAGTAGTCTAGATGCGACAGAACTAGGGCCTGTAGGACCTGCCTTGTTGATAGTGTTGCTATGAAGGCAGAGCAGTGCTAAATTATGGACATACTTCTCCCCTTCTTAGCTACTGTTGTATCAATATGCTTTGACCATGACAGTTTACAATACAGGGTTACTCTAAGCAGTTTAGTCACCTCAACTTGCTCAATTTCCACATTATTCATCACGAGATGTAGTTGAGGTTTAGGGTTTAGTGAATGATTTGACCCAAATATAATGATTTTAGTTTTGGAAATATTTAGGACTAACTTATTCCTTGACACCCATTCCGAAACTAACTGCAACTCTTTATTAAGTGTTGCAGTTATTTCAGTTGCTGTAGCAGCTGACGTGTATAGTGTTGAGTCATCCGCATACATAGACACACTGGCTTTACTCAAAGCCAGTGGCATGTCGTTAGTAAAGATGGAAAAAAGTAAGGGGCCTAAACAGCTGCCCTGGGGAATTCCTGATTCTACCTGGATTAAGTTTGAGAGGCTTCCATTAAAGAACACCATCTGTATTATGTTAGACAAGTAACTCTTTATCCACATTATAGCAGGGGGTGTAAAGCCATAACACATACTTTTCCAGCAGCAGACTACGATCGATAATGTCAAAAGCCGCACTGAAGTCTAACAAAACAGCCCCCACAATCTTTTTATCATCAATTTCTCTCAGTCAATCATCAGTCATTTGTGTAAGTGCTGTGCTTGTTGAATGTCCTTCTCTATAAGCATGCTGAAAGTTTGTTGTCAATTTGTTTACTGTAAAATAGCATTGTATCTGGACAAACACAATTTTTTGCAATAGTTTACTAAGGGTAACAGCCTAATTGGTCAGCTATTTGAGCCAGTAAATGGGGCTTTACTATTCTTAGGTAGCGGAATGACTTTTGCTTCCCTCCAAGCCTTGGGGCACATACATTCTAGTAGGCTTAAATTGAAAATATGGCAAATAGGAGTGGCAATATCGTCCGCTATTATCCTCAGTAATTTTCCATCCAAGTTGTCAGACCCCGGTGGCTTGTCATTGTTAATAGACAACAATACATGTTTCACCTCTTCCACACTCACTTTACGGAATTCAAAATTACAACGCTTGTCTTTCATAATTTGGTCAGATATACTTGGATGTGTAGTGTCAGCAATTGTTGCTGGCATGTCATGCCTAAGTTTGCTAATCTTGCCAATGAAAAAATTATTAAAGTAGTTGGCAATATCAGTTGGTTTTGTGATGAATGAGCCATCCGATTCAATGAATGACGGAGCTGAGTTTGCCTTTTTCCCAAAATTTAATTTAAGGTGCTCCAAAGCTTTTTACTATCATTCTTTATGTCATTTATCTTTGTTTCTTAGTGTTGTTTCTTCTTCTTTTTATTCAGTTTAGTCACATGATTTCTCAATTTGCAATACGTTTGACAATCGGTTGTGCAGCCAGACTTATTTGCCTTTCCTTTTGCCTCATCCTTCTCAACCATACAATTTTTCAATTCCTCATCAATCCACGGGGATTGAACAGTATTTGCAGTCATTTTCTTAATGGGTGCATGCTTATTAGTAACTGGAATAAGCTATTTCATAAATACGTCAAGTGCATCCTCATTACACACCACGGACCAACATATATTCTTTACATCAACAACATAGGAATGATTACAAAACTTATTGTATGACCTCTTATACACAATATTAGGCCCAGCCTTTGGAACTTTGGTTTTCCTAGATATGGCTACTATATTGTGATCACTACATCCAATGGATTTGGATACTGCTTTCAAACAAATCTCTGCAGCATTAGTAAAGATATGATCAATACATGTTGATAATTTAATTCCTGTACTGATTATAACTACCCTGGTAGGTTGACTGATAACCTGAACCAGGTTGCAGTCTGATGAAAGCCAGTCAATATTTAAATCACCCAGAAAGTCTACCTCTCTATTGATATCACATACAGTAACCAAGCATTTCACACATGTTATCCAGATACTGGCTGTTAGCACTTGTGGTCTATAGCAGCTTCCCACCAGAATGGGCTTTAGGTGAGGCAGGTGAACCTGTAGCCATATTACTTCAGCAGTATTTAACATGAGATCCTCTCTAATCTTCACAGGAATGTGGTTCTGAACATAAACAGCAACACCCCTCCACCATTGGCATTTCAATATTTTCTGTAAATGTTATAACCTTATATTACTACCACTTTATCCTCAAACGTATTATCTAAGTGAGTTTCAGAGATAGTCAGAATATGAATGTCATCTGTTACTAGAAAATTATTGATTTTATGAACCTTGTTTCTTAACGTACAGTTAAAGTCGGAAGTTTACATAAACCTTAGCCAAATACGCTTAAACTCAGTTTTTCCACAATTCCTGACATTTAAACCTAGTAAAGATTCCCTGTCTAAGGTCAGTTAGGATCAACACTTTATTTTAAGAATGTGAAATGTCAGAATAATATTAGAGAGTGATTTATTTCAGCTTTTATTTCTTTCATCACATTCCCAGTGGGTCAGAAGTTTACATACACTCAATTTGTATTTGTTAGCATTGCCTTTAAATTGTTTAAGTTGGGTCAAATATTTCGGGAAGCCTTCCACAAGCTTCCCACAATAAGTTGGGTGAATTTTGGCCCATTCCTCCTGACAGAGCTGGTGTAACTGAGTCAGGTTTTTAGGCCTCCTTGCTCACACACACATTTTCAGTTCTGCCCACATATTTTCTATAGGATTGAGGTCAGAGCTTTGTGATGGCCACTCCAATACGTTGACTTTGTTGTCCTTAAACCATTTTGCCACAACTTTGGAAGTATGCTTGGGGTCATTGTCAATTTGGAAGAACCATTTGCGACCAGTTTTTAACTTCCTGACTGATGTCTTGAGATGCTGCTTCAATATATCCAACTAATTTTCCTTCCTCATGATGCCATCTATTTTGTGAAGTGCACCAGTCCCTCCTGCAGCAAAGCACCCCCACAGCATGATGCTGCCACCCCCGTGCTTCACGGTTGGGATGGTGTTCTTCGGCTTGCAAACATAACGATGGTCATTATGGCCAAACAGTTCTATTTTGTTTCATCAGACCAGAGGACATTTCTCCAAAAAGTATGATCTTTGTCCCCATGTGCAGTTGCAAACCGTAGTCTGGCCTTTTTTATGGCGGTTTTGGAGCAGTGGCTTCTTCCTTGCTGAGCGGCCTTTCAGGTTATGTCGATATAGGACTCGTTTTACTGTGGATATAGATACTTTTGTACCTTTTTCCTCCAGCATCTTCACAAGGTCCTTTGCTGTTGTTCTGGGATTGATTTGCACTTTTCGCACCCAAAGTATCGTTCATCTCTAGGAGACAGAACGCGTCTCCTTCCTGAGCGGTATGATGGCTGTGTGGTCCCATGGTGTTTATACTTGCATACTATTGTTTGTGGAGATGAACGTGGTACCTTCAGACATTTGAAAATTGCTCCCAAGGATGAACCAGACTTGTGGAGGTCTACAATTTTTTTTCTGAGGTGTTGACTGATTTTTTTTGATTTTCCCATGATGTCAAGCAAAGAGGCACTGAGGTTGAAGGTAGGACTTGAGATACATCCACAGGTACACCTCCAATTGACTCAAATTATGTCAATTAGCCTATCAGAAGTTTCTAAAGCCATGACATCATTTTCTGGAATTTTCCAAACTGTTTAAAGCACAGTCAACTTAGTGTATGTAAACTTCTGACCCACTGGAATTGTGATACAGTGAATCATAAGTGAAATAATCTGTATGTAAACAATTGTTGGAAAAATGAGTTGTGTCATGCACAAAGTAGATGTCCTAACCAACTTGCCAAAACTATAGTTTGTTAACAAGACATTTGTGGAGTGGTTGAAAAACTAGTTTTAATGACTCCAACCTAAGTGTATGTAAACTTCTGACTTCAACTGTACATACAGTGAGGGAAAAAAGTATTTGATCCCCTGCTGATTTTGTACGTTTGCCCACTGACAAAGAAACGATCAGTCTATAATTTTAATGGTAGGTTTATTTGAACAGTGAGAGACAGAATAACAACAGAAAAATCCAGAAAAACGCATGTCAAAAATGTTATAAATTGATTTGCATTTTAATGAGGGAAATAAGTATTTGACCCCTCTCAATCAGAAAGATTTCTGGCTCCCAGGTGTCTTTTATACAGGCAACACTCTTAAAGGGAGTGTCTCCTAATCTCAGTTTGTTACCTGTATAAAAGACACCTGTCCACAGAAGCAATCAATCAATCAGATTCCAAACTCTCCACCATGGCCAAGACCAAGGAGCTCTCCAAGGATATCAGGGACAAGATTGTAGACTCTACACAAGGCTGGAATGGTCTACAAGACCATCGCCAAGCAGCTTGGTGAGAAGGTGACAACAGTTGGTGCGATTATTCGCAAATGGAAGAAACACAAAATAACTGTCATTCTCCCTCGGCCTGGGGCTCCATGCAAGATCTCACCTCGTGGAGTTGCAATTATCATGAGAACGGTGAGGAATCAGCCCAGAACTACACGGGAGGATCTTGTCAATGATCTCAAGGCAGCTGGGCCATAGTCACCATGAAAACTATTGGTAACACACTATGCCGTGAAGGACTGAAATCCTGCAGCGCCCACAAGAGTTACCTCTGGCGTTGGCTCCTGGACACGCTGCTTGACCCAGTCGGGTGGATATCCGCTAGAGTTACCTCTGGCGTTGGCTCCTGGACACGCTGCTTGACCCAGTCGAGGTGGATATCCATTAGATTCACCTCTGGTGTTGGCTCCTGGACACGCTGCTTGGTCCAGATATGGTGGGATCTTCTGTCACGATCGTTGAGGAAGTGGACCAATGCGCAGCGTGATGAGTGAACATACTTTAATCTATTATTCACCACACGAACAAAACAACAAAACGATACGTGAAGTCCTTGGTTTACAGACACAAACCATACACGGAACAAGATCCCACAAACACTGTGGCAAAACAGGCTGCCTAAGTATGGTTCCCAATCAGAGACAACAAGCAACAGCTGACACTCGTTGCCTCTGATTGAGAACCACCCAGGCCAACACAGAAACACATGAGCTAGATAAAGAACCTATAACCCAAACACACAGAAACTACACACCCTGGCTCAACATAACAGAGTCCCAGAGCCAGGCGTGACAGTACCCCAAAGGCGCGGACTGCGGCAGCGCGCCAAACATAAACTCGAACAGGAGGGCCAGGTGGCATTCCTCCTCAGAGGAGGTTCCGGCTCGGGCTTACCACCACCCTCCAACAATTTCCCCGTAGCGCCCCTGGTCTGGTCTGGCCCCGCTTGCTGGAGCTGGACTGGACATCGGTGGAGCGGATTGCTTAGGCTCCGATGTGGAGCAGCTGACCGGTACCTGACCAGGCACCAGTGACCCAGGCACGGGCTGTGCCGAACTGACGACGCGCACCACAGGCTTGGTGCGGGGAGCAGGGACGGGCGAACGGCTGACGGGCGCACCACAGGCTTGGTGCGGGGAGCAGGAACGGGCCGGACCGGGCTGACGATGTGCACCACAGGCTTGGTGCGGGGAGCAGGGACGGGCCGAACCGGGTGACGGGCGCACCACAGGCTGGTGCGGGGAGCAGGAACGTGCCGGACCGGGCTGACGACGCACACCACAGGCTTGTGTGCGGGAGCAGGAACGGGCCGGACTGGGGTGGCGACGCGCACCATTGGCTTGGTGCGGGAGCAGGAACAGGCCGGGCCGGTCTGGCGGCGCAGCACCATTGGCTTGGTGCGGGGAGCAGGAACAGACCGGACCGGGCTGGCGACGTGCATCACAGGCTTGGTGCGAGGGACAGGAACAGGCCGGACCGCACTGGGAACACACACCACTGGCCTTACCCGGGATCAGGAACGGGCCGGACCGGACTGGCAACACACCTCAGTACCTCTCGCCGTGCCCCACATTCTCCTTCCCTCTACTTGCCAATGGCTCCCGTAACCCGGTGGCCTTCTCTCCTCGTCCACTAACTCGCCCTTATCTGCCTCCAGCAGTCCCGTCGTCCACGGTGTGAGCCCCCTAAAAATGTATTGGGTTCGTCTCTCCCCCGTGGCTATGGCCTCCATGGCTATCGCCAGACTCTCCAGCCTCTGCTCCCAAGTCCAACCTCTCTCCTCCTCACGCGGCATGACCCAGTCGAGGTGGATATCCGCTAGAGTTACCTCTGGCGTTGGCTCCTGGACACGCTGCTTGACCCAGTCGAAGTGGATATCCGCTAGAGTTACCTCTGGCGTTGGCTCCTGGACACGCTGCTTGACCCAGTCGAGGTGGATATCCATTAGATTCACCTCTGGTGTTGGCTCCTGGACACGCTGCTTGGTCCAGATATGGTGGGATCTTCTGTCACGATCGTTGGAGGAAGTGGACCAATGCGCAGCGTGATGAGTGAACATACTTTAATTATTATTCACCAAACGAACAAAACAACAAAACGATACGTGAAGTCCTTGGTTTACAGACACAAACCATACACGGAACAAGATCCCACAAACACTATGGCAAAACAGGCTGCCTAAGTGGTTCCCAATCAGAGACAACAAGCAACAGCTGACACTCATTGCCTCTGATTGAGAACCACCCCGCCAACACAGAAACACATTAGCTAGATAAAGAACCTATAACCCAAACACATAGAAACTACACACCCTGGCTCAACATAACAGAGTCCCAGAGCCAGGGCGTGACAGTAACACACTACGCCGCGCCCACAAGGTCCCCTGCTCAAGAAAGCACATATACAGGGCCGTCTGAAGTTTGCCAATGAACATCTGAATGATTCAGAGGAGAACTGGGTGAAAGTGTTGTGGTCAGATGAGACCAAAATGGAGCTCTTTTGGCATCAACTCAACTCGCCATGTTTGGAGGAGGAAGAATGCTGCCTATGACCCCAAGAACACCATCCCCACCGTCAAACATGGAGGTGGAAACATTATGCTTTGGGGGTGTTTTTCTGCTAAGGGACAGGACAACTTCACCGCAACAAAGGGACGATGGACAGGGCCATGTACCGTCAAATCTTGGGTGAGAACCTCCTTCCCTCAGCCAGGGCATTGAAAATGGGTCGTGGATGGGTATTCCAGCATGACAATGACCCAAAACACACGGCCAAGGCAACAAAGGAGTGGCTCAAGAAGAAGCACATTAAGGTCCTGGAGTGGCCTAGCCAGTCTCCAGACCTTAATCCCATAGAAAATCTGTGGAGGGAGCTGAACGTTCCGAGTTGCCAAACGTCAGCCTCGAAACCTTAATGACTTGGAGAAGATCTGCAAAGAGGAGTGGGACAAAATTCCTCCTGAGATGTGTGCAAACCTGGTGGCCAACTACAAGAAACGTCTGACCTCTGTGATTGCCAACAAAGGTTTTGCCACCAAGTACTAAGTCATGTTTTGCAGAGGGGTCAAATACTTATTTCCCTCATTAAAATGCAAATCAATTTATAACATTTTTGACATGCGTTTTTCTGGAATTTTTGTTGTTGTTATTCTGTCTCACTGTTCAAATAAACCTACCATTAAAATTATAGACTGATCACGTCTTTGTCAGTGGGCAAACGTACAAAATCAGCAGGGGATCAAATACTTTTTTCCCCTCACTATATGTTAACGTGGGCTATTTTTAGCACTTTTCTTCTGGGATGCTTACTTGTTTTTATTGCTTTACCGGGAAGCTTAGCAGCAGTAGATGTGGTCATGTTCTTTATGTTAGTGCAGGGTGAGCTGCACACGGTGGCCTTCCTCCTCGGGCACACCGGCTCAGTGCTAACAGTATAAATCTGGTTCTTAGGCACATGATTACTGCATACAATAGCTGTAGGATCAGCAGAGGCATTCAGGGCAGTTAGAGGGACATAAATTAGGTTACTTATATTGTGTTTACCGACACCCTGTTGTAATTTACATTTGCTGAAGCATTTTGACAACTCTGCGTCACAATGGTAGGGATTAGCTGAGCTGGGCTTGGGTCATTGATAAGTCTTTGTCTCAACGCAGCCTTATAATGCTGTGAAAGGATCCAGGAACCCAAATTATTTGGGTGGATCCCATCCTCCTTATAAAATGTGTTTTGTTTCCAAAAGGTATCGAAATTGTCAACAAAAGTTACACCCATTGAGCTGCAATAATCACGTAGCCAATTTTGAAGAGCAAGAATCCTGCTAAAGCGTTCAATGCCACAATTCAAAGAGGGCACAGGGCCAGATATGATGGGTGTCAGTGTCTAGCAGAGAGTCTGTCAGTTCTTTAAAATCCAGTTTCAACTGTTCAGAGCTGCCCTTCATAATGTCATTAAAACCCACATGGACTACTATAGAATCGATTTCCATGTCCTGATTTAGTACATTCGGGAGCAGCTTAGTAATGTAATTTACTCGAACTCCGGGATAGGACATTGTTTTTTGCACCAGGAACGGTCACATTTCTTACCATGGAGCTGCCCAAAATCACGGATGGTGAGAAGGACGAGGAAATTCGCCCACTCCCACGCTTCACAGGATGCAGGCCTCCGACAGATGGAGATGCCCCACTCGATCCAGAGCAGGGACGGAAGGTTGCCGACTTCGAAATCGTAGTAGTAGGCACTGCGGCCGCAGACACAGGCACCCCCAGCGACGAAGGTGCAGGAAGAACAGGCTCCAGGACGGCGAAACTATTAGTTGTTTGTATCCGCTCCGGGCCTCTCATTGGGAGTGTAGACTGCTTTGCGGGAGGTCGCTGTCTTCGGCTTCCACGGCTCATGACATGCGACCATCGTTGATTGCCTTTCTCCTCATGCTGTGCTCCTTCAATGGCGCTATCAGATGGGGGAGCTCCGGGCAACACCCGGCCAGTTGAATAACGCCAAACGACAAGGCGAGATGCATCCAACAAGCGAACGCCGTCCAGCCACTGGCGTAGAAAATGTAATCATTCCACTCTGCATTTCCCCCAGTTTCTTACATAGGATGGCGACCTGCGTGATCAAGGAAGCCACCTCAAGCCTATAATGCTGCAAGTAAACAATTGCCGCATTGGAACTCCGAGTGATCCGGTTTGTCCCGAAACAAAGCGTAATAGATACAGCTCCTAAAGCACTGGAACCGTTCATTTAGTTCTCCAGACAAAGAGGGCTCAATTGCAAAACTCATCTGGTGCTAACTTCGTTAACTTGATGGCTAGCAGCTTAGCATCTCTGTCAAGCAGGCTTCAACCTGTCTCTTAAGCGGGATTCTGGGAAAATAAATAGCGGTCCTAGCTGTTAACAGCTAACCGTTGTGGGAATCCACGCAAAAACAAGTTCTGTATTCGTTTTTATGAATAGCGTTTTTGTTTTAATCCAAAATAACAAACTGAGTGTTTTCCAGCATAAATGTTCATGCCTGATGAGAATAGGCCCCGAGAACGGTTCTCATCCGCTTCACTATCTACAGCCCGGGACAAGGTACTTAAAGTGGCGAAAGAAAAGGGTGGCGTCAGTGGGAAGGCCGCCGGCTGTCTTTTTTCCCCGGACCTGTCCAAGGAACTGGCAATGAAGAGGAAGAAGTTTGCAACGGCAAAGAAACAACTACACGAGAAGAATGTCAGGCACACACTGGCATTGCCAGCGCACCCTGCTCTTTACTTGGAAGGGAAATACAATTATTTTCAAGGACAACATGGAGGCTGTTGCGCCTTCTTCACCACACTGTCTGTGCGGGTGGACCATTTCAGTTTGTCATGTGTACGCCAAGGAACTTGAAGCTTTCCACCTTCTCCACTGCGGTCCCGTCAATGTGGATAGGGGGGTGTTTCCTGAAGTCCACGATCATCTCCTTTGTTTTGTTGATGTTGAGTGAGAGGTTATTTTCCTGGCATCACACTCCCAGAGTCCTCACCTTTTCCCTGTAGGCTGTCTCGTCATTGTTAATCAAGCCTACTACTGTTGTGTCGTCTGCAAACTTGATGATTGAGTTGGAGGCGTGCTTGGCCACGCAGTCATGGGTGAACAGGGAGTACAGGAGGCGGCTGAGCATGCACCCTTGTGGGGCCCCAGTGTTGAGGATCAGCGAAGTGGAGATGTTGTTTCCTACCTTCACCACCTGGGGGCGGAAGTCCAGGACCCAGTTGCACAGGGTGGGGTTCAGACCCAGGGCCTCGAGTTTAATGATGAGCTTGGAGGGTACTATGGTGTTGAATGCTGAGCTATAGTCAATGAACAGCATTCTTACATAGGCATTTCTCTTGTCCAGATGGGAAAGGGCAGTGTGCAGTGTGATGGCGATTGCATCGTCTGTGGATCTATTGGGGCGGTAAGCAAATTAAAGTTGGTCTAGGGTGACAGGTAAGGTAGAGGTGATATGATCCATGACTAGTCTCTCAAAAAATTCATGATGACAGAGATGAGTGCTACGGGGCGATAGTCATTTAGTTCAGTTACCTTTGCTTTCTTGGGTACAGGAACAATGGTGGCCATCTTGAAGCATGTGGGAACAGCAGACTGGGAAAGGGAGAGATTAAATATGTCCGTAAACACACCAGCCAGCTGGTCTGCGCATGCTCTGAGGACGCGGCTAGGGATGCCGTCTGGGCCGGCAGCATTGCGAGGGTTAACATGCTTTAATGTCTTACTCACGTCGGCCACGGAGAAGGAGAGGCCACAGTCCTTGGTAGTGTGCCTCGTCGGTGGCACTGTGTTATCCTCAAAGCGGGTGAAGAAGGTGTTTAGCTTGTCTGAAAGTGTGGCGTCGGTGTCGGCGATGTGGCTGGTTTTCCTTTTTTGTCCGTGATTGTCTGTAGACCCTGTCACATACGTCTCGTGTCTGAGCCGTTGAATTGTGACTCCACTTTGTCTCTATATTGATGTTTTTGCCAGTTTAATTGCCTTGTGGAGTGTGTAGCTACACTGTTTGTATTCTGCCATATTCCCAGTCACCTTGCCATGGTTAAATGCAGTGGTTCGCACTTTCAGTTTTGCGCGAATGCTGCCATCTATCCACGGTTTCTGGTTAGGGTAGGTTTTAATAGTCACATGATTCCATGTGTTATTTCATAGTTTTGATGTCTTCACTATAATTCTACAATGTAGAAAATAGTACAAATAAAGAAAACCCTTGAATGAGTAGGTGTTCTAAAACTTTTGACCGGTAGTGTATGTATTTAATTGTTTCCAATTTCATAACATTTTTGTTACATGTAATCTTTTGGTTCAACCATAATGCATAATAACCATCATCAACAGGGGGAACATGTTGGGTGTACGCTGATAAGCTGTAGAAATAATATATTAATTTATAAGACTTCATAAGAAATGATTGTTCATAAGAAGGGCCTGAGATCAAAGTCAATATTCAGACCACTAGGGGTCAATGTTTTTTAAAGAGGATATTCAGTAGGCCTACCTCTGTAGTAGTAGGATTCCAAGTTACAGTGCCTTGCAAAAGTATTCATCCCCCCTTGGTGTTTTTCCTATTTTGTTGCATTACAACCAGTCATTTAAATTGATTTTTATTTGGATAGTCAAAATTGGTGAAGTGAAATGAAAAAAATTACTTGTTTCAAAGAATAAAAAAATAATAATAACAGAAAAGTGGTGCATGCATATGTATTCACCCCTTTGCTATGAAGCTCCTAAATGAGATCTGGTGCAACCAATTACCTTCAGAAGTCACATAATTAGTTAAATAAAGTCCACCTGGGTGCAATCTAAGTGTGATCTATCACATGATCCACATACACCTGTTCTGAAAGGCCCCAGAATCTGCAACACCACTAAGCAAGGGGCACCACCAAGCAAGCGGCACCATGAAGACCAAGGAGCCCTCCAAACAGGTCAGGGACAAAGTTGTGGAGAAGTACAGATCAGGGTTGGGTTAAAAAAAATATCAGACACTTTGAACATCCCACGGAGCACTATTAAATCCATTATTAAAAAATGGAAAGAATGTGGCACCACAAAAAACCTGCCAAGAGAGGGCTGCCCACCAAAACTCACACACCAGGCAAGGAGGGCATTAATCAGAGAGGCAACAAATACACCAAAGATAACCCTGAAGAAGCTGCAAAGCTCCACAGTGGAGATTGGAGTATCTGTCCATAGGGCCACTTTAAGCCATACACTCCACAGAGCTGGGCTTTACGGAGGAGTGGCCAGAAAAAAGCCATTGCTTAAAGAAAAAATAAGCAAACACGTTTGGTGTTAAGCCAAAAAGGCATGTGGGAGACTCTCAAACATATGGAAGAAGGTACTCTGGTCAGATGAGACTAAAATTGAGCTTTTGGCCATGAAGGAAAACACTATGTCTGGCGCAAACCCAACACCTCTCATCAACCCGAGAACACAGTGGTGGTGGCAGCATCATGCTGTGAGGATGTTTTTTCATCGGCAGGGACTGGGAAACTGGTCAGAATTGAAGGAATGATGGATGGCACTAAATACAGGGAAATTCTTGAGGGAAACCTGTTTCAGTCTTCCAGAGATTTGAGACTTGGACGGAGGTTCACCTTCCAGCAGGACAATGACCCTAAGCATACTGCTAAAGCAACACTCGAGTGGTTTAAGGGGAAACATTTAAATGTCTTGGAATGGCCTAGTCAAAGCCCAGACCTCAATCCAATTGAGAATCTGTGGTATGACTTAAAGATTGCTGTACACAAGCAGAACCCATTCAACTTGAAGGAGCTGGAGCAGTTTTGTCTCGATGTGCCAAGCTCATAGAGACATACCCCAAGAGATTTGCAGCTGTAATTGCTGCAAAAGGTGGCTCTACAAAGTATTGACTTTGGAGGGGTGAATAGTTATGCACGCTCAAGTTTTCACATATCTTATTTGTTTCACAATTTTAAAAAAATGGCATCTTCAAAGTGGTAGGCATGTTGTGTAAATAAAATGATACAAACCCCCCAAAAATCCATTTTAATTCCAGGTTGTAAGGCAACAAAATAGGAAAAATGCCAAGGGAGGTGAATACTTTCGCAAGCCACTGTACCTCCTCTCCTTGGTAGAGCAACATGCTCAATGCCTTCGTATTTGAGGAAGGAAATGGGATGGTTAGCTTCAACAAAGTGAGCTGCTACTGGATAATCAGTGTTCTTACACTTGATTGAGCTGCGGTGTTCAGCTATGCGTTGTTTTAATTGTCTTTTCGTTTGTTCTACATAGGCTTTCCCACATGAACAGGTGATGAGATAGATTACTTCCTTTGTCTTCGCAGAGTACGACCCTACCTTACACAGAAAGCGGCACAGGTCCTAATCCAGGCACTTGTCATCTCCCGTCTGGATTACTGCAACTCGCTGTTGGCTGGGCTCCCTGCCTGTGCCATTAAACCCCTACAATTTATCCAGAACGCTGCAGCCCGTCTGGTGTTCAACCTTCCCAAGTTCTCTCATGTCACCCCGCTCCTCCGCACACTCCACTGGCTTCCAGTTGAAGCTCGCATCTACTACAAAACCATGATGCTTGCTTACGGAGCTGTGAGGGGAACGGCACCTCCTTACCTTCAGGCTCTGATCAGACCCTACACCCAAACGAGGGCACTACGTTCATCCACCTCTGGCCTGCTAGCCCCCCTACCTCTACGGAAGTACAGTTCCCGCTCAGCCCAGTCAAAACTATTCGCTGCTCTGGCACCCCAATGGTGGAACAAGCTCCCCCACGACTCCAGGACAGCGGAGTCACTGACCACCTTCCGGAGACACTTGAAACCCTACCTCTTTAAGGAATACCTGGAATAGTATAAAAGTAATCCTTCTAACAACCCTCCCCTCCCCCATTAAAAAAACTAAAATAAAAGAAATACTAAAAAATACAAAAAAGGATACAAAAAAAAGTACTAAATATAATACAACATTTAAAAATTAAGAAAAAATATCAATTGGGTGGTTGTCCCACTGGCTATCATTAGTTGAAAGCACCAATTTGTAAGACGCTCTGGATATGAGTGTCTGCTAAATGACTAAAATGTTTTTAAAAAATCTTTAATGTTAAATGTCTTGCATGAGATGATACCCCTAACAGGGATTTTACGACCTGTATGTGGGTGTCTGAAGAAGGATGTTTTTGTAGTGCTATTGCTGTCACGATTCAGACAGACGACCAGAGGACCACAATTGCGTCACACCAGAAAGTTTATTAAACTTAAGGGAAAAGGGAAGTAGGGAGTGAATGAAGGCTCCAGGGGTAACAGGGATCCCGTCCAATGCGCTGGGTCTGTGCCCCCCAGTGGCAGCGATGCGTCCTATGAAGCCGGTGGTGGGTGGTCCAGAAGTCCTGGGGGAGACACAGACACAACAGGGCGGAATGAAACCAGGCAGCAGTACAGTTCAAGGGAATCCAATATACGTAGTAGCAAGGCAGAAGGCTGGTCAGAGTTACCGGGATTGAAGAGTAGTCAGGAGTCGTAATGGCAGAAGCAGGTCTGGATCTCCTAAGGCAGAAGAGTATCCAATAAACAGGCAGGTCCGGGGGTCACAAAACCAGGGTGAGCCAGAAGCGCGAGCAAACAGGTTCCGGGTGTGAGCTTTGCAGACGATCTGACACCGGAGAGCTGAAAGACAGGGCCTTAAATACTGGGAGAGGTTAGTGGGTAATGCAGCGCAGCTGGCAGAGTAATCTGAGCCGAGCAGAGCAGGGACAGGTGGAGCTAGTTAGGCTGAGTAGAGAGAGGGAGGTGAGCAGAGTGGAAGATAGTGGAAACCAATTAAGGTGGTAACCCGGTGGAGTGAGAGGGCTCATGACAGAACCCCCCAAGGGACGGCCCCAGAAGTCCCAAGAGCAACACCACGCCGGGCGGGAGGAGGGGAGCCGGAGGAGGGCTAGAACTTCTCCGAACGGTCCGAGTGAACGTCCCTCATCCTCGGAGGGAAGCCGGAGGGCCGTGGTCGGGAGATGGGACAGGTCCCGAGACAGGATCAGGCACAGGACAGGAAGCCGAGCGGGCCGGACGGTTAGGGACCCCTCTGGGGCGGCCCTCACGGATTGCAGGTTGATCAGGATGCCGTTGGTGGAAAGCGGTGATGAGAGTCCTATCCACAATCCGACTAGCTGGCACCCAGGTCCTTTCCTCAGGTCCATAGCCCTCCCAGTCAATGAGGTACTGGAGACCCCTACCCCTCCGTCTGGACCGAAGCAGGCGGCGGACGGTGTAAACCAGACCACCATCGACGAGCCGTGGAGGAGGAGGACCAGGCGCAGCAGGGACCAGCGGACTCTCATGGATGGGCTTAATCTTAGACACATGGAAAGTGGGGTGCACCCTCAGGGAATTAGGCAGTTGGAGCCGGACAGCAGTTGGGCTAATCACTCTTATGATAGGGAATGGGCCAATGAACCGAGGTGCCAGCTTCTGCGACTCCACCCTGAGTGGCAGGTTCTTCGATGACAACCACACCCTTTGACCAACATGGTAGGTGGGAGCAGGAATTCTCCGACGGTTGGCCCCGTAGTGTAGCTGGCAACGGACCTGAGGAGTGTGGCTCGGGCTTGTGACCAGGTGCGGCGACATCGACGGGCAAAAGCAAGTGCAGATGGGCAAGTAACCTCCTCCTCCCTGGCTGGCAAAGAGAGGAGGCTGGTATCCATAAACACATTGGAAAGGGGGACATACCGATGGCAGAGCAGGTCAGAGAATTGTGTGCGTACTCCACCCATGTCAATTGCTGCGACCAGGAGTGGGGTTGCGTGAAGTCATGCATCGCAGTGCCTTCTCGAGCTCCTGATTAGCCCGCTCTGACTGCCCATTGGATTGGGGATGGAATCCGGAAGTCAGACTGACTGTGGCTCCCAGCAGGTGACAGAACTCCTTCCAAAAAGCGGAGGAGAATTGTGGACCACGGTCAGAAACAACATCCCTTGGCAGTCCGTGGATCCGGAAGACGTGTTCCAGGACCACCTGGGCGGTCTCCTTGGCGGTTGGGAGCTTGGGGAGGGGAATGAAGTGTGCCATCTTGCTGAAACGGTCAACGATGGTGAGAATGACGGTCATGCCACTTGAAGGGGGCAGCCCCGTGACAAAGTCAAGGGCGATGTGAGACCAGGGACGTCTGGGCACAGGCAGGGGCTGCAGCAATCCGGCTGGGGGGCTGGCAGGACGACTTGTGTTGGTTGCAGATGGGGCAGGCTTGGACCATTCCCGTACATCCTTCCTCAGAGAGGGCCACCAGAACCTCTGGGCGAGCAGGTTGTAAGTGCGGGTGGAGCCAGGGTGACAAGCTAGGCGGGAGTCATGTCCCCACTGAATGACCTGGGACCTCAGGTTTCGGGGGACAAAAAGGCGGTCAGCTGGGCAAGTGCTGGGACCTGGCTGGTTACGGAGAGCCTCCAGCACCTGTTCCTCAACAGCCCAGGTCAGAGCTGCAACGATGCAGGGACTTGGCAGAATCGACACAGGGTCCTTGGAGGGGGTGTCATCCCTTCTGGAATTGACGGGAGAGGGCGTCTGGCTTGGTGTTGCGTGATCCAGGCCGGTATGACAGAGTGAAATTAAACCTGGTGAAGAACAGGCCCAGCGGGACTGCCTGGAGTTCAACCGTTTGGCCGCTGCGGATGTACTCCAAGTTCTTATGATCGGTCCAAACGAGAAATGGAATGGTGGACCCCTCCAGCCAGTGACGCCACTCCTCCAAGGCAAGCTTCACAGCCAGCAGCTCACGGTTCCCTATGTCGTAATTGCACTCAGAGGGGGACAACCGACGTGAGAAAAAGGCACAGGGATGGAGCTTCCTATCCTCCGCAGCCCACTGAGAAATCACAGCACCAACTCCCACATCCGAGGCGTCCACCTCCACAATGAATTGCCGGTCCACATCAGGCATCTGGAGGATGGGAGCGGAGGTGAACCTCACCTTGAGGGTACTGAAGGCTTTGTCGGCTGCTGGGGTCCAGGTGAAGGGTTGCTTGGTGCTGGTTAGAGCAGTGAGAGGGGCAGCAACGGTACTGTAGTTCCGGATAAACTTCCTATAGAAGTTAGCAAACCCCAGAAACTGTTGCAGCTTCTTTCTGTTCTCCGGAACTGGCCACGAAGTGACTGCTGATACTTTGGCAGGATCCATTTGGATACTTCCTTCTGCCACTATGTACCCCAGGAAGGCCACTGTCTTGACGTGAAACTCACATTTCTCTTGCCTTGGCGTGAGGGAATTCTCCAGAAGACGATGAAGGACTTGCTGGACATGGCGGGTGTGTTCAGACAGGTTTCTGGAGTAAATTAAGATGTCATCCAGGTAAACGAAGACAAACTTGTTTAACATGTCCCGCAGTACATCATTCACTAGAGCCTGGAACACAGCAGGAGCATTGGTGAGGCCAAAAGGCATAACCAGATACTCGTAGTGGCCTGTTGGTGTATTGAATGCGGTTTTCCATTCATCTCCCTCCCGGATCCGCACTAGGTGGTAAGCGTTTCTGAGATCCAACTTGGTAAAAACAGTGGCTCCCTGGAGCAACTCAAAAGCAGAGGTGAGCAGAGGCAGAGGGTAACGGTTTTCACTGTGATGTCGTGAGTCCCCTGTAGTCGATGCAGGGGCGAAGAGATCCGTCCCTTCTTCCCCCACAAAGAAGAAGCCAGCACCAGCAGGAGATGAAGATGAACGGATTAATCCTGCGGACAGAGAGCCATTGATGTAGTCCTCCATGGACTTTCTTTCAGGAGCAGACAACGAATAAAGACGACCCCTTGGAGGAGCTGTTCCAGGGGAGGAGGTCGATGGCACAGTCGTACGGTCGGTGAGGGGGCAGAGATGTGGCTCTTGCTTTGTTAAACACCTCTCTGAGACCATGGTAGCATTCTGGGGACATTGGAGAGGTCAGGAGCGGAGTTAGTAGGTACTGGCCGAGGGGTAGTGCGGCAGCAAGCAGGCAGGTTCGGTGGCAGTCCTCTCCCCACTCCCTGATCACCCCGGTCACCCAGTCGAGCTGAGGGTTGTGCCGGGCGGAGCCATGGGTAACCCAGGATGAGGGGTTGGCCTGGAGAGGGGAGCAGGTGAAACTGGATAGTTTCTTGATGGTTTCCCGGACAGACCCATCGAGACCGGGGCCGTGACATGAGTGACCGATCCGAGTAAGTGTCCGTCCAGTGCCCGGGCAGGAATAGGAGGTGTCAAACGGAGGTTCTCCAGTCCCAGTTGGCGTGCCAGCTTGACGTCCATTATGTTGGCTTCGGCGCCAGAATCCACCAGAGCAGCCAGGGTGTGAGTTGAGTCAGAGAGGCGGAGGTGAACTTGCAGCAGGGGTTTGCGGTCGGAGGACTGGATGGTCATTGAACTCGACCGGACTCCCCCTACGCCCGGTGAGCTTCGGCCCTTTAAAGGGCAGGTTACCACACGATGTCCATCACCTCCACAATAGAGGCAGAGGTTTGAGGTGAGCGGCGCTGGCGCTCTGCAGGAGTGAGGGAGGCTCGCCCAATCTCCATAGGCTCAGACTGATCAAGCTGACCTGGGTGAGTGGCAGTAGATGACAGGAGCCCAGTCGGATCTCTCCGAATGCCGGTAGTAGGTGGACCTTGGCGCCCCCCTCTCACGACGACGGGTCTGTATCCTTCTGTCGATCCTGACAGTCAGTGCGATGGCTTCATCAAGAGTGGAAGGCAGTTCATGGGAGACCAACTCGTCCTTGATATAGTCAGCCAAACTATGGAAGAACGCGCCCACCAACGGTGGTGTGTTCCAAGAACTTCGTCTAGCCAGGGTTCGGAAGTCGATGGAATGGTCTGCGACTGTACGTCTGCCTTGTCGAATACTGAACAGTTCACGAGACGCCTCTGCGGTGGGTGAATCCAGGTCAAACACCTTCAGCATCTCCTCAGCAAACAGGTCGAAGGTTGCACATGCGGGGGTTTGACGTTCGAACTCTGCTGTTCCCCAGAGTCGAGCTCGGCCCGTCAGGTGAGTGATGGCATACCCAACTTTAGCCCCCTCCGTGGCGAAGGTCCTTGGCTGCAAGGAGAACTGAAGTCGGCAGCTAGTCAGGAATGGCCGGACCTGGGTTGAATCGCCGTTGAACCGCTCGGGGTTTCCAATCTTGGGTTCCGAGCAGCGGCTGCAATGACCGGGGCAGGTAACTCGGGGGCTGGGCTGGTGGGCAGACTGGCTGGGGTAAGGTTGGTGAGGAGTTGAATGAGCATGGCGAGTTGTTGTTGCTGCTGCTGAACTGCTGCTCATGCTCATCGGTTTCCATGTCGGGGAAAGTGTGCGCTGAGTCCATAATGGTCAGATCGTACTGTCACGATTCAGACAGACGACCAGAGGACCACAATTGCGTCACACCAGAAAGTTTATTAAACTTAAGGGAAAAGGGAAGTAGGGAGTGAATGAAGGCTCCAGGGGTAACAGGGATCCCGTCCAATGCGCTGGGTCTGTGCCCCCAGTGGCAGCGATGCGTCCTATGAAGCCGGTGGTGGGTGGTCCAGAAGTCCTGGGGGAGACACAGACACAACAGGGCGGAATGAAACCCAGGCAGCAGTACAGTTCAAGGGAATCCAATATACGTAGTAGCAAGGCAGAAGGCTGGTCAGAGTTACCGGGATTGAAGAGTAGTCAGGAGTCGTAATGGCAGAAGCAGGTCTGGATCTCCTAAGGCAGAAGAGTATCCAATAAACAGGCAGGTCCGGGGTCACAAAACCAGGGGTGAGCCAGAAGCGCGAGCAAACAGGTTCCGGGTGTGAGCTTTGCAGACGATCTGACACCGGAGAGCTGAAAGACAGGGCCTTAAATACTGGGAGAGGTTAGTGGGTAATGCAGCGCAGCTGGCAGAGTAATTAGAGCCGAGCAGAGCAGGGACAGGTGGAGCTAGTTAGGCTGAGTAGAGAGAGGAGGTGAGCAGAGTGGAAGATAGTGAAACCAATTAAGGTGGTAACCCGGTGGAGTGAGAGGGCTCATGACAATTGCACTGTGCGCATGAGCCACATTTGTAATTCCCATTTGGAATGGGTGTCAAGAGTGTCTGAGTGGGCTCAGGGGCAGGTCAGATCTCACTAAACTATCCCCAATATTACGACCACACTTAAAGACCACCAGTGGGGGTTCCTTGAAGAGGTGTGCAATTTTTTTGTCTGATTTCAGAATATGCCAGTGCTTTTTCAGGATTGCTTTCATTTTTTCTGAACACTTGGTGTACTTAGTGCAAAAGACTATTGCGTTGTTTTTCTTCTTTGATTTAGTTTTTAGCAATTCATCTCTTGGTTTTTGAGATATTTTCATCATTGCAGCATCAAGAGTTTTGTCCTTGTAGCCTATTATTTTGAATTTACCTGTCATTTTCTTAGCATTGCTGTCAAAATCTGACTAGTGGCCACAGATTCGTATAACCCTGCATAACTGACTATACGGTAGACCATTCTTGAGGGGAAGGGGATGCATACTAACCGCACGTAGCAGGGTATTGCGGTCTGTGGGATTTGTGTATAAGTCTGTATGTAATGCATCATTCTCTTTGTTGAGCCATAAGTCAAGGTAATTTATTTTTTCTCATCGGTCTGCATGGTGAATCTGAGATATTCAGAGCTCTTGTTTAGCAGAGTTTGGAATTCATTTAGTTCCTGCTGACTTCCTTCCCAGAACACAAAGACATCATCCATGTATCTCTTCCATAGGAGGATTTTAGAAAGTAGGGGGTGTGTCTATGTTTTGTAAATGAGTGCTTCCTCAAATTGTCCCACACACAGGTTCGCATAGTTGGGGGCAAAGGGGGAGCCCATGGCTACACCCTGAATTTGAAGGAAAAAGTCTGACTCAAAGACAAAGTAGTTATTGGATAATACCAGTGACTTGCAAGGTGCAATCATTGGATGGAGCAAGGGTAGGGTCTCTCTGCTGAAAGAAGTGTTGCAGCGCCTGCAAGCCTCCAGTATGTGGGATGTTAGTGTACAAGCTCTCCACATCAGAAGTGGCCAGCAGGGTGCCCTCTGGTATCCTTCCTAAACCCTCTATCAATGAGATCATGTGACTAATGTCTTTGACATAAGATGGGAGATTCTCAACCATCAGTTTAATGTGGTGGTCCACAAACTTAGAAATGTTGGATGTCACAGAGTCGATTGCTGCTACAATGGGTCTACCTGGGGGAAGAGACACTTGTTTGTGTAATTCAGCGACTGTATAAAAAGTTGGTATCTTAGGAAATTTTACACAGAAATTCACATTATTTTTTGGTGATTTGTCCTGATTTCAAACAGCTTTGCACTGTGGATGTGATATTATGCTGGAATTCTAGGGTAGGGTCATAATTTAGTTAGTCACCTTTAGATAGTTGTCGGCGACATTCATTCACAGTCACATTTGTTCTGTACACAAATTCCTCCTCTTTTGTCACATTTCTTTATGATAATCGAAAGACCTGATTGTAACTTCTTAAGAGCCATTCTCTCGTCTCTACTCAGGTTATCATAGGATTTGTGTTTCTGTTTTGTCTTTCAGTAGGTAACCTACATCATTTTCAACAATCCTGCAGAAGTTTTCTATGGATGCATTACGTTTCGTGGGAGGTACAAATGAACTTTTTGCTCTAAATGTGGTTCTCTCAGAGTTCTCAGGTACCTCAACTTGGTTGTTGGCTCCATCTCCTGCTTGACTCACGGTAGGGCAGGAAAGTCTATTGATTAACATGGTAGACCTACAGTTGAAGTCGGAAGTTTACATAAACCTTAGCCAAATACATTTAAACTCAGTTTTTGCAATTCCTGACATTTAATCCTAGTAAACATTCCCTGTCTTAGGTCAGTTAGGATCACCACTTTATTTTAAGAATATGAAATGTCAGAATAATAGTAGAGAGAATTATTTATTTCAGCTTTTTATTTCTTTCATCACATTCCCAGTGGGTCAGAAGTTTACATACACTCAATTAGTATTTGGTAGCATTGCATTTAAATTGTTTAACTTGGGTCAAACGTTTCGGGTAGCCTTCCACAAGCTTCCCACAATAAATTGGGTGAATTCTGGCCCATTCCTCCTGACAAAGCTGGTGTAACTGAGTCAGGTTGTAAGCCTCCTTGCTCGCACACGCTTTTTTAGTTCTGCCCACAAATGTTCTGTACGATTGAGGTCAGGGCTTTGTGATGGCCACTCCAATACCTTGACTTTGTTGTCCTTGAGGCATTTTGCCACAACTTTGGAAGTATGCTTTGGGTCATTGTCCATTTGGAAGACCCATTTGCGACCAAGCTTTAACATCCTGACTGATGTCTTGAGATATTGCTTCAATATATCCACATAATTATCCTTACTCATGATGCCATCTATTTTGTGAAGTGCACCAGTCCCTCCTGCAGCAAAGCACCCCTACAGCATGATGCTGCCACCCCCTTGCTTCACGGTTGGGATGGTGTTCTTCGGCTTGCAAGTCTACCCCTTTTTCCTCCAAACATAACGATGGTCATTATGGTCAAACAGTTCTATTTTTGTTTCATCAGACCAGAGGACATATCTCAAAAAAGTATGATCTTTGTCCCCATGTGCAGTTGCAAACCGTAGTCTGTCTTTTTTATGGCGGTTTTGGAGCAGTGGTTTCATCCTTGCTGAGCGGCCTTTCAGGTTATGTCAATATAGGACACGTTTCACTGTGGATAAAGATACTTTTGTACCTGTTTCCTCCAGCATCTTCACAAGGTCCTTTGCTGATGTTCTGGGATTGATTTGCACTTTTCGCACCAAAGTACGTTCATCTCTAGGAGACAGAACGCGTTTCCTTTCTGAGCGGTATGACGGCTGCATGGTCCCATGGGGTTTATACTTGCGTACTATTGTTTGTACAGATGAACGTAGTACCTTCAGGTGTTTGGAAATTGGTCCAAAGGATGAACCAGACTTGTGGAGGTCTACCATTTTTTTTTCTGAGGTCTTGGCTGATTTCTTTTGATTTTCCCATTATGTCAAGCAAAGAGGCACTGAGTTTGAAGGTAGGCCTTGAAATACAGTGAGGGAAAAAAGTATTTGATCCCCTGCTGATGTTGTACGTTTGCCCACTGACAAAGACATGATCAGTCTATAATTTTAATGGTAGGTTTATTTGAACAGTGAGAGACAGAATAACAACAAAAAAATCCAGAAAAACGCATGTAAAAAATGTTATGAATTGATTTGCATTTTAATGAGGGAAATAATTATTTGACCCCTCTGCAAAACATGACTTAGTACTTGGTGGCAAAACCCTTGTTGGCAATCACAGAGGTCAGACGTTTCTTGTAGTTGGCCACCAGGTTTGCACACATCTCATGAGGGATTTTGTTCCACTCCTCTTTGCAGATCTTCTCCAAGTCATTAAGGTTTCGAGGCTGACGTTTGGCAACTCAAACCTTCAGCTCCCTCCACATATTTTCTATGGGATTAAGGTCTGGAGACTGGCTAGGCCACTCCAGGTCCTTAATGTGCTTCTTCTTGAGCCACTCCTTTGTTGCCTTGTCCATGTGTTTTGGGTCATTGTCATCCTGGAATACCCATCCACGACCCATTTTTAATGCCCTGGCTGATGGAAGGAGGTTCTCACCCAAGATTTGATGGCACATGACCCCGTCTATCGTCCCTTTGATGCGGTGAAGTTGTCCTGTCCCCTTAGCAGAAAAACACCCCCAAAGCATAATGTTTCCACCTCCTTGTTTGACGGTGGGGATGGTGTTCTTGGGGTGATAGGCAGCATTCCTCCTCCTCCAAACACGGCGAGTTGAGTTGATGCCAAAGAGTTCGATTTTGGTCTCATCTGACCACAACACTTTCACCCAGTTCTCCTCTGAATCATTCAGTTGTTCATTGGCAAACTTCAGATGGGCCTGTATATGTGCTTTCTTGAGCAGGGGGACCTTGTGGGCGCTGCAGGATTTCAGTCCTTCACGGCATAGTGTGTTACCAATTGTTTTCTTGGTGACTATGGTCCCAGCTGCCTTGAGATCATTGACAAGATCCTCCCGTGTAGTTCTGGGCTGATTCCTCAGCGTTCTCTTGATAATTGCAACTCCACAAGGTGAGATCTTGCATGGAGCCTCAGGCCGAGGGAGATTGACAGTTCTTTTGTGTTTCTTCCATTTGCGAATAATCGCACCAACTGATGTCACCTTCTCACCAAGCTGTTTGGCGATGGTCTTGTAGCCCATTCCAGCCTTGTGTAGGTCTACAATCTTGTCCCTGACATCCTTGGAGAGCTCTTTGGTCTTGGCCATGGTGGAGAGTTTGGAATCTGATTGATTGATTGCTTCTGCGGACAGGTGTCTTTTATACAGGTAAAACGCTGAGATTAGGAGCACTCCCTTTAAGAGTATGCTCCTAATCTCAGCTCGTTACCTGCATAAAAGACACCTGGGAGCCAGAAAACTTTCTGATTGAGAGGGGGTCAAATACTTATTTCCCTCATTAAAATGCAAATCAATTTATAACATTTTTGACATGTGTTTTTCTGGATTTTTTGTTGTTATTCTGTCTCTCTACCATTAAAATTATAGACTGATCATTTCTTTGTCTTTGGGCAAACGTACAAAATCAGCAGGGGATCAAATACTTTTTTCCCTCACTGTACATCCACAGGTACACCTCCAATTGACTCAAATGATGTCAATTAGCCTATCAGAAGCTTCTAAAGCCATGATATAATTTTCTGGAATTTTCCAAGCTGTTAAAAGGCACAGTCAACTTAGTGTATGTAAACCTCTGACCCACTGGAATTGTGATACAGTGAATTATAAGTGAAATAATCTGTCTGTAAACAATTGTTGGAAAAATTGCTTGTGTCATGCACAAAGTAGATGTCCTAACCGACTTGCCAAAACTATAGTTTGTTAACAAGAAATGTGTGGAGTGGTTGAAAAATGAGTTTTAATGACTCCAACCTAAGTGTATGTAAACTTCCGACTTCAACTGTATGTATATATCTCACTGAGGACGACATTTCAAGTGGAGTCATGTAAGTTTATCAAAGAACTCATGGAATCTCAAATTACGGAAAAACTTGAATAGATCTATCTGGACGTCAAAGTCTCTCCCAGGCCCACCCATGGCTGCGCCCCTGCCCAGTTATGTGAAATCCATAGATTAGGGCCTAATGAATTTATTTCAATTGACTGATTTCCTTCTATGAACTGTATCTCAGTAAAATCTTTGAAATTGTTGCATGTTGCGTTTATATTTTTGTCCAGTATATAAACATCTAACGCTGCTTTTAAATGCTGACCAGCAGATATCACTAATGTGCGTTGTGTTAAAAGCTCAGAGTATGAACCGTTTTTCGGCACAATTTGGTGTAAGCTCCAAAGGCTTCAGAAAGCCTCGGTTTCCCATCACTAGTTGAAACTAGTCGGATGTTGTCCATATCTTGGCCATCTTCCCAAGATTGTTGAATAACTTTATGGAAACTCTAAAACGTTAAAAATATATCTCCGCTGTTAAGAGGTGGGCCACAAAAATGATGTGGGTACGCAGACCTGTGAGCAATAGTCCCTCATGAGTTCAGATTTTTTGTGGCCTCCACCCCCATCAAAGTTGCCCATCCCTGATCTTGTCAATAATAGACTATCTTTGTCCAAACCAGACCCTCTAGTAACTCCGTTTCTGGACGTGACTAAACATTATGATCAAAATTGTCCTATTTACACTTTGTAGTCAAAGTGACACTATAATTAATGTGTGACTCATATCAATGCCACATAGGCCGGTTAAAACCAGATAAATTGGTTCTAAGGGGCAGTTTACCTTTAAATGTCAATATCCAGCATCTGTCTTTCATTACTTCTCACACTCCTTGCCTATTCGCTGTATGGGGACTCACGTGCAGGTGGGAGGCTGGATGTTACAACTTTATATTTATGATGTTTCAATGCACGGGACTCACTTATTTCGGTTAGTGCTATCTGGATGCAATGGTTTGTGTGGAAATATCGTAGGAGTATCTGTTATGTCTGAAAGATGCTGCATTTCAACAGGTTTCTTCTCAGTAATGTCAGCTTATTTCTCACTGCATGAAGCAACAATGTAACGCTCAATGGTAACATTACATTTGGAGCATTTGCGCCGCTACTCACATAACTTAGCTCTCGTTTGTCTTAGTGCTTAGAACAATGACAATGCTTTTTATCATTAAGTATATGTCGTATAGTAAATATCCTTTAAAAATAAGAAAATTACTCTTTGTTCTCTTTATTACCCTGGAATTGCATGACAGATACAGAACTAATTGGTTGTTAGACAGCACCTGATTCCCAATCCAGATGTATGTTTATCATTATCTTCAATGAAACAATATGTGTTCGAGTCTTCCATGGTTGCATTTATGAAAAACTATTTTAATTATTTGCATATGAGTCAAATATTTTGCTCCACGTCTTGGATATCTCATTCATCACATACAGTGCCTTCGGAAAGTTATTCAGACCCCTTGAATTTTTCCACATTTTGTTAGGTTACAGCCTTATTCTAAAATGTATTAAATTGTTTTTTTTCCCTCAATCTACACACAATACCCCATAATGATGACGCAAAAACAGGGTTTTAGAAATGTTTGCTAATTTATTAAAAATAAACTGAAATAACATTTACATACAGTTGAAGTCGGAAGTTTACATGCACTTAGGTTGGAGTCATTAAAACTTGTTTTTCAACCACTCCACACATTTCTTGTTAACAAACTATAGATTTGGCAAGTCGGTTAGGACATCTACTTTGTGCATGACACAAGTAATTTCTCCAACAATTGTTTACAGACAAATTATTTCACTTATAATTCACTGTATCACAATTCCAGTGGGTCAGAAGTTTACATACACTAAGTTGACTGTGCCTTTAAACAGCTTGGAAAATTTCAGAAAATGATGTCATGGCTTTAGAAGCTTCTGATAGGCTAATTGACATAATTTGAGTCAATTGGAGGTGTACCTGTGGATGTATTTCAAGGCCTACCTTCAACCTCAGTGCCTCTTTGCTTGACATAATGGGAAAATCAAAAGAAATCAGCCAAGACCTCAGAAAAAAAATGGTAGACCTCCACAAGTCTGGTTCGTCCTTGGGTCCAATTTCCAAACACCTGAAGGTTCATCTGCACAAACAATAGTACGCAAGTATAAACACCATGGGACCACGCAGCCGTCATACCGCTCAGGAAGGAGACGCGTTCTGTTTCCTAGAGATTAACGTACTTTGGTGCGAAAAGTGCAAATCAATCCCAGAACAACAGCAAAGGACCTTGTGAAGATGCTGGAGGAAAGGTACAAAAGTATCTATATCCACAGTAAAACAAGTCCTATATCGACATAACCTGAAAGGCCGCTCAGCAAGGAAGAAGCCACTGCTCCAAACCGCCATAAAAAAGCCAGACTTCGGTTTGCAACTGCACATGGGGACAAAGATCATACTTTTTTGAGAAATGTCCTCTGGTCTGATGAAACAAAAATAGAACTGTTTGGCCATAATGACCATCGTTATGTTTGGAGGAAAAAGGGGGTTGCTTGCAAGCCGAAGCACACCATCCCAACCGTGAAGCACGCTGTGGGGGTGCTTTCCTGCAGGAGGGACTGGTGCACTTCACAAAATAGATGGCATCATGAGGAAGGAAAATTATGTGGATATATTAAAGCAACATCTCAAAACATCAGTCAGGAAGTTAAAGCTTGGTTGCAAATGGGTCTTCCAAATGGACAATGACCCCAAGCATACTTCCAAAGTTGTGGCAAAATGGCTTAAGGACAACAAAGTCAAGGTATTGGAGTGGCCATCACAAAGCCCTGACCTCAATCCTATAGAAAATGTGTGGGCAGAACTGAAAAAGCATGTGCGAGCAAGGAGGCCTACAAACCTGACTCAGTTACACCAGCTCTGTCAGGAGTAATGGGCCAAAATTCAGGCAACTTATTGTGGGAAGCTTGTGGAAGGCTACCCGAAACGTTTGACCCAAGTTAAACAATTAAAGTCAATGCTACCAAATACTAATTGAGTGTATGTAAACTTCTGTCCCACTGGGAATGTGATGAAATAAATAAAAGCTGAAGTAAATAATTCTCTACTATTATTCTGACATTTCACATTCTTAAAATAAAGTGGTGATCTTAACTGACCTAAAACAGGGAATTTTTACTAGGATTAAATGTCAGGAATTGTGAACAACTGAGTTTAAATGTATTTGGCTAAGGTGTATGTAAACTTCTGACTTCAACTGTAAGTATTCAGACCCTTTACTCAGTACTTTGTTGAAGCACCTTTGGCAGCGATTACAGCCTCGGGTCTTCTTGGGTATGACGCTACAACCTTGGCACACCTGTATTTGGGGAGTTTCTCCCATTCTTCTCTGCAGATCCTCTCAAGCTCTGTCAGGTTGTATGGGGATGTTGCTTCACAGCTATTTTCAGGTCTCTCCAGAGATGTTAGATCGGGTTCAAGTCAGACCTCTGGCTGGGCCAATCAAGGACATTCAGAGACTTGTCCCGAAGCCACTCCTTCGTTGTCTTGGCTGTGTGCTCAGGGTCGTTGTCCTGTTGGAAGGTGAACCTTCACCCCAGTCTGAGTTCCTGAGCGCTCTGGAGCAGGTTTTCATCAAGGATCTCTCTGTACTTTGCTCCGTTCATCTTTGCATCGATCCTGACTAGTCTCTCAGTCCCTGCTGCTGAAAACATCCCCATAGCATTATGCTGCCACCACCATGCTTCACCATACGGATGGTGCCAGGATTCCTCTAGACATGACGCTTGGCATTCAGGCCAAAGAGTTCGATCTTGGTTTCATTAGACCAGATAATCTTGTTTCTCATGGTCTGAGAGTCCTTTAGGTGCCTTTTGGCAAACTCCAAGCGGGCTGTCATGTGCCTTTTACTGAGGAGTGGCTTCTGTCTGGCCACTCTACCATAAAGGCCTCATTGGTGGTGTTCTGCAGAGATGGTTGTCCTTCTGGAAGGTTCTCCCATCTCTACAGAGGAACGCTAGAGCTCTGTCAGACTGACCATCGGGTTCTTGGTCACCTCCCTGATCAAGGCCCTTCTCCCCCGATTGCTCAGTTTGGCTGGGCAGCCAGCTCTATGAAGAGTCTTGGTGGTTCCAAACTTCTTCCATTTAAGAATGATGGAGGCCACTGTGTTCTTGGGGACCTTCAATGCTGCAGAAATGTGTTGGTACCATTCTCCAGATCTGTGCCTCGACACAATCCTGTCTCGGAGCTCTACGGACAATTCCTTCGACCTCATGGCTTGGTTTTGTTCTGACATGCACTTTCAACTGTGGGACCTTATATAGACAGGTGTGTGCCATTCCAAATCATGTCCAATCAATTGAATTTACCACTTGTGGACTCCAATCCAGTTGTAGAAACATCTCAAGGATGATCAATGGAAACAGTATGCACCTGAGCTCAATTTCGCGTCTCATAGCAACGGGTCTGAATTCTTATGTAAATAAGGTATTTCTGTTTTTTATCTTTAATACATTTGCAAAAATTCTAAAAACCTGTTTTTGCTTCTTCATTATGGGGTATTGTGTGTAAATTGCTGAATATTTTTATTTTTTAAATCCATTTTAGAATAAGGCTGTAACGTAACAAAATGTGGTAAAAATCAAGGGGCCTGAATACGTTCCGAAGGCAATGTATGTCAGCCACTGTGAATTTAGAGTGTTTTCTTCTGTCACTACTAATGCCATGGATGCTTTGACAAAAATATTCTTACATTGTCTTTTTTTATTCTTTTGTAGGTTTATTTTCCCATCTTAACGTTTGAACTTTCTAGAAAATTAGCTGTTCCTGCTACTATTTTGTAGTAGGCTATTTGCATGTATCATTTTGCCAGATCGTTTGACTCACAAATACTCTAATTCAAGTAGACTGAGAAGCTATATTGTATTTGTGTGTTACCTAGGCTATTTCAACTGGACTGACTGTGTGCTTATGCTGGGCTTTCCTAAGTGATCAATATCGGACTCCTTGATGTAGGCTATTGCATTGGAGTTGCAAAGGATACCTGGCATAGCTTGTTGCTTATATAACTCCTGGAGGGAGTCAGTGAAACAATATCCAATTTGAACAAACAAGTTTGTTCTCAGTTTCTAGCGATACAGTTGAATAAGAATGATGAGGTGATTTCCGAAGATGTATAACCCATCTGGCACAATGAATAAACTGAATCTTCCCTGGCTTTCACCTCCAGTAGTGCCACACAGTGGTAGAACTCTAGAACAGCATCCTTAAAGCTGATTCAATACAAGATCTGTCTGTTTCTCTCTCTCTCTCGCTCTCTTTACCTCTCTCCTGCTCTTGCACTAATGGATAACCTTTATGTATGAATTCAAAATGTGGTTGTTTAGGGCACATGCCTATGAGATGAAAATGATGCTAGGTCAAGTAAACAGTGGTCCATTGCTGTGGTCGGAGAAGCACTGGCATTAAATTAAGCACTTGAGAAGAACTGACTAAATCGACCAAACGTGTGAGCAAAATCCCAGTCAGTAACACCCCAGCCTGGTGCTGACCAAACACTAGTTATTTGATAATGGAATAAGCCTACATTTAATTAGAAACAGTTGTAGGCTTTTTTGTTCAGAAGAATAAGGGGACGTTTTCGAGTTATAAAGTGATTCATAGAGTGAGTGGACTGCACTCATGATCAAACTCACTTTCTTTCTTTCACTGCCTTCATGTATTTTCAGTAGGCTCTATTGAAATTAAATAATTGAAACCAAGGGCATGCACGCACAGGACAGTAATTACCATGATTAGCATTGTCGCTGGTCCATAGCACAAGTTGCCTAATTGAATCTTAGCTGGCTCAGACTGGCAGCGGAATGTATTTTCACACATTGTTTCCTTCAAATACATCTGCGGTATTTCACATTACATTCAGTGCCAGACCCATAATCCAAAACACTGTAAACTCCATAATAAAAAATCTAAGCTAAGAAAATACTGCAGTTTGGATAGCTTTATTATAATTTTGGTTAGTGCATAGCTCAGAAATACAAAGCTGTTTTGGGGTCAGTGAATAGGCTGGACAATTATTGACCCACATTATTTATTTTACTTATTCAACAGACAATCATTGAAACAATTTTTTGCACTAGATGTTCAGTTTTTACTTCTCAGTTGACTTTGTCTTTACTGTGTCTACCATTTGCTCAGTTAAATGCATAACTTTGAAAAACCTGGTTTTGTCTAGTCTCATATTGAGCCAGGAATGTGAGATTTTTCACTTAGGTTGTGGTGCTGGAATTGAAATGGATCCCTATTTTCACAGCATGACTCACTTCTGCATGAAGAACTTAAACGTTTTTTTAATTTTTTACCTAGCACCATTTCACAGGTCACTACGAGTTGTTGCCTAGCATTAAATATGTATGTATAGCAACCTGAGACATGGATTGTGTATGTGTGCCATTCAGAGGGTGAATGGGCAAGACAAAGGATTTAAGTGCCTTTGAACGGAGTATGGCAGTAGGTGCCAGGCGCACCCATTTGAGTGTGTCAAGAACTGCAACGCTGCTGGGTTTTTCACGCTCAACAGTTTCCCGTGTGTATCAAGAATGGTCCACCAACCAAAGGACATCCAGCCAACTTGACCTCCCTACAATGGGAAGCATTGGAGTCAACAAGGGCCAGCATCCCTGTGGAACGCTTTAGACACCTTGTAGAGTCCCATAGCCAGACTAATTGAGGCTGTTCTGAGTGTAAAAGGGGGTGCAACTCAATATTAGGAAGGTGTCCCTAATGTTTTGTACACTCAGTGTATGTCCACCCGCCGCTTTAGCCACAGGGGTCCTCTGGCTCTGCCGGAGAGCTTTCCAAGTATAACACTGCCGTGGATTGAGCACCAGTCGGTCGGATCCAATACACATCTCACTCATCGGAATTAAAGCAATATTAGGCACCGGCCAAGCTCCACACTTTAGTCTCCCAGGATCTCATCTGCATGCTCTGTTATTGTGGCTGCTCTGAAAAAGTTGTGCATCCAGGTGGTAATAGTTATGATGCATGTCTGAGAGGTGCAGTCATTTACTGTTGCTCAATAAAAAGACACACCACTAGACTGTTTATTCAACCATTTTTCAAGTATTAAAACATTTCTTTATTAGGTTTTTAGAGCAGTGAGGGTCTTGGTAGTAAAACGATAGGGGATAAAACACAGGTATGTTGATGTAGGGAAATGGGATGCAAATTGGAAACAGTGTCAAACAGTGGCAATCTGTAGTCCTGTATCATTTTGTCAACATGTCCAGGGCAATGTTCAGTATGCAAACATTGTGGAATGTTATATTTCGAAATGTCATGAATAGAGCTGACATGATTCCTTAGAAAGGCATGATTCCTTACATAACATAGCTTAGGCCTAGTTCACATGAACGTTCCACAACATTGTGCCCTACTGAACAAGCCTCCGCATTCATTTTTTGTTTCAGACTTGTTTTGCTCTCTCTTCCACACGTTTTTGCACTCCCCTTTCGTAGTGATTTAATTGGAATAGTACACAATAATATCCAAGCATAAAATATAGGCCAATATTGTAGAAATGTAGGCTATTGTACTGCTATGTGCATGGACAATCAACAGGTGGCAGTGTAAACTATTGGGGTTTCCTCTCTTACCAAGTACAGTGTAGGGCCCACTGTATCCCTTAAATGCCCCTGTTTATTTTCAAGCATATTCATGTCATATTGTGCCATATTTTCCACTCTTGTTAACCACAATAGTATTACAGGGGTTATTGGTTTGTAGTGTAGTAGGACTAGGCCTAATAGAAATACACCTTTCATACCAGCTCACTTATCAACTCCATTACTGGATATTGCTCTCAAATGTGACAGTAGGATTTAGACCTGTGGGTGATGCATTTAATTTTGTTACTACCAACTAACCTACTTACAGTATAACAACATTTGCACAGAACTTAGGAACTGAAGTTGTTACTCAACTCAACAGTTTTGCTCTGATTAACAACGTTATTTAGCAGTTGTCCTTGTGCAACGTCAAATCGCTTGCCATTTATCATCGTTCATTACGCCACCCACCCGCCGTGCCAGCCTCGCATAGGGAGGGAAATGGACTGGACAGCACTTAGGCACCCTGGATGGCATAATTGCTACTGACACTGACTCTCATCAGGGCCGCGCCTGTGGGAGTCCTCCCTAATTGGTCGTCATGTGTCATTCCCTCCCCTCAATCTTGGCTTTATGAGTGGCACCACCATGTTCTGCCTGAGGCAGCAGAACCCATCCACTGCCTGCTTCTCTGATGCCATTACAGGCTTGGGTTCCGATGCTGCATTTACCCCATTACGTCCTCTAACTCAGTGATGTTATGTCTGTCTAGTTTGAGGATTCTTTCCCTATGGGTTGTGTCTCACCTCTGATGCACACTCAAGGTGATTGAGTTTTTTAGAACATTCTAATGGGCACATTCCCTCCCCTCAATCTCAAAATAAATAGGCTATGCAGAGCCTTCGTCGGGTCCACTCGGGTCTATCAGCTGTAGTTACATAGACCTGAGACCCGATGACAATCAAACAGGACACGACCGAGGAAAAGGTTAGAACTAAGGACCCGGACCCGGGTTGGGTCTCAGGTATTGGGGTTCGGGTGGACCTGTGAAGACCTCTAGTTCAGAAGCTGCACGCTGCATATACCCCATTACGTCATCTAACTCACTGATGTTATGTCTGTCTAGTTTGAGGATTTTTCCCTTATGGGTTTCGTCTCACCTCTGATGCCCACTCAAGGTGATTTAAAAAATATATATATTTATCATCTAATTCGCAATTGCGCTTTTTCCCCCACGCCATTCTTTCATTTTGGTACAGCCAGTCCTCTTATCTGATTATCAGCTGTTGTATTTAAAAGAATAATCCACTCAAAAACTATCTTAGTATTTATTTTATTAGTCCACTGTTGATACAGTCCCAATTTTTTTTTGCATGTCAGCAATCAAGTTTTCAAGATATAGGACTTTCAAAAAGCAAATCGTAATTTGTCACATCATCATGATGAAACATGTCCCTGATATCACTTTCCACCCTGTTAATTTGTTATATTGCTCCATTTAAGAAAACAACCCCTTCCTACAATGACACCACATTCAGGAAGTGTCATCATTTCTTTGGTGGGAAAACAATAAAAATATACACTCAGTCTTATACATTTTTCCATGTTTCATGTTGTTAGTCTGTATTGCTCACAGATAAATTGCTCACTCAGAGCTATGGCTAATTTAGGCTCCAAATTTCCACCTAGTCTCGTGTTGCCATACCTCCAAAATCACGTCGTTATCACGCCTCCCTTGGAGGTCTGGAGAACTTTGTATTGCAAAAACAGTTTGAATGCTCCGCTGGCTCCCAGCGGCTAGATTTTGATTGGAATTTACATTTCAAGAACCCTTCCCCCACACGCCCGTTGAAGGGGCTGGTACGTGTTATGTTTTGCCAGAAGTGTGCTCTATACACAATCGAGTCGACGGCATTACAACTCCTCTGCTTGAACACTCTGCTAAAGAAAATAGACGTTTTGGTGTCTACCTACAGGCTATGGTAAAAGTTTAGTGTATCAAGTGTGGCCAACAGTCTGCGATTTATTGAAATTGAAGTGGAGATATCAATGGTAATAGTAGTTTCTCCTCTGTCAATAATTGAGGATCAGGTTCGTGTTCTGAACTCTCAATGAATCGCTGCCGCATTCGTGGGTCAAAGTGAGATGGAGGACGAAAGAATTGCCAAGGTTCTGAAACTTTTGTTGGCTCAGAGAAATGGCAATGCCTACTTCAAACCTCATTGTTCCGCGAGTGTCTCATTGGAATGGCTTTCAATGAGGTCCACACCGTGGTTCAATGGTGAGTTATTTGTGTGTAACTAAAATGTGTTTTGATCATCTTTTTGGCTAAGTTTGGCTAAGGCGGAGAAATGTGGTTGCAACCAGTGTCAGTTTCAGTTTGCTCTATGGACAGTGGGGAGAACAAGTATTTGATACACTGCCGATTTTGCAGGTTTTCCTACTTACAAAGCATGTAGAGGTCTGTAATTTTGATCATAGGTACACTTCAAGTGTGAGAGACGGAATCCAGAAATCCAGAAAATCACATTGTATGATTTTTAAGTAATTAATTTGCATTTTATTGCATGACATAAGTATTTGATCACCTACCAACCAGTAACAATTCCGGCTCTCACAGACCTGTTAGTTTTTCTTTAAGAAGCCCTCCTGTTCTCCACTCATTACCTGTATTAACTGCACCTGTTTGAACTCGTTACCTGTATAAAAGACACCTGTCCACACACTCAATCAAACAGACTCCAACCTCTCCACAATGGCCAAGACCAGAGAGCTGTGTAAGGACATCAGGGATAAACTGATGTATGTAGACCTGCACAAGGCTGGGATGGGCTACAGGACAATAGGCAAGCAGCTTGGTGAGAAGGCAACAACTGTTGGCGCAATTATTAGAAAATGGAAGAAGTTCAAGATGACGGTCAATCACTCTCGGTCTGGGGCTCCATGCAAGATCTCACCTCGTGGGGCATCAATGATCATGAGGAAGGTGAGGGATCAGCCCAGAACTACACGGCAGGACCTGGTCAATGACCTGAAGAGAGCTGGGACCACAGTCTCAAAGAAAACCATTAGTAACACACTACGCCGTCATGGATTAAAATCCTGCAGCGCATGCAAGGTCCCCCTGCTCAAGCCAGCGCATGTCCAGGCATGTCTGAAGTTTGCCAATGACCATCTGGATGATCCAGAGGAGGAATGGGAGAAGGTCATGTGGTCTGATGAGACAAAAATATAGCTTTTTGGTCTAAACTCCACTCGCCGTGTTTGGAGGAAGAAGAAGGATGAGTACAACCCCAAGAACACCATCCCAACCGTGAAGCATGGAGGTGGAAACATCATTCTTTGGGGATGCTTTTCTGCAAAGGGGACAGGACGACTGCACCGTATTGAGGGGAGGATAGATGGGGCCATGTATCGCGAGATCTTGGCCAACAACCTCCTTCCCTCAGTAAGAGCATTGAAGATGGGTCGTGGCTGGGTCTTCCAGCATGACAACGACCCGAAACACACAGCCAGGGCAACTAAGGAGTGGCTCCGTAAAAAGCATCTCAAGGTCCTGGAGTGGCCTAGCCAGTCTCCAGACCTGAACTCAATAGAACATTTTTTTGGAGGGAGCTGAAAGGATCTGGAGAAGTTCTGTATGGAGGAGTGGGCCAAAATCCCTGCTGCAGTGTGTGCAAACCTGGTCAAGACCTACAGGAAACGTATGATCTCTGTAATTGCAAACAAAGGTTTCTGTACCAAATGTTAAGTTCTGCTTTTCTGATGTATCAAATGCTTATGTCATGCAATAAAATGCAAATTAATTACTTAAAAATCAAACAATGTGATTTTCTGGATTTTTTTAGATTCTGTCTCTCACAGTTGAAGTGTACCTATGATACAAATTACAGACCTCTACATGCTTTGTAAGTAGGAAAACCTGCAAAATCGGCAGTGTATCAAATACTTGTCTCTCCACTGTATGTATGCTTTATGTATGTATGTACAGTGCATTCGGAAAGTTTTCAGACCCCTTGACTTTTTCCACATTTTGTTACGATACAGCCTTATTCTAAAATGGATTAAATTGTTTTTTGTCCGCATCATTCTAAACAAAATACCCCATAATGACAAACCAACAACAGGTGTTTAGAAATGTATTGCACAGACCCCCCACAAAAAACAAACTGATATCACATTTTCATAAGTATTCAGACCCTTTACTCAGTACTTTGTTGAAGCAGGACAACGACCCGAAACTCACAGCCAATACAACGCAGGAGTGCCTTTGGGACAAGTCTCAATGTCCTTGAGTGGCCCAGCCAGAGCCCGGACTTGAACCCGATCGAACATCCCTGGAGATACCTGAAAATAGCTGTGCAGCGACGCTCCCCATCTAACCTGACAGAGCTTGAGAGGATATGCAGAGAAGAATGGGAGAAACTCCCCGAATACAGGTGTGCCAAGCTTGTAGCATCATATGCAAGAAAACTCGAAGGCTGTAATCGCTGCCAAAGGTGCTTCAACAAAGTACTGAGTAAAGGGTCTGAATACTTATGTAAATGTGATATTTCTGTTTTTTATTGTTAATACATTTCAAAAAAATTCAAAAAACCTGTTTTTGCTTTGTCATTTTGGGGTATTGATGAGAATTTGATGAGAATGTTTTATTTATTTTTATCCATTTTAGAATAATATGGAAAAAGTCAACAGGTCTGAATACTTTCCGAATGCACTGTAAGTCCTGGAATTTTGCATGAGTGGAATTTCTAGGGTTGAGAGTGATCTTGTTTGTTGACCTTTCGCTGAGTCATCTCAAATGGAAAAAAATACATCACTTTCACCCACCACAACATTATTTTCAGCCAAGAGCAGTATTTGTACTGCCAAAAACGGTGTTTTAGTTTAGCTGTGCTGTTACGCTGGTACACAATCAATAAACACAATACTCTGTGACTGAATTAATCATGGTCTGAATATCATAAGTGGACCAGGTGTGTTAGAGCTGGTATGGAACAAAAGCCTGTGCACCCTGTGTCCTTCCAGGACTTCAGTTACCCTTCCCTGGTCTTGAACATACACTTTTCCACATATTCAAATGACTCAATATGCAAAGTATGTGTTGAACTTTGATCTTGTGTATTGAGTGAGTTGACACGGAATGATCAAATGAAACTTTGACTCCCTAGCTCCTCCACCATTGCCGTCCTGTAGACCTTCAAACATTTCTAAAAACCTGTTTTTGCTTTGTCATTATGGGGTATTGTTTGTAGATGGAAGAGAAAAAAATAAAAATAAAATATTTAATCCATTTTAGAATAAGACTGTAACGTAACAAAATGTGGAAAAAGTCAAGGGGTATGAATACTTTCCGAATGCTCTGTATATGTGTGTGTGTGTGTGTGTGTGTGTGTGTGTGTGTGTGTGTGTGTGTGTGTGTGTGTGTGTGTGTGTGTGTGTGTGTGTGTGTGTGTGTGTGTGTGTGTGTGTATGGGATGTATAGACATTATGGACAGTATGTGGATAAAATATATAGTATATCTGAAGAATGCATGGTTAGAATAGTATATGTACAGCAATAGTTTAATAGGATGGCCTTGACTAGGATACAGTATGTATAATATAATATAATATGCCATTTAGCAGACGCTTTTATCCAAAGCGACTTACAGTCATGCGTGCATACATTTTTGTGTATGGGTGGTCCCGGGGATCGAACCCACTACCTTGGCGTTACAAGCGCCGTGCTCTACCAGCTGAGCTACAGAGGACCACCAGTATGTGTATATATACTGAACAAAAATATAAATGCAACAGGCTACAATTTAAAAGATTTTACTGAGTTACAGTTCATATTAGGAAATCAGTCAATTTAAATAAATTCATTAGGATTTCACATGACTGGGCAGGGGTGTAACCATGGGTGGGCCTTGGATGGCATAGGCCCACCCACTGGGGAGCCAGGCCCAGCCAATCAGAATTATTTTTTCCCCACAAAAGGGCTTTATTACAGAAAGAAAACTAAAACTAAAAGTGCCCTTTTATTTTCCATAGCACAAGGTGCAGCTTTGAAATGATAATGCTGTTTAATCAGCTTCTTGATATGCTACACCTGTCAGGTGGATGGATTATCTTGGCAAAGGAGAATTGATCACTAACAGGGATGTAAAAAAAAATGTGCACAACATTTGAGAGAACTAAGCTTTTTGTGCATATGGAACATTTCAGGGATTTTTTTTGTTCAGCTCATGGCTCTAACACTTTACATCTTGCGTTTATATTTTTGTTCAGTGTACATATGAAATGGGTAACACAGTAAACATTATTAAAGTGACCAGTGTTCCATGTCTATGTACATAGGGCAGCAGCCTCTAAGGTGCAGGGATGAGTAACTGGGTGGTAGCCGGCTAGTGACAGTGACTAATTTCAGGGCAGGGTACTGGGTGGAGGCCGGCTAGTGATGGCTATTTAACAGTCTGATGGCCTT
This sequence comes from Coregonus clupeaformis, assembly GCF_020615455.1. Classification (NCBI taxonomy): domain Eukaryota; kingdom Metazoa; phylum Chordata; class Actinopteri; order Salmoniformes; family Salmonidae; genus Coregonus; species Coregonus clupeaformis. The sequence continues at coordinate 13,631,503 of NC_059218.1, read as the reverse complement.
GAGATTGAGGCTGTTTTTCAGTCTCTCGGTCCCAGCTTTTATGCACCTGTACTGACCTCGCCTTCTCGATGATAGCGGAGTGACAAGCCGTGGCTTGGGTGGCTGAGGTCCTTGATGATCTTCTTGGCCTTCCTGTGACACCGGGTGCTGTAGATGTCCTGAAGGGAAGGCAGTGTGCTCCCGGTGATGTGTTGGGCTGACCGCACCACTCTCTGGAGAGCCCTGCGGTTGCAGACGGTGCAGTTGCCATACCAGGCGGTGATACAGCCCGACAGGATGCTCTCAATGGTGCATTGGTAAAAGTTTGTAAGGGTTTTAGGGGCCAAGTCAAATTTCTTCAGCATCCTGAGGTTGAATAGGCTAAAAGACCAAGTCCATATTATGGCAAGGACAGCTCAAATAAGCAAAGAGTGGAAATGTGTCCTTTGGTCTGGAGTCCAAATTGGAGATTTTTGGTTCCAACTGCCGTGTCCTTGTGAGAGCGTTGTGGCTGATGCGCATGGCTGAAGCGGAGGAGGAGGTGTTATGGTGTGGGGGTGCTTTACTGGTGACACTGTCAGTGATTTATTTAGAATACAAGGCACACTTAACCAGCATTGCTACCACGACATTCTGCAGCGATACACCATCCCATCTGGTTTGGGCTTAGTGGGACTATCATTTGTTTTTCAACAGGACAATGACCCAACACACCTCCAGGCTGTGTAAGGGCTATTTTACCAAGAAGGAGAGTGATGGAGTGCTGCATCAGATGACCTGGCTCCACAATCCCCCGACCTCAACCAAATTGAGATGGTTTGGGATGAGTTGGACCGCAGAGTGAAGGAAAAGCAGCCAACAAGTGCTCAGCACGTTTGAACTCCTTCAAGACTGTTGGAAAAGCATTCCAGGTGAAGCTGGTTGAGAGAATGCCAAGAGTGTGCAAATCTGTCATCAAGGCAAAGGTTGGCTACTTTAAAGACTATAAAATATAAAATATATTTTGATTTGTTTAAAACTTTTTTGTTTATAACATGATTCCGTATGTGTTATTTTATGGTTTTGATGTCTTCACTATTATTCTATAATGTAGAAAAAATTAAGAAAATGAGTAGGTGTGTCCAAACTGGTACTGTGTATATATATATGTATATATATATATATATATATATATATATATATATATATATATATATATATATATATATATTCATACACATATAATTTATACACACACACACAGTTCCCTCCGTGATTATTGGAAGCATTTGTTCTTCTTTTGGCTCTATACTCCAAAAGTTTGAAATCAAACAATGACTATGAGGTTAAAGTGCAAACAGTCTGCTTTATTTTGAGGGTATTTTGATCCATATCGGGTGAACCGTTTAGAAATTACAGCACTTTTTGTACCTAGTCCCCACATTTTAGGGAGGCAAAAGTATTGGGACAAATTGACTTATGTGTGTATTAAAGTAGTAAAATGACTACATCAAGCTTGTGACTCTACACATTTTTTAGGAGCATTTGCTCTTTGATTTGGTTGTGTTTCAGATTATTTTGTGCCCAATTGAAATGAATGGTAAATAATGTACTGTGTCATTTTGGAGTCACTTTTATTGTAAATAAGAATATCATATCAAATCAAATTGTATTTGTCACATAGGCCGAATACAACAGGTCTCTCAGACCAGTGAAATGCAAAGCTGTCTTCAAGGCAAAGGGTGGCTATTTGAAGAATCTCAAATTGACTACATGATTCCATATGTGTTATTTCATAGTTTTGATGTCTTCATTATTATTCTACAATGTAGAAAATAGTAAAAATAAAGAAAAACCCTTGAATGAGTAGGTGTTCTTGTCACGACTTCCGCCGAGGCTGCCCCCCCTCCTGGTTCGGGCAGGCTTCGGCGTTCGTCGTCACCGGAGTACTAGCTACTGCCGATCCCATTCTCATCACTCCACTTGTCATGTCTTGTCAATCACACACCTGGTGCTCATTCCCCTAATTAGTATGTGTATAAGTGTTCCCTCTGTTCCTCTTGTCTTTGTGAGTGATTGTTTATTGTGAGAGCGAGGAGCTCGGTTGAGCTACTCTTCTATTTGTACTTGCCAAGGTGGAATATTTTCCCTTTTATTAGTTTCGTTTTCACGCTGGGAATGTTTGATTTATGTAAACGGAATAAACTCTGGACTTCGGTGTTTTACCTCCTGCGCCTGACTCCTTCCTTCACACCTCGTCACAGTCCTAAAACTTTTGACAGGGAGTGTATTTCTAAAAACGTTTTCACTTTGTCATTATGGGTATTGTGTGTAGATGGGTGAGAAAAAATATAGATTTGTAATCCATTTTGAGTTCAGGCTGTAACACAACAAAATACTTTCTGAAGGCACTGTATATATATATCAGCAAATGTACATAGTGAACTCGTACACATTGTAAATAGAATGCACTATTTCAGAATGTGACATACCGCTTGCATGTCAATATCACTGAGAAGAATTGACGTTCGCGATCTCCCCCTTTCTGCAAGCGTAACCAATGGCAAAACACCTTATTAATATGTAAATCCAATCAATAGAAATACATAAACATTGAATAGATATTTCTGCAGTGGCAAGTTACACTCATTAACAAAAGCTGTTACTATACAATTATAAAGTGGTCATTGTCTGCTTTCAGTAAAGTTAAACTTTATGCACATTTCATGATGACAAAACACAAGTTCTTCATTCTTTATCACTGTTCTTTATTGAAAAAGTTGTATAACAGCCAGCGCATTCGGAAAGTATTCAGACCCCTTGACTTTTTCCACATTTTGTTACTTTACAGCCTTATTGTAAAATTGATTAAATATATATTTTTTCATCAATCTACACACAACACCCCATAATGAAAAAGCGAAAACAGTTTAGACATTTTTGCTAATTTATTAAAAATAAAAAACAGAAATACCTTATTTACATAAGTAAATTTTGCGCAGGTGCATCCTGTTTCCACAGATCATCCTTGAGATGTATCTACAACTTGATTGGAGTCCACCTGTGGTAAATTCAATTGATTGGACATGATTTGGAATGGCACACACCTGTCTATATAAGGTCCCACAGTTGACCGTGCATGTCAGAGCAAAAACTAAGCCAAGAGGTCGAAGGAATTGTCTGTAGAGCTCAGAGATAGGATTGTGTCGAGGCACAGATCTGGGGTACCAAAACAATTCTGCAGCATTGAAGGTCCCCAAGAACATAGTGGCCTCCATCATTCTTAAATGGAAGAAGTTTGGAACCACCAAGACTCTTCCTAGAGCTGGCCGCCTGGCCAAACTGAGCTATCGGGGGAGAAGGGCCTTGGTCAGGGAGGTGACCAAGAACCCGATGGCCACTCTGACAGATCTCCAGAGTTTCTCTGTGGAGATGGGAGAACCTTCCAGAAGGACAACCATCTCTGCAGCACTCCACCACTCAGGCCTTTATGGTAGAGTGGCCAGACGGAAGCCACTCCTCAGTAAAAGGCATATGACAGCCCGCTTGGAGTTTGCCAAAAGGCACCTAAATGACTCTCAGACCATGAGAAACAAGATTCACTGGTCTGATGTTACCAAGATTGAACACTTTGGCCTGAATGCCAAGCGTCATGTCTGGAGGAAACCTGGACCATCCCTACGGTGAAGCATGGTGATGGCAGCATCATGCTGTGGGGATGTTTTTCAGCAGCAGGGACTGGGAGACTAGTCAGGATCGAGGGAAAGATGAACGGAGCAAAGTACAGAGAGATCCTTGATGAAAACCTGCTCCAGAGCCCTCTGGACCTCAGACTGGGGCGAAGGTTCACCTTCCAACAGGACCACGATCCTAAGCACACAACCAAGACAATGCAGGAGTGGCTTCGGGACAAGTCTCTGAATGTCCTTGAGTGGCCCAGCCAGAGCCCAGACTTTAACTCGTTCGAACATCTCTGGAGAGACCTGAAAATAGCTGTGCAGCAACGCTCCCCATCCAACCTGAGAGCATGAGAGGATCTGCAGAGAAGAATGGGAGAAACTCCCCAAATACAGGTGTGCCAAGCTTGTAGCGTCATACCCAAGAAGACTCAAGGCTGTAATTGCTGCCAAAGGTGTTTTTCACAAAGTACTGAGTAAAGGGTCTGAATACTTATGTAAATGTGATATTTTCATTTATTTTCATTTTTTATGAATCTCCAAATCATGTCCAATCAATTTAATTTACCACAGATCCAATCAAGTTGTCGAAACATCTCAAGGATGATCAATGGAAACAGGATGCACCTGAGCTCAATTTGTAGTCTCATAGCAAAAAGTCTCAAAACGTATGTAAATAAGATATACATTTCTAAAAACCTGTTTTTGCTTTGTCATTATGGGTTATTGTGTGTAGATTGATGAGGAAAAAAACCGATTTAATCAATTTTAGAATAAGGCTGTAACGTAACAAAATGTGGACAAAGTCAAGGGGTCTGAATACTTTCCGAATGCACTGTGTATATGGTGTTATTTCTTTGGGGACTGAGATCTAAATACCCAGCAGCACGTTCTACTCTACCCACTCCATTCACTGCAATGCAATACACTATAGGCCTATACATTACATATTGGCTTGTAGAGGAAAAAAGATTCTACGTGGTAATCAAATGCACTAGCTCTGTGGAAAGATGGCAGTGTTCTGATGACGTTGCCACGTCTTACCAAAGGGGAGAGGGCAGTTTGCCGTTTCTCTTAAGTAAAGTGACACAGGACTGCAACCGCAGAAGGTACTCAACCTCATTTTCAATTGATTCATATGGAGTGCTCCATTTACTTAGGTAAATTACCTGCAAGCCTGAAGATAAAAGAAACGCACTTTCCCAGTGTCCCCAGGTGATGACGTCTTCATCACTTGTCACTTTTTTAGTTGATTGATAGCCTACACAACATCAATTTACATGCTATGAACGGACTGCAGGTCACATCTTTGTCATTTTATTGAAAAGAATTTCACATACAGTACATGTAACGTATAAAAAAATTAAACAAAATGCAATTTGGAGTAACAAGTAGTAGTAAAAGTAAACCATTGTCATGATCTTTGGGGAGGAAAAACAAGTGTGCAACTTTTAGAAAAAGTCAAAGAAGAATAGGGTGATTGAAAACAAATGGGACAAAAATATATGTATATACATTTCGATTTACACATGTCCAATTTGTCCTTCAGAGAAAATATCACTATCCTAAATTTTCAATGACACTAACCCCGAATCATATGATATTTTGTGACGTTATTTATAACACATTATAAACAATGATTGCTCTAAAAACAAAATAATGTTTGAGTGAATAGCCAGCTTTAAAAAGCCACTGTCAAAATGTCATGCTGTTCCCTCATTTGTAAGAGAATAGGGATTTAATTATTATGGAATTCATTCTAATGAAAATAACTGAGTGAAATCTAGTCATGTACAGTATATACAGTATGATATTTAGGCTATTCTGATTGGACCTCGAAGAACAGAGCAGAGGGTGTGATATTATGCATATAACCCTGTGATTACTGTATATTAATGACATACAAAAGGAAGACCGCGTGTGTTGTTTACGTTTTGCACATCAACACCAAAGATAATTTGTAATTTTTTCAAGTGATTACAGCTATTTTTGTATAAATACATTTTAAATCTGGCTCGGAATAGTTTAAGACTAGTGGCTGTCTTTTAGGTCATTAAGAATGCTTGAAAAGACATGTAACATACATAAAGAGTTCTAAATCTAACATTGAACAAATCCTGTATGCTATGGAAATGAGATATAAATCTTGAATTTGTCTCATTATATTGTTTTTTGAAAAAGTATTTCATTTCATTGCGATGCAAAAGTCCATCTTAAGCATTGTTACTACAAATGAGTATTAACTTTTTTAAACGATGCTGAGCCCTTTCAATTGCACTGCATAAAAGTTTAATCACTATTTTATAATTTAACAACAGAGTACATAACATTAATATTTTCACTGTACTAAAATGTATCAAAAGTCAAAATACAATTTCCCAGGTAATTTCTAAGGAACTCAATTTTTATCTCATTTCAAAGATTAAATAATGGAGATATTTTATATAATCTGGAGATATTTTAGTGGTCGTACTTCAACATGCCTTCATAACCAGCAATAAAAACCCACAATTATTTCACAATTGAATTGACATAATGCCTACATGGAACGTTACTGTGTTATGAAGTCACTTGTATGACCTTCCAGGAAGTTATAACAGGCTTTATGTCATTCTTATGAGGTGTCATTAAAGTATTATGCCAATACATTTAAACTTGTTCTCACAATGGTAGCTGACACAAAACACAAACCGCTTATAGTAACAGAACTCTAAAGCATGAAACACACCGTGAATCCCACTTCCGATAGACTGCCGATAGGTCACGGTGAGAGGCCGTTCCTTCTCTTGCTAGAACAAAAGCGGTACCTACTGAGTGCCGACCTGGTAGCGACGAACGTGCCATTTCTACTTGCAGAATCGCAATGCTCGTTATTGGCCAACAACTTGAGCTAATCAGAGAGCATGAACCCCCACGTGGGTGAGCCAACAGGAGTGACAACAAAAAGGAAAAAAAGAGGGCATTTTCTCCATACATCCACGGTTAAATGTCATGAGCCAGTCACATTTAATATGCAATGTAGGCTATAGGATGGTAGCTAGCTAAGTGCACAGACGCAATGCACACAACACTAAATACTTCCTCCAAGCTAGCTAACCACTGTAGCTAGTATTGACATTATAATTAAATCACAATGGATTCGTTTCCATGAAACAGCTGCCTGTGTTAGCTGGCGAGTTAGTGCAGTGTCCTTAGCTAGCTATGTTGTGGTATCTAGCAAATATGCTAACGTTAGCTAGCTAAACATTTGGCTATGGGCTGGCACTGGCAGTATGGGATTATGGTGAGTGAATTAAATTGTTTCTTTGTCATCTTGCTAGGTTGTTATCTAGTAGTGGCCATCTGGCTAGTATCAACAAGGGCTTTCTACAAAATAGCAAAATTAGCGCAGATAGCTAGCTAGATAATATTGGAATCTAGACCATAAACTAAGCAACACACGCACATGCACAAACAAAAAACGCTACTGCCACCTTGGAGTATTTTAACAAGGCTGAAAACACAAAAGAGATTGCCTGGCGACACTCTGTACAGAGGTGCACCTACCGTACACGCTGTGTCTGAGCTATAACAGACCTCAAACTGTGCGATTGAATGCTTGCCACCATTCAACTATTTGCTCATAATCCACCACTAAAAGAGCGAAATGAGCTTTAAAAAGATTTATACTATGACACTTAAACCTTTGGTTAACTTTAGTATTGATGTCAGACTAAACAAGATTAAGATTTGTCAACAACGATAACAGTTAAATTGTCAAACAAACAAACAACAAAAAAATGCTCAATCGTACAGTACTAATAACAAAAAACGAAGAAAACAAAAAATGGAAGAAAACTGTTTAAGTTCATTTTCATCATTACAAAAATAAATTGAGGTTTGTTTTGTATTTGTACACTATATATTTTAAAAGGCAAGTGATGACTTACTGAACACTTATGTTTTTCATTGTACCTAGCATAGGAAAAGCTGTAAAAAGCTGTACATCAATATTACTCAAGCACCTCGACATACCAACGTTTTTGCAAATAACACTCATGTCTATGTTGATAGTAAAGAAAATGGTGAATGTGACAAACGAGGCAACAAAAGTTCCTCTCTGCGAAAAAAAATAAGTGATTAAGAATGATTATGGTGATAGTAAATAAAATAAAAAAATAAATAAAAAAATGAGTAGAATGGCGATGGGGATATACAGCGAATGAGCATACAGTATATGCCAGCAAATGAGGGCCATTCATTGGCTGAGCCATGGTAGTCTCTGTTGGGGTCTCTGTTGTGTCTCTGGGAGCTCATTCGCTGTCCAGTTTTTTATGGGGGGATTCTCTGGGAGCTTATTCACTATCTAGTTCCTTGTGGGGCAACGGAGGGCTGTCCCGTGTGGGCAGGAGGTCATAGTGACAGGGGATGTGGCTGTCTTTTGGTAGGTCGTACGGATCCAGGCCAAAGGGTCCTTGACCGTTGCTGTTCCCAGTTGAGCAGATGGCGTTGACAGTGGGCTCTGGAAATAGAAGCATTTTCAGAGTGAGCGTTAGCAAAATAGCAATGACATTACTTGTTTAAACTTTGGGGAAGCTACAGTACTTTCATCTGAGTTTGTCCTACAGAATCTGACAAAATAAAGTTTGGGGACCAGACAGGACCTTCAATGATCATAATGGATGGTTATAGGCTAAAAGCAAGAGAGAAAAAAATCCTACTGTTCCTCACCGACTTCGTAGACATTCTTATTGGTGGGGCTGGCATTGTTGATCTCGGCATTGGGAGGGTCTCGTCGCGTGGGTGACTTCATCTCAACGTAGCCGCACTCTACTTTGGGAATCAGGAGAGGCGGGTCCTTGATGGTGGCGTAGGGATTCTCTGAGCTGTTGAGGGAGCAGGAGCTGGCGTGATAGGGCATTCCCTTCACCAGGTCTGTGTGATAGAGAGAAGGAACAGTCAGAGATTCAAACTAACCAATTGTGACTGTGTGTTTTATTATGATATAATAAGAGCCTACCTGTCAGGGATTTTTCCATGTATCGTAGGTCCACTCCATAAGCTCCTGGTACATCAAAGAATTGTATGAAAATTACATAAGTATGCTATAATGATACATATGGTCATAGCTGCGGGAAGATGTTTTGAGTTGGGGGTGCTGGACAGGGGGGGTCGTTGTGAAAAAATAAGAACAATTTGTAACGCATTGTATGTATCTATAATCACATTTGCGTAGCATACAGTTGAGCAGATGCATTTCTGGGATTTCCACCCATGGGCATTTTGTTTTAGCAGGGTGTGGGAATTTGTATATCATTTACATGATAAAAGACATTAGCAGAATGTTTTTTAATACCACACAAATGGCCAAATGCAGGCTACTGTGCAACTCGCTGTTCAGGTAGGATGCAATTTTGGAACAATTTATATATTTTTTCGTATTTATTATCATTCGTTTTATCATTATTATTATTGTACATCATTGTTATTATTGTAGGCCTATTTATTAATCTAAAGCATTTCTTTAAATAGCCTATGCAAAACATGTTTTGTTTCATTCTGTTGATACATTTTCGTTAGCTAAATTAAGTTTGATCGGTCTTTTGAATTGTGTGTTCCGTATTGAGTTTAAGATAGGTTAGGCCTGTTGTAAAATAAATATAATTTGCTTATTGCTGTCATTTGTTGGGTACGGTAGGCACTAGCCTTTCTTGGTAATTGCTGTAATATAGCCTTTTAAAAACTTTTGTAAAGGTTTAAACTAGGTCGCAGGAGTTTCGTTCCATTATTTTTAGCCATTTTCTTTGGCCAAATGTAATGTTGTGTTTTCCGTGATATAATATCCTGATCGTATTTTCCCAATAAACAATGGCTTGACTTACTTTTGATATTACCTTAATAAAGTTTAGAATCTTTTGTGAAGGTTTAGTGTGGTGTGGCTATTAGCCTTTATACTGCAGGCCTATGATATGAAGGCAATGCGCACCGGCGCTCCAACTTTCTCAAACATCTGAACTTGAGGTGAAGAAGAATGTTTTAGGCCTACCAGAGTTACTCCTATAATCTAACAATATAATGTTTATCTTCATAAAAAAACATATTTGGATCCAAAATGAATCTTAAGGAATAAGAACAAAAATGTAAATGCAAAATGCAACAGTTTCAAAGATTTTACTGAGTTACAGTTCATATAAGAAAATCAGTCAATTGAAATACATTTATTAGGCCCTAATCTATGGATTTCACAAAATTTGAGAGAAATAAGTATAAATAAAATAGGATCTTATATTTAAGCTCATGAAACATGGGACCAACACTTTACATGTTGCGTTTATATTTTTGTTCAGTATATACACTACCGGTGAAATGTTTTAGAAAAGCTACTCATTCAAGAGTTTTTCTTTATTTTTACTATTTTCTACATTGTAGTATAAAAAGTGAATACATCAAAACTATGAAATAACACATATGGAATAATGTAGTAACCAAAAAAGTGTTAAATCAAAATATTTTTGATATTTAATATTCTTCAAAGTAGCCACCCTTTGCCTTGTTGACAGCTTTGCACACCCTTGGCTTTCTCTCAACCAGCTTCATGAGGTAGTCACCTGGAATGCATTTCAATTAACAGGTGTGCCTTGTTAAAAGTTAATTTGTGGAATGTATTTCCCCCTTAATGCGTTTAAGCCATTCAGTTGTGTTGTGACAAGGTAGGGGGGGTATACAGAAGATAGCCCTATTTGGTAAAAGACCAAGTTCATATTATGGCAAGAACTGCTCAAATAAGCAAAGAGAAACAACAGTCCATCATTACTTTAAGACAGTCAATCTGGAAAATGTCAAGAACTTTGAAAGTTTCTTCAAGTGCAGTCGCAAAAACTATCAAGCGCTATGATGAAACTGGCTCTCATGAGGACCGCCACATGAAAGGAAGACCCAGAGTTACCTCTGCTGCAGAGGATAAGTTCATTAGAGTTAAACGCACCTCAGAAATTGCAGCCCAAATAAATGCTTCACAGAGTTAAAGTAACAGACACATCTCAACATCAACTGTTCAGAGGAGACTGCATGAATCAGGCCTTCATGGTCGAATTGCTGCAAAGAAACCACTACTAAAGGACACCAATAAGAAGAAGATACTTGGTTGGGCCAAGAAACACAAACAATGGACATTAGACCAGTGGAAATCTGTCCTTTGGTCTGATGAGTCCAAATGTGAGATTTTTGGATCCAACTGCCGTGTCTTTGTGAGACGTAGAGTAGGTGAACGGATGATCTCCGTATGTGTGGTTCCCACCGTGAAGCATGGAGGAGGTGTGATGGTGTGGGGGTGCTTTGCTGGTGACACTGTCTGTGATTTATTTATTTAGAATTCAAGGCACACTTAACTGGAGTTGCCCATCCCTGCTCCAAAGGAAGGGAACAAGGACTACACATATTCAAGATATGGCTTCCTATAGTGGTCCTCTAGCCCCAGCCCCTGCTAGACCTTGATATGTTTCTGGCAGTGTTAGGAAGAAGATTGTGATCCTGGTGGTTGGTTTTGTGTACTTGGTGTATCATCTAAAGCCCCTCATAGGGCCTGATCAGAGTGGAACCTAAACACATAGCCAGGAAGAAAACAAAGAGCTGAAGAAACAATAGTTTAAAGGGATACTTCAGGATTATGGCAAAGAGGCCCTTTATCAACTTCCCCAGAGTCAGATGAACTCTTTGATACCATTTTTATGTCTCTGCGTGCAGTGACTGGATGTCTATGGGTATCTGCTAGCATTTGACACATATCTATTTGAGACATTTTTTTATCACTTGTTAAACAAAATCTCTTTCTCTCAGCAATTGTATTAGTATAAAATAATAAAATGTTCCCTTTTTTTTTTAGCTCCGGATTTGTAGCTCCGTATTTGTATGATTTATTTCATCCAGTCTTTTTTGGTCATCTTTATCGAGGGTGCCAATAATTTTGGACCTGACTGCATCTGCTCTTCTCTTAACAGTGATACATCTTGAGCTGGTGATAAATTGTTGTTTATGGGGGTACATTTACAGGGGGGTGCTAAAGGGAGGTACAACACCAAACCCCCACCCCCTCACCCCCTCAGCAGGTGGACAGGATTTTATTTACTGTACTCTGTCCCGAATCTAATCAGATACTTCCACACACCCCGGGTTTCCTGTTGACTGGAGCGCAATCTACTGATGTGCACAAACACCCACCATAAATAAACCACGCACATTCAATATTCACATATTCAAATATCCTGCAGGAAATGGGACAGAAATACAGCTGTACACATACAACGGAGCACACGTGTGTGTGATGTTTAGTGCCTTAAAAACCAGGCTCTAGTAATAAAAGGTAAACTAAAACACAAACACTGTAGCATTGCTATCATTTGTTTACACGCATGATACTGTGGAGAAAACCTTTTGTACAGTCAACTCGCACAGACAGACACACACACACACACACCCCGTCCCACACCCAAATACACACACAGTGTGGCTGTCTCCATCCCTGTCCTCTTGGGGGTTAGGTCCAGTGCGCCATGACCTCTGACCTCTGGGTCAGGGTCAAGAGGGCGTCTGACTGACTGCTCAAAGATGCCCCCCTGCCCCCCCACACTCTGGTGGTCTAGCCTAAGATAAAAGATACAGTTGGTGTGTATCGTGTGTGCATGTGTGTATGCATGCGCATGAGTGTGACATAGCGTTGCCTCTTGAAAACAGAGAGACCAGTGAAGTCTATGCAGCCCCATCCGTCAGCCATATAGCTGAGCTCAGTCCAGCCAAGCCAACCAGAGACAGCCTCATCTTTACATTAGGGCTATATAGCTAGCTACCTCCTGTTTACCTAAATGCAAAAGTGCCAACACAGAGGCTGCATCCCCAATTGACCATTTCCCATTATAGTGCCCTGCTTTGCACTGCTTTTGACCAGGGCCCATAGGGAATCCCTGGTCAAAAGCAGTGCACTATAAAGGGAATAGGGTGCCATTTGGGATGTGGCTATATTGATTCCTGCTGTTTATGCATGTAATCTTCTTTTGAATAATTCACACAGTCCTTTTATAGAGTAGTAAATCAATGACCTCCTCCCTGCCTGTGCCTCCCGTTCAGTCAGAGGAGCGGGACTCATAACTCCTCACTACAGAGGGTAGGGGGTAGAGGCGGGTGAAGGAGGACAGAGGGCATTGCCGATGAAGTCAACAAACTCTTTTTGGAGTTTTTACTCCACCACCCTCTCTAGTCTACATTCTCTGTTACATGGTATCAGGGTGTTGCTAATTGCTCGCGCTGCCAAAATCCTCGACCATTGCTATTAGAACTTCCTGGATGGTTATAAGGCCCTTCACCGCCTTCATTTCGGCAAATCTGACCACGACTCCATTTTGCTCCTCCCTTCCTATAGGCAGAAACTCAAACAGGAAATACCCGTGCTAAGGACTATTCAACGCTGGTCTGACCAATCGGAATCCACGCTTCAAGACTGTTTTGATCACGCGGACTGGGATATGTTCCAGATAGCTTCCAAAAATAATTTTTACGAATACACTGAAACGGTGACTGAGTTTATCAGGAAGTGTACAGGTGATGTTGTACCCACTGTGACTATTAAAACCTACCCTAACCAGAAGCCGTGGATAGATGGCAGTATTCGTGCCAATCTGAAAGCGCGAACCACCACATTCAACCATGGCAAGGTGACTGGGAATATGGCAGAATACAAACAGTGTAGCTACTCACTCCGCAAGGCAATTAAACTGGCAAAACATCAGTATAGAGACAAAGTGGAGTCGCAATTCAACGGCTCAGACACGAGACGTATGTGGCAGGTTCTACAGACAATCACGGATTACAAAAGGAAAACCAGCCACGTCGCGGACACCGACGTCTTGCTTCCAGACAAGCTAAACACCTTCTTCGCCCGATTTGAGGATAACACAATGTAGAAAATAGTAAAAATAAAGAAAAACCCTTGAATAAGTAGGTGTGTCCAAACTTTTGACTGGTACAGTATATAATCAGTTTTTGAGTTGATGCATATCATATCCCGTTTACAATAACCCGCAAAAGCTTGTATCCCGGTTATGAGAAACCTGGATAAGATGCCTGGGATATGCTGATCTTAGACAGGATGCCGTGGCATGTAAACATCTTATCCCGTTTACTGTTGTTTTTTCCGGTCTGCGCAGGCTCATTTTCGCATATCATGGGTTTTTTGTGATGTTTTCATATGATCGTCAAACAAATCACTTCAAAAAGTATGCTACCTGCACAGTACGATCCACCATAATAATTCCATCATACAGTGCATTCGGAAAGTATTCAGACCCTTGACGTTTTACACATTTTGTTACGTTACAGCCTTATTCTAAAATGAATTAAATACATTTATTTCACATCAATCTACACACAATACCCCATAATGACAAAGCGAAAACAGGTTTGTAGACATTCTTGCAAATTCATTAAAAATAAATTTACATAAGTATTCAGACCCTTTGCTATGAGACTCAAAAATAAGCTAAGGTGCATCCTGTTTCCATTGATCAGCCTTGAGATATTTCTACAACTTGTCCACTTGTGGTAAATTCAATATATTGGACAGGCACACATCTGTCTATATAAGGTTCCACAGTTGACAGTGCATGTCAGACCAAAACCAAGCCATGAGGTTGAAGGAATTGTCCGTAGAGCTCCGAGACAGGATTGTGTCGAGGCACAGATCTGAGGAAGGGTACCAAAAAATGTCTGCAGCATTGAAGGTCCCCAAGAACATGGTGGCCACCATCATTCTTAAATGGAAAAAGTTTGGAATCACCAAGACTCTTCCTAGAGCTGGCCGCCCGGCCAAACTGAGGAATCGGGGGAGAAGGGCCTTGGTCAGGGAGGTGACCAAGAACCCGATGGTGACTCTGACAGAGCTCCAGAGTTTCTCTGTGGAGATGGGAGAAACTTCCAGAAGGCCAACCATCTCTGCAGCACTCCACAAATTAGGCCTTTATGGTAGAGTGGCCAGACGGAAGCAACTCCTCAGTAAAAGGCACATGACAGCTCGCTTGGAGTTTGCCAAAAGGCACCTATAGGACTCTCAGACCAGGAGAAACAAGATTCTCTGGTCTGATGAAACCAAGATTGAACTCTTTGGCCTGAATGCCAAGCGTCACGTCTGGAGGAAACCTGGCACCATCCCTACGGTAAAACATGGTGGTGGCAGCATTATGCTGTGGGGATGTTTTTCAGTGGCAGGGACTGGGAGACTAGTCAGGGTTGAGGGAAAGATGAACTGAGCAAAGTACAGAGAGATCCTTGATGAAAACCTGCTCCAGAGCGATCAAGACCTCAGACTGGGGCGAAGTTTCACCTTCCAACAGGACAACGACCCTAAGCACATAGCCAAGACAACGCAGGAATCCGCTTTGGGACAAGTCTCTGAATGTCCTTGAGTGGCCCAGCCAGAGCCCGGACTTGATTCCAATTGAACATCTCTGGAGAGACCTGAAAATAGCTGTGCAGCAACGCTCCCCATCAAACCTGACTGAGCTTGAGAGGATCTGCAGAGAAGAATGGGAGAAACTCCCCAAATACAGGTGTGCCAAGTTTATAGCGTCTTCATACCCAACAAGACTTGAGGCTGTAATCGCTGCCAAAGGTGCTTCAACAAAGTACTGAGTAAAGGGTCTGAATACTTATGTAAATGTGACATTTCATTTTCATTATTTATTTATTTCAAAACATTTTAAAAACGTGTTTTTGCTTTGTCATTATGGGGTATTGTGTGTAAATTGATGAGGGAAAAAAACAACTTAATTAATGTTAGAATAAGGTGGTAACGTAACAAAATGTGGAAAAAGTCTAGGGGTCTGAATACTTTCCGAATGCACTGTAATTCATTTTGCTGATACTCCATACTGGACCGTATTGCCTACTGGCTACCTTCACCCCTAATTTAGACACGTTTCTGCTTATAATTTCTGAAATTTGGTAGACCATATTATAGTCTAATTTCCAACATTCTGTAGGCCATTTGTTTGTCAACTATAGTTATATACATGCAGCTTCTCTTCTGTCATAACTTGTTGCCCCAGAAGATTAAATAAAGTAGTGCTCACCAGAATAATTTCTTACATCGATACAATGAATGCATTAGTAATCTAGTTAACACCAGTAAAGTTGTCTGTTTCATTTAGGTACCGGGGAGAAAATTAAATAACTCCGAAACAGTGGAAAGATTGATCCTGTGCAAAATGTCCAATGCCATCAGTTTGACCGGATTTAAGGAAATGAAAAGTTGATAAAACGATGAAACACATCTCTGATAAGACTTCAGTTTGTCTTGGGTGAATATTTTATGTGGTTGAAATATTGTCTGCTTGCATAACAGTGTCAAAGATAACACATTACACATGTATTTGCATTTTCTCAAGAGATGCTGAAAGCAAGAAATCATATTTCTCCACTCCTGCTCCCGAGACAAAATCTACATTTGTTATATAATTTAACTGCAAGAAATACATAATTCTGCAGGAGTTAATATTATATGACGCTACATGTGAGAGGTTATAGGCCTACAGTCAGTGTCCATATTTCAGTTACTATTCCATTTAACCCATATGAACTTAAATTAGGAATATTCTGTTTATTTATGGGTACAGGGATACTCATGAGCGGGATATCAAAGGTGCATGTAAACAGCTTATCATGAATCAGACCTTAAGCGGAATGTGAACTACTATCCAGAATACTGTGTGCATGTAAACGTGGTCACTGACTCACCCGTAGATGAAGCCTAGATTACTCACAGGTGATGGCTGATGCGCTTGTGACAATAGCCTAGCTCAAAATAAGCTACTTTGAAAAACAGTGCTGTTCCCTCAGAATCGCTCAAAAGTAGTTGAATTTTTGGGGGGCTTCTACAGATAGATTAGTCTACTCTTTTCAGCAGTAGGTACAGTGGGGAGAACAAGTATTTGATACACTACCGATTTTGCAGGTTTTCCTACTTACAAAGCATGTAGAGGTCTGTAATGTTTACCATAGGTACACTTCAACTGTGAGAGACGGAATATAAAACAAAAATCCAGAAAATCACATTGTATGATTTTTAAGTAATTATTTTGCATTTTATTGCATGACATTAGTATTTGATCACCTACCAACCAGTAAGAATTCCGGCTCTCACAGACCTGTTAGTTTTTCTTTAAGAAGCCCTCCTGTTCTCCACTCATTACCTGTATTAACTGCACCTGTTTGAACTTGTTACCTGTATAAAAGACACCTGTCCACACACTCAATCAAACAGACTCCAACCTCTCCACAATGGCCAAGACCAGAGAGCTGTGTAAGGACATCGGGGATAAAATTGTAGACCTGCACAAGGCTGGGATGGGCTACAGGACAATAGGCAAGCAGCTTGGTGAGAAGGCAACAACTGTTGGCGCAATTATTAGAAAATGGAAGAAGTTCAAGATGACGGTCAATCACCCTCGGTCTGGGGCTCCAAGCAAGATCTCACCTCGTGGGGCATCAATGATCATGAGGAAGGTGAGGGATCAGCCCAGAACTACATGGCAGGACCTGGTCAATGACCTGAAGAGAGCTGGGACCACAGTCTCAAAGAAAACCATTAGTAACACACTACGCCGTCATGGATTAAAATCCTGCAGCGCACGCAAGGTCCCCCTGCTCAAGCCAGCGCATGTCCAGGCCCGTCTGAAGTTTACCAATGACCATCTGGATGATCCAGAGGAGGAATGGGAGAAGGTAATGTGGTCTGATGAGACAAAAATATAGCTTTTTGGTCTAAACTCCACTCGCCGTGTTTGGAGGAAGAAGAAGGATGAGTACAACCCCAAGAACACCATCCCAACCGTGAAGCAAGGAGGTGGAAACATCATTCTTTGGGGATGCTTTTCTGCAAAGGGGACAGGACGACTGCACCGTATTGAGGGGAGGATGGATGGGGCATTGTATCGCGAGATCTTGGCCAACAACCTCCTTCCCTCAGTAAGAGCATTGAAGATGGGTCGTGGCTGGGTCTTCCAGCATGACAACGACCCAAAACACACAGCCAGGGCAACTAAGGAGTGGCTCCATAAGAAGCATATAATATAATATAATATAATATAATATGCCATTTAGCAGACGCTTTTATCCAAAGCGACTTACAGTCATGCGTGCATCCATTTTTGTGTATGGGTGGTCCCGGGGATCGAACCCACTACCTTGGCGTTACAAGCGCCGTGCAAGGTCCTCTGTAGTGGCCTAGCCAGTCTCCAGACCTGAACCCAATAGAACATCTTTGGAGGGAGCTGAAAGTCCGTATTGCCCGCGACAACCCCGGAACCTGAAGGATCTGGAGAAGGTCTGTTTGGAGGAGTGGGCCAAAATCCCTGCTGCATTGTGTGCAAACCTGGTCAAGACCTACAGGAAACGTATGATCTCTGTAATTGCAAACAAAGGTTTCTGTACCAAATATTAAGTTCTGCTTTTCTGATGTATCAAATACTTATGTTATGCAATAAAATGCAAATTAATTACTTACAAATCATACAATGTGATTTTCTGGATTTTTGTTTTAGATTCCGTCTCTCACAGTTGAAGTGTACCTATGATAAAAATTACAGACTTTTACATGCTTTGTAAGTAGGAAAACCTGCAAAATCGGCAGTGTATCAAATACTTGTTCTCCCCACTGTATTTGCTTTCCGAACGGTATGACTACGTTTTTCTCTGGATTGTATTTTGAGATTTGTGAAAAGCAAGTTGACAGCCGCAACCAACCATAGAAATATAATCCATAGATGGCAGTTCCCATTCAAGTCAGGACTGGCAGCCATTGCTAGTGTACCCATGAGTTTAAGAGTCAAAGTGCCAGGGTTAGAGATTCCAAAATCCTTCTATGGATTATATGTCTATGGCCACATTTTACATTTACATTTTAGTCATTTAGCAGACGCTCTTATCCCGAGCGACTTACAGTTAGTTAGTGCATACATTCTTTCATTTTTTTCATACCCCTGTGGGAATCGAACCCACAACCCTGGCGTTGCAAACGCCATGCTCTATCAACTGAGCTACATCCCTGCCGGCCATTCCCTCCCTTACCCTGGGCCAATTGCGCGCCGCCCCATGGGTCTCCCGGTCGCGGCCGGCTACGACAGAGCCTGGATTCGAACCAGGATCTCTAGTGGCCACTGCGCCACTCGGGAGATGCAAGAATGCAAGAAGCTGCTCTATATTTGGCACGCACGCCGCCCAAATTGCAGTCTTCACAACTGTAAGTGCTTGAAATAAAACTTCATCCGCAGCAAATTTTTTTGAAGCTATTGATCCTCTGTGGCTAAATTATGCTCTCTGGTGTAGTATTTTGAATGATTTTAGGTATGTCTGTTCAGACAGGAGTAATATAATTTTTTGAAATCTTTTTTATATATATATAATTTCAATTTATAAACTTATTTCAATTTATTAGGGCCCCTACTTCACACGGCTATGCAAACAGTATTTAATCTACTTACTTTAAAAATAAGTGTGAGATATGTTTCTCTGTGCGTGTGTGTGTGTGTGTGTGTGTCATGGTGTGTCTTCTCACCCAGTTCGTTGAAGCAGCCACCATGTTTCCAGTCGGCAGGCAGGGTTACAGTGTGGTCCACAATGGGAGGCCTCTTCCTCTGGTCCACGTTCTTCAGGTTCACAAACAACTGGTTATTCTTAGCCTGAAATATATCCCAAAACACTGGGGTTATGGTAATGATCCAGGCTTATAACACATTGTATGGAATTACTGATCATTATCATTTTTGTTGTGGAAAAATGCTATTAGACACCTACAGTACATTATATTCATATATACAGGACTATATATCAGTACCAGTAAATAAGCATTCCAGGTGAAGCTGGTTGAGAGAATGCCAAGAGTGCGCAACGCTGTCATCAAGACAAGGGGTGGCTATTTGTTTAACACATCTTTGGTTACTACATGATTCCATATGTGTTTTTTCATAGTTTTGATGTCTTCACTATTATTCTATTAAGTAAAAAATAGTACAAATAAAGAAAAACCCTTGAATGAGTAGGTGTGTCCAAACTTTTGACTGGTACTGTATATGATTCCATCAAATAAAATCTAAAATGGATTATATTTTATTAATCACTTTTAACCCCTCTTAAAAATGTAGTTTAATAGGGAGGGTTTGTAAGTGGTATACTCCAGGAAGTAGTGAACTCACTACTCAGTGAAGCAGCGAATATACCATGAAGCTGAGCTCTTCATCACAAGTCCATTAAAGAGGTCTCACCTTTCCATAGGGCAGGTTGTTGACATGTGGGGGACTGGTGCACTGGGTCAGAGTGTGGTAACTGGGGTTGGAGAAGTAGTTGCTGTTGGGATGTCTGGGTGTCTGACTTGTTTGTGGCAGTGCTGCATCTGAAAGAGATAGAGATAGACTGCTTAGTTAAGTCAAAACTAAAACAGCATTCATCAAAAGTATAGCCACATTAGAATATATGGAAGTTAGGGTCAGTGCCTATTAATTTCCGGTGCAATAGGGATTTGAAGGGCTATTTAAATGTATTTACTGAACTGAGCAGGAAAAAAACTATTTTCACAGTACTGTAATGGTTATTTAATTTGACCACAGGATACAAGTATACACAATTTAATTGAACCTGTAGATAAAAGATGAAGCTATAGTACTACCAAATCTGGTCCCATGGGCCGGGGCATCACTATGGAAATGGTGCCCATGCTTACCGGCAATGGTGTAGTCTGCGGTGATGCGCATGGCAGGCGTGTAGGTGACAGCAGGCATGGTGGGCTCCTTGCCCTTCTGCTTCTTTCTGTAGACGATGAAGAGGAAGAGGAGGAAGATAACCAGCAACACCAGGATGATGATACCCGCAATGGTACTGATCTGGTAGGAGTCCACAGGCACGGCAGCACTGGTCAGGCTGTTGGGGTTGCCCGCGATCACCACACCGGCTATGTAGGGGAAGAAGGAGAGAGTGGTTAGGACTACAATGAGGGAAAAAAGTAATTGATCCCCTGCTGATTTTGTACATTTGCCCACTGACAAAGAAATGATCAGTCTATAATTTTAATGGTAGGTTTATTTGAACAGTGAGAGACAGAATAACAACAAAAAAATCCAGAAAAAAGCATGTCAAAAATGTAATAAATTGATTTGCATTTTAATGAGAGAAATAAGTATTTCACCCCTCTGCAAAACATGACTTAGTACTTAGTGGCAAAACCCTTGTTGACAATCACAGACGTCAGACGTTTCTTGTAGTTGGCCACCAGGTTTTCACACATCTCAGGAGGGATTTTGTTCCACTCCTTTTTGCAGATCTTCTCCAAGTCATTAAGGTTTCGAGGCTGACGTTTGGCAACTCGAACCTTCAGCTCCCTCCACAGAATTTCTATGGGATTAAGGTCTGGAGACTGGCTAGGCCACTCCAGGACCTTAATGTGCTTCTTCTTGAGCCACTCCTTTGTTGCCTTGGCTGTGTGTTTTGGGTCATTGTCATGCTTGAATACCCATCCACGACCCATTTTCAATGCCCTGGCTGAGGGAAGGAGGTTCTCACCCAAGATTTAACGGTACATGGCCCTGTCCATTGTCCCTTTGATGCGGTGAAGTTGTCCTGTCCCCTTAGCAGAAAAACACCCCCAAAGCATAATGTTTCCACCTCCATGTTTGACGGTGTGGATGGTGTTCTTGGGGTCATAGGCAGCATTCCTCCTCCTCCAAACACAGCGAGTTGAGTTGAGGCCAAAGAGCTCGATTTTGGTCTCATCTGACCACAACACTTTCACCCAGTTCTCCTCTGAATCATTCAGATGTTCATTGGCAAACTTCAGACGGCCCTATATATGTGCTTTCTTCAACAGGGGGACCTTGCGGGCGCTGCAGGATTTCAGTCCTTCACGGCGTAGTGTGTTACCAATTGTTTTCTTGGTGACTATGGTCCCAGCTGCCTTGAGATCATTGGGCTCCCGAGAGGCGCAGCGGTCTAAGGCACTGCATCTCCGTGCTTGAGGCATCACTACAGACCCCCTGGTTCGATTCCAGACTGTATCACAACCGGCCGTGATTGGGAGTCCCATAGGGCGGCGCACAATTGGCCCAGCGTCATCCGGGTTTGGCCAGTGTAAGCCGTCATTGTAAATAAGAATTTGTTCTTAACTGACTTGCCTAGTTAAATAAAGGGGAAATAAAAAATATAAAAAATTGGCAAGATCCTCCCGTGTAGTTCTGGGCTGATTCCTCACCGTTCTCATGATCATTGCAACTCCATGAGGTGAGATCTTGCATGGAGCCCCAGGCCGAGGGAGATTGACAGTTATTTTGTGTTTCTTCCATTTGCGAATAATCACACCAACTGTTGTCACCTTCTCACCAAGCTGCTTGGCGATGGTCTTGTAGCCCATTCCAGCCTTGTGTAGGTCTACAATCTTGTCCCTGACATCCTTGGAGAGCTCTTTGGTCTTGGCCATGGTGGAGAGTTTGGAATCTGATTGATTGATTGCTTCTGTGGACAGGTGTCTTTTATATAGGTAACAAGCTGAGATTAGGAGCACTCCCTTTAAGAGTGTGCTCCTAATCTCAGCTCGTTACCTGTATAAAAGACACCTGGGAGCCAGAAATCTTTCTGATTGAGAGGGGGTCAAATACTTATTTCCTGCATTAAAATGCAAATAAATTCATAACATTTTTGACATGCGTTTTTCTGGATTTTTTTGTTTGTTATTCTGTCTCACTGTTCAAATAAACCTAACATTCAAATTATAGACTGTTCATTTATTTGTCAGTGGGCAAACGTACAAAATCAGCAGGGGATCAAATACTTGTTTCCCTCTCTGTAGGTCATTTTCTATTACACTCAACTTTATTCGTCCTCTCAGAAGGTATTGTTAGGGTACAATACCATAATGCTACTTATCCTACTCTTACAGATTTGTAAGGGGACACTAGCAAGGGCCTAGTGGTAGGGGCTATGGATCAGTTTGTTAAGGGACAGTATATTGATATTATACTTGGAGCAGCAGTAACGTGTCCGGCTCTGATCCCAAAGGTGCCAGGTTTGAATCACGCCTCGGAACCTTTCACCGCTCACCCAAAACGCCGCACTGGTGTCGAAAGGGGGATTCGAACCAGTCTTAACAACAGCAGATTTATAACAATATGTAAAGATACTTGTTCTACCCCCCCCAAAAAAACAAAAAAAATTATAATAAGGATACTCATTCTCACCTTGGTCACACCTCACTCCCTTCCAGCCGGGGTTGCAGTAGCATGTGCCGGTCATATGATCACAGGTGGAGTTGTTGAGACAGTCGCACACCTGACGACAGCCATAACCATAGGAACCAGGGGGGCATTCTGAGAGCAGGCAAGAGGCACAGACACATTTTTATTTAACCTTTATTTTTATCAGGGAGTCATACTGAGACCAAGGTCTCTTTTACAGATGAGCCCTGAATTACATAAATTACACATCAAAATATATATACAAAATGCAAGCAGAAAGAAAAACATGGTCACAAAAAACAAACACATTCATCAGTAATATGGCCCTCAATCAGCTTCCTAAATTGCCCTAGGGGCACCAAAATATCAAATTTAAGAAGACTTTTAAAAATTGTCGCCCATAAAAAAGCGCAGTGCGCTATGATAAACTGCATCTAATGGCTTTAATGAAGTGGCAGCTGCATTCATATACATGTAGATGATGTCGCCATAGTCTAGGACCTAATAAACTGCTTTCTACTATTTAGCGAGAGGAAGGACTTATTTCTATAGAAGAAGCCCATTTTTAATCTCAGCTCAATTCATTGGAAATGATTTGGAAAGGCTGTCTATATAAGGGCCCAAAGTTGACCGTGCATTTCATGAGCAGAAACCAAGCCATGAGGTCGAAGAAATTGTCCGTAGAGCTCAGAGACAGGATTGTGTCGAGGCACAGATCTGGGGTAGGGTACCAAAAAATTCTGCAGCATTGAAGGTCCTAAAGAACACAGTGGCCTCCATCATTCTTAAATGGAAGAAGTTTGGAACCACCAAGACTCTTCCGAGAGCTGGCCGCTCAGCCAAACTAAGCAATTGGGGGAGAAGGGCCTTGGTCAGGCAGATGACCAAGAACCCGATGGTCACGCTGACAGAGCTCCAGAGTTCATCTGTGGAGATGGGAAAACATTCCAGAAGGACAACCATCTCTGCAGCACTGTTAGGCTATGGTTCAACCCAGCACTCAGAGAAACAACACGACAAAGGGAGTGGAAGAAACAAAAATATTTAATCAAAGTAAAAATTGTCTTAGTCCAAAAACAACTGAAGTAAAGGAACAGAGTGGGCTAGTCGGCTCCGGAGGAAGGAGAGGCTGAGGCAGGCAGGCAGGCAGGCAGGCAGGCAGGCAGGCAGACCGACAGGCAGGAAGGCAGGCAGGTTTGGGAGATATGTCCAAAACGCTCTGGTAAGAACAACGATCTGGCGCCGGTGGAGAGCCATGCCCAGGAATAAGTAGTGCAGGTTGATGAGAGAATAGGATGCAGCTGCGTAGGCAGGAATCACTGGAAACAACCCGCAGCTGCACAGGAGAGGCAGATCCTGAGCACGCCCCTGATCCACTCCAGACACACCCACATAAAGGGGACAAACACACATACAGATACAACAGAAAAAGAGGGGACAAAACAAGGAGGAAGGGAAACAGAAAAGGGAGAGACAAGCTGCCCACATAACAGTACCCCCCTCAATGGTCGCCACCTGGCGACCCACCAGGCCTGTCAGGGTTGTCGTGATGGAAGTCCGTGATCAGCTGAGGATCCAACACAAAACGCTTAGGGACCCAAGACCTCTCCTCTGGTCCATAACCTTCCCAATCGACTAGGTATTGGAGACCCCTACCCCGCCTCCGAGAGTCCAGGAGCCTACTGACGGTGTAGGCCGGATGGTCGTCAATGAGGCGAACAGGTGGAGGTGGATCAGCCGGCGGACACAAAAGGCTGGAGGACACAGGTTTCAGTTGGGAGACGTGGAAAGTAGGGTGTATCTTCATGGCTGAAGGCAACTTCAAACGAACCGCAGCGGGGTTAATGATGGACTCCACCACAAACGGACCCAGGTACCGAGGAGACAGCTTGCGTGATTCGGTACGAAGAGGTGCACGTTCTTAGATGACAGCCAAACCTCTTGACCAGGATGAAACACAGGTGCGGGAGTCCTGCTCCTATCCGCTGTTGTCTTGTTCCTGTCGGTGGTCCGAAGCAATGCTTCCCGGGTCGCTCCACACTCTCTGGCAGCGGCGGAGGTTCTCCTGAACCGAAGGAACAGCCAATTCCTTCTCCTGAGCAGGAAACAGAGGGGGTTGATAACCCATGGTAACCTCGAAGGGTGAAAGACCGGTGGCAGAGGCGGTGAGGGAGTTGTGGGCGTACTCTATCCAGGGCAGATGTTTGGCCCAGGATGATGGATGTTGAGCAGCCACACAACGAAGGGTTGCTTGAGGTTTTGATTGGCTCTTTCTGTTTGACCGTTGGTCTGGGGATGAAACCCTGAGGACAGACTAACGGAAGCACCCAAAGCAGAACAGAAAACCTTCCAAACACGGGAAGTAAACTGTGGGCCTCTATCAGATACGATGTCCACAGGTATTCCATGGGGACGGAATACATGTTGGACTAGGAGGTCCGCTGTCTCACTGGCAGACGGTAATTTTGGTAATGCTATATAGTGGACAGATTTAGAGAATCTGTCCACAATGGTAAGTATAGTATCATTACCTTCAGACTTGGGTAGGCCGGTGACAAAATCCTGGCAATGTGGGACCAGGGACGGCTGGGAACTGGGAGGGGTAGCAGCAGCCCCGAAGGGGACTGATGGGAGGCTTTGCCCGAGCACAGGTTGAACAGGCTGCCACAAAAGCCCGAACGTCAGTTTCCATTGAAGGCCACCAAAAATGTCTCCTAAGCAGCGTCAACGTGCGTCTCATCCCAGGGTGACCAGCAAAACGGGAGGTGTGAATCCACTGCAACACCTGAGACCGGACCGTCTCGGGAACAAAGAGTAGGTTGGGAGGTCCATCACCCGGTCCCGGGTCCGTGGCAAGTGCAGTCTTCACAAGAGACTCGGATCTCCCCACTGAACAGCCGCCACGACGCATGAGGAAGGCAGGACTGCCTCAGGCTCGCTGGTCTCCGAAGGGTCAGCAAACTGGCGGGACAAAGCATCTGGTTTAACATTTCTTGACCCCGGTCTGTATGTAAGAATAAAGTTAAACCTACTAAAAAACAGGGCCCATCTGGCTTGGCGTGAGTTGAGTCTCTTAGTGGCTTGGATGTAAGCCAAGTTTTTGTGGTCAGTCCAGACCACAAACGGCAGTTCAGCTCCATCCAGCCAGTGCCGCCATTCTTCCAGTGCAAGCTTGACCGCCAGCAGTTCCCGGTTTCCAACGTCGTAATTCCGTTCTGTGGGTGACAATTTCTTGGAGAAAAAAGCACAGGGGTGAAGCTTTTGGTCAGTGGGGGAGCGCTGGGAGAGGACTGCTCCCACACCTGAGTCCGGACGCGTCCACCTCCACAACAAACTGCAGAGAGGTATTGGGGTGTATCAACACGGGGAGGTGGAAAACAGTTCCTTCAAAACCCCCCTACCGCCTGCTCCGCCTCAGGGGACCACCGAAAAGGGACTTTAGGAGATGTGAGTCTTGTAAGGGGGTGCCACCACTCTACTAAAACCCTTAATGAATCTACGGTAGAAGTTAGCAAAGCCCAAAAATCGTTGAAGTTGCTTACGGGTTGGTGGGTGTGGGCCATTCCGTCACTGCCCGGATCTTCTCGGGGTCCGCCTTCACCTGCCCGCTCTCAATTATGAATCCAAGGAACGATGTAGACTGTTTGTGGAACTCACACTTCTCTGCTTTGACGTACAGCTTGTTCTCCAAGAGCCGTTGAAGGACTTGACGGACGTGTGACTCATGCTCCTCGGGTGACTTGGAAAAACAAGAATATCATCCAGGTATACAAAGACAAAAACGGTTCAAAAAATCCCTAAGAACATCGTTCACCATGGCTTGGAAAACCGCAGGGCATTTGAAAGCCCAAAGGGCATGACCAAATACTCAAAATGTCCCAGTGGAGTGTTGAAAGCGGTTTTCCACTCATCTCCCTTTCGGATTCGGACAAGGTGATAAGCATTCCTGAGGTCGAGCTTGGAAAACACTGTGGCGCCATGCAGAGGTTCAAAAGCTGAGTTGATGAGTGGAAGGGGATACTTGTTTTTAGACAGTTATGTTGTTTAAACCCCTGAAATCGATACAGGGGCGTAACGACTTGTCCTTCTTTTCCACGAAAAAGAAACCTGCACCCAAAGGAGAGACAGGGGACGGGATTATGCCCGAGACCAGAGAATCACCAATGTACTGCTCCATTGCCTCTCTTTCCGGTCGGGACAGATTGTATAACCGACTAGAGGGCAAGGGAGCACCAGGAAGCAGTTCAATAGGGCAATCATAAGGCCTATGTGGTGGTAGAGACAGAGCCTTGTCCTTACTGAAAACCTCCGCTAAGTCATGGTATTCTTTGGGGACAGATGACAGATCAAGAGGAGCTGAGGGAGGAGTTGGGTTACACTTAGTGGGGGGAACCGCTGACCTCAGGCACTCGGAATGGCAGTTAGTGCTCCAACTGAGAATGGTGTGACGTGTCCAATCAATTTGTGGGTTGTGAAGAGCCAACCAGGGGAAGCCAAGGATTAGGGAGGTAGCTGAGCCAGACATAACTCTTAGCTGAATGCTTTCACAATGATTGCCAGAAATCACTAGGGAAACGGGGTGGTTTGATGAGTTATCTCCCGGAGGAGGCGCCCATCAAGGGCTGTGACCCGAATGGGGGTAGGTAGTGGCTCCATGGGGATACGAGCTTGTGTAACGAACTGGTGGCTAATAAAGTTATCTTCTGCACCTGAGTCTATGAGAGCTGAGAGTGGCAGGGAATGACTCTGGAAACGTAAGGTTACAGGTACTTATATCCGGGGAATGATGGGTTCAGGATCTAACTCTGGGCTCGCAAGTAGACCCACCGTTACGAGCGAGCCTTGTCTTTTGGCCGCTTAGGGCATGTAGCCAGAATGTGTGTGGCGTCTCCACAGTACAGGCACTCACCCGCCTGGAGGCGCCGTTGCCGCTCTGCTGGAGGTAGTCGAGCTCGACCCACTTGCATAGGTTCCTCCTCTGTGCTCGGGATGGAATCAGGAACAAGAAGCTGCCGACTCCGGAGAGGCGAGACTCGAGTGGTTGAAGGCTGGGAACTCGTCCTCCTAGACGTGGCCGATCGCCTCTCTCCCGACGCCTCTCCGCAACCGATTGTCTAGCTTGATGGACAGGGAAACGAGAGAATGTAAATCATGTGGCTCATCACGAGCAGCCAGTTCATCCTTAATGGCTTCATTCAAACCGTTTAGAAATGCTCCTTGAAGTGCCACATTGTTCCACTTGGAGTCCGCTGCCAACGTCCAGAACTCAATAGAGTACTCTGCCACACTGTTAGAACCCTGCCTCAAATTAAAAAGTATCTTGGAGGAATTACCCACATGGTCAGGATGGTCAAAAACAGTCTTCAATTTAGCAGAGAAATCAGCAAAAGTCAATCCAGTCAAAGTTTGATCTGAGCACACAGCCTCAGCCCAAACCAGAGCTTTCCCTCTTAACAGCCCCAGAACATAATGTACCTTAGATGAATCAGTAGAAAACGACAGTGGTCTCTGCCGAAAAATCAAGTCACACTGAAGCAAAAATCCCGGCACTTGTCCAATTCTCCATTGAACGGTTCAGGCGACGTGACAGGGGGTTCCCGACGGAACGAAGCCTGCCTAGTGTCCGAGGAAACAACTTGGGGTGCATCAAACTGGGGGTCAGAGAGAGATGGAGAACTGATAACAGACAATTTAGAGACGTGTGTAGTTAACTGAGTCACCTGGTTCAGCAGTTGATGATTATCTTCCACAAGAGTCCGAATCAACTGGTCATGCTGTCCTACACGTTCCTTGAGCCTGGATAGCTTGTTGGAAGCTGTCTTTGTTTGCCCCTGCTGTTTCTCTGTTGGGTCCATGGCCAGATCGTTCTGTTAGGCTATGGTTCAACCCAGCACTCAGAGAAACAACACGACAAAGGGAGTGGAAGAAACAAAAATATTTAATCAAAGTAAAAATTGTCTTAGTCCAAAAACAACTGAAGTAAAGGAACAGAGTGGGCTAGTCGGCTCCGGAGGAAGGAGAGGCTGAGGCAGGCAGGCAGGCAGGCAGGCAGGCAGGCAGGCAGACCGACAGGCAGGAAGGCAGGCAGGTTTGGGAGATATGTCCAAAACGCTCTGGTAAGAACAACGATCTGGCGCCGGTGGAGAGCCATGCCCAGGAATAAGTAGTGCAGGTTGATGAGAGAATAGGATGCAGCTGCGTAGGGGCAGGAATCACTGGAAACAACCCGCAGCTGCACAGGAGAGGCAGATCCTGAGCACGCCCCCTGATCCACTCCAGACACACCCACATAAAGGGGACAAACACACATACAGATACAACAGAAAAAGGGGACAAAACAAGGAGGAAGGGGAAACAGAAAAGGGAGAGACAACAGCTGCCCACATAACAAGCACTCCACCAATCAGGCCTTTATGGTAGAGTGGCCAGACGGAAGCCACTCCTCAGTAAAAGGCACATCACAGCCCGCTTGGAGTTTGCCAAAAGGCACCTAAAGGACTCTCAGATCATGAGAAACAAGATTCTCTGGTCTGATGAAACCAATATTGAACTCTTTGGCCTGAATGCCAAGCGTCACGTCTGGAGGAAACCAAGCACCGCTCATCACCTGTCCAATACCATTCCAAAGGTGAAGCATGGTGGCAGCAGCATCATGCTGTGGGGATGTTTTTCAGCAGCAGGGACTGGGAGACTAGTCAGGATCGAGGGAAAGATGAATGGAGCAAAGTACAGAGATCCTTGATGAAAACCTGCTCCAGAGCGCTCAGGACCTCAGACTGGGGTGAAGCTTCACCTTCCAACAGGACAACGACCCTAAGCACACAGCCAAGACAATGCAGCAGTGGCTTCGGGACAAGTCTCTGAATGTCCTTGAGTGTCCCAGCCAGAGCCCGGACTTGAATCCAATCTAACATCTCTGGAGAGACCTGAAAATAGCTGTGCAGCGACGCTCCCTATCCAACCTGACAGAGCTTTGGAGGATCTCATCAATATGCTTTTTAAAAGACAGCTTTTCATCTATCCAGATGCCCAGATATTTGTAAGCAGGGACATGATCAATATGGACACCATCCAAAGTACATATGCTTAAATCATCAGAGTTATTTTTAGGCACTATAGAGAACAAGATATAATGTACTTAGTTTTACCTGCATTCAATACTAATTCCAGGTCAATAAAGTTTTTCTGTAATACAATGAAGGCAGACTGTAGTTCAGATAGAGCCGGTCAACCGTGGAGGCAATAGCATACACAACAGTATCATCGGCATACAAGTGCAGGTTACAATTTTTTACAGACAAGTCGATATTTTTAATGTAAACAGTAAAAAGTACAGGACCATTTATAATATTATGTCTTTAGCTCAATGTAGTTAATCGAAAAGCTTAAATGTCACAGTCTAATCATGCATTACTGATAACACTTTGTGCTAGAACTTATCACGGTATTTAGAGTTGGAGTCCAATTCACTACAATGCCAGTAAATTCAGGAGAATTATGGAGCATGTTAAAATACACTCATCTTAACATTATTTATTTTTCAATTTCAATTCCAGGCTCTCTTCCTATGCTAAAATGCTCAAAATCTTTATAATGTGTTCTGTAGTTATTCTGATTACCCATAATCCTGTGGTGTACACTCACTTTGCTCACAGTGGCGTCCCATGAAGCCAGTCCGGCAGGTACACTGGCCAGAGATGTGGTCACAGTCGGCTCCATTCCTACACTGACAGGTCTGGGAACAGTCCTTACCGTAGAAGCCCAATCGACAGCCTGCAATGGATTCATATACAGTAAGACTCCAGCATTTGATAAAATTTGATTGAGTCCATTTTAAAATAGTTTAACAGCATGGGATGATGATGATGATGATGATGCATGTCCATATGCTTCAAATAAATGTGAGCGTGAGAGTGCGTGCATCCGTGCCTGTGTGTGGGTGCTTGTGTGTAACTTACGTTGTGTACAGTACAAGCCTGTCCAGCCCGGAGTACACTTGCACTCCCCATCATAGGCACTGCAGTAGGCCCCGTTGTGACAGTTACATGTGTGGATACAGTTGGGCCCCCACTGACCAGGAGGACAGACTGCAAGATAAGGACAACAACCACAGTATGAGAGAACATCACAACAATAGCCTCCTGGCGATAGCCTCAAATAGCATCCTGTCCAGGGGGTGTACTTGTACATCAAACTGCCTTGTGCTGCAGAAACAGGACATCTTGCCCTATGAGCCATTCTTTTAGCCTCATCATGTGTTTTACAAGTGTTCCTGAATACCTTGCCCAGGAAGAGAGGAGGAAAAGTGGTGAGAGGTGAATCGATTCATGGAAAAATTATTGCATTCAGTATGAAAAATATGACTGAATCATATGCTCTGTTCTAACTATAGTAAGCATAATCTCCTACTCATCACCCGTCCCCCAGCAAGCAATAGCCTGGGAACAAGGTTATAGTTTAAGCTGTTTACAGTACACACTGTACAGAAGGGAAATTGAAAGCAGCAATATTTCTCTATTAGTCTATATTTATTCAGTAACTCATCTAGAATTTGGGGAACCAGGTGTGCGAAATCTTTGGCTAACCAATGACAATTTTTGAGCCAGTGAGCAACAAAGCACCAGGAAGATAAAAGCAGCAGACAGTGGACCTTACCTAGTGAGCACAAGGCATTGAAAATATGTATTTTCAACGTCTTTTCAACCAAAAAGACGTCTCCTCAACCAAAAAGTATTTTCAACGTCTTGGAATTAATTATATTTCTATGGGATGAAAACCCATGTTGTATCATTAACTATCACCAGAGGGAGCCATATTACATTAATAATCCCCAGGCTGTCAGACACACTATTACACAAATAGTACCCTATTATAAACACAATTTTCTCTCCCTCAGAAGGTCTCCCAGGAATTCGTAATGGAAAGTCCATTAGGTAAGTTTATGCTAGCAAATGTTATCGAGCTACACGAGACGCCAGCGTCAATACTATTCGACATCCAGAATGTGAAGCACACAAAGCATGTTGCCCCACATCTGTGATGAGGAGGCCCAGGCGGGGTATCCCAGGGTCCTTTAAGGCTGTGATAAGTTAGGGGGTCCTGCAGAGGTCAATAAGGGTCACGAGAGGTCAAAAGGGGTCACGGAGGACTCCTCACTTGGCTGAGGGGCTAGCGTATGTCAGCGCCTTAGCTACTGGTGTCAAAGACAGGTAAATCTAGTGTGGGTCGCGTCCCGCTAAAAACACATTCATGGGTCAGGGGTCGTGGTGAGTAGCACCTGTCGTCCGTCTTAATGGACATTAGTGGTAAGTGTTAAACGTTTTTCCTATGATTACACTGGTTGGTTAAATATTTATTTTGCTAAATGGAATAATTCTCAATCAGAGCAGGGAAAGAATGCTTTAAGAATGTCATTTAGCATGGACTATTATACAGATTCTAACAATAGGATATACATGTTCAACATATTCTGACATATTCTACCAATCCTAAGAAACAAACCAAATCCACAAAAGAAATGAGCAGTGGCCACAAGTTGGCAGTTCTGGTCAATTCTATTAACTCCCAATAGGGAAAAAATAAGAAATCGCTCCAAAATTGAATTTCAACTCATTTCCTGAATTGACTGAACTAAACAAGATTAACGGACCCCTCCAGGGATGCAGACAGACAGGGTCAGCCATAAGTATTTTTTTTACAAGACATTACTGAGCTGAACTCAACCAAACAAAGCTTTAATGACCTGGCCTGGTTACACATCTACCATAATTGCTGGAATCGGCACGATATGTGAAAAGTGTATTTGGGAGTACTCACGTTGTGAACAGTCACTGCCAATCCAGCCGGGGTAACACTGGCATGAGCCATCGATGGGGTTACAGGTGCCGTTATTGGTACAGGTGCAGCTCCATGCACAGTTCTTCCCAAACCTGCCACTGGGGCACACTGGGGAAGAGAGGAAGAAAGAAATAGAGGGTAAAAACACAGAAGTGAGTCACCAACCTTTACGGTCCGGAGAGGAATCAATTAACTTTGTCAAAGGGTAGTGTGACTCTTGATGCTATGTTCTGGTCATGCGGTTGAGTGGTCAACTGTTGATTGAGTCATGTGGGGTAACGGTTGAGTGTCATACAGGGTAACTGTTAAGTGTCACACTCACCTTCATTACAGAGGGGCCCCTTGAACCCCGGGAGGCAGTCACACTGGCCAGAGACGTGGTGGCAGGGTCCATTGCTGTGGACACACTGGGGACAGGCCTGGCTGCAGCGGTGGCCAAAGTAGCCCGGTGAACAGACTGGAAGGACAGGAAAGATTAGTTAGGTTTCTAACTAAGAAACAAGTATAGACTTGAGATACGTACATATTCATACATTACATAGTGGATGGAATTAGTTAAACCACACAATGTATAAATCAGCTCTATACATAAATGTATAGTAAACCAATCGAATACAATCCATAAGCATAACACAGTAATTGGGCACGGGATCTTTAATGATATTGTAATGTAATAACTGAATGCATGAATGTGTGGGATACTCACTGCGCTGGCAGGTGATCCCCCGAAATCCGGGAGCACATTCACAGGTGCCCTCGTCAGGGGAACAGGAGGCCCCGTTCTTACAGTTGCAAGGGAGGGAACAGTTTGGCCCCCAGCGGCCCTCGGCACACACACTGTCACAGTGGATACCTGGGAACACACACAACACACGGCTCACTCAAACAAGTTCACATAGGTCTCCCATTGACATCAATTAATGATTGAAGAAGGCTTGGTGTTGTAAATCTGCTAATTACAGGGATTGATTTCCTGATTACTGCAGGGTTTAACACCAGATGGCAGCCTCTTAGGGAATAAGTCCACGGTCAATACCATCTTTCTGGCATCTTTCTGGCAAAGCTCCACAAACACTTTTACCAGGCTCTCCAATGGACTATCTTTCCATTTGTTTTACTGTAAATGCTATAAGTAAGAAGTGCTTTGATCTATTCCATTAATCAAATGTGGCTATTTGACTGGACTAGGGCACTGAGTTTTTCCTGACCAAGTGACCTGACCAGGAAAAACTTTTGGCAGCTGTTGTAGGCTATAATAAGGCCCAGTCCTGGTTAGGGACATATCAACATTTATGGGGGGAGGGGCTGGTCCAACTCAAGGTGTCAAAAAAACACCTCTCCCCAAAGTTACAAATATTTTCACATGACCCTCCCCTTGTAATGTAAAATAAATTTAACACCCTCCCCCCTCACAGAATGAACTCAAAATAATGTTTACGACCACAAATAACAATAACTGTAGTGACCCTGTGTTTATTAATGTGGATATCGACTTTGCCACTTCCACATGCTTTTGTGGCACAGTCGATGCCACGCAGGGCTACAGGCCAGAAGGTTGAGAGTTCACCGACCACCACAGACAAGCTAGGCTCACTCTTCCTGCCTGTTTCATTACACTACGATCAGAGCCGGCTGCAGACAATGATCAGCTAGGGGGAAATCACATTTTCTACATTTTGATGCCATATTTATAATTATATAAAATATATGCAACAAATGTTCCACCAACAGGTTTCTGTGCCAATGCACCACACAACCAATAAACAAAGCATACCGACTTCGGGCACTTCAATATCATGGTTTGCGTTTTCAACAACACAATAAATAGAGTATGTCAATCTTGAAAAACACTTGCCAGAGTCTTTAGTGTGTTTATAGCTAGGTTTCCATCCAATTGGCAGCAGATTTTCATGTGAATATTCTAAAATGTTCATAAAAACGATATGCCATTTCAGAGTTTCATTTAGGAAAAGTTGGCACCGCACAACATGACAGGGAAGATTTTAATTTACCGGACATTTGAGAAATGTACAGTGGGGAAAAAAAGTATTTAGTCAGCCACCAATTGTGCAAGTTCTCCCACTTAAAAAGATGAGAGAGGCCTGTAATTTTCATCATAGGTACACGTCAACTATGACAGACAAATTGAGAAAAAAATTCCAGAAAATCACATTGTAGGATTTTTTATGAATTTATTTGCAAATTATGGTGGAAAATAAGTATTTGGTCACCTACAAACAAGCAAGATTTCTGGCTCTCACAGACCTGTAACTTCTTCTTTAAGAGGCTCCTCTGTCCTCCACTCGTTACCTGTATTAATGGCACCTGTTTGAACTTGTTATCAGTATAAAAGACACCTGTCCACAACCTCAAACAGTCACACTCCAAACTCCACTATGGCCAAGACCAAAGAGCTGTCAAAGGACACCAGAAACAAAATTGTAGACCTGCACCAGGCTGGGAAGACTGAATCTGCAATAGGTAAGCAGCTTGGTTTGAAGAAATCAACTGTGGGAGCAATTATTAGGAAATGGAAGACATACAAGACCACTGATAATCTCCCTCGATCTGGGGCTCCACGCAAGATCTCACCCCGTGGGGTCAAAATGATCACAAAAACGGTAAGCAAAAATCCCAGAACCACACGGGGGGACCTAGTGAATGACCTGCAGAGAGCTGGGACCAAAGAAACAAAGCCTACCATCAGTAACACACTACGCCGCCAGGGACTCAAATCCTGCAGTGCCAGACGTGTCCCCCTGCTTAAGCCAGTACATGTCCAGGCCCGTCTGAAGTTTGCTAGAGTGCATTTGGATGATCCAGAAGAGGATTGGGAGAATGTCATATGGTCAGATGAAACCAAAATATAACTTTTTGGTAAAAACTCAACTCGTCGTGTTTGGAGGACAAAGAATGCTGAGTTGCATCCAAAGAACACCATACCTACTGTGAAGCATGGGGGTGGAAACATCATGCTTTGGGGCTGTTTTTCTGCAAAGGGACTAGGACGACTGATCCGTGTAAAGGAAAGAATGAATGGGGCCATGTATCGTGAGATTTTGAGTGAAAACCTCCTTCCATCAGCAAGGGCATTGAAGATGAAACGTGGCTGGGTCTTTCAGCATTACAATGATCCCAAACACACCGCCCGGGCAATGAAGGAGTGGCTTCGTAAGAAGCATTTCAAGGTCCTGGAGTGGTCTTGCCAGTCTCCAGATCTCAACCCCATAGAAAATCTTTGGAGGGAGTTGAAAGTCTGTGTTGCCCAGCGACAGCCCCAAAACATCACTGCTCTAGAGGAGGTCTGCATGGAGGAATGGGCCAAAATACCAGCAACAGTGTGTGAAAACCTTGTGAAGACTTACAGAAAACGTTTGACCTGTGTCATTGCCAACAAAGGGTATATAACAAAGTATTGAGAAACTTTTGTTATTGACCAAATACTTATTTTCCACCATAATTTGCAAATAAATTCATTAAAAATCCTACAATGTGATTTTCTGGATTTTTTTTCCTCATTTTGTCTGTCATAGTTGACGTGTACCTATGATGAAAATTACAGGCCTCTCTCATCTTTTTAAGTGGGAGAACTTGCACAATTGGTGGCTGACTAAATACTTTTTTTCCCCACTGTAATAGATCAATAAACAAGGGATGTTGGCAAAATGAGCCACATTTATGTGTCCTTAAAAACAGCCTATAACAAATGTCAAAAACACTATTCCTTGTGTTTCGACGTGTAGCCTATGCAAAACTTTATGGTGGGGGGGTTAGGCTAATTTCCTAAAACAATAATTGTCCGCATCACGGTTCAGCTGTCAGAGATTTGAACCCTAAATGTATCATGCAAAGGCCTATAGGCTTAGGTGTCTACTGTATGATATTCATATTTTAATAAATATATAGATAGCCTATATAAAGGAAGAGAAGCTTAGGCCAAACCCCAGAGAGAGAGATATGCCGGTGGCATGCTACGACACCGACATGCATTTCTTTATGTCAGATGGCTACTGGGTCTGCTATACAGATATAGACGTACATAAGGAGGGTAATTTATTAATTTCCGATCTGAATATTTTGTAGAAAGATATGCATTATATTGTTAGATTATAGGAGTAACTCTGGTAGGCCTGAAACAATCTTCCTCACCTCAAGTTCAACTGTCGGAGTCAGTTGGAGAGCAGGGGCGCACTGCCTTCATATCATAGGCCTGCAGTAACTAAAGCTTAATAATAGCCACAGCATACCAAACCTTCACAAACGTTTCTAAACTATTAGGGTAATATCAAAAGTAAGTCAAGTCATTGTTTATAGGGAAAATACAAGCAGAAGAGTGAATGTAAACCAGGGAAAAAACACACTACCCTCCCCTGTGACCCAAAAAAACCACACAACCCTTCCCAAAGCAAAATAAAAGTTTGACAACCCTCCCCTATTTTCGACCACCCTTCCCCACAGTAAAAATCGGTCCCTTAGGACCATCGTTTTTCAGTAAACAGAAAAAAGGTTTGCAAACCAGAAGTAAAGTTATATCATAGGTGCGTATTCTAAGCAAAAACTGAAGAAGAATGGTTGAAGGGTCTCCCGCACACTGTGTGTACTTGTCACGGAATCAGCCGAGGCTGCCCCTCCTCCTTGCTCGGGCAGGCTTCAGCGTTCGTCGTCCCCGGAGTACTAGCTGCCACCGATCTATGTTTCGGTGTTTGTCTAGATTGTCCTGATTGTTTTCACCTGTTTCCCATTATGTTATATTGTATTCCCTTTATAACCCCCTGTCTCTCATTGGTTATTGTGTGTGATTGTTTTCCGTCAGGTCGGCAGTGCTGGTTGTATGCGTTTATTGTTCCTCCCTGTTTGGAGTTTTGTTTTGTACTTTCTTTACTGTGTTGAGAAAAGTACGTTCTGCCAGTAGTTCGGTGTCCTGCGCTTGACTTAGTTTCCCGCATACACGTCACCTTGACAGAATCACACATCACTCATGGAGTCAGCAGGAGCGGCGGTGCCAGCTGGATCAATGGAGGAACAATACAGGCTCTCGGCACCGCCATGGAACAGGTGGTGAGCACTATTGGGCGATGGAAAAGAGAGGGTCTGCCTACGCCTTCTCCAACGATACCACCACCATCGGCGATGCCCATCGCTTCACCTCCGGGGTCCAGTGGGATTCGGCTCTCGCTCCCGAGGGCTTATGATGGCACAGCGGCTGGGTGTCAGGGTTTCCTGCTACAGGTTGAACTCTACCTAGCAACCATCCATCCGGTGCCCTCGGGATACGAGAGCGTGTCCGCCCTCATCTCCTGTATGTCCGGCAAGGCGCTGGAGTGGGCCAATGCCGAGTGGGGGGGAATAGACGCCGCTACTGTCAACTATGCGGAGTTCACCCGCCGCTTCAGGGCAGTATTCGATCATCCACCAGAGGGTAAAGCGGCGGGTGAGCGTCTATTCCACCTTAGACAGGGGAGGAGGAGCGCACAGGAGTTCGCGCTGGACTTCCGGACGCTGGCTGCCAATGCGGGATGGAATGAGAGGGCCCTCATCGACCAATACAGATGCAGCCTGAGGGAGGACGTGCGTCGGGAATTGGCCTGCAGGGACACCGACCTCAGCTTCGACCAACTGGTGGACATGTCCATTCGCCTGGATACCCTGTTGACTACCCGCGGACGTCCGGATTCAGGGCCGTCCATTCCATCCCCCAGCACTTCCGAGCCGACCCCTATGGAGCTCGGAGGTGCTGGTGCTAGGGAGACCAGGAGAGAGACTAGGAGGGAGGCCGTCCCCTGCACCAACTGTGGCCGCAGAGGACACACTGCTGGTCGGTGCTGGGGAGGGTCTCCTAGGAATCGAGGCGGTAGGCAGCGCACTGATGAGTCATTCCAGGTGAGTAGGCACCCAACTCACCCAGAGCTCTCTGTTACGCATATGTGTATTAAAGTTGTGTTTCCCGAGGTTTCTCCTCACTCCCAGCATAAGGCGCTAGTAGATTCAGGTGCAGCTGGGAATTTTATCGATCGCCAATTCACCTCTAAGTTAGGGATTCCTATTGTACCTGTTGATGTGCCCTTCCCCATCCATGCCCTAGATAGCCGCCCTTTGGGGTCAGGATTGATTAGGGAAGTCACAGCGCCGCTCAGGATGAAAACGCAGTAGGGTCATGAGGAGATACTACATTTGTATTTGATTGATTCTCCTGTGTTTCCAATGGTGTTGGGGCTTCCCTGGATAACATCTCATGACCCCAACATTTCATGGCAACAGAGGGCTCTCAAGGGATGGTCTGATCAGTGTTTCGGGCGGTGTGTAGATGTTTCCGTAGGGGCAACGACGGTGGAAAGCCCGAACCAAGTTCCCACCATGCACATTCCACCTGAGTATACCGATTTGTACTCGCCTTCTGTAAAAAGAAGTCGACTCAATTACCACCTCATCGACAGGGGGATTGTGCGATAGACCTCCAAGTAGGCGCTGCGCTTCCGCGTAGTCATGTGTATCCTCTGTCTCAGGAGGAGACGGCGGCTATGGAGACATACGTCACCGAATCTCTGAGACAGGGATACATACGGCCGTCCACTTCTCCTGCGTCCTCAAGTTTCTTTTTTGTGAAGAAGAAGGATGGGGGTTTACGCCCGTGTATTGATTACCGTGGTCTCAATCAGATCACCATCAAATACAGCTATCCTCTCCCTCTGATTGCTAGTATGACGGAGTCATTACACTGGGCGCAATTCTTCACAAAATTGGATCTCAGGAGCGCGTACAACCTGGTGCGCATTAGGGAGGGAGATGAGTGGAAGACAGCATTCAGTACCACCTCGGGTCACTATGAGTACCTCGTCATGCCATACGGTTTAATGAATGCTCCTTCAGTCTTCCAATCATTTGTGGACGAGATTTTCCGGGACTTGCATGGACAGGGTGTAGTGGTGTATATTGATGACATTCTAATATACTCCGCTACACGAGCCGAGCATGTGTCCCTGGTGTGTTGAGTGCTTGGTAGACTGTTAGAGCATGACCTGTATGCGAAGGCGGAGAAATGTCTGTTCTTCCAGGAGTCCATCTCCTTCCTGGGACATCGGTTGTCCGCGTCAGGGGTGGAGATGGAGATTGACCGCGTTTCTGCCGTGCGTAATTGACAGACTCCCACCACTGTGAAGGAAGTGCAGCGGTTCTTGGTTTTTGCCAATTACTACCAGAGGTTTATCCGGGGCTTTGGACAGGTAGCAGCTCCCATTACCTCCCTGCTAAAGGGGGGTCCGGTGTGTCTGCAGTGGTCGGCTGAGGCGGACAGGGCATTTAGACATCTGAAGGACCTGTTTACCTCGGCTCCGGTGCTGGCACATCCGGATCCCTCTTTGGCGTTCCAAGTTGAGGTGGATGCGTCCGAGGCTGGGATCGGCGCTGTGCTGTCTCAGCGCTCGGGTACGCCACCAAAACTCCGCCCCTGTGCTTTCTATTCTAAGAAGCTCAGTCCGGCGGAGCGCAATTATGATGTGGGGGACAGGGAGCTGTTGGCTGTGGTTCAGGCCCTGAAGGTGTGGAGGCATTGGCTTGAGGGGGCTAAACACCCTTTTCTCATTCTGACTGACCATCGTAACCTGGAGTACATCCGGGCAGCGAGGAGGCTGAACCCTCGCCAGGCAAGGTGGTCTATGTTTCTCTCCCGATTTGTATTTAAGCTCACCTATAGACCAGGGTCACAGAACGCTAAGGCAGACGCCCTGTCCTGACTATATGACACAGAGGAGAGGTCCACTGAGCCCACTCCCATACTCCCGGAGTCTTGTCTGGTGGCACCGGTAGTGTGGGAGGTTGATGCGGACATCGAGCGGGCGTTACGTACCGATCATACTCCCCCACAGTGTCCAGTGGGTCGGAGGTACGTGCCGCTCGAGGTTCGCGATCGATTGATGTATTGGGCTCACATGTCACCCTCCTCTGGTCATCCTGGTATTGGTCGGACAGTGCACTGCCTTAGTGGGAAGTACTGGTGGCCCACTTTAGCTAAGGACGTGAGGGTTTATGTTTCCTCCTGCTCGGTGTGCGCCCAGTGTAAGGCGCCTAGACACCTGCCCAGAGGGAAGTTACAACCCCTACCCGTTCCACAACGGCTGTGGTCTCACCTATCGGTGGATTTTGTCACGGACCTTCCCCCCTCCCAGGGGAACACGACGATCTTGGTCGTTGTGGATTGGTTTTCGAAGGCCTGCCATCTCATTCCTTTGCCAGGTCTCCCTACTGCCCTACAAACTGCTGACGCCCTGTTCACACACGTTTTCCGGCACTACGAGGTGCCTGAGGATATAGTGTCTGATCGGGGTCCCCAGTTCACCTCTAGAGTCTGGAGGGCGTTTATGGAACGTCTGTGGGTCTCGATTAGCCTTACCTCAGGTTTTCACCCCGAGAGTAACGTGCAGGTGGAGAGAGTGAACCAGGATGTGGGTAGGTTTTTGAGGTCCTATTGCCAGGACCGGCAGGAGGAGTGGTCAGGATATATTCCCTGGGCAGAGATAGCCCAAAACTCACTCTGCCACTCCTCCACTAACCTTACGCCTTTCCAGTGTGTGCTAGGTTATCAGCCGGTCATGGCACCATGGCATCAGAGCCAGATCGAAGCCCCTGCGGTGGACGAGTGGTTTCGGCGCTCGGAAGAAACCTGGAACGCTGCGCATGTCCATCTGCAGCGGGCTATCAGGCGGCAAAAGGTGAGTGCCGATCGCCACCGCAGTGAGGCTCCGGTGTATGCACCGGGAGATCGGGTCTGGCTCTCGACCCGAAACCTGCCCCTTCGCCTGCCCTGCCGGAAGCTGGGTCGGCGGTTTGTGGGGCCATTTAAAGTCCTGAGGAGATTGAACGAGGTATGCTATAGGTTACAACTGCCCATTAATTACCGCATTAACCCCTCGTTCCATGTGTCTCTCCTCAGGCCGGTGGTGGCTGGTTCACTCCAGGAGAGTGAGATACGAGAGGCTCCTCTGCCCCCGTTGGACATCAAGGGGGCTCTGGCGTACTCAGTCCGTTCCATCTTGGAATCGAGGCGTCGGATGGGGGGCCTGCAGTACCTCGTGGAGTGGGAGGGGTACTGTCACACCCTGGCTCTGGGACTCATTATGTTGAGCCAGGGTGTGTTCATTCTATGTTTTCTGTTTCTATGTTGGTAGTTCTGTTGTGTTTATTTCTAGGTTGGTCTGTGTGACTCCCAATCAGAGGCAACGAGTGTCAGCTGTTTGCTGGTTGTCTCTGATTGGGAGCCATATTTAACTGTCTGTGTTTCACTTTGGGTTTGTGGGTTTTTGTTCCGTGTCGGTATGTTTAACCGTGGACTTCACGAATCGTGTTTTGTTTTGGTTAGTACTTTAATTAAATAAAGTCATGTTTGTTTCACACGCTGCGCCTTGGTCTACTTCGCTACAAGACGATCGTGACAGAAAAACCCACCATGCAACGACCAAGCAGCGTGTCCAGGGGCAGCCCTTGGGGTGGACATGGGAGGAAGCGCCGGGAAAGGCCCTGGCGAAAGAGGAGCAGCGTGTCCAGGAGCAGGCAGCCTGGACATGGGATGAGATATTGGACGGTAAAGGGTCCTGGACTTGGGGGGAAATCCTGGCCGGGATGGATCGCCGGCCATGGAGTGAGACAGTGGAGAGGCGCCGTAGAGAGGAGCTACGGCGTGATCAGGGTCGTCGTCGGACGGTCGTGAGGCAACCCCAGAAAATTTTTAGGGGGGGGCACACGGCATGGACGACGGGGCTGACGGAGGAGAAAAGGGGGCGGATCCAGAAGGCCACCAGGCCAGGGGTACACCGCCCTGTACGTCCTGTGCGGATGCCTCACACAGAGTGTGTGAGGGTAGGCATTCAGCCAGGACGGGTGGTGGCCGCTCTTCACTCCAGGCCTCCTATCCGTCTCCACAGCCCGGTTCGGCCTGTCCCTGCTCCACGCACCAAGCCTACGGTGTGCGTCGCCAGCCCGGTCCGGCCTGTCCCTGCTCCACGCACCAAGCCTACGGTGTGCGTCGACAGCCCAGCCCGGCCTGTCCCTGCTCCACGCACCAAGCCTACGGTGTGCGTCGACAGCCCAGCCCGGCCTGTCCCTGCTCCACGCACCAAGCCTACGGTGTGCGTCGCCAGCCCGGTCCGGCCTGTTCCTGCCACCCGCACCAAGTTTACGGTGCGCGTCGCCAGCCCGACCCGGCCTGTTCCTGCCACTCGCACCAAACCTACGGTGCGCGTCGCCAGCCCGACCCGGCCTGTTCCTGCCACTCGCACCAAACCTACGGTGCGCGTCGCCAGCCCGGTCCGGCCTGTTCCTGCCACTCGCACCAAACCTACGGTGCGCGTCGCCAGCCCAACCCGGCCTGTTCCTGCCACTCGCACCAAACCTACGGTGCGCGTCGCCAGCCCGACCCGGCCTGTTCCTGCCACTCGCACCAAACCTACGGTGCGCGTCGCCAGCCCGACCCGGCCTGTTCCTGCCACTCGCACCAAACCTACGGTGCGCGTCGCCAGCCCGGTCCGGCCTGTTTCTGCCACTCGCACCAAACCTACGGTGCGCGTCGCCAGCCCGGTCCGGCCTGTTCCTGCCACTCGCACCAAACCTACGGTTGTGCGTCGACAGCCCAGCCCGGCCTGTCCCTGCTCCACGCACCAAGCCTACGGTGTGCGTCGACAGCCCAGCCCGGCCTGTCCCTGCTCCATGCACCAAGCCTACGGTGTGCGTCGCCAGCCCGGTCCGGCCTGTTCCTGCCACCCGCACCAAGTTTACGGTGCGCGTCGCCAGCCCGACCCGGCCTGTTCCTGCCACTCGCACCAAACCTACGGTGCGCGTCGCCAGCCCGACCCGGCCTGTTCCTGCCACTCGCACCAAACCTACGGTGCGCGTCGCCAGCCAGGTCCGGCCTGTTCCTGCCACTCGCACCAAACCTACGGTGCGCGTCGCCAGCCCGACCCGGCCTGTTCCTGCCACTCGCACCAAACCTACGGTGCGCGTCGCCAGCCCGACCCGGCCTGTTCCTGCCACTCGCACCAAACCTACGGTGCGCGTCGCCAGCCCGACCCGGCCTGTTCCTGCCACTCGCACCAAACCTACGGTGCGCGTCGCCAGCCCGACCCGGCCTGTTCCTGCCACTCGCACCAAACCTACGGTGCGCGTCGCCAGCCCGGTCCGGCCTGTTCCTGCCACTCGCACCAAACCTACGGTGCGCGTCGCCAGCCCGACCCGGCCTGTTCCTGCCACTCGCACCAAACCTACGGTGCGCGTCGCCAGCCCGGTCCGGCCTGTTCCTGCCACTCGCACTAAGCCAGGGGTGCGAGAAGTCAGCCTGGT
The DNA here is from genome assembly GCF_020615455.1 of Coregonus clupeaformis. NCBI lineage: Eukaryota > Metazoa > Chordata > Actinopteri > Salmoniformes > Salmonidae > Coregonus > Coregonus clupeaformis. Next base: position 13,587,468 of record NC_059218.1, on the reverse strand, counting down.
AAGGCCCATTCCTCCTCCACGCACCAAGCCAGGGGTGCGAGTCGTCAGCCTGGTAAGGCCCATTCCTCCTCCACGCACCAAGCCAGGGGTGCGCGTCGTCAGCCTGGTAAGGCCCGTTCCTCCTCCACGCACCAAGCCAGGGGTGCGAGTCGACAGCCTGGTAAGGACCGCTCCTGTTAAGTCCAGTCCTGCTCCAGCCGGCGGGGCCAGACTGGACCAGGGGCGCATTGGGGGGTGTATTGAAGGGTGGTGGTCAAGGCCGGAGCCAGAACCACCGCCGAGGAGGTATGCCCGCCCAGCCCTCCCCTGGTTTGTTTAGTTGAGGCGCGGTCGCAGTCCGCGCCTTTAGGGGGGGGTACTGTCACACCCTGGCTCTGGGACTCATTATGTTGAGCCAGGGTGTGTTCATTCTATGTTTTCTGTTTCTATGTTGGTAGTTCTGTTGTGTTTATTTCTAGGTTGGTCTGTGTGACTCCCAATCAGAGGCAACGAGTGTCAGCTGTTTGCTGGTTGTCTCTGATTGGGAGCCATATTTAACTGTCTGTGTTTCACTTTGGGTTTGTGGGTTTTTGTTCCGTGTCGGTATGTTTAACCGTGGACTTCACGAATCGTGTTTTGTTTTGGTTAGTACTTTAATTAAATAAAGTCATGTTTGTTTCACACGCTGCGCCTTGGTCTACTTCGCTACAAGACGATCGTGACAGGTACGGTCCGGAGGAACGGTGCTGGGTCCCTAGGAGGGACATCCTAGATCCCTCCATGTTGAGGGACTTCCACCGGGGTCATCCGACTCGCCCTGCTCCGCGTCCTCCTGGCCTTCCCCGAGGCCGGGGTCGGCGCACGGCTGGAGCCGCACGTCAAGGGCGGGGTACTGTCACAGAATCAGCCGAGGCTGCCCCTCCTCCTTGCTCGGGCAGGCTTCGGCATTCGTCGTCCCCGGAGTACTAGCTGCCACCGATCTATGTTTCGGTGTTTGTCTAGTTTGTCGTGATTGTTTTCACCTGTTTCCCATTATGTTATATTGTATTCCCTTTATAACCCCCTGTCTCTCATTGGTTATTGTGTGTGATTGTTTTCCATCAGGTCGGCAGTGCTGGTTGTATGCGTTTATTGTTCCTCCCTGTTTGGAGTTTTGTTTTGTACTTTCTTTACTGTGTTGAGTAAAGTACGTTCTGCCAGTAGTTCGGTGTCCTGCGCTTGACTTCGTTTCCCGCATACACGTCACCTTGACAGTACTGTACTTGCAAGTAGAAATGAAAGTGCAGTGTTTTGGTCACATAGACCTCCATCAGTCAATTGCACTAACAGCGTCAAAAAGTGAATTACTCTAATGGTTTAATAACATTCAGCTTGTCAACAAAGCATGACATCTTTGTACCCTACCAAACTTCAAACTATTTTGATGGTCTCCATTACTTTCAATTTTGGATGGTGACACACAAGCAGCCCTATGCCAAGTGAGTAATATTATAAAATTTGCCAAAGCAACTTGCCTGCAAGTTGTTTTAACCTGTGTAACAATTCTTCTCACATTCTACCTCTCCATTCAGCGAGACATTTTAAATCAGCAAAGAAAACCAAGCTTTTTATCTTTAGGACTTAGCATGAATTACAAAAAATGAGTTAACTTTTCCCCCCTGAGAACATAGAAATAGCTAGGTATAGCTGCTGCCCTATGTTACTGTCCGAGGGGATTGGTTTCAGACTATGACAATAAGGGCCATAGAAACGGTTATACAAGATCAGCACACTAGGTGTGCCCCTTGGTGGGTAGAAGAGAATAGAGAGAATGGGGAGATTAGACACTGCTGAGTTTCTTAATTACACTGTCTTCCCCCCGATTTACTACAACAAAGGCATGGGCAAAGCATGTTGAGCGTGTAAATTTAAAAAAGAGACAGTTCTCAAACTTTAAAGTTTGAACACATGTAATATGAGAGAGATATTGACTGACGTCCATCTTGGAGTTGGCAGGACCAGCTGTTACCAGAAAAAACGTGTTATATTTTGATTCTGTTGGAAAATGAAACGCATCTCCTTCCTCTTCCCTGACTCACTGTTTCTTTTTTACGCCCTCTGTCACCTCTCTCTTCCTCTCTTCGTCTGTCTTTCTGCCACTCCTCCTCTCCCTCACACCTCTCACACCTCTCATCCCTTTTTTCCTCATTCCTTTTTTCCACCCTTCACTCTCTGTGCCCAACTCTCACTCTCTCCTCCCCCGAAGGGTTCTAGGTTAAGGTTCCAGACTCACCTGTCCATCCAGCCAGGCAGCTGCAATAACCCGTGGAGGGGTTGCACCCATCTGCATGGCTACAGTCACAACGTTCCCTACAGTCTATACCATAGGTGCCATCCTGGAGAAACCCAAAAAGATGCCATTAAGACATGATAATATTTGTTTAGACATTTAAATGCTTTTATCAAAGTGACTCAGGCATAGCTCACATAGGATATATTGAGTACTATTTTTTACATTGTAGAATAATAGTGAAGACATCAAAACTATGAAATAACTCATATGGAATCATGTAGTAACCAAAAAAGTGTTTTATATTTATATTTGAGATTCTTCAAAGTAGCCACCCTTTGCCTTGATGATAGATTTGCACACTCTTGACATTCACTCAACCAGCTTCATGAGATGGGGGGTATACAGAAGATTGCCCTATTTGGTAAAAGACCAAGTCCATATTATGGCAAGAACAGCTCAAATAACCAAAGAGAAACAACGGTCCATCATTACTTTAAGACATGAAGGTGCAGTCGTAAAACAACATCAAGCGCTATGATGAAACTGGCTCTCATGAGGACCGCCACAGGAATGGAAGTCCCGTAGTTACCTCTGCTGCAGAGGATGTGTTCATTAGAGTTACCAGCCTCAGAAATTGCAGCCCAAATAAATGCTTCACAGAGTTCAAGTAACAGACATCTCAACATCAACTGTTCAGAGGAGACTGTGTGAATCAGACCTTCATGGTCGAATTGCTGCAAAGAAACAACTACTAAAGGACACCAATAATAAGAAGAGACTTGCTTGGGCCAAGAAACACGAGCAATGGACATTAGACCGGTGGAAATGTGTCCTTTGGTCTGGAGTCCAAATTGGAGATTTTTGGTTCCAACCGAGTGTCTTTGTGAGACGCGGTGTGGGTGAATGGATGATCTCTGCATGTGTATTTCCCACCGTAAAGCATGGAGGAGGAGGTGTTATGGTGTGGGGGTGTTTTGCCGGTGAAACCGTCTGTGATTTGTTTAGAATTCAAGGCACACTTAACCAGCATGGCTACCACAGCATTCTGCAGCGATACGCCATCCTATCTGGTTTGGGCTTAGTGTGACTATCATTTGTTTTTCAACAGGACAATTACCCAACAAATTAATCAAATCAAATTGTATTTGCCACATGCGTCGAATAGAACAGGTGCAGTAGACCTTACAGTGAAATACTTACTTACAACACCTTAACCAACAATGCAGTTTTAAGAAGAAGAAAAAAAGTGTTAAGTGAAAAATAGATAAGCAGTAAAAATAAAAATAACAGTAGGGATGCCTTACAACCTGGAATTAAAATGGATTTTTGGGGGGTTTGTATGATTTGATTTACACAACATGCCTACCACTTTGAAGACGCAACATATTTTTAATTGTGATACAAACAAGAAATAAGACAAAAAAACAGAAAACTTGCAGCTGTAATAAAAGTTTGGCTCTACAAAGTATTGACCCCCCCCCCAAAGTCAATACTTTGTAGAGCCAAACTTTTCCAGCAATTACAGCTGCTAGTCTCTTGGGGTATGTCTCTATAAGCTTGGCACATCTAGTCACTGGGATGTATGCCCATTCTTCAAGGCAAAACTGCTCCAGCTCCTTCAAGTTGGATGGGTTCTGCTGGTGTACAGCAATCTTTAAGTCATACCACAGATTCTAAATTGGATTGAGGTCTGGGCTTTGAATAGGCCATTCCAAGGCATTTAAATGTTTCCCCTTAAACCACTCGAGTGTTGCTTTAGCAGTATGCTTAGGGTCATTGTCCTGCTGGAAGGTGAATCTCCGTCCCAGTCTCAAATCTCTGGAAGACTGAAACAGGTTTCCCTCAAGAATTTCCCTGTATTTAGCGCCATCCATCATTCCTTCAATTCTGACCAGTTTCCCAGTCCTTGCCGATGAAAAACATCCCCACAGCATGATGCTGCCACCACGCTTCACTGTGGGAATGGTGTTCTTGGGGTGATGAGAGGTGTTGGGTTTGCGCCAGACATAGCATCCATTTTTGTCTCATCTGACCAGAGTACCTTCTTCCATATGTTTGGGGAGTCTCCCACATGGCTTTTGGCGAACACCAAACGTGTTAGCTTATTTCTTTTCTTTAAGCAATGGCTTTTTTCTGCCCACTCTTCAGTAAAGCCCAGCTCTGTGGAGTGTACGGCTTAAAGTGGTCCTATGGACAGATACTCCAATCTCCGCTGTGGAGCTTTGCAGCTCCTTCAGGGTTATCTTTGGTCTCTTTGTTGCCTCTCTGATTAATGCCCTCCTTGCCTGGTCCGTGAGTTTGGTGGATGTCCGTCTCTTGGCAGGTTTTTTGTAGTGCCTTATTCTTTCCATTTTTTTAATAATGGATTTAATGGTGCTCCGTGGGATGTTCAAAGTTTCTGATATTTTTTTATAACCCAACCCTGATCTGTTCTTCTCCACAACTTTTTCCCTGACCTGTTTGGAGAGCTACTTGGTCTTCATGGTGCCGCTTGCTTGGTGGTGCCCCTTGCTTAGTGGTGTTGCAGACTCTGGAGCCTTTCAGAACAGGTGTATATATACTGAGATCATGTGACAGATCATGTGACACTTAGATTGCACAAAGGTGGACTTTATTTAACTAATTATGTGACTTCTGAAGGTAATTGGTTGCACCAGATCTTATTAAGGGGCTTCATAGCAAAGGGGGTGAATACATGTGCACACACTACTTTTCCGTTATTTATTTTTTTGAATTCTTTGAAACAAGTTATTTTTTAAATTTCACTTCACCAATTTGGACTATTTTGTGTATGTCCATTACATGAAATCTAAATAAAATTTAATTTAAATTACAGGTTTTAATGCAACAAAATAGGAAAAACGCTAATTGGGGATGAATACTTTTGTAAGGCCGGGGGTGCCGGTACATAGTCAATTTGCAGGGGCACCGGTTAGTCGAGGTAATTGAGGTAATATGTACATGTGGGTAGAGTTAAAGTGACTATGCATAGATAAGTAGCAGCAGCGTAAATAGTCCGGCTAGCCATGATTAGCTGTTCAGGAGTCTTATGGCTTGGGGTAGAAGCTGTTAAGAAGCCTTTTGGACCAAGACTTGGCACTCCGGTCCGGCTTGCCGTGCGATAAAAGAGAGAACAGTCTATGACTAGGGTGGCTGGTGTCTTTGACAATTTTTAGGGCCTTCCTCTGACAACGCCTGGTAAAGAGGTCCTGGTTGGCAGGAAGCTTGGCCCCACTGATGTACTGAGCTGTACACACTACCGTCTGCAGTGCCTTGCGGTCGGAGGCCGAGCAGTTGCCATACCAGGCGGTGATGCAACCAGTCAGGATGCTCTCGATGGTTCAGCTGTAGAACTTTTTGAGGATCTGAGGACCCATTCCATATCGTTTCAGTCTCCTGAGGGGGAATAGGCTTTGTCGTGCCCTCTTCACGACTCTCTTGGTGTGTTTGGACCATGATAGTTTGTTGGTGATGTGGACACCAAGGAACTTGAAGCTCTCAACCTGTTCCACTACAGCCCCATCGATGAGAATGGGGGCATGCACAGTCCTCTTTTTATCCTGTAGTCCACAATAATCTCCTTTGTCTTGATCATGTTGAGGGAGAGGTTGTTATCCTGGCACTACACGGCCAGGTCTCTGACCTCCTCCCTATAGGCTGTCTCATCGTTGTCTGTGATCAGGCCTACCACTGTTGTGTCGTCGGCAAACTTAATGAAGGTGTTGGAGTCGTGCCTGGCCATGCAGTCACGGGTGAACAGGGAGTTCAGGAGGGGACTGAGCACGCACCCCTGAGGGGCCCCAATGTTGAGGATCAGCGTGGCAGATGTGTTGTTACCTACCTTTACCACCTGGGGGCGGCCCATCAGGAAGTCCAGGATGTTCACCTCCAGGCTGTGTAAGGCTGCGTAAGGGCTATTTTACCAAGAAGGAGAGTGATGGAATGCTGCATCAGATGACCTGGAATCCACAATCCCCCGAACCTCAATCCAATTGAGATGGTTTGGGATGAGTCGGACTGCAGAGTGAAGGAAAAGCAGCCAACAAGTGCTCAGCATATGTGGGAACTCCTTCAAGAGTGTTGGAAAAGCATTCCAGGTGAAGCTGGTTGAGAGAATGCCAAAAGTGTGCAAAGCTGTCATCAAGGCAAAGGGTAGCTATTTGAAAAATCGCAAATATATTGTATGTTATATGTTATTTCATAGTGTTGATGTCTTCACTATTATTCTATAATGTAAAAAATACTAAAAATAAAGAAAAACTCTTGAATGAGTAGGTGTGTCCAAACCTTTGACTTGTAGTGTAAGTATTTAGACCCATTATTCAGTATTTAGTTGAAGCACCTTTGGCAGCAATTACAGCCTTGAGTCTTCTTGGGTATGACACTACAAGCTTGGCACACCTGTATTTGGGGAGTTTCTCCCATTCTTCTCTCCAGATCTTTTTAAGCTCTGTCAGGTTGGATGGGGAGCATCGCTGCACAGCTATTTTCAGGTCTCTCCAGAGATGTTTGATCGGGTTCAAGTCCGGGCTCTGGCTGGGCCAATCAAGGACATTGAGACTTGTCCCGAAGCCACTCCTGCATTGTCTTGGCTGTGTGCTTAGGGTCATATTCCTGTTAAAAGGTGAACCTTCGCCCCATTCTGAGGTCCTGAGCGCTCTAGAGCAGGTTTTCATCAAGGATCTCTCTGTACTTTGCTCTGTTCATCTTTCCCTCGATCCTGACTAGTCTCCCAGTCCCTGCTGATGAAAAACATCCCCACAGCATGATGCTGCCACCACCATGCTTTACCGTAGGGATGGTGCCAGGTTTTCTCCAGACGTGACGCTTGGCATTCAGGCCAAAGAGTTCAAACTTGGTTTCATCAGACGAGAGAATCTTGTTTCTCATGGTCAGAGTATTTAGGTGCCTTTTGGCAAACTCCAAGCGGGCTGTCGTGCCTTTTACTGAGGATTGGCTTCCGTCTGGCCACTCTACCATGAAGGCTGATTGGTGGAGTTCTGCAGGGATGGTTGTCCTTCTGGAAGGTTCTTCTATCTGCAGAGAGGAACTCTGAAGCTCTGTCAGAGTGACCATTGGGTTCTTGGTCACCTCAAGGCCCTTCTCCCCCAATTGCTCAGTTTGGCCAGGCGGCCAACTCTAGGAAGAGTGTTGGTGGTTTCAAACTTCTTCCATTTAAGAATGATGGAGGCCACTATGTTCTTGGGGACCTCCAATGCTGCATAAATGTTTTGGTACCCTTCCCTAGATCTGTGCCTCGGCACAATCCTGTCTCCGAGCTCTATGGACAATTCCTTCGACCTCATGGCTTGGTTTTTGCTCTGACATGCACTGTCAACTGTGGGACCTTATATAGACAGGTGTGTGCCTTTCCAAATCATGTTCAATCAATTGAATTTACCACCAGTGGACTCCAATCAAGTTGTAGAAACATCTCAAGGATGATCAATGGAAACAGGATGCACCTGAGCTCAATTTTGAGTCTCATAGCAAAGGGTCTGAATACTTATGCAAATAAGGTATTTCTGTTTTTTATTTTGAGAAAATTTGCAAACATTTCTAAAATCCTTTTTTCACTTTGTCATTATAGGGTATTGTGTGTAGATTGATGAGGATTTTTTATTTTATTTAATCCATTTTAGAATAAGGCTGTAACGTAACACAATGTGGAAAGAGTCAAGGGGTCTGAATACTTTCCGAATACACTGTATACCTATTATATGTTCTACACATTCCAATTCATCATACATTATAGGAAGATAATACCAGTGTTATAACCTATAATGATGTCATCACTGTGTGACAGGGACGGCGGTGGGATGGGCTGTGGGGGAAACATCTCTCACCTGGCAGTTGAGGTCACACCTCTCGCCCCTCCAGCCGGGGGCGCAAGTGCAATGTCCGTTGAGGGCATTGCAGGCCCCTCCGTTGCCACACATACAGGTGAGGTTGCAACCCAGCCCCCACGTGCCACTTGGGCAGTTGATGGAGCAGTCCACTCCGTGCCAACCTGGGGAAGAAGACATTTTCAACATCAAAGTAGTTTGACGGAGGAGGAATCCATTTGTCTCAAATTAGCTTGTGTCTACAGATATAAATGTTTGCAAATATTTTATTGATATTAAGATAAAATTATTTGGTCTGGGAAAATGTATTATGTTTTCCCCAGAAGTTATACCCCAAAGCCACTGCATTAGTAGAATGATCCACACATGACAGTTTACATTTTCTGTCCATATCTTAGTTAGGATTTCTCACATGCACTATTTCTGCTGTATTTCCCTTGAATGGGAGAGCCTTAACACACACAGCATTCCCTGCTGTTAGTAACCTACCTGCTTTACAGGAGCAGGCTCCATCCACAGAAGAGCACTGTGCCCCGTTCTTACAGCCACAGGTGGCAGAGCAGTTGATCCCATGGGTCCCTGATGGGCAGGCCGTGGAACATTTGGACCCCTACAATGGAGATACTGTTAGCATTCCCGTACTATAGTTTAGTTTACTTTGTGTTATTCATCATACGTGGGTCGTGTTCAGTAAGACACATCTTAGAAAACATTTTACAACATTTTCTCTCTACTGAACATGACCCAGGTAACATCACAATGGAATTAGGAGTGAATACAGTCTGTCACTGTCTGTTTGAATGCTCCAGAGTCAATCCAATCCTGGGACGTGACTTGGGTAATGTATTTCTTACAATTCCAAGTATACAACACCTGCATAAAGTCAACTGTTACCACCAGATTACTGATGTTATCAATGATTTAGGCTACTGTAACTTTATTTGATTGGACATGGAACATATTACCACTCATAACCCTTTATAGCGGCTTTACCTTGAAACCTGGAGCGCAGATGCACTCCCCGGTCACGCTGTGGCAGTCAGCACCGTTCTGGCACTGGCACACCTGCTGGCACGACACGCCAAAGAAGCCGGGCGTACATGTCTTGTTACAGTAGGTCCCCGACCAGCCAGGCTGGCACGAGCACGCGCCAGACATTGGGTGGCAGCTGGGAACAAGACAGGGAGACAGAAGTGGACAATGGTCTGTTATTGATATCATCTGATAACTCTGTTGTGACATCTTGTGTAGACATCAAGTACGCCAACACTCAAATGTGTTTGTAGCTAATGAACAACTAGCATATGAATAATGTATAAGACATGAAGTAATGTTGAAAAATGAGTTTTATTGTGTCTTATTAGTCTGGTGTTTATGCTTAGTAAGGTAGACCCTAATGTACTATCTTGCCTTACAATTGCCCCACAGTTCTCTGCCATGTTTTTTCATTTCCTTAATAAGGTGTTTGGCGGACACCTACAGTATCTGACTGCAATGCATGGTTGATCAAATGTTGTGTGATCTCAGAGCACTGTGCCCCGTTCTTACAGCCACATTGCAGCTCTAGCAATTGCGGTGGAGTCTACGCTACGATACGCTAGGCGCTAGTCCTTTGACCCACAGCTTTCCGTAATGACTAAGCAAATCCATTGTCTTTCAAGAGCTCTCGCCATTCTGAAAGTCAAAAGTTAGTGGATTAAGACTTTTTTCCAATAGCTTCCCGTGGAGAAACTCAAAATCTAGAGGATTTGTTCTTAACTGCAAGTTTTATTTGGTTTTGTATGTTTGATATGTGAAATAAATGACCCATGGTTCCATTTTAGCTCCTGTGTTATTAATGACTTGGGAAATGGGATGCAACCAGCCAAGTTGCATCTGTATGCAGATGATACGGTCATCTATTCAAATGCTCCTTCTCTGGTTGAGGCTGTTGAAGAGCTCCAGACTGCCTTTCAGTCACTGCAGACCTCCCAATATGGCCTCAAACTGGTCTTGAATGCACAAAAAATGAAATTCATGACCTTTACCAGAGCTCGCTCTCAGCCAGAGAAGGTTAGCATTTTCACATCTGGAGGCACATCCATTGAAAAAGTGTAATCCTACAAATACCTAGGTATATGGTTGGACAACAAGCTGTCCTTCAAAATTCATATGGATAATCTTGTGATGAATCAAAATCTGAAATTGGGTTTTTATTTTCATAATAAGGCTTGCTTCCTGTTCAAGGCCAGAAAGAAGCTTGTTCAAGCCACTTTTCTTTCAAGCCACTTTTCTTTCTGTAATTGATTATGGTGACTTACTGTATATGCATGCAGCCTCTTCTGTGTTACAAAGGCTGGACTCTGTTTATCATGCATCCTTACGCTTTGTTACAAATGCTAATTCACTCACCCACCATTGCACCTTGTACCAAATGGTGGGTTGGACCTAGCTTTATATGCGCAGACAGCTACATTGGTACGAGCTCATTTATAAAGCCATTCTGGGTAAACTCCTCTGTAGCCTGCTCACCTTTACCACTAGCAGCTTTCCCTGGTTAAATAAAAATAAATAAATAAATAAATAAATAAAATACAATCTCTTGAGTCACAGCCAGGCAGCGTGCCTATAATATATTACATTATATGTGTTTCAATTTTGATCCTTGGCAAGCACAACTTTGACGATAAAGATCTAAGGAAAAGTGAAGAGGTACTCTATAGAGCATGGGAAAATGTAACACTACCTGAACATTGTAATAACAGAAAACAGTCAATGTCCCTTTGACTTTCACATGAAACCTCTCTGTGCAAAATTAAATACTGTATATGCTGTATATTGGTTAGAAACAACCTCACAAAATAGGAGAGAACATAAAGCACATAGTGCTTTGAATGTGTGATATATCGAAACCAAGCCTAAGAAAATATGTTATTGTATGTCATATAAGTAAGTGTGTCAATACATTTTTCATGAATCAATTGGCTCTTCGGATACTGAGTTCAAACCATAGAGGTAGAAAGAGGGCTCTGAATGGATATAATCCGTTTCAGCATGGATATTAACATTTAGGGCTTCCACCATTTTAAAATAGTCAACTTGGTGGGGATCCCTATGAGTTGGGAGCGATCAACCAATGATCAGAGCATTGTCTACTTCTTCAAATAGGGTTGCCTATGTTTTGTAAATGGCTTTAAGCTACATCACCGTCATCTAGTGCCCACAATACATGAATGACACACAATAATTGGTTCAGGACTCCAGCACTGCAGGTGGTGGTAAATCACTAATATAAACTTTTTTAAAAATTCAAACACAAAAAAAGAAGAAAATGTACTACTTTAAAATGGATATAGCCCTCAATGGCACTTCCCATGCGGTCAGAGAAGCCATTATGGACAGACTCTATAGTTCAAACCATACAGTCATTGTTTCAAACACTCCTTGTGGTACTTAACACTAATACAATTATCTCCTAAACTTTCCAGCTATGCTAGAGTGTATGATATATATATATATAGTATTTCTATGTCAAACGGTTTCGTTATTTTTCAGTCTTCTGTGATGTATTTAAAGTGTAATATTGGGATGCAAACTCAAAACATGTCATACATTTCAACTCTACATCTGACATGGTACAGTTGTCTTCTTTTTTTTAAAGCACATAACCTTGTGTGTGAGATGTATACTTTTGTTTCAAAGTAGATTTGTTTAAGACTACCAAGAAACACTCTGTGTGACCCTAATTTAGCCTACTGTAGTAAAAGGTTAAAGCCCGTGGGGAATATACAACCCCGTACCATGAAATACAACAGCGCTACGAAAAACAAACTTTTCAGAGACTGAAATAGAGGTGTCGGAGATTGAGTACAACCAAAATATTTTATTTCGCTCACTCAATTGTGGCTTGACCGGTAAAAATAAAAACATAGCTACAAAGAGACAACCATTAGGACAATTCAAGTTGCTTTAGCAATGGCAAATATACTTAAAATGAGTGGGCAACCCTCACCAATAAGCCATCCCTCCTCAACAGCTCCCTCCTGTAGGCATATAGGCCAACATTGCTGTTCTGAAGAATGAATGAGTTATGCGTTCCACCTGGCCACCACATTCAGCAGCGTCTTTTGCGCATCACATAACCTATCACCTGCACATGAAGAGTGGAAGTCTTTTGTTGAAATCGTTTTGGGATGGTGATTGTATGGCGATGTGGGTGCCGTCTATTGCTCCGTTCGTATTTGGGAACACATTGATGGCATCATGGCAAAGAAACCCCTCGACTTCAACCTGTTGTATGGAACTTGTATGTGTTACTGTTCGTTTTGCTGATGATTGCATCCAAAACATTGGCTCATCGAGGGCTTTGAGATGCCGATCGGCAAGCTCCCGCTGAAAAGTGTCCGTTGCCAAAAACCTGAGGGTGGATAGCACTTGGATGTGCACTGAAATGGCATGTGTTTGCCTTTTTAAAGTAGGTCTTAAATCCTCACAAAAATCATTGGTTTTGGGAAATGATATCTGATGACCCAATCTGTACATTCTGCAGTAAAAGTCCCACCTGTCTCTAAAAACATGCTCTCTGCGAAACGCAGTGTGCCAAATCCGCAAACAGGGCAAGATCTGCCATCTCTCATTCGATTTCCCATTATCTCACTTTTATAGTATTTCAACAATGGTTTCACTTTCACACATACCTCTAATTTAACAAATTGCTGTACTTTATATGAATTATTATCGTAATTAATGCACTGATATGGCCAAATTATATAGCATGTCAAGATATGTTGCATGAATTCACAATGGACGTACAATGAAATCGAAAAATTATTTAATTATTACTCACAATTTCAACATATATTTTCCCCATTCTACTCTGGACAAGCAGTTCCCTTATTCCAACGCTTGGCACTGTGTGTACGCATGTTCATGGCTGTGAGTAAATGTCTGCACACTCTAAAGCAAATGTTCATATTGATAAATCTCACACTTTGCGTGGAAATGAGCCCACACACGGTTTACGCACAGCTTTGTGCCGACGCATGATTGATAAATGAGGCCCCTGAACTTTCTCCAGATGCCCTCACAGGAGGCGGGGATTAAACAATGTGAAAGCCGGGGGCGTGGTTTGCTGCATGCGCATGTGGCACAATACCGTTTTTACCGTGGTACCTGTTGGAGTGGCAGCTGCCCTACCTGACACAGAAGCCCCATTGAGACAGAGCAGCTTTCCCCCCTCAACAACACATGGAGCCTACCAGCTGTGCCAGTTTATCTAATGCATAGGCAGTGGGACAATGGGGAACTGTCTGACTCCCCACCCACCCCACAGACACAGGCACAGAGACACACAAACACAAACACACACAAAGACAAACCCATACACTTTGAGTGCTCTCTAACGGTCTTGTTAAACTTTGAACCATTAATATTATAGTATAATCAATGTACTGTGAGAGGAGTAGGGCTGAATAAAACAATTAGATGCTAGATCCTATATACAGATAGCGCAATTGGTTGGAGCATGGTAATGGTTGTGGGTACTGTAAGAGTGTAAGGATAATTATACTGCACAAAAATATAAATGCAACATGTAAAGTGTTGGTCGAATGTTTCATGAGCTGAAATAAAAGATCCCAGAAATGTTCCTACATGCATCAAAAGCTGATTTCTCTCAAATGTTGTGCACAAATTTGTTTGCATCCCTTTTATTGAGCATTTCTCCTTTGCCAAGATAATCCATCCAATTGACAGGTGTGGCGTATCAAGAAGCTGATTAAACAGCATGATACACAGGTGCACCTTGTGCTGGAGACAATAAAAGGCCACTCTAAAATGCACAGTTTTGTCACAGAGCACAATGCCACAGATGTCTCAAGTTTTGAGGGAGTATGAAATTGGCATGCTGACTGCAGGAATTTCCACCAGAGCTGTTGCCAGATAATTAAATGTTCATTTCTCTACCATAAGCCGCCTCCAAAGTCATTTTAGAGAATTTGGTAGTACGTCCAACCGGCCTCACAACCGCAGACCACGTGTTACCACACCATCCAGGACCTCCACATCCGGCTTCTTCACCTGCGGGATCGTCTGAGGCCAGCCACCTGGACAGCTGATGAAACTGAGGAGTATTTATGTCTGTATTAAAGCCCTTTTGTGGGGAAAAACGAATTCTTATTCGCTGTGCTTGGATCCCCAGTGGGGATACCCAAGATATTTGTGACCAACAGATACATATCTGTATTCCCAGTCATGTGAAATCCATAGATTAGGGTCTAATTAGTTTATTTCAATTGACTGATTTCCTGATATGAACTGTAACTCAGTAAAATTGTTTAATGTTGCATTTATATTTCTGTTCAGTATACATGATCTCCATTATAGATTAGAGAATGATTATAGAATATATAGAATGATCTTAGGGATAATTACATTAATATGGGTCTAATCATCTGCTATGTGCCCATATGTAATGGGTTACTTGTATTGTATTATATAGCATTTGTTATTGTATTGCATTTTATTGTATTGTATTTTAATGTATTGCATGTCTTGCAATATTGTATCATATGTGCCAATGAGTGGGCATTACCTGTGGGTGTTCTGGACGTGGCAGTGACACCTCTTGTCACACGTGAGGCCGTAGTGTCCCTCGGGACAGAGGCGCACCTCGCACATCTCCCCTGTGTAGCCCAGCTCACACAGACACGCCCCGCTGATGTGGTCGCACTTGGCACCGTTCTCACAGCGACAGGTTTGGCGGCAGGATACGCCGAACGTACCCACAGGACACTCCTCCTGGCACCTGTGGAGAGAGGGGAGAAACGTCAGAACACGATTGGTTATTGACTTCGATTCAATTCACATATTTGTATTTTTCCCATGATGGAACTTGATTTGTTGACTTCTTGACTTGTTCCCCAAGTTCAAGTTTAGGGACAGTATCTTTGTGCAGTGGGGAGTTGTGTAACTTATCATTGGGCATAATAGTGTGTAGATAACGCGGGAGGACTAGAACACTAGAGATTAAATCATAAAACAACAAGAAACACTTACATTCTGAAAATGACCTGCTGTGTATATTGTTCTCATATTTCAAAATTCTCACAACAACATTTTCCAGACCGAAGATGCAATAAGTATTGCTTACTCTCAAATGCAGTCATTAAAGGAGCAACAGTGTTTAGCAACTGGAGCTAATTGCTAAGAAAAGCAGGCTACTTGCAAACACTGTTTGAAACCCAATACCATAGGTCTCAGGTACCTATCACTGATTATACTCCAGATGTTGTAGTATAAAATGCTGATCTCACCAACACAAAATGAAGCTTTGTTTATGACATGGGTGGCTGGCCGATATGATGAAAGTATTGCTGAATTCTAGCTTGGAATATACTTATTCATGTTACCATACTAATTTACATGTATAATGAATATATATATATATATATATATATATATATAATAAATATATATTGGGGTCAATGTATGGTGGATAAGGGGGAGTGCAGATAGTTTACATTCTGTCAGAACATGTTATTGTCAAATCTCATGTATCCTATGGAGAGAGGCAAAGAGTAACAGTCTGGTTTCAGTCACTGATAAGGTTGGATAGCCGTGGATTAGGGATGAGTGAGGAATGTGGGCCGAGGTCAGGTCAGATGAAGTGACAAGGAACAGTTCTATTACACATACACCACCTAAGTTCCTGCCTAGCAACAGAGATGTGCACATAAATATCAGAAGCCTCCTTCCTAAGTTTGAGTTATTCACTGCGTTAGCACACTCCGCCAACCTTGATGTTCTAGCAGTGTCTGAATCCTGGCTTAGGAAGGCCACCAAAAATTCTGAAATTTCCATCCCCAACTATAACATTTTCCGTCTAGATAGAACTGCCAAAGGGGGTGGAGTTGCAATCTACTGTAGAGATAGCCTGCAGAGCTCTATCATACTGTCCAGGTCTGTGCCCAAACAGTTTGAGCTTCTACTTCTAAAAATCCACCTTTCCAGAAATAAATCTCTCACTGTTGCCGCTTGCTACAGACCCCCCTCAGCCCCCAGCTGTGCCCTGGACACCATATGTGAATTAATTGCCCCCCATCTATCCTCAGAGTTCGTAGTGCTTGGTGACCTAAACTGGGATATGCTTAACACCCCGGCCATCCTACAATCTAAACTAGACGCCCTCAATCTCACACAAATTATCAACGAACCTACCAGGTACAACCCTAAATCCGTAAACATGGGTACCCTCATAGATATCATCCTGACTAACTTACCCTCTAAATACACCTCCGCTGTCTTCAACCAGGATCTCAGCGATCACTGCCTTATTGCCTGCGTCCGTAACGGGTCCGCGGTCAAACGACCACCCCTCATCACTGTCAAACGCTCCCAAAAACACTTCAGCGAGCAGGCCTTCCTAATTGACCTGGTCCAGGTATCCTGGATGGATATAGATCTCATTCCGTCAGTAGAGGATGCCTGGTTGTTCTTTAAAAGTAATTTCCTCTCAATCTTAAATAAACATGCCCCGTTCAAAAAATACAGAACTAAGAACAGATATAGCCCCTGGTTCTCCTCAGACTTGACTGCCCTTGACCAGGACAAAAACATCCTGTGGCGTACTGCATTAGCATCAAATAGCCCCCGCGATATGCAACTTTTCAGGGAAGTTAGGAACCAATATACACAAGCAGTTAGGAAAGCAAAGGCTAACTTTTTCAAACAGAAATTTGCTTCCTGTAGCACTAACTCCAAAAGGTTTTGGGACACTGTAAAGTCCATGGAAAATAAGAGCACTTCCTCCCAGCTGCCCACTGCACTGAGGCTAGGAAACACTATCACCACCGATAAATCTACAATAATCGAGAATTTGGGATGACCAGTGAGATATACCTGCTGGAGCGCATACTACGGGTGGGTGTTGCTATGGTGACCAATGAGCTAAGATAAGGCGGAGATTTGCCTAGCCGTGATTTATAGATGGCCTGGAGCCAGTGGGTTTGGCGACGAATATGTAGTGAGGACCAGCCAACAAGAGCGTACAGGTCACAGTGGTGGGTAGTATATGGGGCTTTGGTGACAAAACGAGTGTTGGAGGCTATTTTGTAAATTACATTGCCGAAGTCAAGGATCGGTAGGATAGTCAGTTTTACGAGGGCATGTTTGGAAGCCTGAGTGAAGGAGGCTTTGTTGCGAAATAGGAAGCTGATTCTAGATTTCACTTTGGATTGGAGATGCTTAATGTGAGTCTGGAAGGAGAGTTTAAAGTCTAACCAGACACCTAGGTATTTGTAGTTGTCCACATACTCTAGGTCAGACCCGTCGAGAGTAGTGATTCTAGTCGGGTGGGCGGGTGCCAGCAGCGTTCGATTGAAGAGCATGCATTTAGTTTTACTAGTGTTTAAGAGCAGTTGGGCAGTTGGGGAGAAGAGAGTCATAGGATGACAAATTATAGGATACGGATCTAAAAAGCCTGAGTTTATTCAGAAGTCCCATTGTGTTATGACCGGTCATTGATAAAGGGTAAGTCCTGAACAGGGTGGTCCCTGCGGAGGGTAAATCCCAAGGGTAAGTCCCGAACAGGGTGGTCCCTGCGGAGGGTAAATACCTAGTGGGGTGGTTTCTCGGCCAGACCCGTAAGGGGGGTGAAAGCACAACCGTGGTGGCCGTGAGGCCTTAGAGTGTGTGTGTGTGTATGGATAAATTGTCATACTTTTGTACTAGTACGGTAGGTTGTAGA
Source organism: Coregonus clupeaformis (assembly GCF_020615455.1). NCBI lineage: Eukaryota > Metazoa > Chordata > Actinopteri > Salmoniformes > Salmonidae > Coregonus > Coregonus clupeaformis. The sequence continues at coordinate 13,569,647 of NC_059218.1, read as the reverse complement.
GAAGTAGTCCATGGAGAAGGACAAAAGGAGGGAATGTGGATGTTGATAAAAGGTTGCCTATAAGTTCTGGAGGAGAGCCACATTCATGGTTAGAAAAGCAAAAAGATATTCAAATGTTGTTTGAACATGATTCGTGTGTATCAGCAGAGGTTGGTTTATGCATATTGGGGCGGGGAACCGTGACAGATTATGTAGAAATAGGAAGACAACTGTGAATAATTTTGGTTATGTGTGTTGATGACAACAGTGATATTTGAGGCGTAACACTGGTATAAGACATTAGGTCTCCCGTATTCTCCAGTAGTAAATTGGCAGATGCTTCAGTATTGGTTTTAATACAAGGTATCAGGTGCTGTGACCAATTAATTGGCACAAATATACCATAACTACTCTCTGGGGAAGTGGGTATCACTATCTTGGAAAATAGTTAGTAGAGGGCGAGTATTAGAGCCGTGAATTAGGAAATCGAAACACCATAAACAGCGTCGAGAGAGGCGCAGAAATAACCACCAATGAAATGACATCCGTGGTTTCTGACACTCAAGTAAATGGGGAATATAAGAGGAAAACTATAGCAAAGCCATGGATGCGCTAAAAGAAGCGCACAAGCAAACTACCAATTTGGCTCGAGTATGGGGAAATTGAGTAAAGTGGATAAAATTGGTCAGCACTTCCTTGCTGATGGAAAATTCCAAACTAATAAAGAATTCAGAGATGCTATTGTGAAATGGCACAATGACATGAAAGAAAAATCAAAAGCTCAATACACCAGCGTTTTGATTCCAGGTTTGAAACCTGTTATCAAAACAGCTATTGCGGGGGTAGTGGACCAACATTCTCACTGGGATGAAGTAGTACATGCGGCATTGAGAGGGGAATCGAATTCAGCTCACTTCACAGCCATGCGTGTGGTTAATACAGCCACAGTGAAAGTCACTAACAGTGGTTTCAACAGCCAAGGTAAGACAAAGAAACAGAGAGGAAAGGGTAGCGAAGGGGGTTAGCTCCCTGTTTTAGATATGGGACTGTCGGTCATTGGAAGAATGGGTGTGCGGTAGTACTGGAGTCTACTACACCCGCTTCTTCTGTACTGAGATACCCAATGTAAACCGGAGCTCGCAGAATGATGGAAATGTTTAAAATGTTTTTAAATAAGTAGTCTGAAGTACAGGGAAAGAAAAGGGAAATAAAATACTTAATGGTGTTGAATGCCCTTTGTCCTCACTTTCTGGTGAGGCCTGATCTCCCTCACTAAAAAGGATAGAGACATTAGGTGAGATTTAAGTATAATATAAAGTGTATTGCTGTTGTTGTTTTGTTGTTGTCTTTGGTTCAATACAAATCTCACCAGATTGGGTCTGATGTATGGACGGGATTTCTCCCTAAGGGTTAGCCATCTAACTCCCTGAACCTGTAACTCTGCGGTGAGGTCTCCAATATGATAAGGGAGTATAAGCCAATTAGAAAAATGGTTTCAACAGTGTGTTGGTATGATCTTTGACATTTGTCTTAGGAATTTTATATTAAGAAAATTGGGAATGTAATAATTTGTCATACAGTGAATAGTTGTTTAGATTTTCTGAGCCAGAAATGCCTTAAACTGTTGTTTTGGTCTGTCCTCTCTCGAAGTTATGGCGAAAGTGACTACAGATGGTATCTAGATGCATGGAAGGAATAATTCAACCGAGAACAGTGTGAGCTTCACCCCCTCTAACCAGCTGAAGTAATGGCGACAAAGGCGTTCACTATGGCCTTGTCTTTCACCACTTCTACTGAGACCTGAGTCCGAGCCAGCAACCTGTGTACGAGCGGCAGGAGTGCGGCATGTGTCCTGAGACCGTGCATGTGAAGTGAGCATGGAGAGAGATCATGCCCAAACTCCTCTCATTCTGCTGATGCACTGGTGGGAAAATGGACAAGACAGAATGGACTGTACGGAATGGTGGTGGAGGTTCAGGTGAGAGATTTGTTTGCTTGGGAAAATCAGATTATTGAAATCAGGACAGTATCAAAGGCCATCAAAGGCACAAGTTACATATGTGCCATTGGGAAGATGAACTGTAACGCTATCTCAAGAAGAAAATGAACAGACGCCAGAAGAATGAGAGCTGGGAAGGAGGGGGGTGATCAACTGTGAGCGTAAATTGATTTAGGGTTGCCCTAAACTGTTTATTTGGGGTATCAGGTTGATTGTGAGGGTCTGCACACTGGGAAATGTAATTTAAATAAAAAATGTACTGAGATAACTATCTGTCATTAACATGTCACTCGCGACAGTGGAAGACAGGGATAAACGGTGGCCGTGATGAGAAAAGTTAATGCTGGTAATATACACTACCAGTCAAAAGTTTGGAAACACCTACTCATTCAAGGGTTCTTCTTTATTATTACTATTTTTCACATTGTAGAATAATAGTGAAGACATCAAAACTATGAAATAACACATTTGGAATCATGTAGTAACCAAAAAAGTTTTAAACAAATCTAAATATATTTGAGATTTGAGATTCTTCAAAAAGCCACCCTTTGCCTTGATGACAGCTTTGCACACTCTTGGCAATCTCTCAACCAGATTCATGAGGTAGTCACCTGGAATGCATTTCAATTAACAGGTGTGCCTTCATAAAAGTTAGTGGAATTTCTTTCCTTCTTAATGCGTTTGAGCTAATCAGTTGTGTTGTGACAAGGTAGGGGGGTATACAAAAGATAGCCCTATTTGGTAAAAGACCAAGTCCATATTATGGCAAGAACAGCTCAAATAAGCAAAGAGAAATGACAGTCCATCATTACTATAAGACATGAAGGTCAGTCAACACGGAACATTTCAAGAACTTTGAAAGTTTCTTAAAGTGCAGTCGCAAAAACCATCAAGCGCTATGATGAAACTGGCTCTCATGAGGACCGCTACCGGAATGGAAGACCCAGAGTTACCTCTGCTGCAGAGGATAAGTTCATTAGAGTTACCAGCCTCAGAAATTGCAGCCCAAATAAATGCTTCACAGAGTTCAAGTCACAGACACATCTCAACATCAGCTGTTCAGAAGGGACTGTGTGAATCAGGCCTTCATGGTCGAATTGCTGCAAAGAAACCACTACTAAAGACACCAATAATAAGAAGAGACCTGCTTGGGCAAAGAAACACGAGCAATGGACAATAGACCGGTGGACATTTGTCCTTTGGTCTGGAGTCCAAATTGGAGATTTTTGGTTCCAAACGCTGTGTCTTTGTGAGACGCGGTGTGGGTGAACGGATTATCTCCGCATGTGTAGTTCCCACCGTAAAGCATGGAGGAGGTGGTGTTATGGTGTGGGGGTGCTTTGCTAGTGACACCGTCTGTGATTTATTTAGAATTCATTCAAGGCACACTTAACCAGCATGGCTACCACAGCATTCTGCACCGATACGATATCCCATCTGGTTTGGGCTTAGTGGGACTAACATTTGTTATTCAACAGGACAATCACCCAACAAACCTCCAGGCTGTGTAAGGGCTATTTTACCAAGAAGGAGAGTGATGGAGTGCTGCATCAGATGACCTGGCCTCCACAATCCCCCGACCTCAACCCAATTGAGATTGTTTGGGAGGAGTCGGACGGCAGAGTGAAGGAAAAGCAGCCAACAAGTGCTCAGCATATGTGGGAACTCCTTCAAGACTGTTAGAAAAGCATTCCAGGTGAAGCTGGTTGAGAGAATTACAGAGAGAATGGCTATTTGAAGAATCTCAAATATAAAATATATTTTGATTTGTTGAACACTTTTTTGGTTACTACATGATTCCATATGTTTTATTTCATAGTTTTGATGTCTTCACTATTATTCTACAATGTATATTATTTTTACTATTAAGAAAAACCCTTGAATGAGTAGGTGTGTCCAAACTTTTGACTGGTACTGTAAGTAGTACAAACTGTCTATATATTTTCCCCTTTCTGTAAATGTACACTCTAACAGAGCCGGTGTGTGCTAAATTGAGGGTCTTCAATCCGAGTCATAGACTCAACGTGAAGCACTAAGGACTGTCATTCTAAATTTGGGTTTGATAATTTATCAATTGTTTGAATTATGATTCGGAAAGGAGAGAAGGAGAGAGAGAGCGCTGCCCCTAAGGTCTGAGGAGAGCACAAAGTGAAGGGGAGGATGCACTGCTCGAATCTGTTGAGTCTAGGGAGGGTTTCATCTCAGGAAACCTTATCTTTAGTGTCCTCCGAGAGGAAGGTGATCAGAGAATCCACTAGATGGTAGTTTGGGCTAACCATGATGGGGACCTTGATAGTAGGCATTATGTTTTACAATGTCATCAGAATTCTAATGTTAACCTTTTCACGTGAGTTCCAAATATCTCTAACGTTCGCCCCAGCGTGAGTTGTTTTATGCACGTGATGTGAAAATGCACTCACTGTTTCAAAATGTGATTGTTACGCAACAGGGGAGTTAACACGCCCTGCCTGCTAATCATCTATAAGGCTATGTTTCAACTTGTCAATTTCAAATTATTTTCTAACAAGTTGTATTTTCTAAAAGTTTGAATTGAGGTGTGTTCCGCCTCCTCATTAATTCACATAGAAGTAGCACATTTCAGTGTTGCTAGCAATTTATGTTTGAGGCTTTACTGAGCCGGACAAACTTTCCTCTTTGAGGAGAGCCCTTCCCCATTTTTTCCGTACATCAAGTATGCAGACATTTGCACAGTCTTGCACGAACTGGCACATTTTCTGGCTGGTGCTCGCATTGTTGCATTGTTGTTTTCCTTACAAATAATAACTTTGGACATGTGTGCATTCCTATCAAAGTATGTGCCTCGTGTTGTCGTTTCTACTGTAGCATATAGTAGCATCAGCAGGGGATCAAATACTTTTTTCCCTCACTGTAGGTGTCCATTACAATATATGTGTGTATGTATGAATGTATGTATGTATGGAGCATAATGTAGTTACAGTTTTATTCACGTTTTCAAGTACTGGTGACAAATAATGCATTCCGATTATTGCATAGATTGTAATGGACACCTACAGTGAGGGAAAAAAGTATTTGATCCCCTGCTGATTTTGAACATTTGCCCACTGACAAAGAAATGATCAGTCTATAATTTTGATGGTAGGTTTATTTGAACAGTGAGAGACAGAATAACAATAAACAAATCCAGATAAACGCATATCAAAACTGTTATAAATTGATTTGCATTTTAATGACGGAAATAAGTATTTGACCCCCTCTCAATCAGAAAGATTTCTGGCTCCCAGGTGTCTTTTATACAGGTAACGAGCTGAGATTAGGAGCACACTCTTAAAGGGAGTGCTCCTAATCTCAGTTTGTTACCTGTATAAAAGACACCTGTCCACAGAAGCAATCAATCAATCAGATTCCAAACTCTCCACCATGGCCAAGACCAAAGAGCTCTCCAAGAATGTCAGGGACAGGCAGCTGGGACCATAGTCACCAAGAAAACAATTGGTAACACACTACGCCGTGAAGGACTGAAATCCTGCAGCGCCCGCAAGGTCCCCCTGCTCAAGAAAGCACATATACAGGGCCGTCTGAAGTTTGCCAATGAACATCTGAATGATTCAGAGGAGAACTGGGTGAAAGTGTTGTGGTCAGATGAGACCAAAATCGAGCTCTTTGGCATCAACTCAACTCGCCGTGTTTGGAGGAGGAGGAATGCTGCCTATGACCCCAAGAACACCATCCCCACTGTCAAACATGGAGGTGGAAACATTATGCTTTGGGGGTGTTTTTCTGCTAAGGGGACAGGACAACTTCACCGCATCAAAGGGACGATGGACGGGGCCATGTACCATCAAATCTTGGGTGAGAACCTCCTTCCCTCAGCCAGGGCATTGAAAATGGGTCGTGGATGGGTAATCCAGCATGACAATGACCCAAAACACTCGGCCAAGGCAACAAAGGAGTGGCTCAAGAAGAAGCACATTAAGGTCCTGGAGTGGCCTAGCCAGTCCCCAGACCTTAATCCCATAGAAAATCTGTGGAGGGAGCTGAAGGTTCGAGTTGCCAAACATCAGGCTCGAAACCTTAATGACTTGGAGAAAATCTGCAAAGAGGAGTGGGACAAAATCCCTCCTGAGATGTATGCAAACCTGGTGGCCAACGACAAGAAACGTCTGACCTCTGTGATAGCCAACAAGGGTTTTGCCACCAAGTACGGTCATGTTTTGCAGAGGGGTCAAATACTTATTTCCCTCATTAAAATGCTAATCAATTTATAACATTTTTGACATGCATTTTTCTGGATTTTTTTGTTGTTATTCTGTCTCTCACTGTTCAAATAAACCTACCATTAAAATTATAGACTGATCATGTCTTTGTCAGTGGGCAAACGTACAAAATCAGCAGGGGATCAAATACTTTTTTCCCTCACTGTATGATGTGTGTAAAATACTTTTTTGAAGGTTGTACTGATTATAATGAGCTAATGATAAGCTATTTGCCAGCTATGTGTGGCGCCATGTTTGTTGACATTATACAATGCATTCTGCGTGTCACGTAAATGTCTGTCAGACCAAAGATGTTATATTGAGGTGAAGGAATGGTTCACTCATCTTTCAAATACACTTCTGGAAGTGAATGAAGGGAAGTGAATGAACGTAGACGACACACCCCCTTCAACATGCATACCGCAAACAGACCAAACTCATCTTGTCTCCTCTTATTATCTTTGGTTGACGTGAAAAAACAAACATGGCGTGCGCACAAACTACCCATCGTCGGATTACTTTCGATTTCTAGAAAGTGTTTTACTCAGTCATTTCGAGCAATGTTGAGCTCACCCGTGATGTGCTGAATTATAAATATGAATTGCTATTAGCTAATTCATATTGTGGTTTCTGTCAGCTGAGAGTTCTCTAAATATGACCGCTTGTGTTATGTCCATCTTTCCTCAGTTAGCGCTAGGACTAATGTAGCCTACATTTTCCGGATTGGATGATTGTGTATGCTGTCGTTACTTCTGTGAATGTCTGAACAATGCATCCAAAAATAAACTAGTCACATTCAGGACATACATTTGAGGACCAATGGGAAAATAATTCTGCTTTAAAAGTTGATAAACTTGTAACCTCACTTTTGAGAAAATGGCCTTTGAATGTTTTGTCACCTACTGGAGAGCTCTTCCTTGTCTACACCCATTCTGCATCATTCACACCCTCTTAAGCTTTAGCCCCACCCATCTCTTTAAGGGTTGATCCGAGTGTAATGTACTAACAGCAGTTAAGCACCCAAGCTAACTGGCTAACTTGCTAGCTTCTTCCAGACACAAATGAGAGAACAGCTCACTGACCATTAGTCGCCCTAGCAGAGCTGGTTAGGCTGTTTTCATGTTATCCAGAGCGTTGGTAACTGCAACTGTGCTGCTAGCTACAATTTAAACAAATTCATCAGTTATTCTGCGCTCTGGCACACTCAGACGACAGTGCTCTGAAATCGGAGTAGATAGCCAGAGCGAATTTACCAGCTACGTTTATCAACAGTTGTTGAAGTGACATTCTATTGAAGGGTGTGTTCGTAAATTCAATCTAGAGTGCCAGAGTGTGCTCTAGGCATTCGTAAATTCAGAGCGTTGTCAGATTGTCAGTTCGTAAATTCAGAGCGTTTTGCTCTCGGAGCATTCACAGTGCACACTGAACACTCTGGCCTATGTGTAGGGTTGATCCGAGTGTTCTGACCTCACAACGGCAGTCAAGCACCCAAGCTAACTGGCTAACGTTGGCTAGCTTGCTACCTACTTTCAGACACAAATGAGAGAACACACCACTCTGATCATTGTACTCACCCTAGCAGAGCTCGTTAGGCTGTTTTCCTGTTATCCAGAGTGTTGGTGACTGTAACTGTGCTGCTGGCAACAATTTAATTACGTTTTTTTGCAAACGTTTACTGACACCAGCCATATTCAACGGTTGTTGAGCGTTCGTACATTCATCAGTTATTCTGCGCTCTGGCACACTCAGACGACAGTGCTCTGAAATCGGTGTAGATGGCCAGACTGAATTTACGAATGCACCCGAAATGGTTACTTGCATAGTGGAGTCTTTTGTTAAGACATGTAGCTAGCTAGGTAAACAATGAACCATAATCCCAACTCATGACGTTACTACCCTGCATGAATCTGCAGGTAGCTAACCAACCAGGTTCAATGTTAGCTAGCTAACATTAGGCTATAACTAGCAAAGCAAATGGCTCTGAGATACTAATAATAAGATCATACACGTAACGTTAGCTAGCGAGCCAACCAGCTAACATTAGCTAGCTAACAGTACACTTTAACTTGAAATGAAAACAACTTTCTGTCAAAAGTAGAAACGTGTAATATCTGAAAATGTAGCTAGCTAGACTATCTTACCCGTATACATCATGGGACGCGTCTCCCTGTCACGGATGCCATGGTTAGTTAGAAGATGTAATCCAGAGACAGGTGTTTTCTCCATCTCCTTAGCTATCATTCTCTAATTCCACTGATTTCATAACTCGGTCCTCCAGAAAGTGGAGAGCAACACTTATGCAGTTTTACTACGTGATAATTTTTTTTTAAATGATGCGTTAGACAGGATTATGTACACATACTGACCAGCTCAAATAGACAGAAGCGTGCTATATGTTAGACCAATCCCAACTCATCTCTCGGCATGTCCAGCCCATCCATTACCTCAGCCAATCATGGCTAGCGGGAAGGTTGCTGTCTTTTTCTGTGGCTAAATCAACTAGGCTCGTAATTAAACAATTTTATTCGTATTTACAGATGGCATACAAGTTTGTTATTAAGGCACATGAAAGTTCACAATTTCCAGAAGGCATTTCTGCCAAAAAACGCATTTTGATAAAAAAAAAGTTTACGTTCAAATGGCTCCCCTGTGATGTAGTGACCCGCGACATACGCCTAGTTTCCTGAAAAGAGTCACATATGTTTTCTAGGTGGCGTGGAACATGTGAGTGATCATTGTTCTAGAGGAGGAATTGTTGGTAACTGACTAATTGACTTGAGCATGTTTTAGGATGTTTATAACTATATAAGTGGCCTAGCAGTAGTGACTAACGTGTTATGGGTTAGATGGAATGATTTATGTGCAAATGTATTTGTGGCCTGAGGCAAAGTACATACAGGGCCTGTGTTTGAGACAGAATGTTTGCATAAGGGTGTTAGGTACAGATTCTGGCAGGACCGACATCAGTGCATTCGATGGAGTAAAAAAAACAAGGCGTTAACGTTACATGGAATTGGGAAAGTGGAATTGAATATGACTGGGACTGAGATTTGTGAGGCTCATAGATTAAGGAAGTGGGTGATAGAGTCTCTGGGGAACGATATCACTCCTCTGTGTATAGTGATACAGGGGATATCGCGTAGTAGAGGAAGGACAGCTAACTGTGCACAATATAGAGACAAAAAAAAAGACTATGAAGTCAAGTTGAACGTCACACATACAGTGGCTTGTGAAGGTAATCACCCTCCTTGGCATTTTTTCCTATTTTGTTGCCTTACAACCTGGAATTAAAATGGATTTTTTGGGGGGTTTGTATCATTTGATTTACACAACTTTGAAGATGCAAAATATTTTTATATATTTTTGGGGTGAAACAAACAAGAAATAAGACAAAAAAATACTTTGTAGAGCCACCCTTTCCAGCAATTACAGCTGCAAGTCTCTTGGGGTATGTCTCTATAAGCTTGGCACATCTAGCCACTGAGATATTTGCCCATTCTTCAAGGCAAAACTGCTCCAGCTCCTTCAAGTTGGATGGGTTCCGCTGGTGTACAGCAATCTTTAAGTCATACCACAGATTCTAAATTGGTTTGAGGTCTGGGCTTTGAATAGGCCATTCCAAGGCATTTAAATGTTTCCCCTTAAACCACTCAAGTGTTGCTTTAGCAGTATGCTTAGGGTCATTGTCCTGCTGGAAGGTGAACCTCCGTCCCAGTCTCAAATCTCTGGAAAACTGAAACAGGTTTCTCTCAAGAATTTCCCTGTATTTAGCGCCATCCATCATTCCTTCAATTCTGACTAGTTTCCCAGTCCCTGCCGATGAAAAACATCCCCACAGCATGATGCTGCCACCACCATGCTTCACTGTGGGGATGGTGTTCTCGGGGTGATGAGGTGTTGGGTTTGCACCAGACATATTGTTTTCATTGATGGCCAAAAAGCTCCATTTTTGTCTCATCTGACTTGAATACCTTCTTCCATATGTTTGGGGAGTCTCCCACATGGCTTTTGGCGAACACCAAACGTGTTAGCTTATTTTTTTCTTTGAGCAATGGCTTTTTTCTGGCCACTCTTCAGTAAAGCCCAGCTCTGTGGAGTTTACGGCTTAAAGTGGTCCTATGGACAGATACTCCAATCTCCGCTGTGGAGCTTTGCAGCTCCTTCAGGGTTATCATTGGTCTCTTTGTTGCCTCTCTGATGGACGTCCCTCTCTTGGCACGTTTGTTGTGGTGCCATATTCTTTCAATTTTTTAATAATGGATTTAATGGTGCTCTGTGGGATGTTCAAAGGTTCGGATATTTTTTTATAACCCAACCCTGATCTGTACTTCTCCACAACTTTGTCCCTGACCTGTTTGGAGAGCTACTTGGTCTTCATGGTGCCGCTTGCTTGGTGGTGCCCCTTGCTTAGTGGTGTTGCAGACTCTGGGGCCTTTCAGAACAGGTGTATATACACTGAGATCATATGACAGATCATGTGACACTTAGATTGCACAAAGGTGGACTTTATTTAACTAATTATGTGACTTCTGAATGTAATTGGTTGCACCAGATCTTATTTAGGGGCTTCATAGCAAAGGGGGTGAATACATATGCACGCACCACTTTTCCATAATTTATTTTTTTGAATTTTTTGGAAACTATTTATTTTTTTCATTTCACTTCACCAATTTGGACTATTTTGTTTATGTCCATTACATGAAATCCAAATAAAATTGGATTTAAATGACAGATTTTAATGCAACAAAATAGGAAAAAACGCAAAGGGGGATGAATACTTTTGCAAGGCACTTTACCCAGATCATGGTGGGAGTAGCAGAGATAGTGTAGATCGGGCTTGGGATGAGAGATGTGTATCTAACCTGAGCACAGGGAAGTATTATCCATAGATACCGACTGTAGCAGAACATAGGATGTCATTGGAGATGTTGGTGGCTAGAAAGTCGGGTAGGAGTTGGGTGACATGTAGGGAGTATCTGAAAGGTTCAGTCCTAGATCTATCAGTGAACCACAAAAGCAATAGGTGATCAGGAGCAGGAGACAGGGTTAATGCAATAGCTATTTTCACAGCAGTCACTGTAGGGACAGTTACTGAAGGACATAATATTTAGTATGAAGTCTCCCAGGTGTCCCTCACGAGTTTATCCAAATGTACCCAAGTGGCTGAATTAGTAAATTGATACATTTTCAAGTACAAAACTATAGAGAACATACAAAAATGCTATGGTAATAAGAAATTCAAGTTTACACACTCCCAGGAATGTCATACATGATGGATCATTAGCTTCCCTACATAAAAGGTACTAACAGGAGACGCGACGAGAACGCTGATCCAATGCCTCCCAACACAGAAATTAACTATTTAAGATAAGGGCCAAGTTAGCAGCCAACACCGATCTAATGTCATAAGTGCACACAACACAAACCACACACAAAGTTATATTTATTTTTTTACACACTATTTACAATTAGAGTATTTAGAACATCCACAGTCCTCTACACAAGATTGTGCTGCTGATGCCAAGTCCCATAGTAGTCTCTTTCTTCTGTGAAGCAGAGGGTAACAGCACAAGTAGTGCAGGTGATGGGAGATATCTTGTGCCACAGAGTACAACAATGCCTCCCTGCTGTGCTCTTTTGGCCCTGAGGCACGTTCAGGTCTGCAGTTATGTACTTTGGAAGGTGAACACCACTGGTGGCAGGAGTAGAGGGGACAGAGGTAGAGGGGACAGAAGGTGCTGCAGTGGACTTTGTGCCGTAGTCAGCAAGCTCCTGGATGAGCAGCTCTCTGAAGGCTAGCTGTGTCATGGGGGTCTGTCCACAGCTCTTAGCCATTTCCTTCTGGAGGATGATTATATTCACCACAGCAATGTTGACGAAGTGATAGAACAAATTTCTTGTACCATTTCATTGTCTTGTGGAGAACATTGTATTAGCCTATCAGCGCGTCTGACAGGTCCACACCCCCATGCTCTTGTTGTAATCCTTTGCAGCAGCTGGAATGGGGACAATTTTCTTGGTCCATGCCCCATTAGCGTCCTACACACGCCTGCTGACGTGATCACCACTGTACGATTTGTGGATACTGGAGCACATGACCACCTTTCTGGTATCCATCCATTTTACAAAGAGCAGGTCATCTTTATAAATCCATCGCATGGTACCCCTATCAGCCGTCTTAGGCATGTCGTTTACTTTTCTTTTGGGAAAACCCACTCTGATGGGACGAATGGTGCCACAAGACCATACATTCAGATTATTCAGGCCTGTAAACAGGGTAGGGCTTGTGTAAAAGTTGTCCACAAAGTTGTCCCATCCCCAGCTGTGGAAAATCCAACAATTCCATAACAGAATCAAAACTAACTCCATTACCGGTGGCTGAGATGGATTTCCCCTCGTAAACAAAAAAAGTTCCAAGTGTAGGCACACACAGAATCGGCCAAAACAAACAGTTTGTAGCCCCATTTTGTTGGCTTGTTACGCATATTTTGTTTAGCCTTTGAGGCTACCATCCTCTCATCTATGGACAGGTTCTGGGCAGGCTAAAAATGGGTCTTGCAGGCCTCAACAATGCTGGAGTAGAGAGGTTTGATTTTGCAGAGCCTATCAAAGCTTGATGTGCCTCTCTTCTTCTCATTGTTGTCGTCAGCTTGTGGGTCACTGATATGAAGCGCCCGTGAGATAGTCCGAAACCTGTTAGAAGACATGACAGTGGTGGGGAAAGGCAGTATAGGTCTTGGATGGAAATGGTCTTCCATGCCTCTTTCTTGCCTGCTTGCTTCTTAGCCCCATACTTGTTGGTGTTAGACACCAGCGAACCAAGAACTGACAAGGAGAAAAACATCTGGAAAAGATGAAGGGGGCTGTACTTTCAAGTCATGTCCAGCTGAGGTCCTGGCTGCTTTTTAGGTAGAAATGTTGGTGGAAGTGGCTCCACATCATCCTCTAGCACAGTGTGCCAACGTTCCTCTCCCTCGATGGTAGTTGCCACTGGTGCACTGGCCCTCCTCCGCTTCTGGGCTGGCCTCTTCACACCTCTAGATGGCCGGGCGGGGGTGGGTGTGGAGCCAGAGACAGCAGCAGGGGTCAGACTGGAGGAACCAGTTCCTACGTTTTAATGAATGGGGGATGGAGGACTTGAATGTGGTCTATCCCACAAGTTGGATTGGCTTGATGGGCACTTCTTACGTACCATACGGTCAAGCTGTTCCCACAACAGCCCAATAGGGTTGAGATCCGGTAACTGTGCTGGCCACTCCATTTTAGACAGAATACCAGCTGACTGCTTCTTCCCTAAATAGTTATTGCATAGTTTGGAGCTGTGCTTTGGGTCATTGTCCTGTTGTAGGAGGACATTTGCTCCAAGTAAGAGCCATCCACATGGTATGGCATGGTGTAGCAAAATGGAGTGATAGCCTTCCTTCTTCAAGATCCCTTTTACCCTGTATAAATCTCCCACTTCACCACTGCCAAAGCAACCCCAGACCATCACATTGCCTTCACCATGCTTGACAGATGGCATCAAGCACTCCTCCAGCATCTTTTCATTTGGTCTGCGTCTCACAAATGTTATTCTTTGTGATCTGAAAACCTCAAACTTATATTTGTCTGTCCATAATACTTTTTTCCCAATCTTCCTCTGTCCAGTGTCTGTGTTCTTTTTCCCATCTTAATATTTTATTTTTATTGGCCAGTATGAGATATAGCTTTTTCTTTGCAACTCAGGTCAGCATCACGGAGTCGCCTCTTCACTGTTGACGTTGAGACTGGTGTTTTGCAGGTACTATTTAATGAAGCTGCCAGTTGAGGACCTGTGAGGTGTCTATTTCTCAAACTAGACACAAATGTATTGGTCCTCTTGCTCAGTTGTGCACCGGGGCCTCCCACTCCTCTTTCTATTCTGGTTAGAGACAGTTTGCGCTGTTCTGTGAAGGGAGTACTACCCAGCGTTGTACGAGATCTTCAGTTCCTTGGCAATTTCTCGCATGGAATAGCCTTCATTTCTCAGAACAAGAATAGACTGATGAGTTTCAGAAGAAAGTTATTTGTTTCTGGCCATTTTGAGACTGTAATCAAACCCACAATTGCTGATGCTCCAGATACTCAACTAGTCTCAAGAAGGCCAGTTTTATTGCTTCTTTAATCAGCACAACAGTTTTCAGCTGTGCTAACATAATTGCAAAAGGGTTTTCTAATGATCAATTAGCCTTATAAAAGGATAAACTTGGATTAGCAAACAAAACGTGCCATTGGAACACAGGACTGATGTTTGCTGATAATGGGCCTCTGTACGCCTATGTAGATTTTCCATAAAAAATCAGCCATTTCCAGTTACAATAGCATTTACAACATTAACAATGTCTACACTGTATTTCTGATCAATTTGATGTTATTTTAATGGACAGCATTTTTTATTTTCTTTCGAAAACAAGGACATTTCTAAGTGACCCCAAACTTTTGAATGGTAGTGTGTCTGTATATATATATACACACACACACACATAGTACCAGTCAAAAGTTTGGACACACCTACTCATCCAAGGGTTTTTCTTTATTTTTACTATTTTATACATTGTAGAATAATAGTGAAGATATCAAAACTATGAAATAACACATATGGAATCATGTAGTAACCAAAAACGTGTTTAAGAAATCAAGATTTATTTTACATTTTAGATTTTTTAACGTAGCCACCCTTTGCCTTGATGACAGTTTTACACACTCTTGCCATTCTCTCAACCAGCTTCACCTGGAATGCTTTTCCAACAGTTTTGAAGGAGTTCCCACATATGCGGAGCACTTGTTGGCTGCTTTTCCTTCACTCTGAGGTCCAAGTCATCCCAAACCATCTTAATTGGGTTTAGGTCGGTGATTGTGGAGGCCAGGTCATCTGATGCAGCACTCCATCACTCTCCTTCTTGGTCAAATAGCCCTTACACAGCCTGGAGATGTGATGGGTCATTGTCATGTTGAAAAACAAATGATAGTCCCACTAAACACAAACCAGATTGGATGGCATATCGCTGCAGAATGCTGTGGTAGCCATGCTGGTTTATTGTGCCTTGAATTCTAAATAAATCACAGACAGTGTCACTAGCAAAGGACCCCCACAAAGTCACACCTCCTCCTCCATGCTTCACGGTGGGAACCACACATGCGGAGATCATACACTCAACTACTCTGCGTCTCACAAAGACACGGCGGTTGGAACCAAAAATGTCAAATTTGGACTCCAGACCAAAGGACACATTTTCACCGGTCTAATGTCCATTGTTCGTGTTTCTTGGCCCAAATAAGTATCTTCTTCTTATTGGTGTCCTTTAGTAGTGGTTTCTTTGCAGCAATTCGAACATGAAGGCCTGATTCACACAGTCTCCTCTGAACAGTTGATGTTGAGAATTGTCTGTTACTTGAACTCTGTCAAGCATTTATTTGGGCCGTAATTTCTGAGGCTGGTAACTCTAATGAACTTATCCTCTGCAGCAGAGGTAACTCTGGGTCTTCCTTTCCTGTGGCGGTCCTCATGAGAGCCAGTTTCATCATAACTCCTGAGTGGCGCAGTGGTCTAAGGCACTGCATCGCAGTGCTAACTGTGCCACTAGAGATCCTGGTTCGAATCCAGGCTCTGTCGCAGCCGGCTGCGACCGGGAGACTCATGGGCGACGCACAATTGGCCCAGCGTCGTCCAGGGTAGGGGAGGGAATGGCCGGCAGGGATGTAGCTCAGTTGATTGAGCATGGCGTTTGCAATGCCAGGGTTGTGGGTTCGTTTCCCGGGGGGGGGGGCAGTATAAAAAAAAAAATATATATATGTATATATATGTATTCACTAACTGTAAGTCGCTCTGGATAAGAGTGTCTGCTAAAAATGTAAAATGTAATAGCGTTTAATGGTTTTTGCGACTGCACTTGAAGAAACTTTCAAAGTTCTTGAAATTTTCCAGTATGACTGACCTTAATGTCATATAGTAATGATGGACTGTCATTTCTCTTTGCTTATTTGAGCTGTCCTTGCCATAATATTGGTATTTTACCAAATAGGGCTATCTTCTGTATACCAACCCCTGCCTTGTCACAACACAACTGATTGGCTCAAACACATTAAGAAGGCAAGAAATTACATAAACTAACTTTTAACAAGGCACACCTGTTCATTGAAATGCATTCCAGGTGACTACCTCATGAAGCTGGTTGAGAGAATGCCAAGAGTGTGCAAAGCTGTCATCAAGGCAAAGGGTGGATACTTTGAAGAATTTCAAATATAAAATATATTTTGATTTGTTTAACACTTTCTTGGTTACTACATGATTCCATATGTGTTATTCAATAGTTTTGATGTCTTCACTGTTATTCTACAATGTAAAAAATAGTAAAAATAAAGAAAAACCCTTGAATGAGTAGGTGTGTCCAAACTTTTGACTGGTACTGTATATGTATATATATATATGGGGGATACAACCAGCCCAGCTCTGCAGATTTTGCTGCGAAGAGACAGAATCATTAGATTGCTTGTTTTGGTACTGCCCATATGAAGCTTGTTTTTGGTCGCAGGTTCAGGAATGGCTGAAACATTTTAACATTTACTTGGAGCTAACTCTACAAATAGCACTGCTCGGTGATTTGAAAAGTCATAATCAATCGATCAATAATGTAATAATAATCTTTAAAATGTTTCTTTAATTTACAATCTGTAGAAACTATGAGAATATAAAGGTTAAGAACTTTTGTGAAACGTCAAAGCAGAGTGGAAAAATATATGTGGCAGCTGGATATCAAAATTGGATGGTCTTCAGAGATAAATGGGAGGGGTTGAGGGTAGCTGAAGGCTGGGACTAAAAACAAACAAAAGATAGCTAATGTAAAATATACTGTCCGTAAAATGTATATACAGCGCATTTGGAAAATATTCAGACCCCTTGAATTCTTCCACATTGTGTTACGTTACAGACTTATTCTAAAATGTATTAAATGAAATATTTTCCTCATCAATCTACACACAATACCCCATAATGACAAGGTGAAAACAGGTTTAGAAATTTTTGCATATTTATTAAAATAAAAAAACAGACATGTCTTATTTACATAAGTATTCAGACCCTTTGCTATGAGACTCGAAATTGAGCTCAGGTGGATCCTGTTTCCATTAATCATCCTTGAGATATTTCTACAACTTGATTGGAGTCCACTTGTGGTAAATTCAATTGATTGGACATGATTTGGAAATGCACACACCTGTCTATATACGTTCCCACAGTTGATAGTGAATGTCAGAGCAAAAACCAAGCCATGAGGTCGAATGAATTGTCCGTAGAGCTCCGAGACAGGATTGTGTTTATGCACAGATGTGGGGAAGATCAGCAACGAAGGTCCCCAAGAACACAGTGGCCTCCACCATTCTTAAATGGAAACCACCAAGACTCTTCCTAGAGCTGGCCGCCCGGCCAAACAGAGCAATTGGGGGAGAAGGGCCTTGGTCAGGGATGTGAATAAGAACCCGATGGTTACTCTGACAGAGCTCCAGAGTTCCTCTGTGTTGATGAGAGAAACTTCCAGAAGGACAAACATCTCTGCAGCATTCCACCAATCAGGCCTTTATGGTAGAGTGGCCAGACGGAAGCCACTCTTCAGTAAAAGGCACATGACAGCACGATTGGAGTTTGCCAAAAGGCACCCAAAGGACTCTCAGACCATGAGAAACAAGATTCTCTGGTCTGAAGAAACCAAGGTTGAACTCTTTGGCCTGAATGCCAAGCGTCACGTCTGGAGGAATCCTGGCACCATCCCTACGGTGAAGCATGGTGGTGGCAGCATCATGCTGTGGGGATGTCTTTCAGCGGCAGGGACTGGGAGACTAGTCAGGATCGAGGGAAAGATGAATGGAGCAAAGTACAGAGAGATCCTTGGTGAAAACCTGCTCCAGAGTGCTCAGGACCTCAGACTGGTGCGAAGGTTCACCTTCCAACAGGACAACAACCCTAAGCACACAGCCAAGACAATGCAGGAGTGGCTTCGGGAAAAGTCTCTGAATGTCCTTGAGTGGCCCAGCCAGAGCCCGGACTTGAACCTGATCTAACAACCTGACAGAGCTTGAGAGGATCTGCAGAGAAGAATGGGAGAAACTCCCCAAATACAGGTGTGCCAAGCCTCTAGCGTCATACACAAGAAGACTCAAGGCTGTAATCGATGCCAAAGGTGCTTCGACAAAGTACTGATTAAAGGGTCTGAATATTTATGTAAATGTGATATTTCCGTTTTAAATTTTTTATAAATTAGCCAATTTTTCTAAAAAACAGTTTTTGCCTTGTGCGTATTGTGTGTAGATTGATGAGGGGAAAAAATTATTTAATAAATGTTAGAATAAGGCTGTAACGTAACAAAATGTGGAAAAAGTCAAGGGGTCTGAATACTTTCCTAAGGCACTGTATAGTAGCTGGCCAGCCAGTTTTATTTAGCTAACATTAGCTAGCTAGCTACTGTAACTGATACTGTAGCTTTCTGTTTGTATGTAGCCTGCACTTCAATGCCATCCCTCGAGGAGATTTTCTTTTATCTTTCAAACCAGGCAAAGTACTATGAAGGCACCACTGATCTCGACAAAGTGGAGTAATATTCAGAGAAATTCACAATTCAGGTTAACGTTAAGCAGTTACCTTCTATTAGATAACTGGACAGATTTAGCTATGTACAACCATTTTTCAACAAACAACAATTTTCCAACTAGCTAGTTGGCCATCTACATGTTGCTAGCTATACATATAGTTATAGATCTGTAATATTGAGGTATCTAGCTATAAGATCAACCTGATCAATCAAATGGATAGGTTTAAGCATTTATGGTAATTTCAAATGCCAATAACTAGGTGTCTTTGGTAGACAGACACATACAGAGGTGGGGGGGAGTGAGAAAGGATGAAAGTGAGAGAGGGAGAGAGAGGTGGGAAGAGAGTGGAAGACAGAGAGAGAGATGGAGAGAGAGAGAAAGACAGCACCGCAAATTTACTTAGACTTGAGTATTTCAACTTGTTAGACACTCACATGTACCTATGGGGGAAGGATAGCCAGCCACACAGGAGGGTGATTTTCACTACGGAGGAGGAGGAGGCCGTGCTGACGGAGATGCATACTGGCTATTTCGAAGTGAAGCGCATGATTGCCAAAATCAACCTACACTTCTTCTGACGTGGAATTGTCAAGGAGGTGGACAGCTGGGCAAGTGAAATAACCTTTTGTTTATCAATCACATTTTATTATATCAGAAATTATTATGATTTCAATGAATGTCATATCAGAGAGCACACAGTTTCAATTTGTCACATTGTGCTTAAAAGTCAGTACCCTGTCTAGCCTGCCAGAAGTTTGAGAGGGTGAAGACTGTGGCGCCGGAGTTGAAGCCCATCAAAGTTGTTTCACCATGGCACATGATTGGTAAGTGTCCCAATTAAAATTTTGCCCTGATAAGTTGTTTTGTAATGGTTGCTTTATTTGAATAGAGCAGAGTTCAATATAATTGAATGTGTGTGTGTGTGTGTGTGTGTCAGTATCCTTACAAATATGAAAATCTGCATACTGTTGTATGACACAGATATGGGTAAGTCCCCTGTAGTTCAGTTGGTAGAGCATGGCGCTTGCAATGCCAGGGTTGTGGGTTCATTTCCCACGGGGGGCCAGTATGAAAATGTATGCACTCACTAACTGTAAGTCGCTCTGGATAAGAGCGTCTGCTAAATGACTAAAATGTAAATGTAAGAATAAAGTAATCTTCTTCTCTCTTTACAATGTCTTCACGAAATCCAGGAATGGCAACAGCTGGTGTCTGACGGCGACCGATCACTTGACCAAGTGGTCAGTAAAGGAAGAGAACGTGCTTAACTCTAAATTCCCTTCTGTAACCCATTAAAAAGGTTGCTTGGAACCAAAAATGGATTTTCATTTCGTATGATAACAATCAAGGACGAGACTGGCGAGGCCACGTCCAAGGCGATGATGGACATCTTCAACACCATTGATCAGCTCCTTGTCTTGTTGAGGGAGAGGTTGTTGTCCTGGCACCACATTGCCAGGTCCGTGACCTCCTCCCTATAGGCTGCCTCATCGTCATCGATGATCAGTCCTAACACCATCGTGTCGTCGGCAAACTTGATGATGGAGTCGTGGGTGAACAGGGAGTACCAGAGGGCCCCTAGAGTTGATGGTCAGCGTGGCGTATGTGTTGTTTCCTACCCTCACTGCCTGGAGGTGGCCCGTCCAGGATCCAATTGAAGAGGGAGGTGTTCAGTCCCAGGGTCTTGAGTTTGGTGATGAGCTTGGAGGGGACTATGGTGTTGAATGCTGTAGTCAATGAACAGCAGTCTTACATAGGTATTCCTTTTGTCCAGGTGGGTGAGGGCTGGAGCGCCATAAATTGCATAATCTATGGATCTGTTGGGCTGGTATGCAAATTGGAGTGGGTACTGGGATGATGGTGTTGATGCCAGCCATGACCAGCCTTTCAAAGCATTTCATGGCTATAGATGTGAGTGCTAAGTGGCGATAGTCATTTAGGCAGGTTACCTTGGCATTCTCGGGCATGGGGACTAGGGTGGTCTGCTTGAAACAGGTCAGGGATAAGGATAGGTTAAAAATGTCAGTAAAGACACTTGCCAGCTGGTCAGCGCATGCTCTGAGAACGCGTCCTGGTATTCCGTCTGGCCCCGTGGCCTTGTGAATGTTAACCTCTTTAAAGGTCTTACTCACATTCGGAACAGCTGGTGCTTTCATGCATGGCTCAGAGTTGCTTGCCTTGAAGTGAGCATTGAAGGCATTTAGCTCATCTGGTAGGCTCACGTCACTGGGAAGCTCGAGGCTGGGTTTCTCTTTGTAATTAGTCCCTGCCACATCCGTCGTGCATCAGAGCCGGCATAGTATGATTCGATCTTAATCGTGTATTGACGCTTTGCCTGTTTAATGTATCGTCGGAGGTCGTAGCGTGACTTCTTATAAGCGTCCGGATTAGTGTCCCACTCCTTGAAAGTGGCAGCTCTTTAACTCAGTGTGGATGTTGAATGTAATCCATGGCTTCTGGTTGGGCTATGTACGTACTTATTAATGAAGCCGGTGACTGATGTGGTAAATTCCTCAATGTTATCGGATGAATCGCGGAACATATTTCAATCTGTGCTAGCAAAACAGTCTTGTAGCTTAGCATCCACTTCATCGGACCACTTCCGTATTGAGCACATCACTGGTACATTTTCTTGTTTGCTTATGGCCCTATGCATTCGTTGAGTGCAGTCTTAGTGCCAGCATCAGTTTGTGGTGGTAAATAGACAGCTACTAAAAATATAGATGAAAACTCTCTTAGTAAATAGTATGGTCTGCAGCTTATCATGAGGTATTCTAAACCAAACAAGCAAAAACTCAAGACTTCCTTAACATTAGAGATTGCGCATGTTACGGACCCCGTGGCTTTAAAAGTCTAGGGTGAATGGACAAGAGACCCGTAACATAACTCATGCAAATTAGAATAGTGACACGGAAACAGTGAGAACAAAAATAAACCGACAACCATAAGCTACCGTCAAACACAAAATGTTTATTATGAACACACGGTAAAGGTTTGGGAAAAAGGGCTGAGCAGGACCCAAGGAATGAAACAATAATGTCAAAAACCCCTAAACTGATCTTGCCAAACTCGCACTTTGCTAAGTTCAGGGTTAGAGAAGCGGCTGCTAGACGTTCACACACTACCCTTAGAGTGTTAATATGATCTGACCACTCAGTTGAATAAATTACCAGATCATCAAGGTAACCACTACAATTAGGAACTCCAGCCAATACTGTGTTAACCAGGCGTTGGAAAGTGGCTGGTGCGTTCCGCATCCCAAATGCCATGACAGCATATTGTAGGAAGTGGTCTGGGGTCACAAAGGCAGAGATGTCGGAGGCACGTGAGGTTAATGGCACCTGCCAGTAACCTTTTAGAAGATTTAGTTTGGTTACATAAGTAGCAGCACCAACAGTGTCAATACAGTCATCCAGTCTGGGTAACGGGAACGAGTCGGGCACTGTGACAGCATTGAACTTTTGATAGTCCATACATAGCTGTCACGATCGTCTACCAAAGATGAGGACCAAGGCGCAGCGTTGCAGGCAAACATACTCTTTAATTAGAGACACGATCAAAACAACAAACGATACGTGACAGTTCACGGTCTAACATAAACAGACTTGAAACAAGATCCCACAAACACAAATGGGAAACAGACAGTTTAAATATGGCTCTCAATCAGAGACAACCAACGACAGCTGACACTCGTTGCCTCTGATTGGGAGCCACTCAGGCCAACACAGAAATACACATACCAGAATAAACAAATGAAATGCACACCCTGGCTCAACATACAAGTGTCCCCAGAGCCAGGGCGTGACAGTACCCCCCCCTAAAGGCGCGGACTCCGACCGCGCCCACCAAACACCACAGGGGAGGGACCGGGTGGGCACTCCGCTTAGGCGGCGGATCCGGCTCCGGACCTGATCCCCGCTCCCTCTCCAACCCCCCAAAGTACCCCTGGTCCGGTCTGGCCCCGCTGGCCGGAGCTGGACTGCACACTGGTGGAGCGGATTGCTCTAGCTCCGGCGTGAAGCATCTGACCGGTGCCGGACCAGCCACCGGGCTGACGAAACGCACCACTGACTTGGTGCGGGGAGCAGGAGCGGGCCGGACCGGGCTGACGAAGCGCACCACTGACTTGGTGCGGGGAGCAGGAACGGGCCGTGCCGGGCTGACGAAGCGCACCACTGACTTGGTGCGGGGAGCAGGAACGGGCCGAGCTGGGCTGACGAAACGCACCACTGACTTGGTGCGGGGAGCAGGAATGGGCCGGACCGGGCTGACGACGCGCACCACTGACTTGGTGCGGGGAGCAGGAACGGGCTGCGCCGGGCTGACGAAACGCACCACTGACTTGGTGCGGGGAGCAGGAGCGGGCCGGACCGGGCTGACGAAGCGCACCACTGACTTGGTGCGGGGAGCAGGAACGGCCGTGCCGGGCTGACGAAGCGCACCACTGACTTGGTGCGCAGTGGCAGGAACAGGCCGGACTGGGAACACACACCACTGGCCCTACGTGGGGGATCAGGAACAGGCCGGACCGGACTGGCAACACACGCCAGTACCTCTCGCCGTGCCTCTACATCCTCCTTCCCCCTGGTGACCAGTGACTCCCGTAACCTGGCGGCCTCCTGCTGCCCCGTCGTCCACGGCGTTAGCCCCCCTAAAAAAATGTATGGGCTTCACTCCTACCCGTGGCCAAGGCCTCCATCCCTCTTGCCAGACTCGCACTCATCTCCTCCCAAGTCCATCCTCTCTCCTCGTCACGCTGCTTGATCCAGTCGAGGTGGGATCTTCTGTCACGATCGTCTACCAAAGATGAGGACCAAGGCGCAGCGTTGCAGGCAAACATACTCTTTAATTAGAGACACGATCAAAACAACAAACGATACGTGACAGTTCACGGTCTAACATAAACAGACTTGAAACAAGATCCCACAAACACAAATGGGAAACAGACAGTTTAAATATGGCTCCCAATCAGAGACAACCAACGACAGCTGACACTCGTTGCCTCTGATTGGGAGCCACTCAGGCCAACACAGAAATACACATACCAGAATAAACAAATGAAATGCACACCCTGGCTCAACATACAAGTGTCCCCAGAGCCAGGGCGTGACAATAGCCTGGATATCCCATCAGGTTTGGGAACCAGAATGCACAGAGAACTCCAAGGACTTGAACTTGGCATAGCCAGGTTATTCTCCAGCAAATAACCGACCTCATCCCTCATTATCTTTCTTTTAGAGACGTTGACACAATTAGCATGTTGCTTGATAGGTGCAGCGTTTCCAACATTAATGTCATGTTCTAACACATTTGTGAGTGTAGGAATATCATTAAAAAGACATGGAAAGCTGTGTAAGAGCCTCACAATATCATCTGACTGTCCGTCAGTTAAATGAATCAGGCTTGACGGGAGAGACAGCAGCATCTCTGAATTGGGCAATCTAGCACATTGCTGCTGAGTATTGCGCAACTCCAAACCATCTCCGTCCACATCATTAACATGACCTCCCACTACAGCCGCAGCAGCAATAGAGACAGCCATCTCGGTCAGTTTCTCTGGACTGTCTATCTGAGTGACGGGTCTGGTGTGGTATGTCTTCAACATGTTAATGTGGCACACACGAGATTGGCGTTTTCTATCAGGAGTCTGTATCACGTAGTCAGTTTCACTTAGTTTCTTTTCAATCACATAAGGACCAGAGAAACGTGCTGACAATGATGCTCCTGGCACAGGCAACAATACAATAACTTGGTCACCTGGCTGCAGTGAACGAGAAACAGCCTGGTCGTCATAGTGCTGTTTCATACGTCTCTGGGAGCACAGGCACCATGTAGGCGCTCACGAAAGCGACTAACGTAGTCCAACACATTTTCTTTCACACACAACTCTTGTGATAAAAACTGATCCTTAAGTACTTTCATAGATCCTCTCACGGTGTGTCCAAACACTAGTTCAGCTGGGCTGAACCCTAGGGATTCCTGTACCGTCTCACGGACAGCAAACAAAACTAGAGGAACTCCCTCATCCCAATCCTTCTCAGATTCCAAGCAATATTTATGGAGCATAGACTTCAGTGTCTGATGCCAACGTTCAAGTGCACCCTGAGA
This sequence comes from Coregonus clupeaformis, assembly GCF_020615455.1. Lineage (NCBI taxonomy): Eukaryota > Metazoa > Chordata > Actinopteri > Salmoniformes > Salmonidae > Coregonus > Coregonus clupeaformis. Next base: position 13,544,726 of record NC_059218.1, on the reverse strand, counting down.
CTCTGGGTGATATGCGCTTGACACACGGTGTGTAACTGACAAGGATTTTAACACTTGTTTGAAAAGCTTAGAAAGGAAATTCGTACCCTGATCAGTTTGTACCACCTTAGGTAACCCAAAAGTTGAGAAGAATTTGATCAAAGCTTTACTCACTACCGGAGCAGTAATCCTTCGCAGAGGAATGGCCTCTGGGTACCTGGTGGCCACACACATAATCGTCAACAGAAACTGGTTACCAGATTTTGTCTTTGGTAATGGTCCAACACAATCAACCATCACATGTTCGAATGGTTCACCTATGGCAGGTGTGAGACAAAGAGGTGCAGGAGGAATAACCTGGTTCAGTTTCCCAGTTACTTGACAGGTGTGGCATGTCCGACAGAACTGAGCCACATCTTGTTTCAAACCAGGCCAAAAGAAATGTCGCAAAACCCGATCATAAGTCTTCGTGACTCCCAGATGTCCGGACCACTGGTGATCATGAGCGAGGGATACTATATTTTGTCAAAAGGCTGTAGGAATCACTATTTGGTAAACAGCATTCCAATCTCCACCAGCATCAACATGGGATGTCCATTTACGCATGAGGAGATTACCATCAATGAAGTATGCCATGTTTTTCTTCTTTAGCTCCTCCACTGAGACAACACTAGAAAAACATTTAGCCAGGCTAATGTCAACCTTCTGGTTAGCGATCAGCTGCTCACGAGTTACTGGTAACTGTATTGCCTCAGCAACAAGTTCCACATACTTCTTCCTTTCCCTGGGCTGTTGGTCAGACTGCACCAGCTTACGAGAGGTAGCACCCAAGCTATCCTCTGGGTCACACTCTCTGAATAGAATCGTGTTCGACAAATCTATCACGTCACCCACTTGTCGTGCTTGAGCACGTGTGACAGCACAAGCAGGGAACACATCTGGATAATCCTGTGCCAGCTCCTCGGAGAGAGACTGGTCACTTTTATCCAATACCTCCAATACGGGTATCACCTTTCCTCCGGCAATATCGTTGCCCATTATAAATGTCACACCTTTTAATGGCAACATAGGACGTACTCCAACTCTGAACAATCCACTGACTAACTCAGAGTGTACGTTCACAAAGTGCAATGGCACTGGGACGAATCCCATTTCAATTCCTTGTACTAACACACTGGAACCACAATATGTATTATCGGACAAGGGCAACACATCAGATAGTATGCACGACTACGCCGCACCAGTATCTCTGAGGATTCTAACCGAACGCTGAGACGCTTCGTCATCTGATATGGAAACAAACCCCTCAAAAATGAACGGTTCAAAACTGTGATCTGGGACTGGGACTTTCAAACCACATTCACAATGAGGCATCTGTTTTGATTCCGGCCTTACAACCGTATGAATAAGCCCAACAACCGTTGGCGGCCTGGCGTGCTGAGGCATCCTGTTTGCGTTTTAGCAGAAAGCAATCATTAACCATATGTCCCACCTTATGGTAATAGAAACAGTGACGCACATCTTTCGGGCGTGCTGGATGTACTGCTGGTCGACTAGGGCTAAGAGTTAGCAACTCCGTGGCCCTGCTCTCCGTACGAGCCGAAAAAACGCTCTTATGCGTCAACACAAACTCGTCTGCCAACGGACGCTTCCGACAGTGAGGATACTTTGTTCATCAGGTAAACTACAATGCGTTCGGGTAAGCAATTTTTAAACTCTTCTAACAAGATTAACTCCCGTAGAGAGTTAAAATCAGTTACCTTACTAGCAGTGTGCCATTTGTCAAACAGATTTCCTTTGTCTCTAGCAAACTCCACATAAGTCTGAGTAGAATACTGTTTATGAGACCTAAATCTCTGTCGATATGCCTCAGGAACATGCTCATAGGCACGAAGAACAGTAGCTTTGACCACGTCATAATTCAAGCTGTCTTCAAGAGGTAGCGCTGACAGAACCTCTTGGGCTTTACCTGTTAATTTACACTGAAGTAATAGGCACCATAGCTCTTTGGGCCATTTCAATGCTACTGCTATACGCTCAAAAACACTGAAATAGGAATCAACCTCTGACTCCCTAAACACAGGTACCAAGGTGAGCTGTCTACTAATTTCAAAAGTAGCAGACGACACAGCTGATGAGGACGGCTCACTAGCAGGCATAGTATGAGCAGAGACTAACCTCACTGTTTCTGCCTCCAGCTCCATCTTACGCAACTCATGGTCCATCTTACGCATCTCCAGTTCTTGATCAAGTCTACGCGTCTCCTGTTCTGCCTCTAGCTTAAGCGTCTCCAGCTTTTCTCGCCTGATTTGTGCCCTCTCTTCCGCATCCATTTGGAGCCATGTCGAGTGGACATCCATCCTGGCATCACTGTCGGACAGTGGGGAGAGTGGATCAAAACAGGGCAATGTGGCTGGAGCCTTAGCCTCAGACACCGACGGGCTTACAGGAGCAGCAGCCACATCCCCTACAGGAGCAGCAGGCTCAGGCGGCGGTAACTCAAGCACTCGCTCATTCAATAATATCTCTAACACCGCTTTCCTAACTTCTGCTTTCACTAATACCCTTGGTATGGGTACAGAAAAGTGGTCAGCCAAAGCCTGTAGATCAACTCTATGGCAATTATCAAAAACCTCCCACGTAGGGTTTTCCAAAAAGGCATCCAACTCAAAAGTAGCCATGTTAAGCTAGCAACACGAGCCGACGAATACTGAACACAAAACCAGTTAGTCACAGCTGCCAAGCTCAACACTGAACAAGACACTAAACCAATTTGCATGAGTGGCATGGGTATCATTGAGATAGATCCCGGACGAGCCCCCACGTTATGATACGAACCCTGTGGCTTTAAAAGTCTAGGGTGGATGGACAAGAGACCCGTAACATAACTCATGCAAATTAGAATAGTGACACGGAAACAGTGAGAACAAAAATACACCGACAACCATAAGCTACCGTCAAACACAAAATGTTTATTATGAACACACGGTAAAGGTTTGGGAAAAAGGGCTGAGTTGGACCCAAGGAATGAAACAATAATGTCAAAAACCCCTAAACTGATCTTGCCTGCCTCAAGAACCGCTAAGCTACTGCTAACCATACAAAAATACAGTGGGGGGTCCGCTCAGGTCTAACTAGTGTTTTTAGACAATGTTCTTTCTACGGGTAATGTATGCCCAAGGGCAACTTGCTAAATCCCTCTTTTCCCAGGAACACACAACATAGTTACCATACAGAGTAACCAGCAAATGAGTGAGTACACAAAAAACAGGACACCACAGTATCCATACTCAAAAATGAAAAGAGACTCTGTCAGAAAACACAACTGACTGGCTTTTAAAACAATGGGATGTGTGATGTGAGTGAAAAACCAGAAACAGGTGGTGCAATGCAGAGGAATGTCCACTGATTGGTCCACCTCAGCAATAAGCAGACAAACGGATGTCGGACAGGTGGGACACCCCAACGACCACCAATCAGGAACACAAAGGACACCTGTGATTAGGGCAGAAGGAGAGGAAAAACACAAAAAACACATACAGGATACCAGCTGTTGTTAACCCTTTGATATGTACTAACACACAGGTGTGATCATTCTACAGTGGTCCCTGTAGCGTACTCTCCAACTGGTGTGATTAGAAAACGTACACTATATATACAAAAAGTATGTGGACACCCCTTCAAATTAGTAGATTCGGCTATTTCAGCCACACCCGTTGCTGACAGATATATAAAATTGAGCGCACAGCCATGCAATCTCCATAGACAAACATTGGCAGTAGAATGGCCTTACTGATGAGCTCAGTGACTTTCAACGTGGCACCGTCATAGGATGCCATCTTTCCAACAAGTCAGTTCGTAACATTTCTGCCCTGCTAGAGCTGCCCGGTCAACTGTAAGTGCTGATATTGTGAAGTGGAAACATCTAGGAGAAACAACGGCTGAGCCGCGAAGTCATAGGCCACACAAGCTCACAGAAAGGGGCCGTCGACTGCTGAAGCGCGTAGCACATAACAATCGTCTTTCCTCGGTTGCAACACTCACTACCGAGTTTCAAACTATCTCTGGAAGCAACGTCAGCACAAGAACTGTTCGTCACAAGCACACAAGCCTAAGATCACCATGCGCAATGGCAAGTGTTGGCTGGAGAGGTGTAAAGCTCGCTGCCATTGGACTCTAGAGCAGTGGAAACGTGTTCTCTGCAGTGATGAATCACGCTTCACCATCTGGAAGTCCGACGGCCGAATCTGGGTTTGGCGGATGCCAGGAGAACGCTACCTGCCCCAATACATAGTGCCAACTGTAAAGTTTGGTGGAGGAGGAATAATGGTCTGGGGCTGTTTTTCATGGTTCAGGCTAGGCCTCTTAGTTCCAGTGAAGGGAAATCCTAATGTTACAGCATACAATGACATTCTAGATGATTCTGTGCTTCCAACTTTGTGGCAATATTTTTGGGAATGACCTTTCCTGTTTCAGCATGACAATGCCCCCATGCACAAAGCGAGGTCCATACAGAAATGGTTTGTCGAGATCGGTGTGGAAGAACTTGACTGGCCTGCACAGAGCCCTGACCTCAACCCCATCGAACATGATTGGGATGAATTGGAACGCCGACTACGAGCCAGGCCTAATCGCACAACATCAGCGCCTGACCTCACTAATGCTCTTGTGGCTGAATGGAAGCAAGTCCCTGCAGCAATGTTCCAACATCTAGTGGAAAGCCTTCCCAGAAGAGTGGAGGCTGTTATAGCAGCAAAAGGGGGACCAACTCCTTATTAATGCCCATGAGTTTGGAATGAGATGTTCGACGAGCAGGTGTCCACATACTTTTGGTCATGTAGTGTACAGTGAGGGAGAAAAGTATTTGATCCCCTGCTGATTTTGTACATTTGCCCATTGACAAAGACATGATCAGTCTATAATTTTAATGGTAGGTTTATTTGAACAGTGAGAGACAGAATAACAACAAAAAAATCCAGAAAATCATAGGCAGCATTCCTCCTCCTCCAAACACGACGAGTTGAGTTGATGCCAAAGAGCTCGATTTTGGTCTCATCTGACCACAACACTTTAACCCAGTTCTCCTCTGAATCATTCAGATGTTCATTGGCAAACTTCAGACGGGCCTGTATATGTGCTTTCTTGAGCAGGGGGATCTTGCGGGCGCTGCAGGATTTCAGTCCTTCACGGCGTAGTGTTTTACTAATTGTTTTCTTGGTGATTATGGTCCCAGCTGCCTTGAGATCATTGACAATATCCTCCCGTGGAGTTCTGGGCTGATTACTCACCGTTCTCATGATCATTGCAACTCCACGAGGTGAGATCTTGCATGGAGCTCCAGGCCGAGGGAGATGGACAGTTCTTTTGTGTGTCTTCCATTTGTGAATAATCGCACCAACTGTTGTCATCTTCTCACCAAGCTGCTTGCCGATGGTCTTGTAGCCCATTCCAGCCTTGTGTACGTCTACAATCTTGTCCCTGACATCCTTGGAGAGCTCTTTTGTCTTGGCCATGGTGGAGAGTTTGGAATCTGATTGATTGATTGCTTCTGTGGACATGTGTCTTTTATACAGGTAACAAGCTGAGATTAGGAGCACTCCCTTTAAGAGTGTGCTCTTAATCTCAGCTCGTTACCTGTATAAGACACCTGGGAGCCAGAAATATTTCTGATTGAGAGGGGGTCAAATAATTATTGCCCTCATTAAATGCAAATCAATTTATAACATTTTTGACGTGCGTTTTTTGGATTTTTTTGTTGTTATTCTGTCTCTCACTGTTCAAATAAACCTTCCATTAAAATGATAGACTGATCATTTCTTTGACAGTGGGCAAACGTACAAAATCAGCAGGGGATCAAATACTTTTTTCCCTCACTGTATTTAGGATGTCCAGTTACGATTGACACAACAATCAGCGTTTGAGCTGGCCACACAGTTTTTTCACTTAAACATTTTGCACAAACACAGTCTTTACAAAGTCCTCAATGTGAGCAGTTTATTTGTGGATGTAATGTTCAGACATTCACATAAGTAGTGACAGCATAACACAACTCTCATCCAAACCGGAAATGTATGGCTACATTAGTCGTAGTGCTAACTGAGGAAAGAGTGACCTAACACAAGCGGTCATATTTAGCTACTGTAACTCTGACAGTAAACCATTATATGAATTAGCTAATAGCAATTACTATTTACAATTCATCACATCACGGGTGACCTCACCACTGATCTAAATAATTGAGTAAAACACTTTTTTTTGTTGTTGGGTAAATCAATGATGAGAGGTTACAAGATGAGTTGGGTCTGTTAACCATCATACACTTCCATCATTCACTTCCGGAAGTTACCTCGAAAGACGAGTGAAACATCCCTTCACCTCGTTTTGTTATAACATCTTTGGTCTGACAGATGTTTACGTGACAACCACAATGCATTGCATGATGTCAACAAATATGGTTCCACACATAGCTGGCAATTAGCTTAGCATTAGCTCACCATAATCAGTACAACCTTCAAAAAAGTATCTATGCAATAATCGGAATGCATGATTTGTCACCAGTACTTGAAAATGTGAATAAAACAGTAAATACATTATGCTCCATACATACACACGGTGTGCTACAGTAGAAATGTCAACACGATATACAGAAACTATAATGATAACGTAATAAGGCACTTACTTTGATAGGAACGCACACATGTCCAAAGTTATTATTAGTAGTGAAGGCAATGCGGGCGCCAGCTGGAAAATGTGCCAGGGAGGAAAAAGTTTGTGCTTGGGCTCTCCTTAAAGAGAGAAGTTTGTCCTGCTCAGTAATGCCTCAAACCTAAATTGTCCACAACAGTGAAATGGGCTACTTCTACAGCACAATCGGAAAGTATTCAGACCCCTTGACTTTTCCTCATCAATCTACACACAATACCCCATAATGACAAAGCAAAAACAGGTTTTTGCAAATGTATTACAAGTAAAAAGTGAAATATTACATTTGCATAAGTATTCAAACCCTTTACTCAGTACTTTGTTGAAGCACCTTTGGCAGCGATTACAGCCTAGAGTCTTCTTGGGTATGACGCTACAAGCTTGGCACACCTGCATTTGGGGAGTTTCTCCAATACTTCTCTGCAGATCCTCTCAAGCTCTGTCAGTTTGGATGGGGAGCATCGCTGCACAGCTATTTTCAGGTCTCTCCAGAGATGTTGGGCTACTATGGCTCTGGCTGGGCCACTCAAGGATATTCAGAGACTTGTCCCGAAGCCACACCTGCGTTATCTTGGCTGTGTGCTTAGGGTCGTTGTCCTGTTGGAAGGTGAACGTAACAAAATGTGGGAAAAGGGAAGTGGTCTGAGTACTTTCCGAATGCACTGTATGTAAATTAATGAGGAGGCAGAACACACCTCAATTCAAACTGCTGTTAGAAAATAAACCTTGACTATAGACTATAGCGTTGGTTAACTGTCCTGTTGCGTTGCATAGATGCATAGAACAACCAGTGAGATATCCATGTCCTCGTTCAGCCACGACTCATATGACATTACAGTTTCTCAGGGTCCTGTTGATAGGATAGTTTCGAATGGAGCTCATCCAATTTGTTTTCCAGTGATTGCATGGTCGCCAATAGAACAGAGGGCAATGTAGGTCTATTAGCTCGCCGACATAGTCTCGTCAGGGTGCCAGCTCGCCTGTCTCTCTTTCACCACCGCTTCCTCTTTCGAGTTCCGGGGATTAGTGCCTGGTCCGGACTAAGCAGAACGTCCAGAGCTGCCGACTAGTTGAAGTAGAAATTTTCATAAAAATCGAGGTTAGTGATCGCTGTTCTGATGTCCGGAAGCTGTTTTCGTTCATAGGAAATGATGGCGGAAACATTATGTTCAAAAAATATCTGTGTAACAAAACACACAAAACGCACAAAATAGCTGAATTTATAGTGACACCTATATACTCTAATTTTAAACCTAAATAATAATAACAATAATAAGACAATCCCAGGATCTGATTTGCACTTTAGTAAATTGCTTGACAGGATTTATTTTGATAATAAAACGTTTTAATGTGTTTTGGGTTACAGTGTAGATGTGGCTATAGTCACTAGTGTACAATATAATGCCAAGCCATTATCATGTGATATTCAGTATGTTGAAAATAGTTATGCACACAAAATGAAAAGCTTGGTTTGATGAGTCAGCACCTAGACAATGAAATGTTTGATGATTTTAGAACAATAAGTTAATTAAAAGTAGCCCAATGTACCTGCACTAAGTAACATGTGGATAAGGATAACTGAAATAAGGGACAAAGCTAGTTGGCTATAGCTATACAGTCAATTTAATTTAGATTTCACTCTCTTTTATGTACTTTATATGTCTGAAATTAAAGTATGATGTGAGCATGTCATAAAAGGGTTCTATTCTAGAATGTGATAATCTAGAAGGTTAGAGTGGGATAAGTGAAGAGTTTAGCAGTTAGTACAATAGACATCGAAGAGGTTAGGTGAGTAAAGTTAACCTGGTGGTCAAGTCTTCGTTTAATGTTTGTGCTGTATGTGTATTTTCCTTAGAGAATTTGACTAATTTGGGCTTTTGGTAGAAACGTCACACAGGTCTATAGGTTTGTTGCACTGAAAGCCTCTTCCTTCAGAGAGCATCGGTTGGATCGGTTGGAGTCAGGATGACTGGCGATTTGTAGAAGAGGGGGGCCTGCTAGAGCAGCAGGAGAGACAGACAGAGAAAGTAAAACTGGCGGTCAGAGCCACTCAAGACCCAGCTCTTTGTAAAAAGCATGAGGATGGATGGAGAGTGGGGGGGAGAGAGAAAGGATACGAAAGGCTGGAGAAGCCGAAGAAGAGAAAGATGAGGATGGAGGTAGAGAGGGTGACTCAACGGAAGATAGATAGAAGGAGGAGGAGGAAGGAGGAAGAGTGGAACAAATGGGAGGAGAGATGAGCGAGAGAGATCTGGAAGAGAAGAGGGGTGAAAAGAGAATGGAGAGGGAGGAGAAGAAGAAAGATGAGAACCTGGTGGTTGAAGCAAGGGAACGGTTAAAAAGAGAGCTTCAGAAGATACAGCAGGAAGAGACAGATGATAGTGTATCAGAACAGGAAGAGAAAGATGGAAAGGAGAGAAAGGTGGGATGAGAAGAGAAAGAGAGGAGGGGAAAATAACACCTTTGAAAGAGGAGGAACAGCTTAAGGAGAGGACCAGGGTTGAGGACATAAAGAGAGACATTTTATGATGATGGAAAGAGCAATAAAGTGGGAGAAGAGGAAAAGAGAGTTGGAGGAGAGACAGTAGGATGACATAGGAATAACAGGGGGGCAAAGGTGGACATTTGAGGAAGAAATAATAGTGAGTGCTAGAGATGTTGAGTTTGCGAGACGAGAGAGAAGAACTGGTTGAGCAGATGCGGATCAGAAAGGGAAAGGAGGAGAGGAAGAGAGCGGAAGACTTGGAACGCAATGGAAAATGGTCAGAGATTGACCATGGCGAGTGAGGAAATAACTGATAGTGACAAAAGCACAGATGAGAGGTAAAACAAGAGTGCTGAGGAATGCAACGATGGCATGAATGAGAAAAAACAAAAATGAAGAGAAAGAGATGGATGAAGAAAAGAAAGTCGACCTCCAGAGTGATTGGGAGACATGAGAATGATAAGGAATGGAATGATATTAATGAAAGTGAGAGTGTTGAAACAAATGAAAACAAGAGAGAGAAAGAAAGGAATGGGAAAAAGAAAGTGGACCTCCACACTGATGGAGAATGATGTATAATGTTGACTTAGAGGGAGGCGAAAGAAAATAAAAATATGGAGAGGAAAATGTGTGTGGGGAGATGAGGGTAGTAACAAGCAATGATCAAGTCAGTGAGAACATAACCAAAAAGAGGAAAGAGAAATAGGGAAATTAGGAAAAGAGTGATGGAGAGACAGGCGAGAGAGATAGAGAATGGACAGGCAATGATGACAGTGGGAGTGTTAAAGGGATAGTTCAACCTTTTTCTGACATTAAAGTAGTCTACGGGCCAAGAGTTGCTGCAACCCACAGTAGGATAAACCTCCTTTACTTTGTAACAGCCAACCAAGTCATGTAGCAAAGTAATGAAGGCTTAGGTTGTAGTCACTCCTGGTCTATAGACTACTTCCAAGATAATATTTTTTTGAAAGAGTATGACATTTGGGTGAGCTATTGAAGAATGCACAGATTAAAGTGAATGTAAAAACAGTCTAGAAGAAAGACAAATGGATCAGGAAAAGACTGCCATGCAGAGAGAGATGTAAAGACAAAGCAAGAGGAGAAAGCCGGAAAGAGAGAATGCCAGACCTCAGTAAACAGAGAGCTAAAACAGATGGTAGAGGAGGAGAGAGGGGATTTCCGGCAGAGAAATGACTTACAGGATGTTTTGAGCAGTGAGACAATATGCATGTGACAGACCAATAAGAGGTAATGTGGCATGGACAAGTGTGGTGTTCTGTGTGTGATGTTTATATCTGTTCATTTCTGCTTACCCTTACTAGTACATCAAACTGACCTCTCCCACGTCCATCCAGGTTTGTCCATTTTTGGGAATGAGAATCCTAGTACTCGTGTAGTGGAGGTGGTTCAGTGAACTACACTTGAAGAGTAACATCTCCTGAGAGCTTAAAGACTTGCGTGCCTGGGCTTTAGCTCAATCCCAGTCAGTCACACCCGGCCAGGAAGACAGTCAGCACAATGCAAAGGTGCACTACCATGATTCATAGAGTGACAAATCGTTCATTGAATGACAGAGTTATGGATTGATTTAATATACATTGACCAGAATTGATGTGAATGTACAGTTTAATATCCATACTCATACTTTTTCTGTTCCTCTGTGTCATTCTTTTTGTCTGTCTATCTCAGATGTCATTGTGTACAGAGCAGAAAAAAGGGTTGGCTAAGGTCCTGAAGCCCCTTGTGGATAAACAGTCAAGAAAGTCAGAATGTCAGGACTCCTCGTGAAAAACGATCAGGAGAATATAAAGGTAAGAAAGGACTACTCAGACACACAGGAGAACTGAACTGAGCTGAGAAGAACTGAACTGTTTTTGACACTGAATTCACATAGAATGTGACACATAAATCCCACTAACAGCAGTACATTTGTCTTATTTCTTTCTCAAGTGACCACTGCATATACTATATAGTATATTCTTACACTTATTTTACTTACTTACTTTCACTCTTCATTCTCACTCTTCTCATAATATTAATGCATGATAAAAAAATGATAAAAGAATACAAAGTTATTAGCATCTTAGTTTGTGTGGGTGTTGTTTTTGTGAGTGAGACCTAGACCAAAGCTGTTTTGCTCACACACATATGCACGCAAGCACAAACACACCAAAACACAAATAACATTATAAATTACCCCACATTCTATTTAGAACCTCGTCCTGCCAGCGTCCTGCCAGCTTGCCTAAGAAACTTCCCAAATTCCCTTCCATTCCCAAATCATATCCATCATATAATTCCCACAATCCATCACTGTTGGCTAAGTGAGCAGACTGAGCACTGGTCTCCTTCATTTCCCAGTTGTTGATATCCCTATATCTCCATAAAGGCTCGCGAGCTGCCCAGTGACTCGAGCCTACCAGACGAGCTAAATTCCTTCTATGCTTGCTTCGAGGCAAGCAACACTGAACTAGCTGTTCCGGACGACTGTGTGATCTCGCTCTCCATGGCTGATGTGAGTAAGACCTTTAAACATGTTAACATTCACAAGGCCGCGGGGCCATTTGGATTACCAGGACTGGTACTCAGAGCATGAGCTGATCAGCTGACAAGTGTCTTCACTGACATTTTCAACCTCTCCTTGACCCTGTCTGTAATACCTACATGTTTCAAGCAGACCACCATAGTCCCTGTGCCCAAGAACGCTGAGGTAACCTGTCTATCACCCCGTAGCACTCACATCTGTAGCCATGAAATGCTTTAAAAGTCTGGTCATGGCTCACATCAACACCATCATCCCAGACCCACTCCAATTCGCATACCCCCCCCAACTGATCAACACATGACGCAATCTCTATTGCACTCCGCACTGCCTTCTCCGACCTGGATAAGAGGAACACCTATGTAAGAATGTTGTTCATTGACTACAGCTCAGCGTTCAATACCATAGTGCCCTCCAAGCTCATCACTAAGCTCAGGACCCTGGGACTAAACACCTCCCTCTGCGACTGGATCCAGGTATTTCTTTACAGGCCACGCCCAGATGGTGAGGGTAGGCAACAACACATCCGCCACACTGACCCTCAACATGGGGGCCCCTCAGGTGTGCGTGCTTAGTCCCCTCCTGTACTCCCTGTTCACCCACGACTGCGTGGCCGCACATGACCCCAACACCATCATGAAGTTTGCTGATGACACGACGGTGGTAGGCCTGATCACTGACGACGATGAACAGCCTATAGGGAGGAGGTCAGTGACCTGGCAGTGTGGTGCCAGGACAACAACCTCTCCCTCAACGTCAGCAAGACAAAGGAGCTGATCGTGGACTACAGGAAACAGAGGGCCGAGCACGCCCCCATCCACATCGACACAGCTGTAATGGAGCTTCAAGTTCCTCGGTGTACACATCACTAAGGATTTGTTAATTTTGTTTTTTAAATTATATATATATATATATATATATATTTTTTTAGGGGATAGATCAGCTTTAATATATGTTGTGGTCCTCTGTAGCTCAATTGGTAGAGCATGGCGCTTGTAACGCCAGGGTAGTGGGTTCGATCCCCGGGACCACCCATACGTAAAACTTTATGCCTACATGACTGTAAGTCGCTTTGGATAAAAGCATCTGCTAAATGGCATATTATTATTATTATTATTATTATTATTATTATTAATATTGCAGATAGATTGTGGCTTCCATCAATATAATTGTCTGCATCATTTCCAATCTCCGATACATTTTTTTGTAAATATATACAGTATATATAAAACATTTATATATTTTTTAATGTATTTTCCTTTATTATTTTCCCCTAACCCTACCATCCCTCCCATAATTGGAGTAAACTAGTGGACAACAACTCTAAGGCTTCTATTTCCAGCTTATACATATTATATATATTTTACGGACACAGTATAGTTTACAATAGTTATCTTTTGTTTGGTTTTAGTTCCATCCTTCAGCTCCACTCAACCCCTCCTATCTATCTCTGAACACCATCCAGTTTTAATTTCTATTTGCCATATATTTTTCAACTGTACTGTGATGTTTCACAAAGTTTTGAACCTTTCTATTCTCATAGATTCTACATATTGTAAATTAAAGATACAATTTTGCTAAGAGTATTTTTATATTATTAATTGATTGACTATGACTTTTTAAATCACCCAGCAGTGCTATTTTCAGAGTTAGCGCCAGGTAAATGTTGCAGTTCTTCAGGCATTTCTGAACTTGCGACCAAAAACAAGCTACGTATGGACACTCCCAAAACAAATGATCTAATGATTCTGTCTATTCGCAGCAACATCTGCAGAGCTGGGATGTATATAACATTCTATTGGTTGCAAGCATTTTGTATAATAATTTAAATTGAAAGACTCTGTTTTGTTTTGTGTATCAGTTCATAAACCATGTGCCATGGAATCGAAACATCGGAAATCTCTCCCCAACTATTTTGCAATCTATATGGCACAGCTGTCAATTTTTTGGACCTTAAAATGAAACTGGTATACTTTTTTATTTATCACAATTTTCTTTAGCCAATTTTGGTCTTAATGCAGGGACCACAGACAAGTTCCTTACTGTCTCCCCCTTCCACTTGCCTCTTCCATTTTTGCGGTAATGCTGCAATTAGTTTGTTGTAATTTTGAGTAGAGCAGACATTTTCATATATTTTTGTTAGCTGCATGTGTGACATAACTCCACCAGTCCTATTTATGATATAATTTACAAAGATTATATTTTTCAATTAGTATATTTGAGTTTAACCATAATATTTGTTGTAATATTTGTTCTGTCTTTTCTGGTGGATTAAACTGAAATTGCAACAACTTTCTATGGCTTGTTTTAAAAATAGTGATATTTTGGAAATTATTTCATTTCTAAATAACTTAAAATGAGTGGTTGTAATCTGAATAAAGGGAAAAAACCCGTTCTTGAACATGGGGTGAGACTAATCTGCTAGAGAACCATTTCGGATTTAAATATACAGTGCCTTGCAAAAGTATTCATCCCCTATTGGCATTTTTCCTATTTTGTTGCATTACAACCTGTCATTTAAATGGAATTTTATTTGGATTTCATGGAATGAACATAAACAAAATAGTCCAAATTGGTGAAGAGAAATGAAAAAAATAACTAACAGAAAAGTGGTGCGTGCATATGTATTCACCCCCTTTGCTAATAAGCCCCTTAATAAGATCTGGTGCAACCAATTACCTTCAGAAGTCACATAATTAGTTAAATAAAGTCCACCTGTGTGCAATCTAACTGTCACATGATCTCAGTATATATACAGTGGGGAGAACAAGTATTTGATACACTGCCGATTTTGCAGGTTTTCCTACTTACAAAGCATGTAGAGGTCTGTAATTTTTATCATAGGTACACTTCAACTGTGAGAGACGGAATCTAAAACAAAAATCCAGAAAATCACATTGTATGATTTTTAAGTAATTAATTTGCATTTTATTGCATGACATAAGTATTTGATCACCTACCAACCAGTAAGAATTCCGGCTCTCACAGACCTGTTAGTTTTTCTTTAAGAAGCCCTCCTGTTCTCCACTCATTACCTGTATTAACTGCACCTGTTTGAACTCGTTACCTGTATAAAAGACAACTGTCCACACACTCAATCAAACAGACTCCAACCTCTCCACAATGGCCAAGACCAGAGAGCTGTGTAAGGACATCAGGGATACAATTGTAGACCTGCACAAGGCTGGGATGGGCTACAGGACAATAGGCAAGCAGCTTGGTGAGAAGGCAACAACTCTTGGCGCAATTATTAGAAAATGGAAGAAGTTCAAGATGACGGTCAATCACCCTCGGTCTGGGGCTCCATGCAAGATCTCACCTCGTGGGGCATCAATGATCATGAGGAAGGTGAGGGATCAGCCCAGAACTACATGGCAGGACCTGGTCAATGACCTGAAGAGAGCTGGGACCACAGTCTCAAAGAAAACCATTAGTAACACACTGGATTAAAATCCTGCAGCGCACACAAGGTCCCCCTGCTCAAGCCAGCGCGTGTCCAGGCCTGTCTGACGTTTGCCAATGACCATCTGGATGATCCAGAAGAGGAATGGGAGAAGGTCATGTGGTCTGATGAGACAGAAATAGAGCTTTTTGGTCTAAACTCCACTCGCCGTGTTTGGAGGAAGAAGAAGGATGAGTACAACCCCAAGAACACCATCCCAACCATGAAGCATGGAGGTGGAAACATCATTATTT
This sequence comes from Coregonus clupeaformis, assembly GCF_020615455.1. Lineage (NCBI taxonomy): Eukaryota > Metazoa > Chordata > Actinopteri > Salmoniformes > Salmonidae > Coregonus > Coregonus clupeaformis. Next base: position 13,529,322 of record NC_059218.1, on the reverse strand, counting down.
GGGGATGCTTTTCTGCAAAGGGGACAGGATGACTGCACCGTATCGAGGGGAGGATGGATGGGGCCATGTATCTCGAGATCTTGGCCAACAACCTCCTTCCCTCAGTAAGAGCATTGAAGATGGGTCGTGGCTGGGTCTTCCAGCATGACAACGACCCAAAACACACAGCAAGGGCAACTAAGGAGTGGCTCCGTTAGAAGCATCTCAAGGTCCTGGAGTGGCCTAGCCAGTCTCCAGACCTGAACCCAATAGAACATCTTTGGAGGGAGCTGAAAGTCCGTATTGCCCAGCGACAGCCCCGAAACCTGAAGGATCTGGAGAAGGTCTGTATGGAGGAGTGGGCCAAAATCCCTGCTGCAGTGTGTGCAAACCTGGTTAAGACCTACAGGAAACGTATGATCTCTGTAATTGCAAACAAAGGTTTCTGTACCAAATATTAAGTTCTGCTTTTCTGATGTATCAAATACTTATGTCATGCAATAAAATGCAAATGAATGACTTAAAAATCATACAATGTGATTTTCTGCATTTTTGTTTTAGATTCCGTCTCTCACAGTTGAGGTGTACCTATGATAAAAAGTACAGACCTCTACATGCTTTGTAAGTAGGAAAACCTGCAAAATCGGCAGTGTATCAAATACTTGTTCTCCCCACTGTAGGTAAACTGGGATATGACTAAATCTTTCCACAAAGACAGGTATTTTCCTTTCCACGGTAGCAAAATCGTATTTATTTTTGCTAACTTTCTATTAAAACGTATTGCAATGAGATAATTTATTTATTTCGGGTATGAATACCGAGTATGTCCACTTCACTGTCAGACCATTTTATTGGTAAACTACACGGAAATGTAAGAGTTGTATTTTTTAGTGATCCAATACGTAATATAGTACACTTATCATAATTTTGTTGTAATCCAGAGAGTTTAGAAAAAAGTACCTAGATTATCTGAGGCTGTGGAGGGATCACAAATGTGGATTGAAGAAAACATGAATCATCAGCGTACAATGACACTCTTGTTTTTAAGCCTTGATTTCTAGGCCCTAGATACTATTGTTGGATCTGATTTTAATAGCTAACATTTCGATAGCCATAATAAATAGATATGCCGATAGTGGACAACCTTGTTTTACTCCTCTTGACAGTTTAAAACTTTCTGAGAAGTAGCTAATATTTACTATTTTACACCTAGGGTTACTATACATAACTTTAACTCATTGTATAAGAAATATTCCAGGCATTTATATATAAATTCCAGTCGTACTTTATCTAAAGCCTTTTCAGTCAGCTATGAATATCAGGCCTGGTTTCCCAGATTTTTCATAATGTTCTATTGTTTCCAGTACTTGTCTTATATTATCTCCAATGTATCGTCCATGTAAAAAACCTGTCTGATTAGGATGAATAATATCCGACAATATCTTTTAAATTCTAAGCGCTATGTACTTTGCTAGAATTTTTGCATCACTAAGGAATTAACATGGTCCACACACACCAACACAGTCGTGAAGAAGGCACGACAACGCCTCTTCCCACTCAGGAGGCTGAAAAGATTTGGCATGGGCCCTCAAAAATTCTACAGCTGCACCAATGAGCGCACCTTGACTGGCTGCATCACTGCTTAGTATGGAAACAGGAGGATACCTAGTCAGTTGCACAACTGAACGCATTCAACCGAAATGTGTCTACCGCATTTAACCCAACCCCTCTAAATCAGAGACGTGTGGAAGGCTGACTCAATCAACATCATTGGCACCTGAGGAGAAGTTGTTGTTGGGGGTTAACTGCCTTGCTCAAGGGTAGAACAGAAGATTTTTCCAACTTGCCAGCTCGGGGATTAGAACCAGCGACCTTTCGGTTACTGGCACAACACTCTTATCTGCTTGGTTACCTGCTTGGCATCCCACCGCAAGGCGCTATAGAGGGTAGTGGCCCAGTACATCACTGGGGCTGAGCTCCCTGCCATCCAGGACCTCTATGCCATGTGGTGTCAGAGGAAGGCCCTAAACAATAGACTCCAGCCACCCACGTCATAGACTGTTCTCTCTTCTACCGCACGGCAAACGGTACCGATGCACCAAGTCTGCAACCAACAGGACCCTGAACACCTACCCCTAAGCCATAAGACTGCTAAATAGTTAACCAAATAGCTACCCGGACTACCTGCATTGACCATCCTTTGCTCTCATCACATATGCTGCTGCTACTGCTTATTATCTATCCTGTTGCCTAGTCACTTTATTCCTACCTATATGTACACTACCGTTCAAAAGTTTGGGGTCACTTAGACATTTCCTTGTTTTCGAAAGAAAAGCCTTTTTTTTTTGTCCATTAAAATAACATCAAATTAATCAGAAATACAGTGTAGACATTGTTAATGTTGTAAATGGCTATTTTAGCTGGAAACGGCAGATTTTTAATGGAATATCTACATAGGCGTACAGAGGCCTATTATCAGCAACCATCAGTCCTGTGTTCCAATGGCACGTTGTGTTTACTAATCCAAGTTTATCATTTTAAAAGGCTAATTGATCATTAGAAAACCCTTTTGCAATTATGTTAGCACAGCTGAAAACTGTTGTGCTGATTAAAGAAGCAATAAAACTGGCCTTCTTGAGACTAGTTGAGTATCTGGAGCATCAGCAATTGTGGGTTTGATTACAGTCTCAAAATGGCCAGAAACAAATAACTTTCTTCTGAAACTCGTCAATCTATTCTTGTTCTGAGAAATGAAGGCTATTCCATGCGAGAAATTGCCAAGGAACTGAAGATCTCGTACAACGCTGTGTACTACTCCCTTCACAGAACAGCGCATACTGGCTCTAACCAGAATAGAAAGAGGAGTCGGAGGCCCCGGTGCACAACTGAGCAAGAGGACAAATACATTAGAGTGTCTAGTTTGAGAAACAGGCGCCTCACAAGTCCTCAACTGGCAGCTTCATTAAATAGTACCCGCAAAACACCAGTGTCAACATCAACAGTGAAGAGGCGACTCCGGGATGCTGACCTTCTTGGCAGAGTTGCAAAGAAAAAGCCATATCTCAGACTAGCCAATAAAAAGAAGAGATTAAGATGGGCAGTCTGAGATATGGCTTTTTCTTTGCAACTCTGCCTAGAAGGTCAGCATCCCGGAGTCGCCTCTTCACTGTTGACGTTGAGACAGTTGTCTCTGCATTGTTGGGAAGGGCCTGTAACTAAGCATTTCACTGTTAGTCTACAACTGTTGTTTACAAAGCATGTGACAAATAACATTTGATTTGGGTAGTACACTATCGCCTCTCCCTATCTATCTCACTCAGGGAGGCTAAGGGGCACTCTTAGCAAAGTTATAATTCTCTAGTGTTAGTGGCCTTAGCAATGTTAGCAGCCCCCACTCATAATGAATGGAGCTGTCATACTACTCGGGATTCAAAGCATGCCGATGGGACATGCTTATCACGCTCATTCATTTGCCCGACAGATGACGTTTGTCAAAGATATGAAGTCATAAAGCTACAGCAGCTACAGAGCTAAGGGCAGCTCGGAGGATTGTGTGGAAAACACGTGGGAAATACAGTGAGGGAAAAAAGTATTTGATCCCCTGCTGATTTTGTACGTTTGCCCACTGACAAAGAAACGCTCAGTCTATAATTTTAATGGTAGGTTTATTTGAACAGTGAGAGACAGAATAACAACAAAAAAATCCAGAAGAACGCATGTCAAAAATGTTATAAATTGATTTGCATTTTAATGAGGCAAGTAAGTATTTGACCCCCTCTCAATCAGAAAGATTTCTGGCTCCCAGGTGTCTTTTATACAGGTAACGAGCTGAGATTAGGAGCACACTCTTAAAGGGAGTGCTCCTAATCTCAGCTTGTTACCTGTATAAAAGACACCTGTCCACAGAACCAATCAATCAATCAGATTCCAAACTCTCCACCATGGCCAAGACCAAAGAGCTCTCCAAGGATGTCAGGGACAAGATTGTAGACCTACACAAGGCTGGAATGGGCTACAAGACCATCGCCAAGCAGCTTGGTGAGAAGGTGACAACAGTTGGTGTGATTATTCACAAATGGAAGAAACACAAAAGAACTGTCAATCTCCCTCAGCCTGGGGCTCCATGCAAGATCTCACCTCGTGGAGTTGCAATGATCATGAGAACGGTGAGGAATCAGCCCAGAACTACACGGGAGGGTCTTGTCAATGAGCTCAAGGCAGCTGGGACCATAGTCACCAAGAAAACAATTGGTAACGCACTACGCCGTGAAGGACTGAAATCCTGCAGCACCCGCAAGGTCCCCCCTGCTCAAGAAAGCACATATATAGGCCCGTCTGAAATTTGCCAATTAACATATTAATGATTCAGAGGAGAACTGGGTGAAAGTGTTGTGGTCAGATGAGACCAAAATCGAGCTCTTTGGCATCAACTCAACTCGCCGTGTTTGGAGGAGGAGGAATGCTGCCTATGACCCCAAGAACACCATCCCCACTGTCAAACATGGAGGTGGAAACATTATGCTTTGGGGGTGTTTTTCTGCTAAGGGGACAGGACAACTTCACCGCATCAAAGGGACGATGGACGGGGCCATGTACCGTCAAATCTTGGGTGAGAACCTCCTTCCCTCAGCCACGGCATTGAAAATGGGTATTTCAGCATGACAATGACCCAAAACACACTGCCAAGGCAACAAAGGAGTGGCTCAAGAAGAAGCACATTAAGGTCCTGGACTGGCCTAGCCAGTCTCCAGACCTTAATCCCATAGAAAATATGTGGAGGGAGCTGAAGGTTCGAGTTGCCAAACGTCAGCCTCGAAACCTTAATGACTTGGAGAAGATCTGCAAAGAGGAGTGGAACAAAATCCCTCCTGAGATGTGTGCAAACCTGGTGGCCAACAACAAGAAACATCTGACCTCTGTGATTGCCAACAAGGGTTTTGCCACCAAGTACTAAGTCATGTTTTGCAGAGGGGTCAAATACTTATTTCCCTCATTAAAATGGGGTCCTCTGTAGCTCAGCTGGTAGAACACGGTGCTTGTAACGCCAGGGTAGTGGGTTCGATCCCCGGGACCACCCATACACAAAAAAATGTATGCACGCATGACTGTAAGTCGCTTTGGATAAAAGCATCTGCTAAATGGCATATTATTATTATTATAAATCAATTTATAACATTTTTGACATGCGTTTTTCTGGATTTTGTTGTTGTTATTCTGTGTCTTACTGTTCAAATAAACCTACCATTAAAATGATAGACTGATCATGTCTTTGTCAGTGGGCAAATGTACAAAATCAGCAGGGGATCAAATACTTTTTTCCCTCACTGGATCTGTTCACTTTACATTAAGTGTCCTACAGTTACTCAGGGTAAACCAAAGAATTCACCATAGTGTAAGTGTGTCGTATATAAGTGTATACACTATAAATCAAGTGTAGACTGCAGTGTTGGGAATGAGGTGCTTTACGGGGTCAATTACTGTGAGACGTTGTAAACGTTGCCCTCCTATATCAGAGGAGGCTGGTGTCCAGCGATATAGGAAGACAGGCTCATTGGAACGGCTGGAATGAGATACACGGTAAGGTATCAAACACATGGTTTCCATTATTCACATGGTTTCCATGTGTTTGATTCCATTCCATTTATTCTATTCCAGCCATTACGATGAGCCAGTCCTCTGATTTCCCCGCCCACCAGCCACCACTTTCTTACACAGCTGAATGCATGTGTCTTAGCTCAACTGCTTTGTTGACATCTGATAAAAGTATAGGAGCTTATACTTGAGGGAATTTACTATTGCAATACTATACTGAACAAAAATATAAATGGAACATTCAACAATTTCAAAGATTTTACTTACAGTACATAAGGAAATCAGTTAATTGAAATAAATAAATTAGGCCCTAATCTATAGATTTCACATGACTTGGCAGGGGTGCAGCCATGGGTTGGCCTGGGAGGGCATAGGCCCACCCACTGGGGAGCCAGGCCCAGTTAATCAGAATGAGTATTTCCCCACAAAAGGGCTTTATTACAGACAGAAATACTCCATGCTCCCACAAAACATAAGACGTCTGTGGCATTGTGTTGTGTGACAGAGCTGCACATTTTAGAGTGGCCTTTTATTGTCCCCAGCACAAGGTGCATCTGTGCAATGATCATACTGTTTAATCAACTTCTTGATATGCTACACCTGTCAGGTGGATGGATTATCTTGGCAAAGGAGAAACGCTCACTAACAGGGATGTAAACAAATTAGTGCACAACATTTTTGAGAAGTAAGCTTTTTGTGCATATGGAACATTTCTGGGATCTTTTATTTCAGCTTATGAAACATGGGACCAACACTTTACATGTTGCGTTTATATTTTTGTTCGGTATACATACAGTGGACCTCTTGAGTCACTACCCATACACAAAAACACATACACAACTTCCGAAAATAACACACACACAATCATTGCCTCGTCCCCAACCAACCCTAGCCAGATTTGTGTATAGTCCTCCTGAGTCACATGACACACACACATACACACGCCACACACACACGCACGCACGCACGCACACACATACACACACACACACAATACCCACCCACCTCCTTCCCCCCAACAGACTCCCCCACCATCCACCATGAACCTAGCCTGGCCTGGCCTATAGTCCCTGGTTCTGGGTTTCCCTTCCAGCACTCCAGCCCTCCATTGCCCATCAGGGTGTGGCTATGAAGGCATAGCCACAGACAGAGGTATGGAATACAGTACCAGGGTTTTACCATGATGTCTGGTTTCCCTCAAGCCCTTATTAACTCAGAAAAGTGCACTTGCAGTGCTATTCCTGTAGGTTCACTGGGCTGGCTAAGTATATGGTGCGTCCCTCTCTGATACTGTTCATTATATGGACTTAAAGTTCTTCTCTGCTGCAGGAACCAAATAATTCTGATTGGAACGTGATTCACTCCTCTAAACTACTTGAAATAGTATTTGTTTTCCTTCAAATGCTTTAGCTGTGCTTGATTGAGCTTGCCTGGTACAATGTGAGCAATGGAATCATCCCGAAAATGCAATTCCCGCCCATCTGGAACTCCAGGCAGATTCGATCAAACGCTCAAAGCATTTGACTGAAAACAAGTACTATTTCAACCCAGGTCTGCTGAGGACACAGTTGCTTGTTTGCTTGTGTGCACACATACATGCATAGTCGTTGTGAAAGGATTACCTAAGCACATTTTCCTCATAGGACATTTTCTGTCATCCTAGACGGTTTGGCTCAAGCCCAGCTCTGGCAGTGCAATGGGAGGGTCTCTCAAAGGAAGAGTCAGAATATTAAAGAAAGTTGCACACTGTACATTACTCCCAGGATGCATACCAAATGGCATGCTATTCCCTATATAGTGCACTAATTTTGACCAGGGCCCAGTGGGCCCTATAAAGGGAATAGTATGCCATTTGGGGCGTAAACCTAGCGATTTATTCTCTAAGGAGGAGCCCACAGGAGACTCAAGCAGCAGTAGTGCAATGGGAGGGTCTCTTGAATCTACTATTTCTATACCCCACAGCTTTCTCAGGCATACCAGGCCTCTGACTGCAGCCAGCCTGACAAGCAGCAGACAGACCGCTAGCCACAGAGACAGAGCGCATCCTACTGTAGCCTGGTGGTCTGGAATAGCTCCACACTCCTGTGGTCACACACACACACATTCCAATTCACTTCGTTCCGCTCCCTTCATCCTCGCCGCAACCAGACCGCACGCACGCAGGCAAACACACAAACCTTTTCCTCCCTTTACTGTAAGCTGCAAGAAGCCCTATGCCATTGTTGGTCATGGTCATAATTCCTTGTGTGTTTGTCCGTCTCTCCAACCCACACCGTGCCCCATCTGGGCCCAGATATGTGGAATAGGAGGAAAACAATAACACTGCTAAGTTTAGCGCTAGCCTCCTCCCTTCCACTTGACTGTGTTTACTGTCCCTCTCAGCTAGCTCCTAGTTAGCACTAATGACAGGACTGTGGTTCAGGACCACAGAGAGATGGGGGAGAGGGAGAGGGAACTGGAGATCGGATCTGGGATGAGGGGGGAAGGGTAAACAAGTTTATCCACTTTTTTGTTGTTGGATATACTGTGCATTTAATTATAATTTAAACCAATTAAAACACACATTTAAATAACAAAGTATATAGAGTGCCTTCGGAAAGTATTCAGACCCGTTGACTTTTTCCACGTTTTCTTACGTTACAGCCTTATTCTAAAATGAATTAAATAAATACAAATCCTCAGCAAACTACACACAATACCCCATAATAACAAAGTGAAAACTGGTTTTTAGAAATGTTTGCAAAAAAAACAAAAACAGAAATACCTTATTTACATCAGTATTCAGACCGTTTGCTATGAGACTCGAAATTGAGCTCAGGTGCATCCTGTTTCCATTGATCATCCTTGAGATGTTTCTACAACTTGATTGGAGTCCACTTGTGGTCAATTCAATTGATTGCACATGATCTGGAAAGGCACACACCTGTCTACAGTGAAGGAAAAAAGTATTTGACCCCCTGCTGATTTTGTACGTTTGCCCACTGACAAAGAAATGATCAGTCTATAATTTTAATGGTAGGTTTATTTGAACAGTGAGAGACAGAATAACAACAACAAAAATCCAGAAAAACGCATGTCAAAAATGTTATAAATTGATTTGCATTTTAATGAGGGAAATAAGTATTTGACCCCCTCTCAATCAGAAAAATGTCCTTGATTGGTTGGATGGGGAGCGTTGCTGCACAGCTATTTTCAGGTCTCTCCAGGTCGGACTTGAACCTGATCAAACATCTCTGGAGAGACCTGAAAATAGCTGTGCAGCAACGCTCCCCATCCAACCTGACAGAGCGTGAGAGGATCTGCAGAGAAGAATGTGAGTGTCTCCAAATACAGGTGTGTCAAGCTTGTAGCATCATACCCAAGAAGACTCAATGCTGTAATCACTACCAAAGGTGCTTCAACAAAGTACTGAGTAAAGGGTTTTATGTAAATGTGATATTTAACTCAAAAACTTTTTTTACATTTGCAAACATTTCTAAACCTGTTTTGGATTCGTCATTATGGGGTATTGTGTGTAGATTGATGATGGGGGGGACAATGTAATCAATTTTAGAATAAGTCTGTAATGTAACAAAATGTGGAAAAAGTCAAGTAGTTTGAATACTTTCCGAATGCACTGTAAAAGTACACTAAGCATAAGGACAGACTAAGCAGGGAGAACACTAAAAATGATGACAGACTAACCAGGGAAGTGAACTAGACGGGATAAAAGCTAAGACAACAGAGAATCCGGATAAGCCTGTGTGAAGAGGTGTGTCTTTAATGTGGACTTGAATATGTGTTTTTATTGTGAGGTTCTGACATGGACAGGGAGGGAGTTTCATAGTTGGGGGGCTGCACTGCTAAAAGCATATGGGTTGTTTTATTAGCTAAACCTTCCATTGTACACACAAACAATGTATTTATTCAGTAAGCAATTCCACTTTACATGGATATGTGGCCAAAAAATTACAATAATCTCATGTAATAATCCTATGCTTTCTCCCCTCTCTCTCCAGATGAAATCTTGCGATTTATGACGGCCGGCAGCCCAACAACCTGCCCGCTTGACCCTATCCCCTCCTCTCTTCTCCAGACCATTTCTGGAGACCTTCTCCCTTACCTCACCACGCTCATCAACTCATCCTTGACCGCTGGCCATGTCCCTTCCGTCTTCAAGAGAGCGAGAATTGCACCCCTCCTCAAAAAACCTACACTCGATCCCTCCGATGTCAACAACTACAGACCAGTATTCCTTCTTTCTTTTCTCTCCAAAACACTCTTGTGCGTGCCGTCTCTAGCCAACTCTCCTGCTATCTCTCTCAGAATCACCTTCTTGATCTAAACCAGTCAGGTTTCAAGACTGGTCATTTAACTGAGACTGCTCTTCTCTGTGTCACGGAGGCTCTCCGCACTGCTAAAGCTAACTCTCTCTCCTCTGCACTTATCCTTCTAGACCTATCCGCTACCTTTGATACTGTGAACCATCAGACCCTCCACTCCACCCTCTCCGAGTTGGGCATCTCCGGCTCTGCTCACTCTTGGATTGTGTCCTACCTGACAGGTCGCTCCTACCAGGTGGCGTGGCGAGAATCTGTCTCCGCACCACGTGCTCTCACCACTGGTGTCCCCCAGGGCTCAGTTCTAGGCCCTCTCCTATTCTCTCTATACACCAAGTCACTTGGCTCTGTCATATCCTCACATGGTCTCTCCTATCATTGCTATGCAGACGACACACAATTCATTTTCTCCTTTCCCCATTCTGATAACCAAGTGGCGAATCGCATCTCTGCATGTCTGTCAGACATATCAGTGTGGATGTCGGATCACCACCTCAAGCTGAACCTCGGCAAGACGGAGCTGCTCTTCCTCCCGGGGACTGCCCGCTCCATGATCTCGCCATCACGGTTGACAACTCCATTGTGTCCTCCTCCCAGAGTGCAAAGAACCTTGGCGTGACCCTGGACAACACCCTGTCGTTCTCCGCTAACATCAAAGCGGTGACCCGATCCTGCAGGTTCATGCTCTACAACATTCGCAGAGTACGACCCTACCTTACACAGAAAGCGGCACAGGTCCTAATCCAGGCACTTGTCATCTCCCGTCTGGATTACTGCAACTCGCTGTTGGCTGGGCTCCATGCCTGTGCCATTAAACCCCTACAACTTATCCAGAACGCTGCACCCCGTCTGGTGCTCAACCTTCCCAAGTTCTCTCATGTCACCCCGCTCCTCCGCACACACCACTGGCTTCCAGTTGAGGCTCGCATCTACTACAAGACGATGGTGCTTGACTACAGAGCTGTGAGGGGAATGGCACCTCCTTACCTTCAGGCTCTGATCAGACCCTACACCCAAACGAGGGCACTACGTTCATCCACCTCTGGCCTGCTAGCTCCCCTACCTCTACGGAAGCACAGTTCCTGCTCAGCCCAGTCAAAGCTATTCGCTGCTCTGGCACCCCAATGGTGGAACAAGCTCCTCCACGACGCCAGGACAGCGGAGTCACTGACCACCTTCCGGAGACACTTGAAACCCTACCTCTTTATGGAATACCTGGAATAGTATAAAGTAATCCTTCTACCCCCCCACCCCCCCCCACCCCCCCTTCCCCCACACAAAAAAATTAAAAAGTGGTTGTCCCACTGGCTATCATAAGTTGAATGCACCAATTTGTAAGTCGCTCTGGATAAGAGCGTCTGCTAAATGATGTAAATGTAAATGTAATGTATCAAGTGGATTTTTTAAATCCTGATAATGAGTTGATCATATCTGATGATCTAATATCGAATTACATAAAGGTTATGTTTGAGTTAAGTGCAGTATAGATGAACATGTACACTACTTTATTTCATCATGTCATACTGTTGTTTGTGCTCCAGTTTACCCTAATTACTAAAGACAGACATAACAATTAGGTTGACTGGCATAACGTGTGCACCACATTTGTCCAGTGGGTATTTATAGCAGGCAGTGTGGTGTGATCATTGTTACAAGGCCCTATTAAGTACATTTTCATTCACTAGTTAATTGCCTGCTGGCCTCTTTCTCCTTCACTATCTCCCTCTCTCTCCCCCCTCTTTACCTCTCTCTCTCTTTGACCCCCCTCTCTCCCTCTGGCCTTGCCTGCTACCCTCTCCCTCCATCTCCCTCTCTCGCTCTCTCTCTCCCTCCCTCTCTCCTTGACCTTGTTGTTATTGGTCTGGAGGGATCGATGGGACAGCTACAGTAGCAACAGATGGCCTGCTCTAGTTTCACTAAAACATATTGACCTAATGTAGATCAAAGATTACAGTTGCCATTGACTTCCAATACAGTCATCGCCGACTATGCCAACTGTTAAACAGCGTATACAACCAAGGGATAACTTAGTGTTTGGTTATGACATTATAGTTGTATGTGATAGCTTTTGTTACCAGAATTTCTAATAAAATTTGCTTTGCAAAACTTGGGATATAGACCAAAAATGATCAAAACAATCAAATTCTCCTTTTACAAACTCTAGCTACTGTAGAAATTGAACAAATATCCATCTTAGTTAGCCTAGTAGTATGGACTATGCTAGGGTCAGGAGTTTTTCTTGACCATATAACTGGAACAGAATAACACGGACCAGAAAAAAATGTGGATTCCAGAAAAACTGCTTTAATTAGTTTAATTGAATAGGAGCCCATTAGTGTTATGGCATGTTATAGGGCATTTCATGTCCAAATAATGTTTATTTTGTATGAAACATGGAGGGAGGGTGGTTGCTCAATCCAGGGTTTGTATTTGTTATTTTACCTTAACTTTGCTACTATGTTAAATTAAATAAACCATTATAAATGGAGAAAAAAAAAGCATGTCATGTCAAGATTTAGCATGGCTAAATTTGGTTTGGCCTGGCCTAGATTGTCTTACCGTTCGCCAGTGTAGCCAGGGCTGCAAAAACACTGTCCGCTGGAGGAGAAACAAGTCCCCCCATTGAGACACTGGCACTCCTGGGAACATTTCCTGCCGAAGCGCCCCTCCAGACACGGCTGGCCACACACTGTACCCTAAACACACACAGAACACATATGTGTCAGTAAAATATCAAAATCACATAGTCAATACAATCCCAGCAAACAGGGGATATCCTAAAGACATTGGGCAACGTTCCCATTATGTCCCTTTAACCTTTTCACATGTGAGTTCCAAATATCCCCAGCGTGAGATTTTTTTTGCGTGTGACATCAGAATGTGCTCACTGTTCCAAATGTTAATGTTACGAAACAGGACAGTTAACACGCACTGCCCTCAAACCAAGGCACGCTGCCTGCTAATTATCTATAAGCTATGTTTCAACTTATCAATTTCAAATGATTTTCAAACAGTTTTATTTTCAAACAACAATTTAAAATTAGGTGCGTACTGCCTCCTCATTACTTCATATAGAAGTAGCCCATTTCACTGCGGCAAACAATTTACGTTTGAGTCATACTACGCTAATTCAGACCCCTTCACTTTTACCACATTTTGTTTTGTTACAGCCTTATTCTACAATTGATTAAATAATTTAAAATCCTCAGCAAGTGGAAGGGGGAAAAAGTAAGGAACTTGTCTGTCGGCCTTGCATTAAAGAACATAATTGGTTAAAGAAAACTGTGATAAATAAAAAAGTATACCAGTTTCACTTAAGGAAGAAGATCCTGGCGCAGACGAAGATGGCGGCCTCGCGACTAGCTCTTAGGAAACTTTGCAGTATTTTGTTTTTTTATGTATTATTTTTTTACATTATTAGCTTAGAAAGTGTTTTACATCATTACATACAGCCGGGAAAAACTATTGGATATCAGAGCGGCGGTAACTCACCAGCATTACGACCAGGAATACGACTTTCCCGAAGCAGATCTTTTGTTTGCTCTTCCCAGGGCAACTGAACTGATTCCAGCGGCTGACCCAAAAAATCGCTGGCGGAGGAGAGGCACTCGGAGCGGCCTGCTGGTCCGACTTAGGAGGCGCACACACCACCCACCGCTTCCAAGTATTCTTCTCGCTAATGTTCAGTCTTTGGTTAACAAAGTCGACGAACTACGGGCAAGGATTTCTTTCCAGAGAGACATCAAGGCCTGTAACATACTCTGTTTCACGGAAACATGGCTCTCTTGGAATATTCTGTCGAAATCGGTCCAGCCAGATGGGTTCTCAGTTCATCGCGCAGACAGGAATAAATATCTCTCTGGGAAGCAGAAGGGCGGAGGTGGGTGTTTCATGATTTACGACTCGTGATGTAATTGTAGTAACATAGAGGAACTCGAGTCCTTCTGTTCACCCGACCTAGAATATCTCACAATCAAATGCCGACCGTATTATCTCCCAAGATAATTTTCTTCGGTTATAGTTCTTCGGTATATCCCCCCTCAAGCCGATACCACGACGGCCATCAAATAACTTCACTGGACCTTATGCAAACTGAAAACCACATATCCTGAGGCTGCATTTATTGTAGCCGGGGATTTTAACAAAACTAATTTGAGGACTAGGCTGCCAAAGTTCTATCAACATATCGACTGTTGTACTCGCGCTGCTAAAATCCTCGACCATTGCTATTCAAACTTCCGGGACGGTTATAAGGCCCTCCCCCGCCCTCCTTTCTGCAAATCTGACCACAACTCCATTATGCTTCTCCCTTCCTATAGGCAGAAACTCAAAAAGGAAGTACCCGTGCTAAGGACTATTCAATGCTGGTCTGACCAATCAGAATCCACGCTTCAAGATTGTTTTGATCACGTGGACTGGGATATGTTCCAGGTAGCTTCCGAAAATAATTTAGACATATACACTGAAACGGTGACTGAGTTTATCAGGAAGTGTATAGGTGATGTTGTGCCAACTGTGACTATTAAAATCTACCCTAACCAGAAACCGTGGATAGACGGCAGCATTTGCGCAAATCTGAATGCGCGAACCACCGCATTCAACCATGGCAAGGTGACTGGGAATATGGCAGAATACAAACAGTGTAGCTACACACTCCGCAAGGCAATTAAACTGGCAAAACATCAGTATAGAGACAAAGTGGAGTCGCAACTCAACGGCTCAGACATGAGACGTATGTGGCAGGGTCTACAGACAATCACGGACTACAAAAAGAAAACCAGCCACGTCGCCGTCACCGACGTCTCGCTTCCAGACATGCTAAACACCTTCTTCGCCCGCTTTGAGGATAACACAGTGCCACTGACGAGGCCCACTACCAAGGACTGTGGCCTCTCCTTCTCCATGGCCGACGTGATTAAGACATTTAAGCATGTTAACCCCCGCAAGGCTGCCGGCCCAGACAGCATCCCTAGCCGCGTCCTCAGAGCATGCGCAGACCAGCTGGCTGGTGTGTTTACAGACATATTACATCTCTCCCTATCCCAGTCTGCTGTCCCCACATGCTTCAAGATGGCCACCATTGTTCTTGTAACCAAGAAAGCAAAGGTAACTGAACTAAATGACTATCGCCCCGTAGCACTCAAATATGTCATCATGAAGTGCTTTGAGAGACTAGTCAAGGATCATATCACCTCTACCTTACCTGTCACCCTAGACCCACTTCAATTTGCTTACCGCCCCAATGGATCCACAGACGATGCAATCGCCATCACACTGCCCTATCCCATCTGGACAAGAGGAATACCTATGTAAGAATGCTGTTCATTGACTATAGCTCAGCATTCAACACCATAGTACCCTCCAAGCTCATCATTAAGCTCGTGGCTCTGGGTCTGAACCCCGCCCTGTGCAACTGGGTCCTGGACTTCCTGAGGGCCGCCCCCAGGTGGTGAAGGTAGGAAACAACATATCCACTTCGCTGAACCTCAACACTGGGGCCCCACAAAGGTGCGTGCTCAGCCCCCTCCTGTACTCCCTGTTCACCCATGACTGCGTGGCCAAGCACGCCTCCAACTCAATCATCAAGTTTGCAGACGACACAACAGTAGTAGGCTTGATTACCAACAATGATGAGCCCGCCTACAGGGAGGAGGTGAGGGCTCTGGGAGTGTGGTGCCAGGAAAATAACCTCTCACTCAACATCAACAAAACAAAGGAGATGATTGTGGACTTCAGGAAACAGCAGAGGGTGCACCCCCCTATCCAAATCGACGGGACCGCAGTGGAGAAGGACGAAAGCTTCAAGTTCCTTGGCTTACACATCACCGACAAACTGAAATGGTCCACCCACGCAGACAGTGTGGTGAAGAAGGCGCAAAAGAGCCTCTTCAACCTCAGGAGACTGAAGAAATGTGGCTTATCACCTAAAACCCTCAAACTTTTACAGATGCACAATTGAGAGCATCCTGTCGGGCTGTATCCCACAACCGCAGGGCTCGCCAGAGGGTGGTGCAGTCTGCCGAACGCATTACCAGGGGCAAACTACCCGCCCTCCAAGACACATACAGCACCCGATGTCACAGGAAGGCCAAAAAGATAATCAAGGACATCAACCACCCGAGCCACTGCCTGTTCACCCCGCTATCATCCAGAAGGCGAGGTCAGTACAGGTGCATCAAAGCTGGAACCGAGAGAATGAAAAAAAGCTTCTATCTCAAGGCCATCAGACTGTTATGTAGCCATCACTAGCCGGCTACCACCCGGTTTCTCAACCCTGCACCTTAAAGGCTGCTGCCCTATACACAGTGGGGAGAACAAGTATTTGATACACTGCCGATTTTGCAGGTTTTCCTACTTACAAAGCATGTAGAGGTCTGTAATTTTTTATCATAGTTACACTTCAAATGTGAGAGACGGAATCTAAAACAAAAATCCAGAAAATCACATTGTATGATTTTTAAGTAATTCATTTGCATTTTATTGCATGACATAAGTATTTGATACATCAGAAAAGCAGAACTTAATATTTGGTAAAGAAACCTTTGTTTGCAATTACAGAGATCATACGTTTCCTGTAGGTCTTGACCAGGTTTGCACACACTGCAACAGGGATTTTGGCCCACTCCTCCATACAGACCTTCTCCAGATCATTAAGGTTTCGGGGCTGTCGCTGGGCAATAAGGACTTTCAGCTCCCTCCAAAGATTTTCTATTGGGTTCAGGTCTGGAGACTGGCTAGGCCACTCCAGGACCTTGAGATGCTTCTTACGGAGCCACTCCTTAGTTGCCCTGGCTGTGGGTTTCGGGTCGTTGTCATGCTGGAAGACCCAGCCACGACCCATCTTCAATTCTCTTACTGAGGGAAGGAGGTTGTTGGCTAAGATCTCGCGATACATGGCCCCATCCATCCTCCCCTCAATACGGTGCAGTCGTCCTGTCCCCTTTGCAGAAAAGCATTCCCAAAGAATGATGTTTCCACCTCCATGCTTCACGGTTGGGATGGTGTTCTTGGGGTTGTACTCATCCTTCTTCTTCCTCCAAACATGGCGAGTGGAGTTTAGACCAAAAAGCTCGATTTTTGTCTCATCAGACCACATGACCTTCTCCCATTACTCCTCTGGATCATCCAGATGGTCATTGGCAAACTTCAGACGGGCCTGGACATGCGCTGGCTTGAGCAGGGGGACCTTACGTGCGCTGCAGGATTTTAATCCATGACGGCGTAGTGTGTTACTAATGGTTTTCTTTGAGACTGTGGTCCCAGCTCTCTTCAGGTCATTGACCAGGTCCTGCCGTGTAGTTCTGGGCTGATCCCTCACCTTCCTCATGATCATTGATGCCCCACGAGGTGAGATCTTGCATGGAGCCCCAGACCGAGGGTGATTGACCGTCATCTTGAACTTCTTCCATTTTCTAATAATTGCACCAACAGTTGTTGCCTTCTCACCAAGCTGCTTGCCTATTGTCCTGTAGCCCATCCCAGCCTTGTGCAGGTCTACAGTTTTATCCCTGATGTCCTTACACAGCTCTCTGGTCTTGGCCATTGTGGAGAGGTTGGAGTCTGTTTGATTGAGTGTGTGGACAGGTGTCTTTTATACAGGTAACGAGTTCAAACAGGTGCAGTTAATACAGGTAATGAGTGGAGAACAGGAGGGCTTCTTAAAGAAAAACTAACAGGTCTGTGATAAACGGAATTCTTATTGGTTGGTAGGTGATCAAATACTTATGTCATGCAATAAAATGCAAATTGATTACTTAAAAATTATACAATGTGATTTTCTGGATTTTTGTTTTAGATTCCGTCTCTCACAGTTGAAGTGTACCTATGATAAAAATGACAGACCATTACATGCTTTGTAAGTAGGAAAACCTGCAAAATCGGCAGTGTATCAAATACTTGTTCTCCCCACTGTACATAGACATGGAATCACTGGCCACTTTAATAATGTAACACTAGTCACTTTAATAATGTTTACATACTGCTTTACTAATCTCATATGTACAGTATATGCTGTATTTCAGTACTGTATTTTAGTCAATGCCATTCCGACATTGCTCGTCCTAATATTTATATATTTCTTAATTCCATTCTTTTACTTTTAGATTTGTGTGTATTGTTGTGAATTGTTAGCTACTACTGCACTGTTGGAGCTAGGAACACAAGCATTTCGCTACACATTTACATTTACATTTTAGTCATTTAGCAGACGCTCTTTTCCAGAGCGACTTACAGTTAGCGCATACATTATTTTTATCGAACCCACAACCCTGGCGTTGCAAACGCCCGCAATAACATCTGCTAAAAAACTTGAACGTGACCAATTTGATTTGATTTGATTAGAAATGTTCACTATATGTACAGTACATCAATAGAGCATGTATTGATACAAATGTGTGTGTGTGTGGTAAAATGTACTCAGACAGTCTTTAACTTGTCTTTAACGTGTGTGTGTATGTGTTACCATCCATCCAGCAGGACAGGAGCACTCTCCAGTGACATGGTGACACACTCCTCCGTTCTGGCAGGGGCATCTCTCCTCACACTGCTGCCCATGCTTCCCTGGCAGGCACAGGTCTTCACAACTATAGGAAAAGAGGCAAAACAGGAAAACAAACCTTATCGACTTAAAAAAATGACTGGGTCAGAAATGAATGTGTGAGGCCGTGGTATTTAGAAATTGAAATAACACTGTCTTTCACAAGAACATCCCTTTCAAGTCCCTTTTTTCTTTAGGACCATAGCCACCCTCGTCAGCAACTAGCACATTTGTGTACATACAGTGTTTTTTTTTCTTGTGTTTCCGAGTGTGTGTGTGCGTGTCTCTGCTGACTCACAAAGCTCCGAGGTATCCGGGTGAACACTTGCACTCTCCAGTCACGTGGTTGCACGTGGCACCATTCTGGCACTGGCACTTCTGTTGACATCCATTGCCATAGGTGCTTGCCTCGCAGATCTCCTCACAGCGCCAGCCCCTATACCCAGGCTGGCAGATACAGGCGCCTGTGATGGGGTTACACAGTGCACTGTTCTGACACTGGCAATGGTTACTGCAATGAGGACCCCAGTGGTTGCTGTCACACGCTGAGGGAGAAATAAGAGAGGGAATGTAAGGTTTAAACTTAAAGAGTTACAACAAGGGCTGAACAACAAGGCAACAAGGGCTGACATTAATGTTCTATTTAGTGTATAAGTATGTGAGTTTGTCTGAAAAAATGCTGTCATGTCCTGGTCATTGAGGGATTCAAATACATAGACAATTAGTTTACTGCTAAGAGACCACACAAAATCCAGCCAGAAAACACTGGCCATCCACATCCAGTTCCTTAAGCTGATTCCATCAGTTATTGTTTTGATTTATTACCTCACGTTGAGGTCAATCATCTCTCTTTGCCAGTTGTACATAACTGGGATTTATTTTAGGTGCACACCTGTTTTAAGTTTTTGACAGGCAGCTGTGCTGGCAGATCACCTCAGCTAAAGCTAACGTAAACATTGGGGCGAAATTAACATGCGCTTCGTTGTTTCTACACTGAGTAAAGGATCACTTGACCAAAACAAACATCGGCCCCCAAGTGTTTCAGTCTTCCAGAGATTTGAGACTGGGACGGAGATTCACCTTCCAGCAGCACAATGACCCTAAGCATACTGCTAAAGCAACACTCGGGTGGTTTATGGGGAAACATTTAAATGTCTTGGAATGGCCTAGTCAAAGCCCAGACCTCAATCCAATTGAGAATCTGTGGTATGACTTAAAGATTGTTGTACACCAGCGGAACCCATCCAACCTGAAGGAGCTGGAGCAGTTTTGCCTTGAAGAATGGGCAAAAATCCCAGTGGCTAGATGTGCCAAGCTTATAGAGACATACCCCAAGAAACTTGCAGCTGTAATTGCTGCAAAAGGTGGCTCTACAAAGTATTGACTTTGGGGGAGTGAATAGTTATGCACGCTCAAGTTTTCTGTTTTTTTGTCTTATTTCTTGTTTGTTTCACAATAAAACATATTTTGCATCTTCAAGGTGGTAGGCATGTTGTGTAATAATAATAATAATAATAATAATAATAATAATAATAATAATAATAATAATAATATGCCATTTAGCAGACTCTTTTATCCAAAGCGACTTACAGTCATGCGTGCATACATTTTTGTGTATGGGTGGTCCCAGGGATCGAACCCACTACCTTGGCGTTACAAGCGCCGTGCTCTACCTGCTGAGCTACAGAGGACCAGAGTTGTGTAAATGAAATGATACAAACCCCCCCAAAATCCATTTTAATTCCAGGTTGTAAGGCAACAAAATAGGAAAAATGCCAAGGAGGGTGATTACTTTCGCAAGCCACTGTACAAGCCCTTAACCAACAATGCAGTTTAAGAAAAATAAGAGTTAAGAAAATATTTACTAAATAAACATATTTTTTTATTTAAGTAACACAATAAAATAATAATAACAAGGGTATATACAGAGGGTACCGGTACCGAGTCAATGTGGGGGTACAGGTTAGTCGAGGTAATGTAGTTAATAGCCCTGTGTAGCTCAGTTGGTAGAGCATGGCACTTGCAATGCCAGGGTTGTGGGTTTGATTCCCATGGGGGGCCAGTATGAAAAATAAAAAATGTATATGTATGCACTCACTAACTGTAAGTCTCTCTGGATAAGAGTGTCTGCTAAATGACTAAAATGTAAAATGTAGGGGTAAAGTGATAGATAATAGATAGCATAGATAATAAACAGTGATTAGTAGCACTGTCAAAAAAGGGGGGTCAAGAGGGGGCGCTAGTGAGCACCTCATGGAGAAGACGCTTCTCTGACTACCTCCTCCTCACCCCTGCTTAAATTTGATTTACATTTTGCCCGATCAAACTGCTACTATGAGCAACCCTATGAGAAACACAGCCAAGGGGAAACTAAATAATTTAAAAACAACCGGCAAGAGAGACTGCAAAGTCCATACCGCCGTGTCTGAACCCACCACAGCACAAGACGAGGATGGCGATGCTTGCGTTAGCCTGGCCGTAATGGCTAGCATGGCTAACCCTGACTCGGAGCCTTCACCGACTATCATATTAGCAGCTATCAAGAAAATGTAAGAGGACCTGAACACTCGATTTAATCATCTGGACTCATCCTTATAATCAGTGCAAACCTCCCTTGCTGACCACACAACCCGCATTATTGACCTGGAAGGAAACACAGGTGACCACAAGACACACATCACCACCCTCGAGGGACAGTATGAAGAGCTACTAACAGCAAACAAAGCTATGAACCTCGAGGGACGTTCAAGGCGTTTGAATATCAAAATCACAGGCTTGGAAGAAAAAATTGAGAAGGGCAGACCAACTCAGTTTGTGGCAGAACTCATACCAAAACTATTAGGGATCAACAATTTCCCCCAAGGCCTAAAAGTGGACCGAGTGCACCACATCGGCATGCTCTCCACTACGCGGCCCCGAGTAATTATTGCCAAAATCCACCACAACCCCGAGAAGGAAAAGATTATGCGCCTGTCCTGCCAGCAATTCCCCCTGTCCTTCAACGGGGCTCGGGTTAACATATACCCAGACTACACTGCTGAGGTAACCAAGCAGCGCCAGGCCTTCGATAGAGCAAGGAAGATACTCAGAGAGGCGAGAATCAGACACGGCCTCCTCTTCCCTGCTCGGCTGATTCTTACCCACGGTACAGTAGAGAAGGTGTTCGAAAAACCACAGGATGCCGAGTCGGGTTGTTAGTTCCGATTATCCTGCCGTTTTTAGAAATGACAGCGCTGTCATCTTTTCATGCAAATGACAGGGATTTGGGCCTGGTCGGGTATCTCGAGTAAATCCTTTGTGTCCGACTCGTTTTTCTTTGTCCTGTTCTGATATCCAGAAGCTCTTTTTGGTCATAAGAGACGGTGGCAGAAATATGATGTACAAAATAAGTTACAAACAATGCGAAAAAACACACAAAATAGCACAATTGGCAGTCATCTCCTCCAGCGCAGACACCCGGAATCTTTATACTCAGCCAATATCTCCCAATATCTTCCTAATATTAAAGAAAGATAAAGATTAAACAGATCCATCTTCATATCGTCCTATTGCCCTCCTCGGATACGACCTTAAGGTGTTTCCTAAAATACTCGCAAACAGACAAATAAATGCATTTCAACAATAATTCATCATGACCAAACTGGTTTTATCCCAGACAGATTCTCATTTTCCAACGTTAGGCGACTGATGAATATCATGTATTCCAAACATGACAAAGATTCTAAAGTTGCCATTCTTGCACTTGACGCTCAACACCCGTTGAATATGGCCAGTGTCAGTAAACGTTGGCAAAACATAAAAACAGCCTAACCAGCCCTGCTAGGGCGAGTAAAATGGGTGAGTGAGCTGTTCTCTCATTTGTGTCTGGAAGTAGCTAGCAAGCTAGCCAACGTTAGCCAGTTAGCCAGTTAGCTTGGGTGCTTGACTCCTGTTGTTTGGTCAGAACGCTCGGATCAACCCTCCTCCTAGGCCAGAGCATCCAGTGTGCGCTCTGAACGCTCCAAGAGCGAAACGCTCTGAATTTACGAACTGACAATCTGACAACGCTCTGAGTTTACGAATGCCCAGAGCACACTCTGGCACTCCAGATTAAATGTACGAACACACCCGTAATATAAACCCGCCTTTAGTCTTGAAATCTTTGGTTGTTTAATACATGGCCTCACATGTGAATCCTTAAAGAGATGGGTGGGGCTTAAGAGGGTGTGAACGATGCTGAATGGGTGTAGACAAAGAAGAGGTCTTCAGTAGGTTTACCAAAACATTCAAGAGCCATTTTCTCAAAAGTGAGGTTACAAGTTTATCAACTTTCAAAGCAGAATAACTTTCCCATTGTTCCTCAACTGTAGTGTATGACATACAGTTGAAGTCGGAAGTTTACTGACATCGGCCATATTCAACGGGTGTTGAGCGTTCGTAAATTCGTCAGTTATTCTGCGGTCTGGCACACTCAGACGAGAGCGCTCTGACTGAAATCGGAGTAGATACCCAGAGCAAATTTACCAGCTACGTCCATCGACAGTTATTGCAGTGACATCATGAACATTCTATTGAAATGGTTACTTGCATAGTGGAGTCTTTTGTTTAGAGATGTAGCTAGCTAGTTAGCTAGCTGAACAATGAACCATAACTCATAACGTGACTACCCTGCATGAATCTGCAGGTAGCTAACCAACCAGGTTCAACTTGAAATGAAAACGACTTTCTGACAAAATTAGAAATGTGTAATATCTGAAAATGTAGCTAGCTAGACTATCTCACCCGTATACATGGATGGACGCTTCTCCCTCTCTGTCTCGGATGCCATGGTTGCCCTTAGTTTGAAGATGTAATCCGGAGACGTGTTTTATATAACAGACATCTGTGTGTTCTCTTTTTGACTCCGTCTGCATATTTGCAATCAAATGCCAGAATTTTCTCCATCTCCTTAGCTATCATACTCTAATTCCACCAGGCATTCCACTGATTTCAAAACACGGTCCTCCAGAAAGTCAATTATGGCTAGCGGGAAGGTTCCTGTCTTTGTCCGTGCCTAAACCAATTTGGCTCCTAATCTAACATTTTTATTCAAATTGACAATAACCCATGTTATTTCCATTCGATGGATGGAACTCCTGACGCAGGAACTCCTATAATCAATCTCTTTACTTTACTTATTTTTACTGTTCTTTATTAACTTCACTAAATTGCTACTATACCTATGCAAATCAGTCTAAATGATCCTGTCAAAAACAAACTCATGTTTACAACCCAATCAAAGCATTATCCAGAGAGCCTCTCAGAGACAGAGAGCACCCCTCTTGAAAAAAAGTGTCAGTTACAGAGAAAAAAACATTGCCCCGTAATTTGACCTGCCAGGTGTTGAGAGTTGGTTTTTCCATGCATCTAAGATCGCCCACTCTGCCATGCAGAGCCCTGCACAGCGTGTCAGCCTAGAAGGCTCATGGGAATAGTAATTTACTTCACAGGGATACGGAGGATTCCCAACTAAAAGATGACATCTGTACGATTACTCAACATTTCCACAGTATTGTATGTGTGCATAAAAGCGGATATATTATATATTTTCTCTCTCTCTCTCTCTCTCTCTCTCTCTCTCTCTCTCTCTCTCTCTCTCTCTCTCTCTCTCTCTCTCTCTCTCTCTCTCTCTCTCTCTCTCTCTCTCTCTCTCTCTCTCTCTCTCTCTCTCTCTCTCTGACTTTATTAACTTCTTTATTCTTTAATAACTTCACTAAATTGCTTCTATACCTATGCAAATCAGTCTAAATGATCCTGTCAAAAACAAACTCATTGTCACACCCTGATCGGTTTCACCTGTCTTGTGCATGTCTCCACCCCCCACCAGATGTATCCCATTTGTCCCCATTATCCCCTGTGTATTTATTCCAGTGTTTTCTGTTTGTCTGTTGTCAATTCGTCTTGTCTCGTCAAGCTTACCAGCGTTTTGCCCATACTCCTGTTTCTCCTCTAGTCCCTGTATTCCAGTTTTTACCATTGTGTCTGCCCTGAGCCTGCCTGCCGTTCTGTACCTTGTGACACTGTTCTGGATTACTGACCTCTGCCTGCCCTTGACCTGTCATTTTCCTGCCCCCTGTTTTTGTAAATAAACTTTTGCCATTTCAAACTGTCTGCATCTGGGTCTTATCCTGAGCCTTGATACTCATGTTTACAACCCAATCAAAATATTATCCAGAGAGCCTCTGAGACAGAGAGCACCCCTCTTGAAAAAAGTGTCAGTTACAGAGAAAAAAACATTGCCCAGTAATTTGACCTGCCAGGTGTTGAGAGTTGGCCCCAGACCTTGCCCCATACCAAGAGCAAGGGATGGAGGGATGGAAAATGGAGGGAGGGATGGAAGGAGGGAGGGAGAGAGAGAACTTAGATTTAATGTAGGATTTTTCTCCTGACACCGCCTGCTTAGTGTGTGTAGCCTGTAACACACCAAAACAAAATATACAGCATTCCAAATAAAGATGTTCTTGTTTTCTCACAGCGCAACAAATAACTGTGAACA
Source organism: Coregonus clupeaformis (assembly GCF_020615455.1). Taxonomy (NCBI): domain Eukaryota; kingdom Metazoa; phylum Chordata; class Actinopteri; order Salmoniformes; family Salmonidae; genus Coregonus; species Coregonus clupeaformis. The sequence continues at coordinate 13,504,382 of NC_059218.1, read as the reverse complement.
TTCCTCATCAGTCTCTCCCATGTCCACCATATAAACAAAACAAACTGTCTGGATGACAACAGACTTTCAGTCAATCAGATGCAGCAATGTTAACACACACACCAGGGGTGGGCGGTGGGCCTGAGGGGCTATCCTGAGATAGACTCATATTGATCGTTGAGCATCACAGTCAATACAGATTAGTTACAGCAATCACAGAGCGTGTGTGGCCTCCAGGCGCAGACCAACGGCCAGTAGGACCCCTCACTGTGGCTGTGTCATGCTATCATTGTCATACTGTCTAAATAATTCAAAATCCTGACAAAACATAACATTAAAATAATAAAGGCCAAATGTAAAAATGTAGTTCCCTCTGCAATAGCTTAGCAGTAATCTGTACCATATCTAAAATACATGTTTATTTTAGATATAGTACAGGTTAGGGGGTGGGGGTGGGGGGGGGGGGGGGGTGGGGGTGCGTGTGTGTGTGTGAGAGAGAGAGATAAGGGAGGAAGTGTTTATTGGCAGCAAGGGTCTATAGTCACACTGTGGGTGAGCTGAGAGACGAGTGGGCGAGCTGAGAGATAAAATGCCTGTTAATGTGTATGTGTGTGTGTGCGCCTGTGTGTGTATGTTACTCTCAATCTCTCTCTGTATGTAGGCAAGCCGAGGTGGACAGACAGATAGACAGACAGGCACAGCTGTAGAGTCTTACCACTGGAGCAGTCGGGGCCCCCCCAGCCGGGCTCACACTGGCAGGTGCTGGGGGCCAAGCAACGGCCGTGAACACACTTCTCCGCACAGTGGGCTGGGGAAAGGGATAAGGAGGAGCAAGGAAAGAGAAGGGAGGGATGAGGGGGAGAGAGAAAACAAGGGGAAAGTAAGGTCCGATTTCAGTGGCTGCACATCGCTACTTCCATGAAAAAACGTGGATTCACATCAAAGGAATACAGATTACTCAAGAGATAACAACAATCTTATAATAAGGGTTTGATTGAGCCTGTCTGGGGTGCCAGATGGGTGGGGTTTGCACTTTTGGGACTATTCAATTTGTTTCCATTGCCCCAGGCAAGCTCAATCAAGAGTATCTAAAGCGTTTGAAAGAAAACAAATACAATTTGAACCCATGTTCAGAATAGAATGGGATCAAATGCATTCGAGAAAGAGACTTCAGGCTGGTCATGGTTTGTGCACAACGTGTAAAAAACATGTAAACAAATATAACAGACCGACCGGCAATAAAGATGGCACTTGTGTAGGAGTTGAAAGGCCATTCATGGTTACTTATTATGCTATAGAACTTTTGTTTCATGTATTTTTGTACAGCTGAGGAAATCTGTTATTATTCCGCCTATCAAACAAATACTGATTTGCGGGGTTGATGTCATAGTGGATGTTATAAAAGTGAAGTCTTGAGTGAGGGCCATTCAGTTAGGTCATTAGTGATCAGCAGTAAAAAACAGTGGGCCTCATTCATCAATATCTACCTAAGAATTTTCTAAACTTTGTTCTTAATAAACTCCCTAAGAAAAGTCTACGTCGGATTCATGACATGTTCTTAAACAACAGAATTGTTCGCACCTGTGTTCTTAGGATTGATGAATCCCACGTCTTCGTAATTGAAAGCGTGTGCCAGTTGTTCCTAATTATCATAAGAAAACGCCCCGCAAATTCCCATATTAGGACATGACACTTCAGGGCCGTGTGCAAGAAAAGTTGGAGAATGTCCAAAAGACGCACAGACGGTGGTGGTCCACCGATCACCAAACGAAAAAGGAACTTCAGTAATTCTGAAAAAGAAATTCTACTGCAACATGTAAATGCCAAACGAGGCATAATATGTAGTAGTGTTTCCAGTGGTTTTAAAGCCACCAACAAAACGGAGGCATAGAAGGAGATCACGGATTCCGTGAACTCTGTTTCGGATAATGTCGCTCAATTGAAGATGTAAAAAATAAATGGTTTGACTTAAAATCAGAGACCAAAAAATCCATTGCCAAACATAAGAGACATGCTGACCACTGGAGGGGGCATGCATGCCCTGAGTTATCTGAGATTGACCAGCCATTATTGGTGAGACAGCACTTTCAGGTGTGCCATCAGCGGAGCAACTGGACACTGACCAGGGCCCTATATCAACAGCTTCATATCCTCCAAGGCCATATCCCACCAGTGAATCAGACGGTAAGCAAGTATTTCTGAATTTATACAATTTCATGCCATAACGTAACTGAACGCAATGGTGAAACCATTGGAAAGGAATTTTACACCAGTTTGTCAAACCTGGTGAATTCCTAGTTTATTCAGTTTGAAATCCTATTGCTTTTGCAGTAGGCCTATTGAACAAACTGAAACATAAAAAAAAAAAAAAAAAATCAGTGCACTGACTGTTACTTTCAGTATCGTTTTTGTTATTTACAGATCTCCAATCCAGGCAACCCCTCTGTGAAGAGGAACCTGACACCATTCCGCCTTCCTGCAGTAGGCCTGCCTCTGTACGTGCCCCCAGGTCCCGTCCAACTGCACGTCATCTCTGATGCAGTCTTGGATAACCAGGAGCGGATTGCGCAAAGTCTCTGTGAAATCGCTTCTACTCTGGCCACAATATCAGAAACTCAAAGACATAAACACACATTAAAAAATATAAAGAATGCGCACTGAAACCTATGTCATTTAATGTGTTTTATTTAAAGGACAAAACAAATAAAAAACGAGAAATTATTTATTGTCTGACTTCCACGCCAAGTCGGTTGTCTGATCCCAGCAATGGGTCAGGACGCACATCCTGGTGTGGTGGCTGAAGTGGAAGTGGAACACCACGCTTCATAGCGATGTTGTGTAACACAACAGGCCATGATTATTCTGCAAACCTAAAAACGGTGTAAAGATGATCAAAAGCTAGAAAAACTAAATAAAATGAATAGTTGGAATTAGATTATTCTACAACATTTTTTTCAAACCTGAATAAAACAAGTAGTCCTACTCCCCTTCTCTGGCTTGTAAAGCAGCTTACCACCTGCTGTGTTCAAACACATCCAGCGTCCCTTCAGAATACCAATGGTTCGCTCAATGGTGGAACGGGTGCGTGCGTGCCTCTGGTTATAAGAGGCCTCTTGGTGCGTCTGAGGGTTTGTTAGTGGCGTCATTAGCCAGAGTGCAAGGGCATACCCCCGATCTCCTAATGAAACAAGTCATTAATGAAGAAACCCACTTTTTGAAACCAACAATTGGAATTTGAAATTACTGAACGATGCTTGCCAATGAGCCATGAGTCTCCAGCAGCTCCTTGTTCCAGGCGCATTCCCACAGAACTGTTCTGCAAAATATAAGAGTCATGTGCACCTCCTGGGAAGCGGGAGACCACGTTCAAAAGATGGTTGTCGGAGTCGCAGATGACTTGTACATTGATTGAGTGATATTGCTTGCGGTTGAGGTATGGGAATGGGTCTGGTGAGGGTGCCTTAATGCGCACGTGAGTGCAGTCTATTGCCCCGATTACGTTGTGCAGACCCGCAATAGAGTAGAACCCTCTCTTGACCGGCAGCTGTTGTTACGCTGTGTAGGGGAAGAAAATATATTGTGTGGCCAGTTGATTTATTCCATCCACAACTCGTGGGAGAGCGCGGCTGATGGATGGCTGTGATATGCCCACCCGATCTGCTAACTCCCGTTGAAATGTCCCAGTGGCTAAAAATCCCAAGGTGGAGAGTACCTGCACATGAGGTGGTATGGGATTGGACCGTTGGGTATGGCTTCGCAGCGCTGGCTCCAAAGTATCACACAGCTCCATTAAAACGTGTATTGGAAGCCTAAACCGTCCAATCAAGTACTCGTCAGTCTCTGCAAATAAATCAACGTGACCCTCAAAGATGCGTTCCCTTCTCAGAGCACGCTCGGCAATGTCGTCAAGCAGCAATAGACGTGCCATTTTGATAGCATGCCTGATGTGCAGAAACAGGCCCATTTTGGCCCTATAAATAGCGTGATCAATCACCACATAAAGCAGGATTTAATCAGCTTAATTGCTGATGTAAATTGCAGTGTTAGTGTTTCTTTGCATACTATGAGTGAGAGAGGTGGGAAGAGAGGAAGACAGACAGAGAGATGGAGAGAGAAACAGAGAGATAAAGACAGCAGTGCAAATGTACTTAGGCTAGAGTATTTCAACAACTGTTGTCTTCCAACTTGTTAAGACACTCACATGTACCTACGGGGGAAGGATGGCCAGCCACACAGGAGGGTGATTTTCACTATGGAGGAGAAGGAGGCCATGCTGACCGAGATGCATGCTGGCCATTTCGGAGTAAAGCGCATGATTGTCAAAATCAACCTACGCTTCTTCTGACAGGGAATTGTCAAGGAGGTGGACAGCTGGGCAAGTGAAATAACCTTTTGTTTACCAATCACATTCCATTATATCTGAACTTATTATGATTTCAGTGAATGTCATATCAGAGAGCACACAATGTTTCAATTTGTCACTTTTAGCTTAAAGGTCAGTACCCTGTCTAGCCTGCCAGAAATTTGAGAGGGCGAAGGCTGTGGCGCTGGAGTTGAAGCCCATCAAAGTTGTTTCACCATGGCACATGATCGTTAAGTGTCCCAATTCAGATTTTGCCCTGATAAGTGGTTTTGTAATGGTTGCTTTATTTGACCACAGCAGAGTTCAATATTATAGAATGTGTGTGTGTGTGTGTGTGTGTGTCAGTATCCTTACAAATATGAAAATCTGCATACTGTTATATGACACAGATACGGGTAAGAATAAAGTAATCTTCTCTCTAACACTTTAAATGTTAGGGGTGGACCTCATCGGACCACTAAATGTTAGGGGTGGACCTCATCGGACCCTTCATGAAATCCAGGAATGGCAACAGCTGGTGTCTGACGGCGACCGATCACTTTACCAAGTGGGTGGAGGCAATACCCATTAAGGTCAGTAAATGAAGAGTACATGCTTAACTCTAAATTCCCTTCTGTAAACCATTAAAAAGGATGCTTCAAACCAAAAATATATTTTCCTTTTGTATGATACCCATCAAGGTCGAGACTGGCGAGGCCACCTCCAAGGCGATGATGGACATCTTCAACACCCACGGTTCTCCTGAGGTCATCTTGAGTGACCGAGGTCATAAACACTGGAACAAGGTACGGATGTTATAAGTTATATTGTGTCACCAATGGTTTGTTTTATTTAATTTTTACAATTTGTTTTTGTTTTTCCATGGTACATAATCAGACATATTTCAATATCTTCCATTGTCTATAGACATGGCTTTCCTACCCCCTCCTCCAGGTTTGGTGAATGGACCAACCAGACCCTCAAGACTGCCATGGGCAAGTCCCTTGATTGGTACCAGGAAGGGTGGGAGAACAACCTGAAGGTAATTCTCTTTGCACACAACAACAGCATCCAGGCCTCCACCGAGTACGGACGGGAGCCGCAGCTGTTGACTGAGGTAAACAATGCAATTGTATATACAATTATTGCATATACTGCAGTCTTTCAAAATTGTGATTGACTTAGTGTTGTTTTTTGTCTATTGCTATTTTTGTATAACGTACTTTCAGATCACTGAAACCCCACCTGATGTGGTGGAAGTTGTTGAACCAGATCAGAATGCCTTCGAGGACCACTTTCAGGCACGGACTGAGAAGGATGTGGAGGTTTTTGACCAGGTAAAAATGATTGTCCGCTGTTAATTTATTTTCTGGCCCTCCAAGAGATATGTAAGACATGTATTTGTAATATGAAATATAATTGCATTTATTCCTGTTATCAATCAAGGTGAGACTGAACATCGACAAGGTGCAGGACAAACACAAGGAGAGCTACCGGAGGAGAATCAAGAAGGGGACCAAGTGCTTCGACATCCGGGCAAATTACTTGGTTTGGAAGCAGGACGAAAGGAAGGCGAGACCTGGGAAACCTCGCTTCTCTTTCGCTCCTAGCTGGGCTCACCATCTGTTAAGGTGAATATAAACAATCTCAGATAGTAACTATTTGCATTTGCACACAAGATATCCTGAAGCTAGTTTTAGTTTCCCTAACACTGATATTTTTCTCTGTCTTCCTAGGGTTACCTTGGTGGAAGCCAACAATCATCTCCAGTTGGAGCAGTTGGACGGTCAACCACTGAAAGCACTGACGCCCTACACTTCGGTGAAGCCCAATAGACAAAGTATGTTAAGCTTTGGTTGACATTTGAGAAAGCAAGAAATTGTAGTTATGCTGAGCTTATAAAAATGTACCTCTTTAATTTATCTCTCCAAATGACTTTAGGACCATCGACTGTCCAAGCCCCCCAGGAGGTATCCCATCCACCAGAACCAGTGTGTTTGGATCAGTCTGATTCTCTGTGCTCTGAGTCGGAGGGGGACCAGCTTGAGGTAGGCTATACCTTTTAGTGTTGAAAAGTACATATCTCCCATTTATAACACAGCACTAATCGATCAACTTTTCTCACAGTAAAGTGTGACCTGTGTGTTTGCTTGTTTGCTTGATTCCGTCTCTGTCTCCTACTCTGTTCCCTTTACTCTGCTCCTGTTCTCCAGGACCTAGGGGTTCTGCCTAACACCCAGACCTGGATCCACCTGATGTCCTCCACTACCAACCACCCTCCAACTTTTCATTACATAATCTACAGATACTGTTATTGTCATGTTGTCATTATCTGCTAAGAAAGTTTTATTGCTCTATCATACTGGGCACATAATCTGTAAAAACACTAGCACTGCAAACACTCAGAACAAAGAGAGCAGCAGTGCCTGGACTTTGCAGTCTCCCTCTTCAAGTCCCGCTTCCGAGACTGGCTGCCTGTTGAGAACAAGTGACAGGCAGAACCTCCCACCCACACAGCAACCACCTCCTCAAAATTCCACACACCAGAATTCAGTATTTTTGTCTATGATTGCCATGTGAGTGTACAAAAACATCTGTGAAAATAAATTGACACAACTGTATCAAAAAATATCAAAGTTTATGTATTAAAATCTTAAATATTTCCAGGTTGTGTCAATTTATTTAAGATTTTAATACATAAACTTTGATATTTTTTGATACAGTTGGGTCAATTTATTTTCACAGACTTGAAGGGACTTGAAGAGGGAGACTGCAAAGTCCAGGCACTGCTGCTCTCTTTGTTCCAGGTTATTTGCCATTTCCGAAACGTAGCAACGTTTAAGAAATGGATTTCATGTTGTAAGGTTAACATGGTACCCAAAAGTAGTTTGAAGTAATGTTTTCATTTTATTAGCTAAACAAAACTTGTTTAAACAGCGAAATTGTCGTGGAAATAAGCCTTGTTTGCATAGCGATGATGAAAATAACGTAATTTAGGCTGTAATGATCTCCAAAATTCTAATCATTGGGTCATCACACCATTGATATCGCAACGGAAGCAAATAGTTTATTGAATCCCATTGTGACGCAGAGGGGGACACTTTTTGGCCGGGGGACATTATTTGGCATGACATGCCCTCACCCTCATACCACTACATCATAGGCAGTGCACTTCACCTGACTGTTTCATTGTTCTGATTATATGAATCCATAACATTTCTCTGTGGCCTACAACCCATTGCTTTTGTAGAATATATAGTTGTTGGAAATTCAACACTTTCATGACTAATAATGGTAAACACATCAAATCCTGTTCGAGCTTTTGTTTCCAGTAAGCGGTCTCAATTTGCATTATGTTGTATATTACAGTATAGAATTTCCCCGTTGTTATGAAATCACACCATAGCTATATTTCAACGAATTAGAAAAATATTTGGCCAGTTTCCAACTATTTTAATCCAATCATGGATTCAATTATGCATTTTATCTAAAGTTACCATGTACAGCTGAGTACTGTAATTACATAATGTTTACCAAAGTAACTAGCTATACATGGTATAAGGGCAACGTAGGCCATGGTTGCAGATTGGGAGGAGTGATACGTTCAATTCGTGTGTATAGCTGGGAGTGACAGTTCAATGGCTGCAGATAGGGAGTAGTGATACTTACGGACACACATCTCCATGCTCTCATAGAAGCCGGGGCAGCACTGGGACTTGCGGTGGTACATGGTTTTCTCTCCTCTGCGGTAGGCTGTCCGATAGCTCACCCTTTAGACACACAGACAGTATGATCAGAAAGGGGGACATCGGAAATACAGTGGAGACAGTAAACTAAAGTAGAAATGTGATTAGACATCTATTGATGGTGGACAAGTTGGTTAGTTACCAACATAATATTTAAGGAGCTTACAGTACTTATATACACAAAAGCTTTTATTATGACAATCATCCCTGTTGGCTTGGTATACGCTGTTCAGGCCAGTAGGTCTATTATCATCCTCTTTGATATGTGCCTTCAGAAAGTATTCATGCCCCTTGATTTTTTTCCACATTTTGTTGTGTTACTGCCGGAATTTAAAATAGATTAAATTGAGATTTTGTGTCACTGGCCTACACACAATACCCCATAACGTCAAAGTGGAATTATGTTTCTGGAATGTTTTACAAATTAATTAAAAAGGAAAAGCTGAAAAAATGTCTTGAGTCAATAAGTATTCAACCTCTTTGTTATGGCAAGCCTAAATCATTTCAGGTGTACAAATTTGCTTAACCTTTTCACGCATGAGTTCCAAATATCTCTAACGGTCGCCCCAGCATGAGTTTTTTTATGCACGTGATGTCAGAATGCACTCACTGTTCCAACATGTGATTGTTACGCAACAGGAGAGTTAACCCGTGCTGCCCTCAAACCAAGGCACGCTGCCTGCTAATTATCTATTGGCTGTTTCAACTTGTCAATTTCAAATTATTTTCTAACAAGTTTGATTTTCTAACAACAGTTTGAATTGAGGTGTGGTCCGCCTCCTCATTAATTCACATAAGTAGTAGCCCATTTCACTATTTCGGACAATTTATGTTTGAGGTTTTACTGAGCAGGACAAACTTCTCTCTTCGTCGAGCCCAAGCACTTCCCCAGTGTTTCCCCAGATCAAGTATGAAGACATTGCGCATCTCTAATCAGAACAGACATTGCACATCTCTGATCAGAACAAAATACGCATTTTGATTTTCTTTTTTAAAAGTTTAAGTTCAAATGGCTCTCGTGTGAAGTAGTGACGCGCGACACACGCCTAGTTTCCTGAAACGAGTCACATATCATGTTGTCGTTTCTACTGTAGCATACTGTATGTATGGAGCATAATGTATTTACTGTTTTATTTATGTTTTCAAGAACTGGTGACAAATCATGCATTCCGATTCTTGCCTAGATTGTAATGGACACATATGATGTGTGTAAAATACTTTTTTGAAGGTTGTACTGATTACGATGAGCCAATGGTAAACTATGGCCAGCTATGTGTTGCGCCATGTTTGTTGACATCATACAATGCATTCTGGTTGTCACCTCTGTCAGACCATAGATGTTATAAAAAACGAGGTGACTTATGGTGCTTTCAAGTCAACCGGGAACTCAGAAAAATACGAGGTCAAATCATGACGTCAGTGATCTTCAGGTCGGAAAGTCGGAGCCTGAGTTCCCGAGTTGGAATTCCGAGTTGGATAAATAATAAAAAATAAATCAGAGTTCCCAGTTGTCTTGAACGCACTGAAGTCGGAAGTCAGAGATTTCCGAGTTCCCAGTTGTTTTGAACGCGGGCATCAGATTGTAACTATGGTACCTCAGGGTTGGCAGCTCAGACCCCCCTTTCCAGGGGTTTTATTTTTATTTAGCATATAAACTTCTCCTGTGTTTGCCCCCCATTTTATTGATAAATCCCCCATCATAGTAATATTTCCTGCATCATATCCCCCCATGACACCTTCCCCCATTTCTACCCCCCATGGACTTGAAAACGCCCCATAAAAAATTAAATGAACCCACCCACAAACCCCCCTAAAATGGGTTCATCCCTGTTTAGCTTTCGCGCTACGGTTAGGCTAGGCAGTAGGCTTGTATTTGGTGTGATGATCTGTGAGGTGATAACATTTTATTTGCTTTGTGATTCGTCAAAAACGGTAAATGACTTATCAAGTCATGTGCTCCGGTTCTTGTAGACACTGTAATAAGTACTTTGAAGATTTGTAGTATGCTGAAAAGTGGCCAAACTAAGTTAATATATTTCAGGCAATGGGCGCAACCATCTTTGAGATTGAATTTGTTGATTTGCGTCTTATAGTGAATGGGATTAGGGAGTTTTCGCTTGTCAAACTTAAACAAACATGGCAGCCATCATAAAGAATTTAGCTGCTGTTAGCTTAGTTGACACGCATCTCTTTAATAAAAAACTATTACATTTCTCCCTTGTGCTCACCAGAGATCTGGTACATTGTAAACAAGTCTAGCGGTTAGGTCGCTAACTTATGTTTAGTCTTTTGTCAGCGCAACCTGTTATTTAGACTGGTTTATGGAATGTGTTTGGCTGTGGATGTGTTCCGTGTGATGTTTGGATGATGAAGTTTGCATTTATATTTTACAATAAAAGGTGAAATTGAGGAATAAAGTTCTGAAGACCTTTATTTCCCATCAGTACAAAACATTGTTTAGATGCTTTTCAGACAATAATGCTGTTTAGACACGTTTGTTGCATCATACGTTCTGTTTCTAATGTAACAATCACATATTTGCGATGGTACGCTGCAGGGACTACGTCACAATGACCACAAATATGTGATCGTACGCGTCAAAGGGTTAACAAGTTACATAGACTCCTGAGTGGCGCAGTGGTCTAAGGCACTGCATCGCAGTGCTAACTGTGCCACTAGAGATCCTGGTTCGAATCCAGGCTCTGTCGCAGCCGGCCGCGACCGGGAGACTCATGGGCGGCGCACAATTGGCCCAGCGTCGTCCAGGGTAGGGGAGGGAATGGCCGGCAGGGATGTAGCTCAGTTGATAGAGCATGGCGTTTGCAACGCCAGGGTTGTGGGTTTGATTCCCACGGGGGGCCAGTATAAAAAAAACATGTAATCACTAACTGTAAGTCGCTCTGGATAAGAGCGTCTGCTAAAATGTAAATAATAAGTTGCATGGACTCATTGTGTGCAATAATAGTCTTTAACATGATTTTTGAATGACTGCCTCATCTCTCTACCCCACACATACTATTATCTGTAAGGTCCCTCAGTCGAACAGTGAATTTCAAACACAGATTCAACCACAAAGACCAGGGAGGTTTTTCCAATGCCTTGCAAAGAAAGGCACCTATTGCTAGATAAAACATTTAATTAAAAAAAGCAGACATTGAATATCCCTTTGAGCATGGTGAAGTTATGAATTACACTTTGGATGGTGTATCAATACACCAAGTCACTACAAAGATACAGGCATCCTTCCTAACTCAGTTGCCGGAAAGGAATGAAACCGCTCAGGGATTTCACCATGAGGCCAATGGCGACTTTAAAACACTGAAAAGAAGGAAGCATCCTGTTTTCAATAAGGCACTCATGTGGCAAAGAAATTAACTTTATGTCCTGAATACAAAGCGTTATTTTTGGAGCAAATCCAGAACAACACATCACTGAGTACCACTCTTCATATTTTCAAACATGGTGGTGGCTGCATCATGTTATGGGTATGCTTGTCATTGGCAAGGATTAGAGAGTTTTTTAGGATAAAAATAAATGGAATAGAGCTAAGCACTGGCAAAATCCTAGGGGAAAACCTGGTTCAGTCTGCTTTCCAACAGACAATGGGACACAAATTCATCTTTCAGCAGGACAATAACCTAAAACACAAGGCCAAATATACACTGGAGCTGCTTACCAAGACAACATTGAATTTTTTAAATAAATCGGCTTGAAAATCTTGAAAATGGCGTTCAACAACCAACTTGACAGAGCTTGGAGAATTTATACAAATAATAATGTGTAAATATTGTACATTCCAGGTGTGCAAAGCTCTTAGAGACTTACCCAAAAGACTCACAGCTGTAATCGCTGCCAAAGTTGATTTTAACATGTATTGACTCAGGGGTGTGAATACTTTTTATGTAAACCAGATATTTCTGTATTTCATTTTCAATACATTTGCAAACATTTCTGAAAACATGATTTCACTTTGTCAATGTTGAGTATTGTGTGTAGATGGGTGATTTTTTATTTTTTTAATACATCTTGAATTCAGGCTGTAACACAACAAAATGTGGAATAAGTCAAGGGGTTTCTGAAGGCACTGTACATCCTCTACAACCGCAAGCAAACACACACATCTCCCCAACACACACACACCCCTCCATTCCATCCCTCAGTTGACCTCTCCCTCCTCACCTGTGCCTTGTGCACTTGAACCAGTTCAGGATGTCGGTGCAGCTGGTGTAATAAATCTGATCAAAGGGGTGGGCGTACGACTCCTGGATGGTGACCGAGTAGCTAAAAGAGAAAAATAGAGGAAGAGCAAGAAAAAAGAGTTACAAAGAAGTAGAGAGGAGGGTTACACACACACAAGTGCTCACCACGACCCCATTTAGCCAACATGTCTCGCGTGTGGTCCCATAACTCAAGTGGTGTGCTAACGCTAGGATAAGCTCTAGGCTAAGCACTAGGCTAAACACTAAGTGGTTTAATAAGAGCACCATTAGGCTTGTGTGTATCCCACAGGGATTAGGTACCAAGCAGCTTTCACCGACTCAGCGGTGGGTATCGTGGGCGAAATTAGCAAAACAGCCCCTGTGCTGTGTGTGGCATCACATTTTGTCGCTACTAAGTCTGCATATTTATAACAGGGTTTATAAATAGGATAATAAAATGTTTCGCATAGAAGAAAACAGTTGGCTGTGACAATGCCCCCTTGTGACATGCATGCGAGCAGTTGTGACTGCAAGGCTTTTTGGAAGACACGCAATGTGGAAATGGAGAATTCTTTTGATATGAGAGTTGGCTGCCAGAACCTTGAGGATGCTTCCTTTTAATGCCTGTGAAGAACATACAATTATTCAGCTCTGTTCCATCGTTAAAGTGCACTAATTTGAGTAACATCACTAATTCAAGGAACCGCAACATGACAAAGCCACATCTCTTTTTATACAGGCCTTTTACCAGAGTAAAGTGTTGGAATGACCTTTGCAAAAAGCTAGTACATGCAGGGTATGTAAGACATTAGCATTAACTTTTTAGAGTTTTTCTTGGAAAACTGGTAATTACTAGACTATGTAACTGTCTGAACATACATTCCTAGGGCACAGTAATTGCATAAGTTATCCACTTATTGTTACCCTGATAAAGCTGTCAGGTCTTAAATTTAGGGGTTTAAAGGGAATAAGACAGCACAAAAATGACATTCGCAAGGCTAAAAGATTCCCAGCCACATGTTGGGTTTAAGGAACTGTTGTGTAACTTACTTCTCAGGGGAAATAAAAATATGTTACCTAAAATCATCATCCCAATAACATTAATTTAGAACAATAAAACATGCATTTGATAGAGATACAGTGTACACATGTCTTGATTAAATAGAGACAGGCCTTTTGATTAATGCCCATCAGACAGGAAGTGGATGTGAGGACAGAGGTGAAACGCATGAGAAGACACACACACACACACACACACACACACACACAAACAAACAATTGCCCCAAGTCTGCGGGAGCTGTTCTGCGGCCTCTTTCTCTCTCCTCTCCCACTAAGCCCCTGAAAGGCTGTAGCTTTTTCTCCAGATTAGCCAGTGAAAGTGAATCTAGCTGGGAAAGCTGCCTCCATCTTTGTTATTTTCAATCTGCTTTAACGGATTCCCCTTAATTTGGCAAAGGAAATCTTCAGTCTGTTAAAACCCAGCATGCATTCATCTTAGGTGTGTGATTCCAACTAACCCGGTTTTGTCAAACGACGCGAAACGTGCATTTTAGTGTGACAGGATGTATGAACGCATGACTGTAAGTCACTTTGGATAAAAGAGTCTGCTAAATGGCATATATTATATTATAGGACAATACAGTGGCTTAAGAAAGTATTCACCCCCCTTGGCATTTTTCCTATTTTGTTGCATTACAACCTGGAATTAAAATTGATTTTTGGAGGGTTTGTATCATTTGATGTACACAACATGCCTCCCACTTTGAAGACGCAAAATAGTTTTTATTGTGAAACAAACAAGAAATAAGACAAAAAAACAGAAAACTTGAGCGTGCATAACTATTCACCCCCCCAAATTCAATACTTTGTAGAGCCATCTTTTGCAGCAATTACAGCTGCAAGTCTCTTGGGGTATGTCTCTATAAGCTTGGCCTTGGGATTCTAGCCACTGGGATTTTTGCCCATTCTTCAAGGCAAAACTGCTCCAGCTCCTTCAAGTTGGATGGTTCCGATGGTGTACAGCAATCTTTAAGTCATACCACAGATTTTCAATTGGATTGAGGTCTGGGCTTTGACTAGGCCATTCCAAGACATTTAAATGTTTCCCCTTAAACAACTCAAGTGTTGCTTTAGCAGTATGCTTAGGGTCATTGTCCTGCTGGAAGGTGAACCTCCGTCCCAGTCTCAACGTCTCTGGAAGACTGAAACAGGTTTCCCTCAAGAATTTACCTGTATTTAGCGGCATCCATCAATCTTTCAATTCTGACCAATTTCCCAGTCCCTGCAGATGAAAAACATCCCCACAGCATGATGCTGCCACCACCATGCTTCACTGTGGGGATGGGGTTCTAAGGGTGTTGAGAGGTGTTGGGTTTGCGCCAGACAAAGCGTTTTCCTTGATGGCCAAAAAGCTCAATTTTAGTCTCATCTGACCAGAGTACCTTCTTCCAAATTTTACATTTTAGTCATTCAGCAGACTTACAGTTAGTGAGTGCATACATTTTTCATACTGGTCACCCGTGGGAATCGAACCCACAACCCTGGCGTTGCAAGCACCATGCTCTACCAACTGAGCTACAGGAGGGCCATTTGTTTGGGGAGTCTCCCACATGCCTTTTGGCAAACACCAAACGTGTTTGCTTATGTTTTTCTTTAAGCAATGGCTTTTTTTCTGGCCACTCTTCCGTAAAGCCCAGCTCTGTGGAGTGTACGGCTTAAAGTGGTCCTATGGATAAAACTCCAATCTCCGCTGTGGAGCTTTGCAGCTCCTTCAGGGTTATCTTTGGTCTCTTTGTTGCCTCTCTGATTAATGCCCTCCTTGCCTGGTCCGTGAGTTTTGGTGGGCGGCCCTCTCTTGGCCTGTTTGTTGTGGTGCCATATACTTTCCATTTCTTAATAATGGATTTAATGGTGCTCCGTGTGATGTTCAAAGTTTCAGATATTTTATATAACCCAACCCTGATCTGTACTTCTCCACAACTTTGTCCCTGACCTGTTTGGAGAGCTCCTTGGTCTTCATGGTGCCGCTTGCTTGGTGGTGTTGCAGACTCTGGGGCCTTTCAAAACAGGTGTATATATACTGAGATCGTCACAGATTATGTGACACTTAGATTGCACACAGGTGGACTTTATTTAACTAATTATGTGACTTCTGAAGGTAATTGGTTGCACCAGATCTTATTTAGGGGCTTCAGAGCAAAGGGGGTGAATACATATGCACGCACCACCTTCCCCCTTCTGATAACCAGGTGGCGAATCGCATCTCTGCATGTCTGGCCGACATATCAGTATGGATGACGGATCACCACCTCAAGCTGAACCCTGGCAAGACGGAGCTGCTCTTCCTCCCGGGGAAGGACTGCCCGTTCCATGATCTCGCCATCACGGTTGACAACTCCGTTGTGTCCTCCTCCCAGAGTGCGAAGAGCCTTGGCGTGACCCTGGACAACACCCTGTCGTTCTCTGCTAACATCAAGGCGGTGACCCGATCCTGCAGGTTCATGCTCTACAACATTCGGAGAGTACGACCCTGCCTTACACAGGAAGCGGCACAGGTCCTAATCCAGGCACTTGTCATCTCCCGTCTGGATTACTGCAACTCGCTGTTGGCTGGGCTCCCTGCCTGTGCCATTAAACCCCTACAACTCATCCAGAATGCCGCAGCCCGTCTGGTGTTCAACCTTCCCAAGTTCTCTCACGTCACCCCCCTCCTCCGCACACTCCACTGGCTTCCAGTTGAAGCTCGCATCCGTTACAAGACCATGGTGCTTGCCTATGAAGCAGTGAGGGGAACGGCACCTCCGTACCTTCAGGCTCTGATCAGTCCCTACATCCAAACGAGGGCATTGCGTTCATCCACCTCTGGCCTGCTGGCTCCCCTTCCTCTGCGGAAGCATAGTTCCCGCTCAGCCCAGTCAAAACTGTTCGCTGCTCTGGCACCCCAATGGTGGAACAAGCTCCCTCACGACGCCAGGACAGCGGAGTCACTCACCACCTTCCGGAGACATTTGAAACCCCACCTCTTTAAGGAACACCTGGGATAGGATAAAGTAATCCTTCTACCCTCCCCCCAAAAAAAAAAAAAAAAAAAAAAAAAGGATAATTGTAAAGTGGTTATCCCACTGGCTATAGGGTGAATGCACCAATTTGTAGTCGCTCTGGATAAGAGCGTCTGCTAAATGACGTAAATGTGCCCTTGAGCAAGGCACTTAACCCTAATTGCTCCTGTAAGTCGCTCTGGATAAGAGCGTCTGCTAAATGACTAAAATGTAAATGTATTTTTTAGAATTTTCTGAAACAAGTAATTGTCACGGTTTCGGCCGAGGCTGCCTCTCTTCCTTGCTCGGGCAGGCTTCGGCGTTCGTCGTCTCCGGAATACTAGCTGCCACCGTTGCATGTTTCTATGTTTGTTTGCTTTTGTCTGATTGTTGTTACACCTGTTATCGTTTAGAGTATTAGTGTCCTATAAGTTCTCGTTGTGTTTGTCAATTGTTGTGTGTGATTGTTTTCTCTGTCGTGCGTTGCTGGACGTAATTATTGTATTGCTCGGTTGAGCTGTTCTCCACTGTGTTGGAGCGTTTTGGCGCACCTGTTTAGTGCGCCCGTTTTGTTTTTCGCCTGCGTGCGGAGTTTCGCCTTCGGGCTAGTTTGTGCGTTTCCCTTGTGATTTTCACTAAAGTCTTTGGACTGTGCTTCTGCGTCCTGCGCCTGATTCCACCACCACACCCACCTACAGCATCATTGACAGAATCACACACCTGCTCGAATGGAATCAGCAGGAGCCGCATCAGCACAGGAGACGCTGGAGGACAGGGTCCTCCAGCAGAATGACCAGATCCTGCGGATGGGGGCCGCCCTGCAGGAGGTGATCACTACCATCCGAGGTTGGGAAACCCGAGGGACACCTCCACCGCCATCTTCCCTGCCCCCACCATCGGCAAGTCAGCCCATTCCCGCTCCGGAACCCAGAGGAGTTCGACTCTCGCTCCCGAGGGCCTACGATGGGACCGCTGCCGGGTGTCAGGGATTCCTTCTCCAGGTGGAGCTTTACCTGGCCACCGTGCACCCGGCGCCTTCGGGACACGAGAGCGTGTCCGCCCTGATCTCCTGCCTTTCCGGCAAGGCGTTGGAATGGGCCAACGCGGAGTGGAGGAGAATAGACGCTAACACCATTACGTACGACGAGTTCTCCCGCCGCTTCAGGGCGGTGTTTGACCATCCCCCGGAGGGGAAAGCGGCGGGGGAGCGTCTGTTCTGCTTCCGGCAGGGGAAGAGGAGTGCCCAGGAGTTCGCCTTGGAATTCCGTACTCTAGCGGCGGATGCAGGGTGGAATGAGCGGGCCCTCATCGATCACTACCGATGTAGTCTACGTGAGGACGTCCGTAGGGAGCTGGCCTGTAGGGACACCAGTCTCTCGTTCGACCAGTTGGTCGACATGTCCATCAGGCTGGATACCCTGCTAGCTACCCGCGGACGTCCCGAGGGGGGTCCGTCCATTTCACCCTCCAGCGCCTCCGAGCCGTGCCCCATGGAGCTCGGGGGCGCTGGCGCTAGAGAGAGGAGGGGTCGGCTTACGAGGGGGTCCATCTCCTGCACCAACTGTGGTCAGGGAGGACACACCGCGGCTAGGTGCTGGGGATGGCCTCCTAGGGGAGAAGACGACAGGTCCCGCACTGGGGAGTCCTTCCAGGTGAGTAGGCGCCCCACTCACCCAGAGCTCTCTGTTGCACACTTCTGTATACCTGTGCGTTTTCCACAGGTAGCACCTCATTCCCAGCATAAGGCGCTGGTAGATTCAGGCGCGGCTGGGAATTTTGTTGATAAGAAATTTTGTTTAGCCTTAGGGATTCCCCTTCTCCCTGTTGACGTCCCCTTCCCCGTTCATGCCCTAGATAGCCGTCCGTTGGGTGCGGGCTTGATCAGGGAGGTCACGGCGCCACTTAGGATGTGTGCGCAGGGGGGTCATCAGGAGATGATCCAGCTATTTCTGATTGACTCGCCTGCGTATCTTGTGGTGCTGGGCATGCCCTGGTTGAGTACCCATAACCCATCTATTTCGTGGCAGGAGAGGGCTCTGATGGAGTGGTCTGCCCAGTGTGTGGGTCGATGTTTAGGCGTTTCCGTAGGGGCTACCTCGGTGGAGAGTCCAAACCAGGTGCCCGCATTGCACGTTCCTGCTGAGTATGGGGATTTGGCTATTGTGTTCAGTATGTCGAGGGCGACGCAGTTGCCTCCCCATAGGCAGGGAGATTGTGCGATAGACCTCCAGGCAGGAGCTGCGCTCCCACGGAGCCATGTGTATCCTCTGTCTCAGGAGGAGAAGAGAGCTATGGAGACTTACATAGACAAATCTCTGAGACAAGGATACATACGGCCCCTCCACTTCCCCTGCGTCCTCGAGTTTCTTTTTGTGAAGAAAAAGGATGGTGGGTTACGCCCGTGCATTGATTACCGTGGTCTCAATCAGATCACGGTGAAGTACAGTTATCCACTCCCGCTGATTGCGACCATGACGGAGTCATTGCACGGGGCGCGTTTCTTCACTAAATTAGATCTCAGGAGCGCGTACAACTTGGTGCGCATTAGGGAGGGCGATGAATGGAAGACAGCCTTCAGTACCACCTCGGGCCATTACGAGTATCTTGTCATGCCATACGGGTTGATGAACGCTCCTTCAGTTTTCCAATCATTCGTGGATGAGATCTTCAGGGACATGCAGGGGCAGGGGGTGGTCGTGTACATAGATGACATTCTCGTGTACTCGCCTACCCGAGTCGAGCATGTGGCCCTGGTGCGCCCGAGTGTTGCGGAGGCTGTTGGAGCACGACCTGTATGTCAAGGCAGAGAAGTGTCTGTTTTTCCAGGAGTCAGTCTCCTTTTTGGGGTATCAGTTGTCTGCGTCAGGGGTGAAGATGGAGGTAGACCGGGTGTCAGCCGTGCGTAATTGGCAAACGCCAACCACTGTGAAGGAGGTGCAGCAGTTTTTGGGGTTTGCTAATTACTACCGGAGGTTTATTCGGGGTTTTGGACAGGTGGCAGCTCCCATAACGTCTCTTTTGAAGGGGGGTCCAGTGCGTCTGCAGTGGTCAGCCGAGGCGGACAGGGCGTTTGGGAGGCTGAAGGACCTGTTTACCTCGGCCCCGGTGCTGGCGCATCCGGATCCCTCTTTACCATTTCAGGTAGAGGTGGACGCGTCAGAGGCCAGTATAGGGGCCGTGCTTTCGCAACGGTCCGGCGCGCCACCTAAACTCCGCCCCTGTGCTTTTTATTCCAAGAAGCTCAGTCCGGCGGAGCAAAATTATGACGTAGGGGACAGGGAGCTGTTAGCCGTGGTACAGGCCCTAAAGGTGTGGAGGCACTGGCTTGAGGGGGCTCAACACCCTTTCCTCATTTTGACGGACCACCGTAACCTGGAGTACATCCGGGCAGCGAGGAGGCTGAACCCTCGCCAAGCGAGGTGGAATATGTTTTTGACCCGGTTCACATTTAAGATCACGTACATCCCTGGGTCACAGAACGGTAAGGCAGATGCACTGTCTCGGCGGTATGACATGGAGGAGAGGTCCGTGGAGCCCACGCCCATACTGCCGGAGTCGTGTCTGGTGGCACCGGTAGTGTGGGAGGTCGATGCTGAACTCGAGCGGGCGTTACGCACCGACCCTAGTCCACCTCAATGCCCGGAGGGTCGGAAGTACGTTCCGCTCGAGGTTCGGGATCGATTGATCTATTGGGCTCACACGTCACCGTCCTCTGGACACCCTGGTATCGGCCGGACAGTGCACTGTCTTAGTGCCAAGTACTGGTGGCCCACGTTGGCGAGGGATGTGAGGGTTTATGTTTCCTCCTGCTCGGTGTGCGCCCAGTGTAAGGCGCCTAGACATCTGCCTAGGGGTAAGTTACTACCCCTGCCCGTTCCACAACGACCATGGTCTCACCTCTCGGTGGATTTCCTCACTGACCTTCCTCCTTCACAGGGGAATACCACTATACTGGTCGTTGTGGACCGGTTTTCTAAGGCCTGTCGTTTGCTCCCTATGCCGGGCCTTCCTACTGCCCTGCAAACTGCCGAAGCACTATTCACCCATGTGTTCCGGCACTACGGGGTACCCGAGGATATCGTGTCTGATCGAGGTCCCCAATTTACCTCCAGAGTCTGGAGAGCCTTTATGGAGCGGTTGGGGGTCTCGGTGAGCCTCACCTCGGGTTACCACCCGGAGAGTAATGGGCAGGTGGAACGTGTGAACCAGGATGTGGGTAGGTTTCTCAGAACATACTGCCAGGACCGGCCGGAGGAGTGGGCAAGGTATGTTCCCTGGGCCGAAATGGCCCAGAATTCCCTACGCCATTCCTCCACTAACCTAACCCCTTTCCAATGTGTGTTAGGTTACCAGCCGGTTCTGGCACCTTGGCAGCAGAGCCAGATCGAGGCTCCTGCGGTGGATGAGTGGGTGCGGCGCTCGGAGGAGACATGGAACGCTGCACACGTCCACCTGCAGCGGGCCCTCCGTCGTCATAAGGCGAGCGCCGATCTCCACCGCAGTGAGGGACCGGTGTACGCACCTTGTGATCGAGTCTGGCTCTCTACCAGAAACCTGCCCCTCCGCCTGCCCTGCCGGAAACTGGGTCGGCGGTTTGTAGGGCCATTTAAAGTCCTGAGAAGATTGAACGAGGTGTGTTACAAATTACAACTGCCTGTTGAGTATAAAAGTATTAACCCCTCGTTCCATGTGTCTCTTCTCAGGCCGGTGGTAGCTGGCCCACTCCAAGAAAGTGAGATCTTGGAGACTCCTCCGCCCCCATTGGACATCGAGGGGGCACCGGCGTACTCCGTGCGGTCCATCTTGGATTCGAGACGTCGGATGGGGGGTCTCCAATATCTAGTGGAGTGGGAGGGGTACGGCCCGGAGGAACGGTGCTGGGTGCCGAGGAGAGACATTTTAGACCCGTCTCTCCTGACGGAATTCCATCGTGGGCACCCGACGCGCCCTGCTCCGCGTCCTCCTGGTCGTCCCCGAGGCCGGAGTCGGCGCACGTCTGGAGCCGCGCGTCAAGGGGGGGTACTGTCACGGTTTCGGCCGAGGCTGCCTCTCTTCCTTGCTCGGGCAGGCTTCGGGCGTTCGTCGTCTCCGGAATACTAGCTGCCACCGTTGCATGTTTCTATGTTTGTTTGCTTTTGTCTGATTGTTGTTACACCTGTTATCGTTTAGAGTATTAGTGTCCTATAAGTTCTCGTTGTGTTTGTCAATTGTTGTGTGTGATTGTTTTCTCTGTCGTGCGTTGCTGGACGTAATTATTGTATTGCTCGGTTGAGCTGTTCTCCACTGTGTTGGAGCGTTTTGGCGCACCTGTTTAGTACGCCCGTTTTGTTTTTCGCCTGCGTGCGGAGTTTCGCCTTCGGGCTAGTTTGTGCGTTTCCCTTGTGATTTTCACTAAAGTCTTTGGACTGTGCTTCTGCGTCCTGCGCCTGATTCCACCACCACACCCACCTACAGCATCATTGACAGTAATTTTTTTCATTTCACTTCACCAATTTGGACTATTTTTTCCATTACATGAAATCCAAATACAAATCAATTTAAATTACAGGTTGTAATGCAACAATATAGGAAAAACGCCAACGGGGATGAATACTTTTGCAAGGCACTGTACGTAGCCCTTTCCACTCACAGCCCCTGCCATCCCGTATATGGGTTGAAAATTGCATATTTTGTCATTGATAAGCACCTAAATTGGAACCCAGTGGCTGTACAGTAACATGCTATACATGAAGTCAGAGTTCAGGTTCTCCGGTTCACAGCGCTTTATGGGTTTTGACTGACAGCCGTTATAAATTTGAGCACTGTGCACGACAAGATGCCCCCATCCCTCCTGCTAATTGGTGTACGTTTGCACATTTGTGGTTGTCTGAGTGAGGGAAATGGACGAGTCGGCTCTGGTCACCGTGTTCCGCAGCGGACTGCAGGAGGAGGTACAGATGGAGTTAGCCTGACGTGATGACAACCTGTCACTCGACCAGCTCATCAGCATGGCGATCCGGTTGGACAACCTCCTGCGGTCCCGACGAAGACCTGCGCGGAATCCGGAGACCATGGCTACACCTGCCAGAGCCGATGGAGGTGGACTCTGCACGTTTGCCCGAGGCAGAGCGTAGGAGAAGGAGGAATCTGGGCCTCTGCTCCTATGGTGGAGAAAGGGATCATTTCTCCCCGACCTGCCCTCTATTCCCCTGATCCAACACAGGCAGAGGAGAGGCAGGAAGAGGAGACCCCCATCATCCCGGTGTTCCATATCATCGTGCCAGTGGTGTGGGATGTGGACACGACATACGGCAGTCCCTGCGTACGGAACCCGCAGCTGCACAGTACTCTAGAACCGCGCCTACGTGCCCACGGGTGTGCGGGACCGCCTCCTTTCCTGGGAGCACACGGCCCCTGTGTCGGGTCATCCTGGGATAGGCAGTACCATCGCCTGCCTGACTGAGAAGTACTGGTGGCCCACCTTGGCTAGGGACGTCCTGGTTTACGTCTCTTCCTGCTCCATCTGTGCCCATTCTCAGACACCCAGACGCCTCCCTTATGGAAAGCTCCTTCCCCTGCCAGTTCCACAACAACCCTGGTCTCACCTCTCGGTGGACTTTGTCACTGACCTTCCCCCCTCCCAGGGGAACACCACCGTTCTCGTCGTTGTGGACCGGTTTTTCAAAGCTTGTCGCCTCCTTCCTTTGCCTGGGCTCCCGTCAGCCATGCAAACCGCAGAGGTTCTTTTTACGCACGTCTTCCGGCACTACGGGATCCCAGAGGACATTGTGTCAGACCGTGGTCGTCAGTTCACCTCACGCATATGGAAAGCGTTCATGGAACGCCTGGGGGTCACGGTCAGTCTCACCTCCGGGTACCGTCCACAAGCTAATGGGCAGGTGGAGAGGGTCAATCAGGAAGTGGGCAGGTTCCTGAGGTGTTAC
The DNA here is from genome assembly GCF_020615455.1 of Coregonus clupeaformis. NCBI lineage: Eukaryota > Metazoa > Chordata > Actinopteri > Salmoniformes > Salmonidae > Coregonus > Coregonus clupeaformis. The sequence goes on along the minus strand of NC_059218.1, from coordinate 13,481,155 downwards.
TGTCAGGACCGGAGGTCTACATCTAGTGAGTACCATGCATTGTGCTCTTGTTATTACGGGTCTCGTCCCGTGTATTGTTTAGAGGTTTACACCTCGCTCTTTTGTTTGGGTTACATCCCTATGTTATATACAATGGGGAGAACAAGTATTTGATACACTGCCGATTTTGCAGGTTTTCCTACTTACAAAGCATGTAGAGGTCTGTAATTTTTATTATAGGTACACTTCAACTGTGAGAGATGGAATCTAAAACAAAAATCCAGAAAATCACATTGTATGATTTTTAAGAAATTAATTTGCATTTTATTGCATGACATAAGTATTTGATACATCAGAAAAGCAGAACTTAATATTTGGTACAGAAACCTTTGTTTGCAATTACAGAAATCATACGTTTCCTGTAGGTCTTGACCAGGTTTGCACACACTGTAGCAGGGATTTTGGCCCACTCCTCCATACAGACCTTCACAGATCCTTCAGGTTTCGGGGCTGTCGCTGGGCAATACGGACATTCAGCTCCCTCCAAAGATTTTCTATTGGGTTCAGGTCTGGAGACTGGCTAGGCCACTCCTGTCACGATTTAACTGGACTTGAACCCAAATGCAGACAACTACACCAAGCCAGAGAAGGTTTAACAGGTTTATTTACAATGTTCAATTAGTCCAGGTTTCCAATAATAGGGGAAGAGCAAGTCCAGGTTACAGGGAGGGTAACAGATCCAGGTCAGGGCAGGTGTGGTACCGTAATGTCCTAGTGTCCGTGGTGAGTCCAAAAGGGAGGTCCGGTAGTGGAAAGCAGGATGGTGGTGGCAGGAGTGAAGCGGAGGCAGGAGTCAGGTTCCAATAATCTGTGGCACAGGAGAAAAGTAAATAGAACAGGCCAAAAACACAAAGAGTGAAAACAAACAGGTTGAGTCGACAGCGAGACTAACATGGTCGTCTTGACTATGATCTGACGATGAGTGGCAAGTTTGACCGGGTCTTAAAGGCTGAGGTGATTATGGTGAATGAGCTGCAGCTGGAACCCTGACTCCCGCACACCAGACTTCACTCCTGCAATCAAGGACAGACAGAGGGAAGGGGGAGAGCAGAGAGAGAGCTACCTAGCAGCAGTAGGCCTAACAGTACCCCCCCCCCTCTACGGACGCCACCTGGCGGCCGACAGGGTTTATCAGGATGTAACCTATGAAACTCACGGACCAGAGCAGGATCCACAATGAAGCTCCTGGGCACCCAGGAACGTTCCTCAGGACCATAACCCTCCCAATCCACCAGGTACTGGAAACCACGACCCCGGCGGCGAACATCCAGAAGTCGCCGGACAGTGTAGACCGGACCCCCACCCACGATCCTGGGCGGAGGAGGGGGACGAGAGGGCGGGCACAGAGGGCTAACCGACACAGGCTTAATCTGGGAAACATGAAAGGTGGAATGAACCCGTAGGGAGGCAGGAAGCTGTAGCTTAACCGCGCAGGGGTTAACAATAGACAGTATCTTGAACGGTCCTATAAAACGAGGCGCCATTTTCTTAGACTCCACTTTCAATGGAAGGTCACGTGACTTAAGCCATACCTCTTGACCAGGAGAGTAACCGGGAGCCTGGGACCGGTGACGGTTGTCTTGCCTCTGCATGTACGCCGAAGCTCGGGACAGAGCTACCCTGGCCTTCCTCCAGACCTTGAAGCAGCGGCGCATGTGGGACTGCACCGAGGGTACCGCCAGTTCCCTCTCTTGAGAAGGGAACAGGGGAGGTTGATAACCCAGAGCACACAGAAAGGGAGACAAACCAGAGGAAGCGTTAGTCAAGGTGTTATGAGCATATTCCACCCAGGGGAGCATGGAGCTCCATGTCCCAGGGTTAGACCCTGTGACACAGCGGAGAGCGGTCTCCATCTCCTGGTTCGCTCTCTCGGCTTGCCCGTTGGTCTGGGGGTGATATCCAGAGGACAGGCTGGATGTGATGCCCAAAGCTTTACAGAAAGCTTTCCATACCTGGGAGACAAACTGGGGACCCCTGTCAGAGACAATATCCGTGGGTAGACCATGAGAGCGGAACACAAGTTCAACCAAAATATCAGCCGTCTCTCTGGCAGTGGGCAGTTTAGGTAGGGCCAAAAAATGAGCGAACTTAGAAAAACGATCAATCACAGTAAGAATGACAGTCTTTCCAGACGAGGGGGGAAGTCCAGTGACAAAATCCATAGCAATGTGCGACCAGGGCCGGCTGGGTATAGGTAGAGGTCGTAGATGACCAGCGCTGGCCTGGGCGGAGTTCTTACTTCGTGCACATACCGTACAAGCAGCAATGAAGGCTCAAGTGTCCGCCTCCATCGTGGGCCACCAGAACTTCCGTTGCACAAAGTCAAGGGTCCGCGAAACTCCAGGGTGACAGGTAAGGGGAGACGAGTGAGCCCACTGAAGTACCTGGGAGCGAGCAGACTCAGGGACAAACAACCGGTTAGGAGGACCCCTCCCAGGGTCAGCTTGATGATGTTGAGCCTGTCTAACAATCCCTTCGATGTCACATGTGATGGCCGCAATACTGCAGGTAGGAGGCAAGATGGGTTCAGGGTTACCACCAGTATCAACAGCCGAATGAACACGAGACAGGGCGTCAGGCTTGACGTTGCGTGAACCAGGACGGTAAGACAGAGAAAAATTGAATCTCCCAAAAAATAGTGCCCACCTGGCTTGACGGGGGTTGAGCTGCTTCGCTGACTGGATGTAAGCCAGATTCTTATGATCCGTCCAAACGATGAAGGGTTGTTCCGCCCCCTCCAAGCAATGTCGCCACTCCTCGAGAGCCAGCTTAACGGCGAGCAGTTCACGATTGACAACATCATAATTCCTCTCTGCCTGAGAAAGTTTCCTTGAAAGAAAAGCACAGGGATGCAGTTTGTTATCTTCAGGAGAACGTTGTGACAACACCGCACCTACCCCAGTGTCGGATGCATCCACCTCCACGACAAACTGGCGGTCGGGGTCCGGCTGCATCAGAATGGGAGCCGAGGCGAAGCGATGTTTCAGTTCTTCGAACGCTGATTCGGCCCCTTCATTCCAAACGAACGGTCGTGAGATGGAGGTGAGAGCGGTGAGTGGCGCCGCAATGCGGCTGTAGTCCTTGATGAACCTCCTGTAGAAGTTCGCAAACCCCAGGAATTGTTGAAGTTGTTTGCGGGTGGAGGGGGCTGGCCAGTCCGTGACAGCAGAGATCTTAGCTGGGTCCATCCGCAACTCCCCCTGAGCTATGATGTAACCCAAAAAAGAGGTCTCAGACACATGAAATTCACATTTCTCCATCTTCACAAACAGTTTGTTCTCCAACAACCTTTGCAACACCTGGCGCACATGCAGTTCATGTTCCTGGGAGGACTCTGAGAAAATCAAGATATCATCCAGATAGACAAAAACAAACCGATTCAACATGTCCCGAAGGACATCATTGACTAGTGCCTGAAAAACAGCAGGGGCATTGGACAACCCAAAAGGCATAACTAGATACTCAAAATGTCCCAAGGGTGTGTTGAAGGCAGTCTTCCATTCATCACTTTTACGAATGCGCACCAGGTGATACGCATTTCGTAGATCCAGTTTGGTAAAGATAGTTGCACCATGAAGGAGGGGAAAAGCAGAATTAATTAATGGCAGAGAATATTTGTTCTTAATGGTGATGTTGTTAAGTCCACGGAAATCAATACAGGGTCTGAGGGTCTTATCCTTCTTAGCAACAAAAAAGAATCCCGCTCCTACAGGTGACGAGGAAGGATGAATAATACCTGCCGCCAAGGAGTCCCGAATGTAGTTCTCCATAGCCTCCGTCTCCGGGCGGGAGAGATTGTACAGGCGACTGCTGGGGAGCGGGGCTCCTGGCTGGAGGTCAATGGCGCAGTCGTAAGGCCGGTGAGGAGGAAGAGAAGTAGCTCTGTGTTTGCAGAAAACGGATGCCAGGTCATGATACACGTCAGGGACAGCAGAAAGATCCATGGACTCCAGTGGAGGTTGAGGCACAGTGCTGGCAGGGGTCTGAGCAGAACACAAACAATTCACATGACAAAATGTGCTCCATGAAACAATTCTACCTGTCACCCAATCAATGTGTGGATTGTGTCTTATGAGCCAGGGGATACCAAGGACCAGGGGGGTCTGTGGGCAGTCGATTATATGGAATTGAATGTTCTCCTGATGATTACCCGAGACTCTGAGACAAACAGGAACAGTCTGATGAGTAATACGGGTCAACAATTGTCCATTTAGACCCTTAGCCTGCAGCGGACAGTCCATAGGAACAGTCTCCAAATCCATTTGTTGAGCCCACTCTCTATCCAAAAAGCTTTCATCTGCACCAGAGTCAACCAGCGCACTAACAGAGAAATTCTGGGACTGCCACTGGAGGGATGCCTGGAGCAGAATGCGGGGAGAAGAGGAAGAATCCGCTGCTCGGCTCACCAAAACTTCTCCCAATAATGATGAGCCGGCCCTTTTCCCGGACGAACTGGGCAGGAAGGAACGAAATGACCAGCTTCTCCACAATACAGGCAGACCCGAGCCTGAATACGACGTGCACGCTCCTCTGAGGACAACCGTGCACGACCCACCTCCATGGCTTCGGGTTCAGTGCTCCTCGTATCGACTCGGGAAGACACGGCTTTCTCCGTAGGGAAGATGCGGGGAGGAGTTTGTTGACGACAGACAGGTTGCTTGGAACTAACACTCCTCTCCCGGCGGCGCTCCCGAATCCGATTATCCAACCTGATGGTGAGTGAAATAAGATTATCCAGCGTAGGCGATTCATCATATGACACCAATTCATCTTTTAAAGTCTCAGACAAAGCATTGATGAACACTCCTTGTAATGCCTCGTCATTCCAACCACTCACTGCCGCTAAAGTCCGAAACTCCACTGCCATCTCCGCCACACTGCGAGCCCCCTGCCGAAGAGAAAACAACCGTTTCGCAGCCTCCTTGCCCCGTACGGGGTGGTCAAAAACCTTCCTCATCTCAGTGGTGAAGGCAACGTAAGCGTTGCAAATGTCCGACTGACTCTCCCAGACCGCGGATCCCCAGGCACGAGCGGAACCGCTAGTAGAGTTGATAAGGTAGGCAATACGGGCTCTTTCTGAGGCGTAGGTGAGGGGCTGTTGTTCAAACACTAACGAGCATTGAACAAAAAATCGCCACAGGTTCCCATGTTCCCGTCATAGCGCTCTGGAGCAGGAACAAAAGGCTCACTGATCTGGGCGGAAGGGGTAGGAAAAACAGGTGGAGCAGGAGCAGTTTGTATGCCATGCCCGAGGGGTGCATTATTAACTTGGGTAGTAAGGGCAGACACTTGATTGGTGAGTAATTGAACCTGATTAAGCAGCACCTGACTGTTCTCAGCAATAGTCTTAAACAGGGTCTCATGTTGGCCAAGTAAAATGCCCTGATTGGCTATGGCAGTCCGAATTTGAGTGCACTCTGGGGTGGTATCCGAGCTACTGTCTGCTGGGTTCATGTTGGTCAGATCATACTGTCACGATTTAACTGGACTTGAACCCAAATGCAGACAACTACACCAAGCCAGAGAAGGTTTAACAGGTTTATTTACAATGTTCAATTAGTCCAGGTTTCCAATAATAGGGGAAGAGCAAGTCCAGGTTACAGGGAGGGTAACAGATCCAGGTCAGGGCAGGTGTGGTACCGTAATGTCCTAGTGTCCGTGGTGAGTCCAAAAGGGAGGTCCGGTAGTGGAAAGCAGGATGGTGGTGGCAGGAGTGAAGCGGAGGCAGGAGTCAGGTTCCAATAATCTGAGAAAAGTAAATAGAACAGGCCAAAAACACAAAGAGCGAAAACAAACAGGTTGAGTCGACAGCGAGACTAACATGGTCGTCTTGACTATGATCTGACGATGAGTAGCAAGTTTGACCGGGTCTTAAAGGCTGAGGTGATTATGGTGAATGAGCTGCAGCTGGAACCCTGACTCCCGCACACCAGACTTCACTCCTGCAATCAAGGACAGACAGAGGGAAGGGGGAGAGCAGAGAGAGAGCTACCTAGCAGCAGTAGGCCTAACAACTCCAGGACCTTGAGATGCTTCTTACGGAGCCACTCCTTAGTTGCCCTGGCTGTGTGTTTCGGGTCGTTGTCATGCTGGAAGACCCAACCACGATCCATCTTCAATGCTCTTACTGAGGGAAGGTTGTTGGCCTAGATCTCGCGATACATGGCCCCATCCATCCTCCCCTCAATACGGTGCAGTCGTCCTGTCCCCTTTGCAGAAGAGCATCCGCAAAGAATGATGTTTCCACCTCCATGCTTCATGGTTGGGATGGTGTTCTTGGGGTTGTACTCATCCTTCTTCTTCCTCCAAACACGGCGAGTGGAGTTTAGACCAAAAAGCTCTATTTTTGTCTCATCAGACCACATGACCTTCTCCCATTCCTCCTCTGGATCATCCAGATGGTCATTGGCAAACTTCAGACGGGCCTGTACATGCGCTGGCTTGAGCAGGGGGACCTTGCATGCGCTGCGGGATTTTAATCCATGATGGCGTAGTGTGTTACTAATGGTTTTCTTTGAGACTGTGGTCCCAGCTCTCTTCAGGTCATTGACCAGGTCCTGCCGTGTAGTTCTGGGCTGATCCCTAACCTTCCTCATGATCATTGATGCCCCACGAGGTGAGATCTTGCATGGAGCCCCAGACCGAGGGTGATTGACCGTCATCTTGAACTTCTTCCAATTTCTAATAATTGCGGCAACAGTTGTTGCCTTCTCACCAAGCTGCTTGCCTATTGTCCTGTAGCCCATCCCAGCCTTGTGCAGGTCTACAATTTTATCCCTGATTTCCTTACACAGCTCTCTGGTCTTGGCCATTGTGGAGAGGTTGGAGTCTGTTTGATTGAGTGTGTGGACAGGTATCTTTTATACAGGTAACGAGTTCAAACAGGTGCAGTTAATACAGGTAATGAGTGGAGAACAGGAGGGCTTCTTAAAGAAAAACTAACAGGTCTGTGAGAGCCGGAATTCTTACTGGTTGGTAGGTGATCAAATCCTTATGTCATGCAATAAAATGCAAATTCATTACTTAAAAATCATACAATGTGATTTTCTGGATTTTTTATTTAGATTCCATCTCTCACAGTTGAAGTGTACCTATGATAAAAATTACAGACCTCTACATGCTTTGTAAGTAGGAAAACCTGCAAAATCGGCAGTGTATCAAATACTTGTTCTCTCCACTGTATATATATATATATATATATATACATGTTTTTTTTGGGCTTCGTCCCTGTCGTTGTTCATGACGTACCTTGTGTTGGGTGGAGAAAATAAAACCCTTATTACGTATTCCTGAGCCTGTCTTCAAATCCTTATACAACGTGACAGCGCACCAAAATTACAATCTGTTTGTCTGAAGTGCCATTTGAAAACCTAACACTGTAAGATCGTGTTCTCACCTTTAGTCTGATAATTCTCCATGTTCTCTTTCAATTGCTACCATGGTCATGGCATATGCTTTTTATAGTTCTTCTGTTAGAAACATTTCAATTTGTCCATGAGTGTAAGCATTAAAAACGTGTTTGTTTTTTATGTTGAAAGAGGTGTTGATTATGACTGGTATCACTTTACTGATGTATTGCTTTAGTATACAGTTTCATAATGCTTTATCAGTGCATCTATAATGTGCTATGAATGTTTATTAGGCAATATAACACTTCAGAAGAAGGCGCTTCAAGTAAAGTGTTATTAATGGTTAAAAACTGTGTGCAGAAGTTGTAGTGAGAGGGTGTGGTGTAATGACAATCTCATGTGAGAGGGTGTTGTGTAAAGACAATCTCACATTGGCACCTTATCTAATTCAGAAAGTGCTTATGGTATGTCACATAAACTCCGACCATCGAGGACATGTCACACACTGAGGACCATTTTACATTGTATTACATGCCTGCATTTTCACTGGGCTTATCAGATTCAGTCACAGTTCACACTCAAATGGAACCTCATCTTACCCACAGTTCTCTGGAAAAACTAACAGTTATGAAATGTGCACTGAACACCAACAAGTTGTTCTAAAACAACGTTGCTTTTGAGGCATAAACAGTTGTTGAGAATTGTGAAGGAGTCTTGTTAAGTACTTAAATCTGGGTTTGGGCCAACTTCATTCCCATTCACTCAATCCAGGAAGTTAATTGAATTACGATTCATGAATGGAAAGGTACACTGCGAGAATAATGGTACATTTCTGATTCATGAACTGAATTTCAATTAATCCCCTGAACTGAGTGAACTGAGTGAATTGACCCCAATTTAGGCTGTGGTGGTGTTACGCCTAATAATGCACTCCTGTGAAAAGCTGTGTCCTTGTATGTGGGTGTGTCTGACCTACCTCTCCCAGTGGCTGCAGACGTTGGGGTCCTTCTGGTTGAGGGAGGATGTGGAGAGGGGCATGAAGCAGCACGTCAGCACCAGCAGAATGATCCCGCAGCGCCACAGGAAGGAGGAGGCGACCATCTTGGGTTGAAGCTACACCTGGGAAAGAACAGCATATGAGAAATGAGAATCCAGTTGCTCATGAGTTGGTGTCCTGTTGTTCTTCTAGAATCTAGGATGTTGTCATAGTATTACGCTTGAATAATTGCTCAAGTAAATGCATGCGTGCTATAGTAGTGTTAGATTGATTCGTGTGTGGGCGCTTGGGTTGATGTGTGTGTGTGCGAGTGCGTGTGCGTGTGTGTGTGTGTGTGTGCAAAAACAATGCATGTACATTAAAGATGCTTAGAACACAACTCTTTGCTCATTTTTAAAACCGGTACTTGACTTCAACTCTTTGTCAAAATGCCTAAGGTCACAGTACTACAGTAACGGCTCGTGTTGTGGGAACAGGAGGTGAGTCTATTCCCCCACAGAGCTCACTGTTAGCCAATCAGTACAGCGTCTGTGTAAACATGACCGAGGAGCAGGTGCATACAGATGGCCCCTCCACGGGAATGACACACTTACTTGCCCATGCAGTACCCTACAAACTGCCCTGAAAAAGAGTCCATTGGAGTGTTCTTCAAAGTGCACCTCTTAGGGCCCTTACTAAAAGTCTACTTTCAAGTTCCACTGTCAATGCTCCTAGAAGTTCCATGTAACCATCAAGTTCAATATCAATAGGGCTTTTTTAGTGCCCTTGATGGCACCCTACATATACTGTATGTCTTAGGGCCGGGATGATACCAGCATCACGATACTCGTTAGTATCGTGGCAAGGAAACAAAACACAAAGCAGATTTAAAACAGCCCTAATGTTGGAAACAAACATCATTATGTTTTTATTTATTTTATTTTTTATTTTTTTGTCATTTAGCAGACGCTCTTATCCAGAGCGACTTACAGGAGCAATTAGGGTTAAGTGCCTCGCTCAAGGGCACATCGACAGATTTTTCACCTAGTCGGCTCGGGGATTAGAACCAGCGACCTTTCGGTTACTGGCACAACGCTCTTAACCACTAAGCTACCTGCCGCCCAGTTACATGTCCAGAGTCACATGTATTTATTTATATTTGACTATAGCACACAATATTTTACATACAGCAGGTTTTTAAAGGACCAAAGAGTTTGGTCTGCTTCGTGTTTTCATTTCTGCCATGGAAAAAAATATGTGAAACTGGTAACATCACAGCCCTAATATGTATGACTCTACACACAGTATATCCCAAAGGCCCTTTGGAGAGTCCTGGATTCATAGTAGTATAGTTCAGAATCCACAATTCACAGTGGTTAAAATGCACTTCACAGTGCCCTGCCTTCACACTAATATAAAAAGACACAACCACATAAACATTCACATATGCGCTGCATAAAAATGCTTTTCAGAAATATACAGTATGTGAATAAACTTGCAGCGTGAACTGACACTGCTGTACAAAAAAAACCATCTGCTTTCCATCAACTCCCATTGGACCCGAGTGGCACAGTGGTCTAAGACACTGCATCGCAGTGCTAGCTGTGCCACTAGAAATCTTGGTTCAAATCCAGGCTCTGTCGTAGCCGGCCGCGACCGGGAGACCCATGGGGCAGCACACAAATGGCCCAGTGTTGTCAAGGGTAGGGGAGGGAATGGCCAGCAGGGATGTAGCTCAGTTGGTAGAGCATGGTGTTTGCAATGCCAGGGTTGAGGGTTCGATTCCCACGGGGGGTATAATAAAACAAAAATAATAATAATGTATGCACTCACTAACTGTAAGTTGCTCTGGATAAGACGTAAATGTAATCAATTTGCTTTGTTAGTTTTAGTCATTTTAACAGTTTCCAGAGAATGCACTTGTAAAATAGATTTTATGAGGCCCTGAGTTGACAGGGGTGCAACTTTCACTGTAGACGGGGGGACATGATCGCCCACATTCTGAAATTGCATTTTTGTCCCCCCCAGTTTTATAATTGCACTGTGATACAAAACGCGGCACCAGTGTGCTTTAGGACCATGTGGACGCCTCAGAGCGGTAGGGTAGGCTGTTTTCCGGTTTTAGCCGGCTGGATTTAGGACCGCAAGGACACCACAGAGCGTGCTGACAGGCTGTGTGAACGCAAAGCTTCTGAAAGGCTGGCGTATTGGACCAGCACGGGAGAGATGATCAGAGGCAGCTACTGTCTGTGTTGCACTTTTTCTAAAAGCAAGCAGAGCAGAAACTGGCTACTCTTTAGTTGACTGATCTAGCTGGCAAGGTAACTGCTGTTTGACAGAAATAAAAGTGTTTATTCCCAGTGCTGAGCTAGTAGTGTAACTGACATGTTACGTTAGCCAATGTTTCATCCCCTCTCGACTGAAGTGAATGAACTACTAGCAGCTAGTTAGCTAGCAAGTAGCTACGACAGCCAGTTCAGCTCTAGCTAGCCTCTAGCTATCTGTCAGGTAGCAGTATCTAACAGCTGTTGTGTGTATGGAAATGTTTTGTAGCCTTTGTTTTGTCCCGTTTCAACAGAAGTACATTTGATGATGTACCATTAGCTAGAGCTACCTGAATCAAACGATGAAACCAGCGGCCAAACGATTTAAGAACGATATATTCTGACTGTTACTTAAGCGTAATGTGAGCTTTTATTAGTCAGTATAGCAATGTAACGTTATTGATCTGTCAGTTTCCCTAGCTAATTCCCTATTTTTCACACTGACACGGTATAAACAGCTCTACAGGCTTCAATGTCATGGTGCACAGTCAGTACACAACACTATGCTCATCATGTCTTAGCAGAATCAAATGGTAACAGGTGTCCCAGCAGGGTCAGACAGCCAGGGAAGACCAGTCGACGGAGCTCAGGTGAATTTTGCAGTATACTACAACAATCAGTGAATGGATACAAAGGGTAGGCTACAGTCTGGGATATGGGAATAATGGTCATTTCAATTATTGAACCATTGATTATATTATTGGGTAATATAATGTATAAATGTACACCAAGGTAATTCTTTGGCATGCCTCATCTGAGCAGGATCAGATGGTGACAGGGGCCTCATCAGGGTCAGGCAGCCAGGGAAGACCAGTCTGTGATGGCGCAGAGGTGAACTTTTGCAGATACAACACTTTATTCTCTCAGTGCAGCAAACACTGGACAAGCAAGAAGCTTCATAAATTTAAACTATTTTAAGGCAATCTGACAAACCTCTAAAGTTTATTTCCAAAGCATATCAAGGGTTGATATTGGCTTTTCCCGATGACACAAAACATGTAAAACACAAATGTGAGGCAGACCTGGGAGACGCTATTGATGATGATGAATGGATACAGTTGCAACACTCACTACCAAGTTCAAAACTGCATCTGGAAGCAATGTCAGCACAATAACTGTTCATGGGGAGCTTCATGAAATGGGTTTCCATGGCCGAGCAGCCGCACACAAGCCTAACATCACCATGTGCAATGCCAAGCGTTGGCTGGAGTGGTGTAAATCTGTCGCATAAAATGGCCCAGGTGTCTTCCTTCTTTTTGACAGTTGTGTTGTCTGTCTTTTTATCCTCCAGTACGTTACTAAATTCCTCCATCAGCTCCGACAATAGGTTTTTTTCATAAGCAGAGAAATTTTAACTTCTTTGACGTGCCATGATCAGGTGGCTAGCGGACAAATAATAAATGGCTAAATAACGTTAAGTAATGACAATAATACATTATATTTTATGCTAGCTCTCTTGGTTTATAAACTAGCTAGCTACAGTAGCTAACGTTAGCTAACAAATTATTTTTCTGTCTAGTACTGGTAAATAACTGATTTTATTTCAAATCAGCCAACCCATGAGAACCTTTCACAATAGTTATAACGTTACATTGTTATTATTTTATCAAGGAACAGCAACTTTGTGGCCTCATTTGTCAAGTAGGCTAGCTACTTCGTTTCAACTCACGAAATACCTCATATATTGGTGTAACATGTCATTAATCATAGTTTAAAACCGTTAATCATATATATTTAAAATTAAGTGGTGCAACACATCTCTGATTAATTATAAACCTAGATTTACAAAACCTAGATTAGCTCTAATGCTAGATTAATTAAACCATGTTGGTGAAACCCATCCTAAAGGTCTATGTATGAATTCTATGCAGTCAATGTAATGTCATTTATATTTCCCCCTTCATAAAGCATGTATAAATATTCATCACTTATGAAAAATAATACAGACACAACACAGAATGTTAAAGTAAATATGAGCATTTTATTTAACTTTTCCAGTAGCTAGCACAGAAATTGCTGAAGACTTCGCCGAAGAATCCTGCTATTGACCTTTTTCAGTTGGACTTTTCTTAAATAGATTAATTTATTATTTCTTAAAGATTCATATTCAAACCATTCATTCAATTCCCCATTTCAGACTCATAGCAATAACTATTTTATTGAGTAAAATGTACTATTACAGGGTCGTAAAGCCAGCTACCATTCCCCCATTATTCACTAGTTACCTAGCTAGCTAGTTTAGCAACTAGCTAAGCCCCTGCCAGAATCATTGTCAACACATTCAACTCGGTCAATGAACTTGACAAAATCGTCATAAAACTCATTAAACATTTAGTTAACAATGGTATCTCACTATTTTAAGACTTGCATTGTACTTGTGCACATTATGAACCTTTAACAACAGGACAAATTAAGAGACAGAAACATCATAATGTCATTTTTGGGCTTGTCACTATCTGGGCAAGCGGCAAAGCCGTAAACCCTGCCTATTTGTACTATTTCTCTTTGAGTGAGAGGTGAGAGAAAATGTCACTTCCTGGTGACCTCTCGTTTCTAAAAAGAATAGTAAAAAAAAATGAATAAAATATTTAGTTAACCTTATTGTTCACTATTTCATGACTGACATTGGACATTGTACGTTTGCACATTGAAAAATAGCTAAGAAGCCAGAAGAACGCTGGGCTGTCACCAGGAAGTGATGACATCACACTGAACTCTCACCTCTCCTCTGCAGTCAAAACGACAGCAACTGATTTATCTCTTAGTTTGTCCTGTTTAAATGGTTCGTAATGTGCAACTGTACAATGTAAATGAAATATCATAGGTAATTAAATGTTTAATGGGTTTTATGATGATGTTGTACATTTATTGACCGAGTTGGAAAACGTGTTGGCTTATGGGCCTTAGCTAGCTGTAATTCATAAGTAAATAAGGGGGGAATTCTAGCTAGCTTTACCACCCTGTGTTAGTATGTTTCACTCACTAAAATAGTTATGAGTCTGAAATGGGGAATTGAATTTCAAAGTCAAACTGAAAAATGTCAATAGTAGGATTCATCTGTGAAGTCTTCAGCAATTGTTTTCTGTGCTAGCTACGGTTGAAGTCGGAAGTTTACATACATTACATTTACATTTACATTAGGTTGGAGTCATTAAAACTTGTTTTTCAACCACTCCACAAATTTCTTGTTAACAAACTATAGTTTTGGCAAGTCGGTTAGGACATCTACTTTGTGAATGACACAAAGATCGTACTTTTTGGAGAAATGTCCTCTGGTCTGATGAAACAAAAATAGAACTGTTATGTTTGGAGGAAAAAGGAGGGGGCTTGCAAGCCGAAGAACACAATTTCAACCGTGAAGCACGGGGTGGCAGCATCATGCTGTGGGGGTGCTTTGCTGCAGGAGGGACTGGTGCACTTCACAAAATAAATGGCATCATGATGAAGGAAAATGATGTGGATATATTGAAGCAACATCTCAAGACATCAGTCAGGAAGTTAAAGCTTGGTCGCAAATGGGTCTTCCAAATTGACAATGACCCCAAGCATACTTCAAAGTTGTGGGAAAATGGCTTAAGGACAACAAAGTCAAGGTATTGGAGTGGCCATCACAAAGCTGTGACCCCAATCCTATAGAAAATGTGTGGGCAGAACTGAAAAAGCGTGTGCGAGCAAGGAGGCCTACAAACCTGACTCAGTTACACCAGCTCTGTCAAGAGGAATGGGCCAAAATTCACCCAATTTATTGTGGGAAGCTTGTGGAAGGCTACCCGAAACGTTTGACCCAAGTTGAAAAATTTAAAGGCAATGCTACCAAATACTAATTCAGTGTATGTAAACTTCTGACCCACTGGGAATGTGATGAAAGAAACAAAAGATGAAAGAAATCATTCTCTCTACTATTATTCTGACATTTCACATTTTTAAAATAAAGTGGTGATCCTAACTGACCTAAGACAGGGAATTTGTACTAGGATTAAATGTCAGGAATTGTGAAAAACTGAGTTTAAATGTATTTGGCTAAGGTGTATGCAAACTTACGACTTCAACTGTAGCTAACATTACATCTGGAAAATGTAAATAAAATGTTAATACTTCCTTTAACATTCTGTGTTGTGTCCATATTATTTTTGATCAGTGAGGCATGTTTATAAATGCTTTATAAATGCTTTATGAATGGGGAAATATAAATGACATTACATTGGCTGCAGAGAATTCATACATAGACCTTTAATGTTGGTGTTATAGATCAGAGTGGCAAACTGCACAGTTAATTACCATGTAGTGCTTAGCTATAAATGCTTTATGAATGGGAAAATAGGTTTGACTTTACATTACATATAATTCCTACACAGACCCTCCATGTGTGCTATAGACCAGTATAACCGACCAACTTAATTGTGATGTGGAGGGAGGGCTGTTTCTTGTGGATCTGTAGTCAAAGTAAATCATTACCAAATATTCTGGACAGACGTACCAGTAATCTAAGTGAAAGATCCTCAAGTGCACAAAATTATGTGTCTCAATAGCTAGGTTTCCATCCAATTGGCGACAGAGTTTCATGCAAATATTCAAAAATCTGCATAAAGAAAATATATGCATTTTCCCTCCGGTGGTGTGTTCCACCAAACTGACTTTTTGCAGAGAACATTCAGTGCATGATGACGTAGTGCACACAAAATTACTTTTTCGCTTAAGTTTTCATGTACTGAATAAGAATCTAAAGTTCAATGTGTTTCCATTGTATTTTCAACTCTACCAATAGTTTTGTCATAAAAACGTCAAATCGCAAATGTGCCTACTCTGGTCTTGGTACGTGCTCTAGCCAACAGCTCGCAGAAACAGTGCAGGTAGGCTAGTCTACATGATGAGATTATTACAGATAAGAATATTTGTATTTGTCAAATGACAGTCAAGCATGATCAATATGTCACCAGAATAAGACCCTCTCTATTTCTTGGAAAGGAACATCAAGCTCATAGCGTGCACTTTCAACCCCCTGTGAAGTTCATCATAATTTACTTAATCTGTAACCTAATAAACTGCATGGTTTCCCTAGTCATAGTGGGAGAACCACACACCCTATCATCGCTCGACTCCAAGTTTGCTTTGATATGATGGTTATTATATCAGTATTTGAGCATAAAGGCGTTTCCACCGCCATTTCTCGCATAATAAATGTTACTGACACAAAAAGATCCAACCATGTTGAATGAACAAATTATCTGTCAGCCTTTATAAAATTTGACCGAAACGTCCTGTTTCCATCACATCTGTCGTGATTTTTTTTTAAACGGTATGACTTTACTCGCATGAAAACTGTAGATGGAAACGTGGTTAGTATCATGTTCTGTTTTGTCATATCCACAACATTACAAGCAGCATATTCTCTACCTGGGGAAATAGATGCCCCCAGACCCCCATTGCTGTTTCCCAACTTACCCACATTGATAATTTTTCCCAATTCCACCCCTGTCCACACTATTACAACAAGATAAATCTGCAACAATCATCAAATCGGATATACAGAAGAAGCCGTGCATGTGGAAAGGCTGGTTCAATGTCACACAATGAAAATCAAAATGTAATTGATCTGACATGCGTTGATAGATGCAAGCAATCCAAGTTTGTCAGAGGCATTTAAACAGCAATTTTGCCATTATGTGTAGCAAAAAACTAGCTAGTGTGCAAAATAGCCTACAAATCAAACATTCTGTTAGTGTGGCAGGTTTTGGCCTCCTGCAGGATAGAAGCTTGTAGTGATAGAAAGACACCACTGGTGGACGCAACTTCATGTATATGATATGACCACTTTGATTCTACAGCTGTTCTCCATGTCTCTCGGTGCTACTTAAACAAATAAAAGGCTAACCACCAGGGCTACATCTCTTCTTAGGGCTAGCCTACTCCAGAAACCTCTGTAGAGGCCGCTGTAAGTCAGCGAGACGACCGGCTTCTGCGGCCTCTCGCTGTTGACAGTGGGTCTATGCAGGCGGTTAATGGGGGCACCAGGGGCTCACGCTCTCCGGTTTCACTGTTCTAACGGGCACAGCTGCACCCAACCCGCAAAATCCCAAACCCCCTCCTCGGGACAACTGTGCTGGTTCACAAACAACAGTGTCGCTGTGCGTATGAAAGAGCCCTACACACATTACACACACCACTCCTGATGGGGGGCTTAGGGGGGGCAACAGGGCTTTGATACGCTGCGGGTAGCAGCCCAGTATCAGACACCCGGGAGTCAGGCAGTCTGAAGTTCATCCAAGCACAAACAGAGGAAGAACTGAGTCCACGTCACAAAAGTGATTTGCCAACAAATGCAGTCTTCCTCAGCCACTTCTTCTGCGGGGCTTAGCCGCCCAAAGTTAGCTCACTTGAGAATTATTCAGAATTGAGATGAGAGAATGACAGTTGATTTACGCAGTATTCGCTGGTTAGTGGAGTTGTCAGTTATGACAGTGGTGAAGAGCTGTAAACAGGCAGTACATTTACTTCCTTACTTAGGCCTCATCGTGCCAAGGGTGCATAGGGTGCATTTATTTTTATGTCAAACTTTAAGTTTATCAACTATTACATGTACATTTGTATTTTTTTGTGATCCAATACATAATATAGTGCATTTATCATAATCTGGATGTAATCCAGAGAGGTTAGAAAATGTATCCACAGACTCATAGAGGATCTAGATACATTTTCTAACCTCTCTGGATTACAACCAGATTATGATAAATGCACTATATTACATATTGGATCACTAAAAAATAAAAATGTTACATTACCATGTAGTTTACCAATAAAATGGTCAGATGGTGATTGGATATACTCGTAATACATATCCCAAATGAAATAAATGATCTCACTCCAATAATTATAGAAAGTTAGCAAAAATAGATAAGATCTTGCTACCATGGAAAGGTAAATCACCCTGATTAACTCATTAGTATTATCCCAGTTTACCTATTTGCTTATGGTCTTGCCTACGCCTAGCGAACAGTTTTTGAAATTATATGAGAAAAAAATATTAAATTTTATTTGGAACGGCAAGCCAGACAAAATTAAACGGGCCTATTTATATAATGAATATGAATTCGGAGGACAGAAATGATTAAATATTAAAGCATTAGACCTATCACTAAAAGCTTCAGTCATACAAAAGTTATACTTAAATCTGAAATGGTTCTCTAGCAAACTAGTAAGATTGTCTCACCCTTTTTGGCCTTTTTCCCTTTATTCAGATTATTTCCTTTTCAAATAACTGAGCGTGAGTGGTTGTAATCTCCCAAATACCACTATTTCTAAAACAAGCCATAGAAAGTTGGTTGCAATTTCAATTTAATCCTCCAGAAACGACAGAACAAATAATGCAACAAATATTGTGGTTAAACTCAAATATACTAATTGATAAAAAGCCAGTATTTTTTAATAATAAAAAAAATAAGTATAATCTTCGTAAATTATATCATAGGTAGGACTGGTGGATTTATGTCGCACATGCAGCTAACAAAAACATATGGAAATGTCGGCTCTACCCAAAATTACAACCAACTAATTTCAGTATTACCGCGAAAGTGCTAACAAGTTTTAATGACTCCAACCTAAGTGTATATAAACTTCCGACTTTGACTGTATATACTGTGAGGGAAAAAAGTATTTGATCCCCTGCTGATTTTGTACGTTTGCCCACTGACAAAGACATGATCAGTCTATAATTTTAATGGTAGGTTTATTTGAACAGTGAGAGACAGAATAACAACAACAAAAATCCAGAAAAACAAATGTCAAAAATGTTATGAATTGATTTGTATTTTAATGAGGGAAATAAGTATTTGACCCCTCTGCAAAACATGACTTAGTACTTGGTGGCAAAACCCTTGTTGGCAATCACAGAGGTCAGACGTTTCTTGTAGTTGGCCACCAAGTTTGCACACATCTCAGGAGGGATTTTGTCCCACTCCTCTTTGCAGATCTTCTCCAAGTCATTAAGGTTTCGAGCCTGACGTTTGGCAACTCGAACCTTCAGCTCCCTCCACAGATTTTCTATGTGATTAAGGTCTGGAGACTGGCTAGGCCACTCCAGGACCTTAATGTGCTTCTTCTTGAGCCACTCCTTTGTTGCCTTGGCCGTGTGTTTTGTGTCATTGTCATCCTGGAATACCCATCCACGACCCATTTTCAATGCCGTGGCTGAGGGAAGGTGGTTCTCACCCAAGATTTGACGATACATGGCCCCGTCCATCGTCCCTTTGATGCGGTGAAGTTGTCCTGTCCCCTTAGCAGAAAAACACCCCCAAAGCATAATGTTTCCACCTCCATGTTTGACGGTGGGGATGGTGTTCTTGGGGTCATAGGCAGCATTCCTCCTCCTCCTAACACGGCGAGTTGAGTTGATGCCAAAGAGCTCCATTTTGGTCTCACCTGACCACAACACTTTCACCCAGTTCTCCTCTGAATCATTCAGATGTTCATTGGCAAACTTCAGATGGCCCTGTATATGTGCTTTCTTGAGCAGGGGGACCTTGCGGGCGCTGCAGGATTTCAGTCCTTCATGGCGTAGTGTGTTACCAATTGTTTTCTTGGTGACTATGGTCCCAGATGCCTTGAGATCATTGACAAGATCCTCCCTTGTAATTCTGGGCTGATTCCTCACCGTTCTCATGATCATTGCAACTCCACGAGGTGAGATCTTGCATGGAGCCCCAGGCCGAGGGAGATTGACAGTTATTTTGTGTTTCTTCCATTTGCGAATAATCGCACCAACTGTTGTCACCTTCTCACCAAGCTGCTTGGTGATAGTCTTGTAGCCCATTCCAGCCATGTTTAGGTCTACAATCTTGTCCCTGACATCCTTGGAGAGCTCTTTGGTCTTGGCCATGGTGGAGAGTTTGGAATCTGATTGATTGATTGCTTCTGTGGACAGGTGTCTTTTATACAGGTAACAAGCTGAGATTAGGAGCACTCCCTTTAAGGGTGTGCTCCTAATCTCAGCTCGTTACCTGTATAAAAGACACCTGGGAGCCAGAAGTCTTTCTGATTGAGAGGGGGTCAAATACTTATTTCCCTCATTAAAATGCAAATCAATTTAAAACATTTTTGACATGCGTTTTTCTGGACTTTGTTGTTGTTATTCTGTCTTTCACTGTTCAAATAAACCTACCATTAAAATTATAGACTGATCATTTCTTTGTCGGTGGGCAAACGTACAAAATGAGCAGGGGATCAAGTAATTTTTTCCCTCACTGTATATATATATATATACACACAGTTGAAGTCAGAAGTTTACATACACTTAGGTTGGAGTCCTTAAAACTCGTTTTTCAACCACTCCACAAATTTCTTGTTAACTAACTATAGTTTTGGCAAGTCGGTTAGGACATCTATTTTGTGCATGACACAAGTAATTTTCCAACAATTGTTTACAGACAGATTATTTCACTTATAATTCACTGTATCACAATTCCAGTGGGTCTGAAGTTTACATACACTAAGTTGACTGTGGCTTTAAACAGCTTGGAAAATTCCAGAAAATGATGTCATGGCTTTAGAAGCTTCTGATAGGCTAATTGACATCATTTGAGTCAATTGGAGGTGTACCTGTGGATGTATTTCAAGGCCTACCTTCAAACTCAGTGCCTCTTTGCTTGACATCATGGGAAAATCTAAAGAAATCAGCCAAGACCTCAGAAAAAAAATGGTAGACCTCCATAAGTCTGGTTCATCCTTGAGAGCAATTTCCAAACGCCTGAAGGTACAACATTCATCTGTACAAACAATAGTACGCAAGTATAAACACCATGGGACCACGCAACCGTCATACCGCTCAGGAAGGAGACGCGTTCTCTCTCCTAGAGATGAACGTACTTTGGTGCGAAAAGTGCAAATCAATCCCAGAACAACAGCAAAGGACCTTGTGAAGATGCTGGAGGAAATGGGTACAAAAGTATCTATATCCACAGTAAAACAAGACTTATATTGACATAACCTGAAAGGCCGCTCAGCAAGGAAGATGCCACTGCTCCAAAACCGCCATAAAAAAGCCAGACTACGGTTTGCAACTGCACATGGGGACAAAGATCGTACTTTTTGGAGAAATGTCCTCTGGTCTGATGAAACAAATAAAGAACTGTTTGGCCATAATGACCATCATTATGTTTGGAGGAAAAAGTGGGTATTGCAACCCGAAGAACACCATCCCAAACGTGAAGCATGGGGGTGGCAGCATCATGCTGTGGGGGTGCTTTGCTGCAGGAGGGACTGGTGTACTTCACAAAATAAATGGCATCATGAGGAAGGAAAATTAGGTAGATATATTGAAGGAACATCTCAAGACATCAGTCAAGAAGTTAAAGCTTTGTCGCAAATGGGTCTTCCAAATGGACAATGACCCCAAGCATACTTCCAAAGTTGTGGCAAAATGGCTTAAGGACAACAAAGTCAAGGTATTGGAGTGGCCATCAAAAAGCCCTGACCTCAATCCTATAGAAAATGTGTGGGCAGAACTGAAAAAGTGTGTGCAAGCAAGGAGGCCTAAAAACCTGAATCAGTTACACCAGCTCTGTCAGGAGGAATGTGCCAAAATTCACCCAACTTATTGTGGGAAGCTTCTGGAAGGCTACCCAAAACATTTGACCCAAGTTAAACAATGTAAAGACAATGCTACCAAATACTAATTGAGTGTATGTAAACTTCTGACCCACTGGGAATGTGATGAAAGAAATAAAATATGAAATAAATCATTCTCTCTACTATTATTTGGACATTTCACATTCTTAAAATAAAGTGGTGATCCTAACTGACCTAAGACAGGGAATTTTTACTAGGATTACATGTCAGGAATTGTGAAAAACTGAGTTTAAATGTATTTGGCTAAGGTGTATATAAACCTCCGACTTCAACTATATATATATGGGGGATTGGAAGTCATGCAGACAATTACATTGATGGAAGTTACAATATATCTGCAATATTAAAGCTGATCTACCCCTCCAATAAAAAATTAACCAAAAAAAAATGATTACATGTACAAGTGTGAATAACTGTCACGTCTCCTGCCGTTGCTCCCCTCCGGCGCTCTGAGCAACCGGTCTGAGCGCACCACCTCGGCAACACCGGAATGAAAACCCAACGCACAGTACCCCCCAGCTGCTGGATGTCATCGGCCAGGAGGATGACCCCGAGGACGAGGAGCGGGCCGGTCAAGGCGGCGACGGTGGAAGTCCCGAATTAGGTTGGGGTCCAGAACGTCCCCAGCCGGAACCCAGCTCCTCTCCTCAGGACCATACCCCTTCCAGTCCACCAGGTAATGGAGCCATCCCCCACGGAACCTGGAGTCCAGCAGGTCCCTCCCCACATATGCCGGAGTCCCGTCAATGTCCAGGGGCGGAGGAGGCGTACCCCGGGGGACGGCATCCGCCAGAGGACCAGGAACCACCGGCCAGAGGAGAGACACATGAAAAGTGGGTGAGACACGGTAGTGAGGGGGAAGGTGCAGCCGGTATGATACCTCATTTATCCGCCGGAGGACTTTAAACGGCCCCACAATCCAGGGCCTCAGTTTCTTGCAGGACAGGCGGAGAGGGAGGTTTTTTGTGGACAGCCAGACACGATCCCCAGGCTGGAATACAGGGGCCTCACTGTGTTGGCCGTCAGCTTGGTCCTTCTGCCGACAAATGGCCCTCTGGAGACGGACATGGGCGGCATCCCAGACCTGTCCAGTCATGTGGAACCGCTCGTCGACAGCGGGCACATCGGTCTGTCTGGGTGTCCAAGGGGCCAGAGCCGGCTGGTACCCCAGGACGCACTGGAAGGGAGTGAGCCCCGTGGAAAAGTGAACGAGGGCGTTCTAGTCATATTCTGCCCAGGGAAGAAACCTCGCCCACTCACCCTGCCAGTCCTGACAGTGGCAACGAAGAAACCTCCCCAGGTCCTGGTTCATGCGCTCCACCTGCCCATTCAACTGAGGCCTATACCCAGAAGTGAGGCTGGCCATGGCCCTGATCTTCTCCAGGAAACCCTTCCACACTCGGGAGGTGAATTGGGGGCCACGGTCCGAGACGATGTCCTCCGGAAGTCCTTAATGCCGGAAGACCTGTTGGAACAGGACCTCAGCGACCTGGAGAGTAGAAGGAAGACCAGTTAGTGTTTAAAAATGGCATGATTTGGAGATCCAATCTACGACCACCATGACTGTGGTGAAGCCATCAGAACGTGGAAGGTCGGTGACAAAGTCTATGGACAGGTGTGACCAAGGTCGCTGAGGCACTGGGAGAGGAACTAGTTTGCCTGCCAGGGCATTCCGAGGTGTCTTCGTTTGGGCACATATGGAACAGGAGTTGACATAGCGGGAGACATCAGAAGCCAAGGTGGGCCACAGTATTTTTGGGATAGAGAATGCAGTAATACCAGAGTGACCTGCCATAAGGGTAGTGTGCGCCCAGATCAGCAGTCGGTCACGGATACTGGTGGGTACATAAACGCGCCCTGGAGGGGCGTTGGCAGGCGCTGGGTCCTCCTGAGCCGCCAGGCGGATGTCTTCGTCCACATCCCAAACGACAGGTGCAATGATGAGAGACGAGGGCAGGATAGGACCCCCAGATCCTTCCTTTCTCCGGTATGGTGCATCCTGGAGAGTGCGTCGGCCTTCACATTCTGGGATCCTGGGCGGTAGGACAGAATGAATTGGAAGTGAGTGAGAAATTGGGCCCACCTGGCTTGACGAGAGTTAATCCGTTTCGCTGCCTGTATGTGCCCCAAATTCTGGTGGCCAGAAATAATCCGGAATGGATGGAGGTAGTGCTGAATGCCGTCTTCCACTCGTCTCCTTCCCGGATTCGGATCAGGTTGTAGGCACTCCTCAGGTCCAACTTAGTAAAGTACCGGGCCCCTAGTAGCTGCTCGATGGCAGACGGAACCAGAGGGAGGGGGTACCAGTACTTGGTGGTGACTGCATTCATCCCCCTGTAGTCAATGCATGGTCTCAGTCCTCCGTCTTTTTTGGCCACGAAGAAGAAGCTGGCAGAGGCAGGAGAGGTAGAGCATCTGATCAACCCCTGTTTCAGGGTCTCCGCCACATACTTCTCCATGGCCCCAGTCTCCGCCATGGAAAGGGGGTAAATGCGACTCTATGGGGGTGATGTCCCTCCAGCAGGTCAATGGTGCAGTCCCAGGGCATGTTAGGAGGGAAACGCGTAGCCTTAAAATGAAGAGAAGACATCGGAGAGATCTGCATACTCAAGTGTATTGTTGGGCTGGAGGGCGGACTCCGGACTCTCCACTTATGTGGAACAACAAACCACCGGCAGCCAGGTCTTCCGGCATGAGGTGGACCAGGCTGTGATCCTCTTGGTGCTCCAATTTATGCTGGGGTTGTGTAGTCTGTGCCAAGGCAATCCCAAGACGATTCGGTGAAGGGGTGACATGACGATGTGGAATGACAGCTCCTCGTGGTGCTCTGTTGGTGTGGTGGAATGGTGATGGTGATGGGGAGAGTGACATGCGTAATGGTGACTGATCCAAGGGGTTTATTGTCCAGTGAGGTGACGTGTAGCAGAGATGGCAGTGGAACGGTGGGCAACCCCCATTCAGAGACCAGCTCCCTATCTATAAGGTTCCCTGCTGATCCGGAATCTATCACAGCAGTAGAAATGGAAGTGAAGGAATAACCAGTCACCGTTATGGGAACTAAAAACAATGGTGTTGTGATAGGAGCTGACGTAACACTCAAAGAGCGGCGACGGGAGTCATACCGCCTAGATAGGGAGTCGCCAGGACATATGTGTTCCGTGGTGGTGTAGGGGGTGCTGCCCACCTCCATGGGTGATGACTCGGAAGCAGTGCGGCTTCCATAGCTCAGATGCGGTGAGCGTCTAGGCTCTGGGAGGTGTTGGGAATGCCGTCTCTCTCTCAACATGTCGTCAAGATGGATGGACGTGGTGATGAGGGTATCAAGGTCTATCTCGTTGCCACTGTCAGGACTGGCAGGGTGAGTGGGAGAGGTTTCTTCCCTGGGCAGAATATGCCCAGAACTCCCTCGTTCACTCCTCCACGGGGCTCACTCCCTTCCAGTGCGTCCTGGGGTACCAGCCGACTCTGGCCCCTTGGACACACAGACAGACCGATGCGCCCGCTGTTGACGAGTGGTTCCACATGGCCGGACAGGTCTGGGACGCCGCCCATGTCCATCTCCAGAGGGCCATTTGTCGGCAGAAGGACCAAGCCGACCGCCACCACAGTGAGGCCCCTGTATTCCAGCCTAGGGATCGTGTCTGGCTGTCCACAAAAAACTTCCCTCTCCGCCTGTCCTGCAAGAAACTGAGCCCCCGGTTTGTGGGGCCGTTTAAGGTCCTCCGGCGGATAAATGAGGTATCATACCGGCTGTTCCTTCCCCCTCACTACCGTGTCTCACCCTCTTTTCATGTGTCTCTCCTCAGGCCGGTGGTTCCTGGTCCTCTGGCGGATGCCGTCCCCCGGGGTACGCCTCCTCCATCCCTGGACATTGACGGTAGTCCGGCGTATGTGGTGCGGGACCTGCTGGACTCCAGGTTCCGTGGGGGACGGATCCATTACCTGGTGGACTGGGAGGGGTATGGTCCTGAGGAGAGGAGCTGGGTTCCGGCTGGGGACGTTCTGGACCCCAACCTAATTCGGGACTTCCACCGTCGCCGCCCTGACCGGCCTGCTCCTCGTCCTCGGGGTCGTCCTCCTGGCCGGCGACATCCAGCGGCTGGAGCCACGCGTCCGGGGGGTGGGGGGGGGTGGGGGGTACTGTCACGTCTCCTCCCGTTGCTCCCCTCCGGCGCACTGATTCACCGGTCTAAGCGCACCACCTCTGCAACACCGGAATGGAAACCCAACGCACCTAATCAACTCCAGCGCACCTGCACCTCATCATCTCATCACCACCCCTATTTAGCCCTGAACTGTTCTGGATGATGTTGTGTGTGATTGTTAAGCTTTGTGTCGTTTACTCTATATTTGTTATTTCTCTTTGTGATTGTTTAGTAAACCTTGACCTTGTTAATTCCTGCCACTTTGTATACTCAGTACTCGTCACAATAACTAAGTCTGCAGGAAGTTGAGCTTTCATCTGACATAATTCTACAACACCGAACAAAACATATTGCCATCTTCTCATTGAATCTATAATTTGGTGTGATCTTTACTTTAAATGATTTGTTCTTAGAAACCTTTGCTGTGAATTGAATTCCTTTTTTTTTTTTGTCAGATCTTTCATTAGTCCACCCACCTTAGCGTGTAAATGACCAAGAGGATGTATTTAGCTAAAATCCTCAATTGACGTTACGATGATCTTTTCCTGTGACATCTGCTTTACCAATCAAGTGAGTTAGTTCATGAGTGTTGATTGGATTTGAAGTCGCACTACCTGGACAGACTGTTTCCTTTAGATGATCATCAATAAGCACTCTATTGTCCCTCTAATCACTCTGACATCAATGCAAATGTAATCAAACACTTCATGAGAGCCCATATTTCTATAGGCTATGCAATTGCGTGGGAAAACAGTGATGGCCTCTATTAAAAAGAGGAGGACCCCATCAGCTTTCTATAGGCTAGGCCGACTATATTTATTTCTCAACTTTCCTAATATTAAGCACATTGCTTATCTTATCTACCTGGCTGGCATGAAAATGAACGACGGGAAAAGCGTTCTCCATTTGCTATTTAAGTACATAGATGACAAGTACATAGATGACATGTATGTTTCGAGACAGGTGCATGATAATGGTCCATTCTAAATCAAAACAAATTTCACACATATATTATTTTGTATATGTAAAGACAAGATTAAATCACGAATAGTCTGATGGGTGACAATATTATCCTATCACTATCATATTATATATTTTCACTTGTGAATGATGCCCAGCGTAAGGCAAGAAACAACGCCTTTTTTTGTGGACTTTTTCTAATCATAGTTGTACACCTCATGTAGCCTAGCCCATAGGCCTATATGTTTTGATAAGATTTGTATCACAACTAAAGTGGCCAAATAACTTCTTAAAATTAAGCACATTAATCCGCTTTACAAGGGGTGGCATGTGCTGCTTATGTAACTGGCATACATAAGCAGCGCGTGAGTTTCAAGTTTGGGGAAGATCATTTTCACCATAAACATGCACTTTTATAATAAAAGCATTACATGCATAATCGCATTTGTGGTCACTTTTGATAATGTTTTTTTCCCGCTAATGAAACATTCGCGCTTATAGCCTACTGCCGTGTGCACATTGCTGCACTTACAATGTGACGAAATAGCCTAATAGTTTATCAACATTTTAAGCTAAACGTTCTGATCTGTTGCGTCAGCCACATTGCGTAAAAAATGTTTTTTGATGCTAGTGTTTGTATTAATTTGGGATCTAACACATCCCACAACTGTCCCAGACTATGTTAGGAATATTTATTTCTCGCACAGAATAGGTCAACTTTTGTACTATGGGCGGCAGGTAGCTTAGTGGTTAAGAGCGTTGTGCCAGTAACCGAAAAGTCGCTGGTTTTAATCCCCGAGCCGACTAGGTGAAAAATCTGTCGATGTGCCCTTGAGCAAGGCACTTAACCCTAATTGCTCCTGTAAGTCGCTCTGGATAAGAGCGTCTGCTAAATGACTAAAATGTAAATGTAGATTGACATAGGCTTGTGCTTTCGCTGTTCGTTAGGCCTACTCATCTTGTTGGCTGACGAAAAGTAAATGTGGTCTTCCAATATCTTCAATATGCACCTCGAAATTGGATAAGGACGTGCACAGTTGCATCCCCGATGTGTCTGTCTTCACTTGTAGCCTCTGAGAAAAACCAGATCACGTGATGGAGAGCCATGTGAGTGGGAGGTGCTTCAGAGCACGCAGCACTCAGGGTGAAGGGCACAAGGCAGCACTCCGGGCCAAGGGCACAACGGCCACTGGCCGCAAAAGGCATGGATTTTTTTAGGGTGTATTACGGCCACACAAAGGGGATGCCGCAGTGAAAATCGAGGCATTATCAAGTGCTTGTGAAATTGTGAATGAGAGACTGATGAAGTGTGTACAGCCTGCGCAAAAAAACAAAGCAGAGCTCATTACCTTTTTCAAATCATCATTAGAGTCGCATCATGCAGCCTTACAATGTATTAAAAATCAAAACATATAGCCCAACGTTTGTAGAACAACTAAAGTTACATAAATAACTCTAAATTAAGCATTTAGGAGTACCTATTTATTTGTTAACCGCTCAACACAGAATAGTCGCATGTGCACACTCCCTCAACTCATTTGGAGAAAATATTTTTTCAATTTTATTCAGCTTTATACTATACTATAAAGTAATATCAAATAATGCCACAGAATTATAAGCAAATCTTGTCTGCTAAATGAACTAGTGTAGCCCACAACCATTTGGCATAGCCAGATCAGGACCTAACATAAGGAGTATGCTATTCTGTTCTTCTGAAATGGACTACATTTTCTTCATATCATGTTTATTTGGACCGGTCTAAAATAAATAATGCATTTATTGTGAAGGTGTCGGCTATATTACATGGATTTATTAGACTTTTTTTAATGTAGATGTTCCAAAGGTCTGCATCAGTGGCTTGTAGGCTATGTGTGGAAGCCAGGAGATGCTAAATGTGTTTATGTTAATTAACGGTCAAGTATCGTGAGACCGACAGTTATTTGCTTGACAATCACCGGCTGACGAAATTCCGTGACCGCAACAGCCCTATGTGTGTGTGGGTGTGTGTGTGTGTGTAACTGTGTGCACGTCACAGTTGTGGGGCAAGACTCCAAAATCTTGATCACAAGTGTCCTTATCTTTTTAATTAAATGAAACTTTGTCTAGCGTGAATGTGAAGCTTTGTAGTTGGAAACTTTTACCGGCAGAGAGAGAATGAATGAGTAGGTATATGTTCTTAGGGAAGCTTTAAAATGTTGTTATTGTCTTTATCTTTATTGATTCAGATTGATGTGGTTAGTTTGTTTTTGTTTGGATGAGCTTTGAGAGAGAGAAGAGCGAGAGAGAGAAGGACAGAGAGAGAGAGAGAGAGAGAGAGAGAGAGAGGGGGAGAGAGAGAGAGGGGGAGAGAGAGAGAGAGAGAGAGAGAGAGAGAGAGAGAGAGAGAGAGAGAGAGAGAGAGAGAGAGAGAGAGAGAGAAAGAGTTAATAAAGAACACAGAACAAACAGATGCTGTGTCTCTTGTCTTCTGTGGTGTGACATCTGCTTTTCACCTGACCCACTCAGCTGTTTCTCTATAGCGGTGCAGTCAGCCTTCCAGGACAACCTGCATTTCTTTCTAAATACACTTTAACTGGGAAACGGCACCAGTATGGGGTGCCATAATGACTCTAGTCCTCAACCTCCCTACCTACCTATCCTGCCCACTGGGCACAAACTAGTTGAATCAACGTTGTTTCAATGTAATTTGTCAATGTATTCTGACGAGGGAACTAAGTGGAAAATAATTTATTGTATTTTAAAAGTCATTATCGTATATTTTTGTTCCATCTGTGCCGCTGACTTATTCTGGCTTTAATTCCAGTTTGTCTACAAATTAGCAATTGATATGTTGGATTCACGTCTCCATCTGAACCAAAATCAAAGTTGTGGTCCTCTGTAGCTCAGCTGGTAGAGTACGGCGCTTGTAACGCCAGGGAAGTGGGTTTGATCCCCGGGACCACCCATACGTACAAATGTATGCACGCATGACTGTAAATCGCTTTGGATAAAAGCGTCTGCTAAATGGCATATTATTATCAAAGAATATAACTAAATAAAATCAAACTTTGTTTAAAGTGCATTTAAAGTTGAATTTGATTTAGTCCTATTCTTTAACTTTGATTTTTTATATTTTTTTGGGGGGGGGGGGCACACATGGAACTATCCAAGCAGAAGATAAATCTCCTTAAAATGTTGATATTTGGTTGCGTTGACAACCAAACAGATTTCAATATCACTTTTGAAATACAATAAATAGCCTATTAACTTGTTGACAAGTTAACAAATTATATTTGGATTCACATCTCCAACTCAACCAAAAATAAAAGTTAAAGAAAGGGATTCAGCCAGTGGCTCATATGGAACTACCCAAGCAGAAGATAAATCTCCTTAAAATGTTAATATTTGGTTGTGTTGTCAACCAAACTGAATTTAATATTACTTTTGTAAGTACAGTATAGCCTAAAGTTAAGGCTATCTTACAAACTAATGTAAAATTCTACCTTAAAATGAGTAACACATCTATGACCACATTTGAGGTTACTGTAACTATACATTTCTTCTTATGTAATCATATACAGTGGCTTGCGAAAGTATTCACCTCCCTTGGCATTTTTCCTATTTTGTCGCCTTACAACCTGGAATTAAAATTGATTTTTTGGGGGGTTTGTATAATTTGATTTACACAACATACCTACCACTTTGAAGATACAAAATATGTTTTCTTGTGGTTGGTTGGTTAATAGGTGTGTGTGTGTTTGTTGTGCATTCAGAAAACCTGTACAATTCCACAGCATGCCAAGTGATCCCAAAACATAGACTCACACCCAACCCAATAAAACCTCACACTTTGATGGGGAAACAAAAATATTAGGATATACTCATAAAAAAGTACACTGACAGATGTTGAGCGAATACAGCATTTTTGCTCATCCCATAATCCTAAAAGGTAACTTGGTCCATTTCATGCCCCACCTGTTTTCTCTATGCCAGTGTCAGTCCTGGGTTTAAATAGTATTGGAAATACGTTCAAATTCTTTAGCTGTGCTTGATTGAGCTTGCCTGTCTCAAAAGTGCCTAGCCCA
This sequence comes from Coregonus clupeaformis, assembly GCF_020615455.1. NCBI lineage: Eukaryota > Metazoa > Chordata > Actinopteri > Salmoniformes > Salmonidae > Coregonus > Coregonus clupeaformis. Next base: position 13,450,678 of record NC_059218.1, on the reverse strand, counting down.
CCCATCTGACACTCCAAGCAGACTCAAGCAAACACTCAAAGTATTTGAAAGACTTAAAATACTACTTGAATCTAAGTCTGGCCAGTGTCTGCCTATCATTTCACCAAATACTCTAGCTTTAATAATCAGAAGCGGGATTAGAACCCAAGAAGGTTGTTGGTTCCAGACAGTTGAACCCTCAGACATCAGAAGAAGAGCAGGGTCAGACAGTATTGAGGGGAAGTGTGACCACCACCGGAGACAAGAGTGTAGGAAATGACAGTTTTGTCTAAAGTCCCCTGTCTATGGTGGCTTCCAGACAGTGGTGCTGCATATAAGAAGCCTGGGGTGGAAATATAGAGTTACACACTTTGCTGCTCCGAGGACCCAGACAGAGATAGATATGAGAGGGATATGTATGTAGGCGCCAACCGTGAAAGTCATAACTTCAAAACAATGTTATCTAGGCTCTTGCCTGGGTAGGATGCTGTAATTGTTAAATGTAACATGACTATGCATTATTCAAGCATAAGTAGTGTATAAGGGAATATGTTACTGTATTGTATATCACTACCTTAAAACATGGCTGTAAGCACTGGAAGTTGTTAATTAAATATGGGGGCTAGATTTTCTAAGAAGTAAAGTGGTTATAATTCCAAGAACTAAAGCACTGCACAATTGCATAATACTTATCTAAGGTGGTAGGTAGCCTAGAGGTTAGGGGGCGGACCTGTAGCCGAAAGGTTGCTGGTTCGAATCCATGGTATCTTGAGCCTGAAAACAGCTCACATGATTCAGCCCTTAGTGCAAAAGCTCCACTGAACAGTTATCACTTTTGCCCGGCAATTGACCTCTGTGTGCCCTCTTGGACTTTTAGAGAAAAATTATGTCATAAGAGAAGAATTTCAAATCATTAGAGCTTGCTCAAATAAGGTGCAAATTGCATCAATGGCTGGGTCTATGTCTGTGACGCTTCCTCTACGGAGTGAACTGTGAATGTGAGAGGGATAGGCTACATGTTCACGCCATCCTCGTCCATCTAGCCGTGTTTAGCTAACTAGAACATGGGCAAAACCAAGTTAAGATAGATTAAAATATGTGACCCACCACCTGGATTTGGTCCTTTGTAGAAATATTTGAAATGGTGTTTTTACATTGGCTAAAAGTAGAGACTCCAAGCTAGAAAATGGTATATCATTCACTGCAGTAGAGGAACAATGAGGAAGTAATTCTGCTTTGAAAGTTGATAAACTTCTAACCCAACTTTTGAGAAAATGGCCCGTGAATGTTTTGGTACACCTACTGGAGAGCTCTTCTTTGTCTACACCCATTCAGCCACGTTCACACCCTCTTAAGCCTTAGCCCCACCCATCTCTTTAAAGATTCACAGTCTAGTAAACAACCAAAGATTTTAAGACTAAAAGGGGTGAAAGTAGTAGCAAAAATTTGTAGTAAAAATAAACGTTATCTAGTCCTTGGCCTATATCCTAATCTGACTTTGGTGCAGGTCATGTTGTTCTTCACATTACCGTCTCTGGTAAACAAACACTATATCAAATACAATTTAACTTTATTTGTCACATGCACAGGATACAGAAGGTGTTAACGGTACAGTGAAATGGTTACTTGCATAGTGGAGTCTTTTGTTTAGCTAGCTAAACAACAAACCCTAATCCCAACTCTCAACAACTTGGAACTCTGAAAAAAAAAAAAACTCTGACTGGGCAAAATCGATTTGAACGGTCATCCAACTCGGGAACTCAGGCCTCTTTCTAGAGCTTCTACACATATCATACACATAGCATTAGCTAGCGAGCCAGCCAGCTAATGTTAGCTAGCTAGCTAACAGTATGCTTTAACTTGCAATGAAAACAACTTTCTGACAAAATTTGAAACGTATAATTTCTGAAAATGTAGCTAGATAGGTAGTGTACATGGATGACCGCTTCTCCCTCTGTCATGGATGTCATGGTTGCCCTTAGTTTGAAGATGTAATCTGGAGACAAATGTTTTATACAACAGCCTTCTTTCTGTGTTCTCTTTTTGGACTCTCTCCGTATTTGGCAATCTCTCTGCTTCCAATGGGCATTCCACTGATTTCAGAACTCGGTCAACTTCTTCTGTGACAATGACACCGTATCTTCCCCAACATTGTCATCAGAAGACTCTGTTTTTACCTAAATCAGGGATTTCCTCATTGTCTGATTCATTTTCAGAGAGAGTCAGCATGGCACGATCATCCTCCAGAAAGTAGTCCATCACAACGTTTTCCCGCAGAGCTTTGTCGATAGCGCTATTAACGTCAGGGCAGCAATGTTGAGAGCAGTGGCAAAACTTGTTAAGTTCTTCATGATATCTTTCAAAAAAAGTTGTGGTAGACAGGATTATCCACAAATACTTCCCAGCTCATGTTATAGACATAAGCATCCTACATGGCAGACCAATCCAAACTCATCTCTCAGCATGTCCAGCCCATCCATTATCTCTGCCAATCATGGCTAGCGGGAAGGTTCCTGTATTTTTCAGTGGCTAAACCAACTAGGCTCTTTATTTAACAATTTTATTCGTATTTACAAATGGCATACAAGTTTGTTATTAAGGTACATGAAAGTTCACATGTTCCAGAAGGCATTTCTGCCAAAAAATGTGCTTCTTCTTCTGTTTCTGCTGGTTCTTAATGACCGTAATTAAACTCAATTAAAATAGAAATGGTTGGTTGTAGGCTGTACATTTATCTTCTTCCTAACTATTCCTTATTCTAAAGTCTAAAACCCAACAGTATCCATCTAAAACATCAAATTAATATGTGGGAGTAGGAGTAGGAGTATGCTATGTGGGATATGGTGTATAATTTAATCTGATCTTAATCTAATTTGATGCAGATAAAATGTTATGATCTACATCTGTCAAGGGTGTTGAAATGGTGTGGTGTGGAATCAGGCGCAGAAGCAGATGTACAGTCCAACAAGACTTTACTTGAGCAAAATAATCCAAAAGGCGGCCTGAGGCCAAACAGACGCACACAGGCGTCACACACGAGCGCACAAACACAGAGCGCAAAAACTCTCCTCAACCGAGGAGGAAGCTAATAGAACTGGCGTACCGAAAACACAGGTTACGCACAAACACCTGACACGAAACAATCACACACAACACTAGACAAACACAACGAGAAACTTATAGGACACTAATTACGTCAAACAGAAACAGGTGTGTAAACAAACAGACAAAAGCAAACGAACACGAAACATCTAGCGGTGGCAGCTAGGAATTCCGGAGACGACGAACGCCGAAGCCTGCCCGAACAAGGGAGAGAGGCAGCCTCGGCGAAACCGTGACAGTACCCCCCCTGACGCCGGCTCCAGACGTGCGCCCGACTCCGGCCTCGGGAACGACCAGGGGGACGCGGCGCAGGCGCGTCGGATGACTCCGATGGAACTCCGTCAGGAGCGACGGGTCCAACACGTCTCTCCTCGGCACCCAGCACCGCTCCTCCGGACCGTACCCCTCCCACTCCACTAGATACTGGAGACCCCCATCCGGCGTCTCCGAATCCAAGATGGATCTTACGGAGTGCGCCGGTGCCCCCTCGATGTCCAACGGGGCGGAGGAGTCTCCAAGATCTCATCTTCTTGGAGTGGGCCCGCTACCACCGGCCTGAGAAGGGACACATGGAACGAGGGTTAATACACTTATACTCCACAGGTAGCTGTAATCTATAACAAACCTCGTTCAACCTTCTCAGGACTTTAAATGGCCCTACAAACCGCCGACCCAGTTTCCGACAGGGCAGGCGGAGGGGCAGGTTTCTGGTAGAGAGCCAGACTCGATCACCAGGTGCGTACACCGGTGCCTCACTGCGGTGGAGATCAGCGCTCGCCTTCTGACGTCGGAGGGCCCGCTGCAGGTGGACGTGTGCATCGTTCCAAGTCTCCTCCGAGCGCCGCGCCCACTCATCCACCGCAGGAGCCTCGATCTGGCTCTGCTGCCAGGGTGCCAGAACCGGCTGGTAACCTAACACACATTGAAATGGAGTCAGGTTAGTGGAGGAATGGCGTAGGGGAATTCTGGGCCATCTCGGCCCAGGAACGTACTTTGACCACTCCTCCGGCCGGTCCTGGCAGTATGTTCTGAGAAACCTACCCACATCCTGGTTTACGCGTTCCACCTGCCCATTGCTCTCGGGTGGTAACCCGAGGTGAGGCTCACCGAGACCCCAACCGCTCCATAAACGCTCTCCAGACTCTGGAGGTGAATTGGGGACCCCGATCAGCCACAATGTCCTCGGGTACCCCGTAGTGCCGGAACACATGGGTAAACAGTGCCTCGGCAGTTTGCAGGGCCGTAGGGAAGACCCGGCATGGGGAGCAAACGACAGGCCTTAGAGAACCGGTCCACAACGACCAGGATGGTAGTATTCCCTTGGGAGAGGGGAAGGTCTGTTATAAAGTCCACTGATAGGTGGGACCATGGCCGTTGTGGAACGGGCAGGGGTAGCAACTTACCCCTAGGTAGATGTCTAGGCGCCTTACACTGGGCGCACACCGAGCAGGAGGAAACATAAACCCTCACATCCCTAGCCAACGTGGGCCACCAGTACTTGGCACTAAGACAGTGCACTGTCCGGCCGATACCCGGATGTCCAGAGGGGGGGTGACGTGTGAGCCCAATAGATCAATCGATCCCGAACCTCGGCGGAGCGTACTTCCGACCCTCCGGGCACTGTGGTGGACTAGGGTCGGTGCGTACGCCCGCTCGAGTTCAGCATCGACCTCCCACACTACCGGTGCCACCAGACACGACTCAGGCAGTATGGGAGTGGGCTCCACGGACCTCTCCTCCGCGTCATACCGCCGAGACAGCGCATCTGCCTTGCCATTCTGTGAACCAGGGATGTACGTGATCTTAAAAGTAAACCTGGTCAAGAACATACTCCATCTTGCCTGGCGAGGTTCAGCCTCCTCGCCGCCCGGATGTACTCAGGTTACGGTGGTCCGTCAAAATGAGGAAAGGGTGTTGAGCCCCCTCAAGCCAGTGCCTCCACACCTTTAGAGCCTGTACCACGGCTAACAGCTCCCTGTCCCCTACGTCATAGTTCCGCTCCGCCGGACGGGCTTCTTAGAATAAAAAGCACAGGGGCGGAGTTTAGGTGGCGCGCCAGACCGTTGTGAAAGCACGGCTCCTAAACCGGCCTCCGACGCGTCCACCTCTACTTGGAGCGGCAAAGAGGGATCCGGATGCGCCAGCACCGGGGCCGAGGTAAACAGGTCCTTCAGCCTCCCCAAACGCCCTGTCCGCCTCGGCCGACCACTGCAGACGCACTTTTTCGGACCCCCCTTCAACAGAGACGTGATGGGAGCTGCCACCTGTCCAAACCCCGGATAAACCTCCTGTAGTAATTTGCAAACCCCAAAAACTGCTGCACCTCCTTCACAGTGGTTGGTGTTTGCCAATTACACACGCCCGACACCCGGTCTACCTCCATCTTCACCCCTGACGCAGACAACTGATAACCCAAAAAGGGAGACCGACTCCTGGAAAAACAGACACTTCTCTGCCTTCACATACAGGTCGTGCTCCACCAGCCTCCGCAACACCCCCTGCGCACCAGGGCCACATGCTCGACACGGGTAGGTGAGTACACGAGAATGTCATCAATGTACACCACCACCCCCTGCCCCTGCATGTCCCTGAAGATCTCATCCACAAATGATTGGAAAACTGATGGAGCGTTCATCAACCCGTATGGCATGACCAGATACTCGTAATGGCCCGAGGTGGTACTAAAGGCTGTTTTCCATTCATCACCCTCCCCTGATGCGCACCAAGTTGTACGCACTCCTGAGATCTAATTTCGTGAAGAAACGCGCCCCATGCAACGACTCAGTCATGGTCGCAATCAGCGGGGAGTGGATAACTATACTTCACCGTAATCTGATTGAGACCACGGTAATCGATGCACGGACGCAAACCACCATCCTTTTTCTTCACGAAAAAGAAACTCGATGACGCGGGGGAAGTGGATTGGCCGTATGTATCCTTGTCTCAGCGATTCGTCTATGTAAATCTCCATAGCTTTCTTCTCCTCCTGAGACAGAGGATACACATGGCTCCGTGGGAGCGCAGCTCCCTGCCTGGAGGTTTATCGCACAATCCCCCTGCCTATGGGGTGGCAACCGCGTCGCCCTCGCCTTACTAAACGCAATAGCCAAATCCCCATACTCAGGTGGAACGTGCAATGCGGGCACCTGGTTTGGACTCTCCACCGAGGTAGCCCCTTACGGAAACGCCCAAACACCTACCCACACACTGAGCAGACCACTCCATCAGAGCCCTCTCCTGCCACGAAATCGCTGGGTTATGGGTACTCAACCAGGGCATGCCCAGCACCACCGGGATACGCAGGAGAGTCAATCAGGAACAGCTGAATCATCTCCTGATGATCCCCCTGCGCACACATCCTAAGTGGCGCCGTGACCTCCTGATTAAGCCCGTACCCAACGGGACGACTATCTAGGGCGTGAACGGGAAAAGGAACATCAACAGGAATGAGGGGAATCCCCTAACGCTAAACAAAACTTTTTATCAATAAAATTCCCAGCTGCGCCTGAATCTACCAGCGCCTTATGCTGGGAATGAGGTGCTACCTGTGGAAAACATACAGGCATACAAAAATGGGCAACAGTGAGCTCTGGGTGAGTGGGCGCCTACTCACCTGGAGGGAATCCCCAGTGCGGGACCTGTCGTCATCTCCCCTAGGAGGCCATCCCCAGCACCTAGCCGCGGTGTGTCCTCCCGACCACAGTTGGTGCAGTGGATGGACCCCCTAGCCTGCCGACTCCTCCTCTCTCTAGCGCCAGCGCCCCGAGCTCCATAGGACAAGGCTCGGAGACGCTGGAGGGTGGAATGGACGGACCCTCCGCAGGACGTCCGCGGGTAGCCAGCAAGGTATCCAGCCTGATGGACATATCAACCAGCTGGTCGAAAGTGAGGCTGGTGTCCCTACAAGCCAGCTCCCGACGGACGTCCTCTCGTAGGCTGCATCGGTATAGATCGATGAGGGCCCGATCATTCCACCCTGCATCTGCCGCTAGAGTACGGAATCAGCTGCGAATTCCTGGGCACTTCTCCTCCCCTGCCGGAGGAAGACCAGACGCTCCCCGCCGCTTTCCCCTCCGGGGAGTGGTCAAAGCACCGCCCTGAAGCGGCGGGAGAACTCGGTGTACGTAATCGTCGTGGCGTCGATCTTCCTCCACTCCGCGTTGGCCCACTCCAACGCTTTTCCGGCCAGGCAGGAGATCAGGGCGGACACGCTCTCATGCCCTGAAGGTGCCGGGTGCACAGTGGCCAGGTATAGCTCTACCTGGAGCAGGAATCCCTGACACCCAGCCGCGGTCCCGTCGTAGGCCCTCGGGAGAGATAGTCGGACTCCTCGAGGTTCCGGCGCTGGAATGGGCGGGCTGGCCGATGGTGCTGGCAGGGCGGGCGGCGGTGGAGCGAAACCCCAGCCTCGGAGTGTGGTAATCACCTCCTGCAGGGCGGTCCCCATCTGCAGGAGCTGCTCTTGCTGGTCCCGAACCTGGGCTTCCAGTCTCGTCTGGGCTGCTTCGGCTCCTGCTGATTCCATTGTTGCACGGTGTGTGATTCTGTCAAGGGTGTTGAAATGGTGTGGTGTGGAATCAGGCGCAGAAGCAGATGTACAGTCCAACAAGACTTTACTTGAGCAAAATAATCCAAAAGGCGGCCTGAGGCCAAACAGACGCACACAGGCGTCACACACGAGCGCACAAACACAGAGCGCAAAAACTCTCCTCAACCGAGGAGGAAGCTAATAGAACTGGCGTACCAAAACACAGGTTACGCACAAACACCTGACACGAAACAATCACACACAACACTAGACAAACACAACGAGAAACTTATAGGACACTAATTACGTCAAAACAGAAACAGGTGTGTAAACAAACAGACAAAAGCAAACGAACATGAAACATCTAGCGGTGGCAGCTAGAATTCCGGAGACGACGAACGCCGAAGCCTGCCCGAACAAGGGAGAGAGGCAGCCTCGGCCGAAACCGTGACAACATCTATATAATTAGATTCAGATATGTAATACAGTACCACACAAATAAAAATGAACAGCTGACCTGCAATAAACCCAAACACAATATTAATCTAGTATACCATTTATGTATAAGAAATTATCTAGAGAACCCCCCATAAGTACTTTTATTTGTTCCAACTTTGAGTTGGTTTAATAAAGCATATTAACCTTTACATTTTAGTCATTTAGCAGACGCTCTTATCCAGAGTGACTTACAGTAGCAATTAGGGTTAAGTGCCTTGCTCAAGGGCACATCGGCAGATTTTTCACCTAGTCGGCTCGGGGATTAGAACCAGCAACCTTTCGGTTACTGGCACAACGCTCTTAACCACTAAGCTACCTGCCGCCCCATTTATTTATTAAGACTGTAGGAAAGCCGGATCAGGCTTTGCCAACAACTGTTGTAGTTTCTGCCAGGGGTAGTCAGAGGCAGGGAGTCTAGCTCTGCTTGTCCACTGAGATTTGTAATGTCATTATAATAATGGTGTAAAGATGATGGAGCAAGGGGATGTATGAGTCCATCCTGCAATACTAGATAGGAAATGTAAACAAAACATTTGCCTTCGGAAAGTATTCAGACCCCTTGACTTTTTCCACATTTTGTTACGTTACAGCCTTATTCTAAAATGGATTAAATATTGTATTTTTCTCAGCAATCTACACACAATACCCCATAATGACAAAGCGAAAACAGGTTTTTTGAAATATTTTCAAATTCATACATAAGTATTAAGACCCTTTGCTATGAGACTCGAAATTGAGCTCAGGTGCATCCTGTTTCCATTGATCATGAGGTTGAAGGAATTGTCCGTAGAGCTCCGAGACAAGACTGTGTTGAGGCACAGATCTGGGGAAGGCTACCAAAAAATGTCTGCAGCATTGAAGGTCCCCAAGAACGCAGTGTCCTCCATCTTTCTTAAATGGAAGAAGTTGGGAACCACCAAGACTCTTACTTTGTCATTATGGGGTATTGTGTGTAGATTGATGAGGGAAAAAAACAATTTAATCCATTTTAGAATAAGGCTGTAATGTAACAAAATGTGGAAAAAGTCAAGGGGTCTGAATACTTTCCGAATGCAATGAACAAGTAGCACCAGTACCGAGTCGATGTGAGGTAATTGAGGTAGCTATGTACATATAGGTAGGGTAAAGACACTAGGCAACAGGATAGATTATGAGTGTGAGTGTGTGTGTGTGAGTGTGTGTGTGTGAGTGTGTGCCCATGTTATGTGCCCTCGGAAACACTAGCGACAAGATTTCCCCCAAAAAAATTGTTCCGCCCTGTGGCACTTACTGGCATGGGCTTAATTCAATGGTGTGGTATACACATTCTTCTTGTTAACTCGTTGGAACCTTTCTATTCAGAGTCTGCCTCTCTTGGAAAATATGAAAGGGGGTGGATGATGTGACAAAGGTGTTTTATGGCACACAGACCACAACATTTTTATCTTCCTATAGCGGATTGCTGGGACCGCATTTTACATTCATAAACCATGTCATGGGCCTCTCAAAAACGACTTGCGTGTCTACGTCGTTAACCATTTGGTTACACTTTGTTCAGTCATGTACCCTCATTGGCTAGCTAGTTAACAACCAGGGTTTCCTGATAGCGATGGAATTTAGGCTTAAAAGTGTTTTAAGGATGCATCTTTCCTACAACGGCCGAAGATGTTATATGCATTTCCCAATACACCACGCAGAGAGAACAGTCGCTAAGTGCGTCGCTGAAGTATGTGTCGATACTGATAGGGTTGAAAAAAAGGGAGTGCTGCTCTTGGATCAGCTTTCTCCATTCATAGATTTCCTTAACAGTATAATTATTTCACAATGCAGACCACGGTTCAGCTCCAACAGCAGGGGTCTCCAACAGGTCGATCGCGAGCTACAGTACAAGTAGCTCGAAGCCAACCTATGGGTAGCTCGCCAAACAATTCTGAAAGTACTGTACATGCAATTTTCACGTGTTCCACCGCAAACTGTCATAAACAAATCTCACAAGTATCAGACACTACAAGCTCCCAGCTACTATCTAATCAACGCAACATTGACATTATCCCAGCCCTGATTAGCCAATATTGGCTTAAAAAGCTAACTCAATTTCTGCCAATTAATTTCCAGCAATATTGCCCATGTCTCTCTGTGTGGTGCGAGCGTTTGTTTATCACTCCGTGTGTAGACAGTTGATGTGATAACCATCTTGTGTGTTGACAGAAATACTTTCCCCAAAGTAGGCTTCCCTGGCAGAAGTATATCATGAGTAAGTATATAATTTGTCTCTATTATTTGTTATTTGCAAACTTTGCCATGAAATGAACAGCAGCAGTACAGAAACCGATGTGCTAATGTGCTAGACCGGCACATTAGAAGGCACATTCCTCACTCGCTAGATGCGCAATTAAAGGGCCAGATATTTACACTCAAAAATCCAAATGTGTTAGTTTTCTTCCAGACATAAGAACATCCACTTTCGTTGTTTCCCCATTAGAGTTGTTTATTAACCATTATTTTACCAGGTATATTGACAGAAAACATAGTGCACTACTTTCTCTTGTACACTAAGGACCCGGGTTGCAGGGGAGAGGAGAAGAATGTGCTTATTTGAAAGCTAGAACAAAAAGAGTAGCACGCGACATGTTTCATTTTTTAAAAAGTAGCTCTCATGCTAGAAAAGGTTGGAGACCCCTGTCCTAGAGAGATACTGTATTACTACCTAAGGCTGCAAATATTGAGGCGACTTATTCAATGCTTACGCAATAAAAATGCAAAATCACAGATTTGGCACATCCTTGCACACATGTTAGGCTACACATCATGAAATATATTGAAACAAATTACAGACAGTAGCCTACAAGTAGCAAAATGGAACTCAATTGATTGAACATTAAATGTATTTCAATATGATTGAAATAGGCCTACAGCCTACTGTTTATATTTTAATGCAGTCATCTCTGTATTTGTATGTCGCTTGTTTGTATCAATTGCAAAGACATTGGCAACTTTGTCTTTATAGTCAACTTTGTTCTGAAGTAAATCGGCGGTCACAGAGAGACGGACTACGTTTAGCGGAGGTCTTCTGTGTATAAACGATGCGGGAGGGCAAAAAAGCATTTAACGACGCACTTCACTGTTCTTAGCTGTTTCAAGTGCAATGTTAATAACAATGGTTTTGGAAAACAGCTCGGAGATTTAATGACGTTCTTACGAAGGTTTTAACGATGAACTTAACCTTAAGATGCTTTTGGGAAACCGGGCCCTGGTAACTTTACCAGTATATCCAAACATTTGTGATAGAAAGAAAGCAAAAAGGATAGCTTCTTCAGGAGATCAATGATAATAGCATGTCATTACAATTTACATTTGCAGACGCTCTTATCCAGAGCGACTTACAGGAGCAATTAGGGTTAAGTGCCTTGCTCAAGGGCACATTTACGTCATTTAGCAGACGCTCTTATCCAGAGCGACTTACAAATTGGTGCATTCACCCTATAGCCAGTGGAAAAACCACTTTACACTTTTTTTTTTTTTGGGGGGGGGGGTAGAAGGATTACTTTATCCTATCCCAGGAATTCCTTAAAGAGGTGGGGTTTCAAATGTCTCCGGAAGGTGGTGAGTGACTCCGCTGTCCTGGCGTCGTGAGGGAGCTTGTTCCACCATTGGGGTGCCAGAGCAGCGAACAGTTTTGACTGGGCTGAGCGGGAACTATGCTTCCGCAGAGGAAGGGGAGCCAGCAGGCCAGAGGTGGATGAACGCAATGCCCTCGTTTGGGTGTAGGGACTGTTCAGAGCCCGAAGGTACGGAGGTGCCGTTCCCCTCACTGCTCCATAGGCAAGCACCATGGTCTTGTAACGGATGCAAGCTTCAACTGGAAGCCAGTGGAGTGTGCGGAGGAGGGGGGTGACGTGAGAGAACTTGGGAAGGTTGAACACCAGACGGGCTGCGGCATTCTGGATGAGTTGTAGGGGTTTAATGGCACAGGCAGGGAGGCCAGCCAACAGCGAGTTGCAGTAATCCAGACGGGAGATGACAAGTGCCTGGATTAGGACCTGTGCCGCTTCCTGTGTAAGGCAGGGTCGTACTCTCCGAATGTTGTAGAGCATGAACCTGCAGGATCGGGTCACCGCCTTGATGTTAGCGGAGAACGACAGGGTGTTGTCCAGGGTCACGCCAAGGCTCTTCGCACTCTGGGAGGAGGACACAACGGAGTTGTCAACCGTGATGGCGAGATCATGGAACGGGCAGTCCTTCCCCGGGAGGAAGAGCAGCTCCGTCTTGCCAGGGTTCAGCTTGAGGTGGTGATCCGTCATCCATACTGATATGTCTGCCAGACATGCAGAGATGCGATTCGCCACCTGGTTATCAGAAGGGGGAAAGGAGAAGATTAGTTGTGTATCGTCAGCGTAGCAATGATAGGAGAGGCCATGTGAGGATATGACAGAGCCATGTGACTTGGTGTATAGGGAGAATAGGAGAGGGCCTAGAACTGAGCCCTGGGGGACACCAGTGGTGAGAGCACGTGGTGCGGAGACAGCTTCTCGCCACGCCACTTGGTAGGAGCGACCGGTCAAGTAGGACGCAATCCAGGAGTGAGCCGCGCCGGAGATGCCCAGCTCGGAGAGGGTGGAGAGGAGGATCTGATGGTTCACAGTATCAAAGGCAGCAGACAGGTCTAGAAGGACAAGAGCAGAGGAGAGAGAGTTAGCTTTAGCAGTGCGGAGAGCCTCCGTGACACAGAGAAGAGCAGTCTCAGTTGAATGACCAGTCCTGAAACCTGACTGGTTTGGATCAAGAAGGTCATTCTGAGAGAGATAGCAAGAGAGTTGGCTAAAGACGGCACGCTCAATAGTTTTGGAAAGAAAAGAAAGAAGGGATACTGGTCTGTAGTTGTTGACATCAGTGGGATCGAGTGTTGGTTTTTGAGAAGGGGGTGCAACTCTCGCTCTCTTGAAGACGGAAGGGACATGGCCAGCGGTCAAGGATGAGTTGATCAGCGAGGTGAGGTAGGGGAGAAGGTCACCGGAGATGGTCTGGAGAAGAGAGGAGGGGGATGGGTTCAAGCGGGCAGGTTGTTGGGCGGCCTGCAGTCACAAGTCACAGGATTTTATCTGGAGAGAGAGGGAGAAAGAAGTCAAAGCATAGGGTAGGGCAGTGTGAGTAGGACCAGCAGTGTCATTAGACTTAACAAACGAGGATCGGATGTCGTCAACCTTCTTTTCAAAGTGGTTGACGAAGTCATCCACAGAGAGAGAGGAGGAGGGGGAGGATTCAGCAGGGAGGAAAATGTGGCAAAGAGCTTCCCTAGGGTTAGAGGCAGATGCTTGGAATTTAGAGTGGTAGAAAGTGGCCTTAGCAGCAGAAACAGATGAAGAAAATGTAGGGAGGAGGGAGTGAAAAGATGCCAGGTCGGCAGGGAGTTTAGTTTTCTTCCATTTCCGCTCCGCTGCCCGGAGCTCTGTTCTGTGAGCTCGCAATGAGTCATCAAGCCACGGAGCTGGAGGGGAGGACCGAGCCGGCCGGGAGGATAGGGGACACAGAGAGTCAAAGGATGCAGAAAGGGAGGAGAGGAGGGTTGAGGAGGCAGAATCAGGAGATTGGAGGGAGAAGGATTGAGCAGAGGGAAGAGATGATAGGATGGAAGAGGAGAGAGATGTGGGAGAGAGAGAGCGAAGGTTGCGGCGGCGCATTACCATCTGTGTAGGGGCAGAGTGAGTAGTGTTGGAGGAGAGCGAGAGAGAAAAGGATACTAAGTAGTGGTCGGAGACATGGAGGGGAGTTGCAGTGAGATTAGTAGAAGAGCAGCATCTAGTAAAGATGAGGTCAAGCGTATTGCCTGCCTTGTGAGTAGGGGGGGACGGTGAGAGGGTGAGGTCAAAAGAGGAGAGGAGTGGAAAGAAGGAGGCAGAGAGAAATGAGTCAAATGTGGACGTAGGGTGGTTGAAATCCCCCAAAACTGTGAGGGGTGAGCCATCCTCAGGAAAGGAACTTATCAAGGCGTCAAGCTCATTGATGAACTCTCCAAGGGAACCTGGAGGGCGATAGATGACAAGGATATTAAGCTTAAATGGGCTAGTGACTGTGACAGCATGGAATTCAAATGAGGAGATAGACAGATGGGTTAGGGGGAAAAATTGAGAATGTCCACTTGGGAGAGATGAGGATTCCTGTGCCACCACCCCTCTGACCAGATGCTCTCGGGGTATGCGAGAACACATGGTCAGACGAGGAGAGAGCAGTAGGAGTAGCAGTGTTTTCAGTGGTAATCCATGTTTCCGTCAGCGCCAGGAAGTCGAGGGACTGGAGGTTAGCATAGGCTGGGATGAAGTCAGCTTTGTTGGCAGCAGAACGGCAGTTCCAGAGGCTGCCTGAGACCTGGAACTCCAGGTGTGGGGTGCGTGCAGGGACCACCAGGTTAGAGAGGCAGCAGCCACGCGGTGTGAGGCGTTTGTGTAGCCTGTGCAGAGAGGAGAGAACAGGGATAGGCAGAGGCATAGTTGACAGGCTGTAGCAAATGGCTACAATAATGCAGAGGAGATCGGAATGAAATGAGCTAAACATCTGGGAGAGGAGAGATCAGGGCCTCCCCTCACCAAAACTTCCACCTCAGAAACTATAATTGTTTCACTGAACCACCCGAACAAAAACTCTCCCAACTTCCACCTTTAGAAATCAGAATTGTTGTGAACCACAGCGGTTCAATGTTTCAAGGAATAGACTCAACCCACTTTATTCAGCTAGCTAACTATGACACCATAGCTAACTAGCATGCTAGCATCCAATAACACACAGTTTAGCACCAACACTTGGTCACAACAAACCACCAATAGTGTGTTAACACACTAAACAGATAATTCGTGTCCGTGTCTAGTTCCTTTCATAACGCAGCAAAAATTAAACGTTGGCTAGCTAGCACAAATATATTGTATTTAGCTACTGCAGTACAATTAGCTGGTCGTGTTGGCTAGCTAGCAATGGCTACTGTGTTGACTTTGTTTGAAAAAACGGCTAGCTAGCTAGCTTCGTGCTGCGGGCCTATCTACAATACCTAACTACAATCTAAATACATAATTAAGCCTTACTCGACAAAGCCCAAGCTATGTATAACGCCAGACTTACCCGACGCCAGCTAACATTTGTCTTCTGCAATCAGTAGGTGTAATTAAGTACAGTAGCTACTAACTACCTAACGTTGATGGCTCAGATAATGAGGTTAGAAAAACGGCTGAATGGTAGGTAGCTAGCTGGCTTAATTACAGGTACTCTTAAGCGTGAAATAACATTGGAAACAACTCTCCACCGTTGCTAAACGTTACCAGTAGCTACCCGCTAGCTAGCTAGCCTCGTGCTTCACCGGGCTCCGCCGTAAACAATACTTACCTACAATAATTACCTACGGAAACCTACAATAACTACCTAAATAACTACCTAAATAAACTACATACAATACCTAACTACAACTACCTACCTACAATCTAAATACATGGTTTAAGCTTTACTCAACACCATATAAGAAGCCAAGCTTACCTCCTGCTAGAGAAAACACAACCTCTCCCGACCACAGCCAGAATATGGGACCACCACTAATATGTCATCATCACAAAGCTAATGTTTTTAAATAGACAGTGTACAGTTTTCAATGTAATGCATTTTAATAGCAAAATAGTGCATTTACACAACGTAGAAACCTAATATTCCACAAATTACTTAGCAATTTCAATGGCAGGTATTCATTTCAACATTATATAATAAACTTGTATAATAAACAAATGTACTCACAGTGTTACATATTCGTTTATATGGCACAACATGTACTTCAAAGGTAGCTAGAATTCTTAGGCTGCGTTTAGACAGGCAGCCCAATTCTGATATTTTTTCCAAAAAATATTATTTTGACCAATCACATCAGATCTTTCCACATCAGATGTTTTTCAGAGCTGATCTGATTGGTCAAAAGACCAATTACTGAAAAAAATATCAGAATTGGGCTGCCTGTCTAAACTCAGCCATATAGGCCCAATATAGGACGTATGTGTAAAAAAATGCTACCAGAACTACCAATGAAAAATGTTAATTTAGAACCCGGCACACACATGCACAGAGACAATAATAGGATATGGGTAGAGAGACACACACATAATGTAACAGGGAAATCTCAGGTCCCAAGAAACACATGCAGATGTGTGCAAAAAATGCACCAACATTTATAGATGCTGTGCTGGGCCTTATGAAATATATAATATATAATATCAACTCACAGAATTCAATATCAAGCTCTCTCAAAAGTAGCAAATCAACATTAGAAATCCCAGAGCACATAATGAACAACCTTGCCCAAGACCTGAAGAATTGCATTAGCTCCCCGAGTCAATGTCTAGGCTATGGCAGGAGATGCGGATTCGAACCCTGTCGTCGACGGTCACACACAATTACAGTGAGGAAAAAGGGGACCCTATGTATAATATTTGTCTAACCACTTGACCAAACGTTCAGTTGCTGGTCAATACAAGAGGAGCTATGGAGATGACATAGAGCCACAATGATTCCAAGTTCACTGGTTCCCAATTTTCCTGGGGAACTAGAGACTGGGTGCTAGTTGTTAAGACATATTTACCTTTGTGAATAGACACTGACATTGTTTAGGACGCATGTCTCCTATTAGCGCGCCGCAGCGCACCATGCAGAACGCCAGAACGCAGCACCCAAAACAACACTTTTCAAGACCTGTCACTTATGTTAATTGGCACGGCTATTGCATAACATGATACATCTAATTCTAATGCATGAATATGAGATCAATCAACTCTCCTTGAGTTGATGGTCATTGATGGTAGGCCTACATCATTTTACATGCTAACCTACTGGGCACAAACTGGTTGAATCAACGTTGTTTCAACATAACATGTCAACGTATTGTGATGTGGAATATACATGGAAAATACATGGGATTTGAATACAATGGAATTAGGGCTGTCAAAAGATTGAAATAATGAATACAGTTAATGGCATTAGTTAATCGCGACGTCATGCTTTATAAAGGCTAAATGTGGCATAACTGTGTGACATAATCACCAATGTCAAATGTGACATAACCCACTATGTCGAATATGATATAAACATGTGCTTTATAAAGGGTGACATGTTGTGCTCAAGGATGGCATTCACTCTAAAGTGATGTCATGTTAGTCACATAACACCTAATCTCGTCCCCAGACACTTCCGCCCCCAAATGTGCGGAAAGTCTGGTGGACCAACACATCAAACTTGGCCGTCATTAGTTAAGGTTAGGTTTAAAATCAAATTTTAAGAAGATACATTGTGGAAATGGGCAGGGTTTAGCTATAATTATGACTTTTTTACTGTGTTAAGTAGAGACGATGACAAATACTCTACTCTGTAAGGTCACTGCTATTGAATTCTATGGTCACTCCCACTAAGTATGGTTGATATCTCAGGCTTACATGTGCTGTGTGTGCAATAGCCTGGGGACGACGTTACACCAAGAAGCACTTACATTGATGAAAGTCCCCAACCTAAAGAAATTGTAAGTGTCTTTCTTCTGGAACCAAGTTACATTTTCCTCAGTACACAAACAACAAAAACTAGCCATACCGCACGGTGCTGGGCCCAGTCAGGTCTTTGACACATTCACCCACTCCCCCGCTGAACGATCAGCCACAAAATGTTGGCACCATTGTAATAGGTTCTAATCAAGCCCTGGTCTCCAGCATTGGAACAGAAGAGGAATACCTGGTGCGGTAGTCTCAGGTTGGACTACTCCAAATCATCTTGGATCTGACACACACACACACACACAAACGCAAGCTTTGCAGGTCCATCAACCCATTGAAATACCTCTCACACCCTACAGTAACCAGTGGATCATGAGAGAACCTTCATAAATCAGCAGAACGTTAATAACCTATTTATTGACACTTTATGCAGTATCCTGTAATACTTAGTTTAAAGTAAGACCCCTTTGGTCATTTAAAACACATAAAGTACTAGTCAAAAGTTTGGACACACCTGCTCATTCCAGGGTTTTTCTTTATTTTTACTATTTTATACATTGTAGAATAATAGTGAAGACATCAAAACTATGAAATAACACATATGGAATCATGTAGTAACCAAAAACATTTAAAACAAATTAAAATATATTTTATATTTGAGATTCTTCCCTCTGTCCCTGTATGTGTAGGCCATCTATCTGACGCTGTCTGGTCATAAAGAGTATGACATTGTTGCTGCCCATAGCATCGAATGCAAGGGAAGACAGCGAGCATTTGGCCTCCCTTGATAAAAAAAGTATAAAACAATAGCCAATCAGCGAGCTGAGTGAGCTGAGTGAGCTCAACTGTGAATGGTCCTGGAGCACCAAACAAAAGTGTCAAGGGAAGCCAGGTTGGATTTGGCTTCTCTCCTAACACATCACATCAAGATAAATACATAATTGAAAGAAACAACTTGAATATTTACATCTCGTTGTGTTGTTGTCCTCTGGTGGATAGCTAGCAAAAATTGTCCCTTTCCTAAATTAGCCATGGATGGAAAGAGGGATTTGGACTTCTGGTTTTACTTAATTCTCCGTACTGGCCAATGATTCTAACAGTGATTCTGATCCAACCATAAATTCATACATTGTGCCCCCTGGACTGAGAGGATGGAAGTTCAATATGTAGCTAGATGTAGAATGCTAAGTAAGTTAGGCTAGTGAGCAAGCTTTTTAGCCAGGTAGCCTAGGACAACAAAAAATTCAAGCGTGTACTGTATGACAGAGTCATAGACTGTTTCGTCAACATGAATGAGAGGAGGATGGTATTGGCGTTTCTCTATGTAGGGTGAGTCAACATGTATTTTCTACTTGCACGCACACACACACACACACACACACACACACACACACACACACACACACACACACATCAGAACCTATGGACAGCCACATCATATTTAGCTTACATTGATTGGACTAAATTGTTTTTGGTATCTTTTAGTTGTCACTGTATTAGACTACGCACAGGTGATTTGATGATGTTGAAATGGTGCTGGAATAGTGGACGCAGCTCTTGTTTTCTTTGTGACTTGCGGTCTCTGTGGTTCTAAATCAAGAGTTGTTTAGTAGTCCGAACATTTCGGAAACATTAACTTGCTTGACCATGCTTTAGGTCATGTAACTGTTTGTTATATGCAATATGCTTTGTGGACTTCACCGGACAGAAGTTGCTCTCCGGTTTTGTGATGAAACAAAGGTGTGGTTGAATTTATTCTGCCACTGTGTCTTCTTACTGTCTCAGCCTTAGGTCTATATATCACGGTTTCAAGGCATATGAACTAACAGGTTATAGAGCAAACAACGCAATTATCACAACACATAGGATGTAATAAATTATGGCTTTCTTTTCTGGCTTGGCTTCCCCAGTGATTTTACCCACGCACTGCTAGTGATTATCAATGATACTATTTAGGCCTACAGTGCATTTGGAAAGTATTTCAGACCCCTTGACTTTACCCACATTTTGTTACAATACAGCCTTATTCTAAAATGGATTTTTTTTTTTTTTACATCTCATCAATCCAACACAATACCCCATATTGACTAAGCAAAAACAGGTTTCTATAAATGTTTGCAAATTTATATGAAATAAAAAACAGAAATACCTTATTTACATAAGTATTCAGACCCTTTGCTATGAGACTTGAAATTGAGCTCAGGTGCATCCTGTTTCCATTGATCATGAGGTCGAAGGAATTGGCCATAGAACTCAGAGACAAGATTGGGTCGAGGCACAGATCTGGGGAAGGGTACCAGAAAATGTCTGCAGCATTGAAGGTCCCCAAGACCGCAGTGTCCTCCATCATTCTTTAATGGAAGCCTTATTCTAAAATTGGTTAAATATTTTTTTTCCCTCATCAATCTACACACAATAGCCCATAATGACAAAGCAAAAACAGGAATTTTTGCTAATTTAATCAAAATAAAAAACTGAAATAACACATTTAAATAAGTATTCAGACCCTTTACTCAGTGTTTGTTGAAGAACCTTTGGCAGCGATTACAGCCTTGAGTCTTCTTGGGTATGACGCTACAAGCTTGGCACACCTGTATTTGGGGAGTTTCTCCCATTCTTCTCTGCAGATCCTCTCAAGCTCTGTCAGGTTGGATAGGGTGCATCGCTGCACAGCTATTTTCAGGTCTCTCCAGAGATGTTTGATCGGATTCAAGTCCGGGCTCTGGCTGGGCCACTCAAGGACATTCAGAGGCTTGTCCCCTAGCCACTCCTGTGTTGTCTTGGCTGTGTGCTTAGGGTCGTTGTCCTGTTGGAAGGTGTACCTTCGCCCCCCAGTCTGAGGTCCCGAGCGCTCTGGAGCAGGTTTTCACCAAGGATCTCTCTGTACTTTGCTCTGTTCATCTTTCCCTCGATCCTGAATAGTCTCCCAGTCCCTGCCGCTGAAAAACATCCCCACAGCATGATGCTGCCACCACCATGCTTCACCGTAGGGATGGTGCCAGGTTTCCTCCAGACGTGACGCTTGGCATTCAGGCCCAAGAGTTCAATCTTGGTTTCATCAGACCAGATAATCTTGTTTCTCATAGTCTGAGAGTCTTTAGGTGCTTTTTGGCAAACTCCAAGCGGGCTGTCATGTGCCTTTTACTGAGGAGTGGCTTCCGTCTGGCCACTCTACCATAAAGGCCTGAATGGTGGAGTGCTGTAGAGATGGATGTCCTTCTGGAAGTTTCTCCCATCTCCACAGATGAACTCTGGTGCTCTTTCAGAGTGACCATCGGGTTCTTGGTCACCTCCCTGACCAAGGCCCTTCTCCCCCAATTGCGCAGTTTGGCCGTGGGGCCAGCTCTAGGAAGAGTCTTGGTGGTTCCAAACTTCTCCCATTTAAGAATGATGGAGGCCACTGTGTGCTTGGGGACCTTCAATGCTGCAGACATTTTTTGGTAACCTTCCCCAGATCTGTGCCTCGACACAATCCTGTCTCGGAGCTCTACAGACAATTTTGTCGACCTCATGGCTTGGTTTTTGCTCTGACATGCACTGTCAACTGTGGGACTTTATATAGACACGTGTGCCTTTTCAAATCATGTCCAATCAATTGAATTTACCACAGGGAGACTCCAATCAAGTTGCAGAAACATCTCAAGAATGATCAGTGGAAACAGGATGCACCTGAGCTCAATTTTGACTCTCAAAGCAAAGGGTCTGAATACTTATGTAAATAAGGTATTTCTGTTTGCAAACATTTCTAAAAATCTGTTTTTGCTTTGTAATTATGGGGTACTGAGTGTAGATTGTTGAGAAAAAAATATTTCATCAATTTTAGAATAAGGCTGTAACGTAACAACATGTTGAAAAAGTCAAAAGGTCTGAATAGTTTCCAAATATACTGTATATAGCATTTATGAAGTCATCAACAGCTATGGTTTCAATTCAACCCAGGGTTCAACTAAGAATAGACAATACATACAGTGCTTTCAGAAAGTATTCACACCCCTTTACTTTTCCCACATTTTATTCTGTTACAACCTGAATTTTAAATAGATGAAATTGAGATTTTGTGTCACTGACCTACAAACAATACCCCATAATGTCAAAGTGGAATTTTGTTTGTCGTTAAAAAAATAAAGAATAATAAAATAAAAACTGAAATGTCGTTCGGTTAATGAGTATTCAACCCCTTTGTTATGGCAAGCCTAAAGAAATTCAGCAGTAAAAATATGCTTAACAAATCGCATAATACGTTGCATGGACTCATTCCGTGTTCAATAATAGTGGTTAACATGATTTTTCTGTAACTACCCCATCTCTGTACCCCTATCATAAAATTATCTGTAAGGTCCCTCAATCGAGTAGTGAATTTCAAGCACAGATTCAACCACGAAGACAAAGTAGGTTTTTCAATGCCTCGCAAAGAAGGGCACCGATTGGTAGATGTGTAAAAAAAAAAGCAGACACTGAATATCACTTTGAACATGGTGCAGTTATTAATTAGGGTTTGGATGGTGTATCAATACACCCAGTCACTACAAAGATACAGGCGTCCTTCCTAACTCAGTTGCCGGAGTGGGAGGAAACTGATCAGGGATTTCACCATGAGGCCAATGGTGACTTTAAAACAGTTTACAAAGTTGAATGGCTGTGATAGGAGAAAACTGAGGATGGATCAACATCATTGTAGATACTCCACAATACTAACCTAAATAAGTGTAAAGAAGGAAGCCTGTCCAGAACAATACACTTAAGTAATACTGCAAGAATGAACTTATTGTCCTGAATACGAAGCGTTGTTTGGGGCAAATCCAAC
Source organism: Coregonus clupeaformis (assembly GCF_020615455.1). NCBI lineage: Eukaryota > Metazoa > Chordata > Actinopteri > Salmoniformes > Salmonidae > Coregonus > Coregonus clupeaformis. Next base: position 13,428,288 of record NC_059218.1, on the reverse strand, counting down.
ACAACACATCACTGTGTACCACTCTTCATTTTTTCAAGCATGGTGGTGCTGCATCATGTTATGGGTATACTTTTCATCGGCAAGGACTAGGGAGTTTTTAGGATAAAAAGAAACGGAATACAGCTATAAGCACAGGCAAAATCCTAGAGGAAAACCTGGTTCAGTCTGCTTTCTAACAGAGACTGGGAGACGAATTCACCTTTCAGCAGGACAATAACCTAAAACACAAGGCCAAATATATACTGGAGTTGCTTACCAAGATGACATTGAATGTATTGAGTGGCCTAGTTACAGTTTTTACTTAAATCGGCTTGAAAATGGCTGTCTAGCAATGATCAACAAGTTCTTGCCTGGTTTAGATCTTATCTTTCAGAAAGATATCAGTTAATCTCTGTGGACGGTTTGTCCAGTGACAGATCAATGGGAAGTTTCGGTGTTCCTCAAGGTTCCGTTTTAGGACCACTATTGTTTTCACTATATATGCTACCTCTTGGTGATGTCATTCGGAAACACAACGTCAACTTTCACTGGTATGCAAACGACACACAGCTGTACATTTCGGTGAAACATGGTGAATCCCCAAAATTGCCTACCCTAAAAGCCTGTATTTCAGTTATAAGGAAGTGGATGGCGGCAAATGTTTTACTTTTAAACTCAGACAAAACAGAGATGGTCGTTCTAGGTCCCAAGAAACAAAGAGATCGGCTGTTTGATCTGACAATTAATCTCGATGGTTGTACAGTCATCTCAAATAAAACTGTGAAGGACCTCGGCGTTACTCTGGACACTGATCTCTCTTTAGACTAACATATCTAAAATATTTCAAGAGCCGCTTTATTCCTTCTTCTTAACATTGCAAAAACCGGAGTCTCTACGCTGGCTTTCTGTTAAGGCTAGGGCTGAGTTCAAGGTTTTACTGCTAACCTACAAAGCATTACATGGACTTGCTGCTACCTATCTCTCCGATTTGGTCCTGCCGTACATACTGTACCTACACGTATGCTACGGTAACAAGACGCACGCCTCCTTATTGTTTCTAGAATTTCTAAGCAAACAGCTGGAGGCAGGACATTCTCCTATAGAGCTCAATTTTTACGTTATGGTCTGCCGATCAATGTGAGAGACGCAGACTCGATCTCAACCTTTATGTCTTTACTGAAGACTCATCTCTTCAGTAGGTCCTATGATTGAGTGTAGTCTGGCCCATGGGTGTGAAGGTGAACGGCAAGGCACTGGAGTGACGAACCTCTGCCTGGCCGGCTCCCCTCTCTCCACTGGGATTCTCTGCCTCTGACCCTATTACGGGGGCTGAGTCACTGGCTTGCTAGTGCTCTCCCATGCCGTCCCTAGGAGGGGTGCATCACGTCGTACCAGGCTTTTTTCGCTATACTCAACTTGAGTGGGTTGAGTCACTAACATGATATTCCTGTCCGGAGATCTTTGTGGGCTATACTCCGCCTTGCCTCAGGGTAGTAAGTTGGTGGTCTGTTGATATCCCTCTGATGGTGTGGGGGCTGTGCTTTGACAAACTGGGTGGAGTTATATCCTGCCTGGTTGGCTCTGTCCGGGGGTATCGTCGGATGGGCCACAGTGTCCCACGAGGACTGGCCATCCCTCAGAGCCTCGTTCCTCTCTAGGTTTCTTCCTAGGTTCCTGCCTTTCTAGGGAGTTTTTCCTAACCATCGTGCTTCTACAGCTGCATTGCTTGCTCTTTGGGGTTTTAAGCTGGGTTTCTGTATAAGCACTTTGTGACATCTGCTAATGTAAAAAGGGCTTTATACATACATTTGATTGATTGATTGATCCAGGACATCTACTCAAAACGGTGCCTGAGGAAGGCCCGCAGCATCATCAAGAACCCAACACACCCCAGCCATGAGCTGTTCACTACCTTACCGTCAGGCAGACGGTATCAAAGCATTGGTCTGATACCAACAGTCTCAGAGACAGTTTTTATCTACAAGCCATCAGACCTCTGAATATTTAAATTATCAATTGTGCCTTCCTGTATTATACTTATGCTAAAATGTTGTTTTCTATTCTACTGAGCCATTTACTTTATGTACATATTCTTATATTTTCTAATTTCTTATTGTTGTTGCACTATCAAGAAGGAACCTGCAAGTAAGCATTTCGTTGGACGCTGTATACCATGTGTATCCTGTACATACGACTAATAAAACTTGAAACTTGAAACATCCATGACCACATTTTTAGGGTACTGTAACTAAACGTCTTCTTATGTAATCATAGAAAGCGTGCATGTTCAAGATAGCGTGCAAAGGTCGCAGGTCTGTGGAGATCTTCACATTTGCTGTAATAATCTGTGCAGAATCTTGAACAACATTGATCACTTGCAATATGTACTTTTAATGGAATCTCAACTGCAATCCAGGTCATTTGGTTGTGCTATTAGATGCAGCACCTTAAAAACACATTAAGTTGTTGTTTAAATACAAAATATCTGACATTTTATTCCTATTTGAACTTTGTTGCGCTTTTAAATGATTAAAAGCACAGTGATAACACATTTAGATGACAACTAAACCAAAAATGTACATTGTTTTTCCACTGAAACTTGGTTGTGCTTTTAGATGGTTGAAAGCATAGTGATAACATATTGAGAATTCACCAAACTTCTGTCTGTCGTTTTGAGTGGGTGAATAAAGGTAGAAATCTCATTGATCAACCTCTCAAACAAATATTATCCACATTTCCACGTTGAAATTACGTTGTGTGCCCAGTGGGAAGTAACCAAATGTAGCAGCTGACTGCATAATTCCATAAGAAAAGATGCTCTTTATAAAAGATGTGCTTCAATCACAATAACTTTTTGAAAAGTTGAAAGGTTGTTATTAGGATAGTTTGAACATGTTCAAATAAACACTTTCTTCTAGATAGACACAATGGAGAAAATGCTATAGAGAATTTATCCGATATTTCCCAATACATAGCAAAGAACAAAAATAATTCATGAAAAACATACCTATTCTATGCGAGTGTTTACGTCCTATTCAGGCTCATGGATCCGTTAATGTTGCGGTCCTCACAAGTGAACGGTCCTCACAAGTGAATGATGAATGATACAAAAACAGCAGGTTGACTAAAGTATGTTTCTCCGTTAGATGGTGAAACACAGTTTTCCACTGAAAGAGGAAAAGAAACGTAGGACTATGCGTCCAGTCATTAAACGTGGTTAATTGTTAGGAGTGCTTAAATGCACTGGGTTTACACGTATAAATCCCAACAGCCGTCGGACAGCGAGAAAATTATCCCAAATCTCAAAAACACTGGCGCCAGTCTTGTTATGAACTCACCGCGTATTCAGCCAATGAGGACGTCAAGGGATGTAAAGAGACTTGTAAAGAAGCGTTCGACACTTATTTTCTAACATAGCGCTGTGTGGCAATTGGCACCTTTTTTTTTTCCTGTTGAAAAAACCCCCCATACTTTTCTTTGACATTATTTTCAAAATAAAAATAAATGTAGTCTATAAAACAACTTTGAAATGAAACTGGGATACATCGTAGCTTGGCATAATAGACTAGTAGCCTACACTATTTATGTAATGTAAAAGTGTTGAATTAAATAAATGGCACACGATTTATGAATATAAATGTGCTTAGCGATCTGCGTTGAAGCACCATCCAATGAGCCTATAATAGGAACATAATTATTATAGACTGATGATGGATTTCTTTTTCAACATCTCTGGCGTCATCTAGCGGTGAATATCACACAGAACTACTGTATGTCCAAGCCTATGGTCCATGGTCTATAACTCTGTAAGGCTGTCAAAAGCTCAGTGTAGGCCTACACGTCATGAGAAAGGAGATATCATTGGGATGCACCCCTGCAATAGAGTAGTGTGCGGTGTACAATGCTACAATTAATTGAAAGTTGATAGCAAATGTGGTAGACAGTTGCTGCAAAGTGGGATATGAAGATTAGGCTAAATTCTGTGCAGTATTTAAGTCATTAATTAGACATGGTCAGAATGGTCATATAGGCCTACAGGCCTATGTCTTGTAACTAACAAACAAGCAACACTTTATCTGGTGCATGACTATCTGTAAGTATATAGGCCTACTCATAATGATAACAATACTCATGAGGATGAGTCATGAGATGTCTTAAGATGTCTCAAGTTAAACAGAAACAAACAACATCTGTATGTCCAGAAGATTGTGTCAAGTTAACCAGTAACCTAGTTACTGTATGTTTTGTTATTGACTAGCTTGGCAGACTAGAGCTACCTCCGCTTGACAGGCTACTTTCGCTTCATGTTTCACACTCAAACCAAAGAGTTTTAATTGTTTTACAACCCATTGCTTGTTTATCACAGGTGATAAAAGGATGGTAATAATTCAACCTAATTGTATTTGCCACATGCGCCGAATACAATAGGTGTAGACATTACAGTGAAATGCTTTCTTACAAGCACTTAACCAACAATTAATTTTTTTAATATATATTTTTTTAAAGTGTTAAGTAAAAAAAAAAAAAAAAAGCAAATAACTAAAGAGCAGCAGTAAAATAAAATAACAGTAGGGAGGCTATATACAGGGGGGTACCGGTACAGAGTCAATGTGTGGGGTCACCGGCTAGTTGAGGTAATTGAGGTAATATGTACATGTGGGTAGAGTTAAAGTGACTATGCATAAATAATAGACAGAGTAGCAGCAGCGTAAAAGAGGGGCGTGGGGGTGGAGGGGCAGTGCAAATATTACGGGTAGCAATGATTAGCTGTTCAGGAGTCTTATGGCTTGGGGGTAGAAGCTGTTGAGAAGCCTTTTGGACCTAGACTTGGAGCTCCGGTACCGCTTGCCATGCGGTAGCAGAGAGAACAGTCTATGACTAGGGTGGCTGGAGTCTTTGACAATTGTGAGGGCCTTCCTCTGACACCGCCTGGTATAGAGGTCCTGGATGGCAGGAAGCTTGGCCCCAGTGATGTACTGGGCCGTACGCACTACCCTCTGTAGTGCCTTGCGGTTGGAGGCCGAGCAGTTGCCATACCAGGCGGTGATGCAACCAGTCAGGATGCTCTCTATGGTGCAGCTGTAGAACTTTTTGAGGATCTGAGGACCCATGCCAAATCTTTTCAGTCTCCTGCTAATATAATTAGTAGCCTATATCTCTTCCATGTGAAATCACACCTTTTTCTGCAGACAAGGTTGTAACCTTTGAATGACCTCTGAGTGTCATTGTGAGGATATCTTCTGGCTGTGCAGCTGCTATTCATGATAACCTCTCATGGGAAAAACTATGCAGTTCAATATGAAGTCAATATTTTTTAAGAATATGTTAATAGTTTTGGTTGTTGTAAATAAAGCAAACAGAATAGTACAGTGAGACTATGATTCAGTAAATAGGATCAACTATGAAACTAAACAAAAATTCTGGCAACAACATATGGACAATAAAGTCTAATTAGGTCAAGGACATACAAAAAAAAGGTGCAAAGTAGAACCATGCAGAGTTCTACGGCACATCTAGCCACTGGGATTTTTGCCCATTCTTCAAGGAAAAACTGCTCCAGCTCCTTCAAGTTGGATAGGTTCCACTGGTGTACAGCAATCTTTAAGTCATACCACATATTCTCAATTGGATTGAGGTCTGGGCTTTGAATAGGCCATTCCAAGACATTTAGATAATAATAATAATATGCCATTTAGCAGACGCTTTTATCCAAAGCAACTTACAGTCATGCGTGCATACATTTTTGTGTATGGGTGGTCCTGGGGATCGAACCCACTACCTTGGCGTTACAAGCGCCGTGCTCTACCAGCTGAGCTACAGAGGACCATTCCAAGGCATTTAAATGTTTTCCCTTAAACCACTCAAGTGTTGCTTTAGCAGTATGCTTAGGGTCATTGTCCTGCTGGAAGGTGAACCTCCGTCCCAGTCTCAAATCTCTGGAAGACTGAAACAGGTTTCCCTCAAGAATTTCCCATGTATTTAGCACCATCCATCATTCCTTCAATTCTGACCAGTTTCCCAGTCCCTGCCGATGAAAAACATCCCCACAGCATGATGCTGCCACCACCATGCTTCACTGTGGGGTTGGTGTTCTCGGGTGATGAGAGGTGTTGGGTTTGCACCAGACATAGCGTTTTTCTTGATGGCCAAAAAGCTAAATTTTTGTCTCATCTGACCAGAGTACCTTCTTCCATATGTTTGGGGAGTCTCCCACATGCCTTTTGGCAAACACCAAACGTGATTGCTTATTTTTTTCTTTAAGCAATGGGTTTTTTCTGGCAACTCTTACATAAAGCCCAGCTCTGTGGAGTGTACGGCTTAAAGTGGTCCTATGGACAGATACTCCAATCTCCGCTGTGGAGCTTTGCAGCTCCTTCAGGGTTATCTTTGGTCTCTTTGTTGCCTCTCTGATTAATGCCCTCCTTGCCTGGTCCTTGAGTTTTGGTGGGCGGCCCTCTCTTGGCAGGTTTGTTGTGGTGCCATATTCTTTCAGTTTTTTAATAATGGATTTAATGGTGCTCTGTGGGATGTTCAAAGTTTCGGATATTTTTTTATAAGCCAACCCTGATCTGTACATCTCCACAGTTTTGTCCCTGACCTGTTTGGTGAGCTCCTTGGTCTTCATGGTGCCGCTTGCTTGGTGGTGCCCCTTGCTTAGTGTTTTGCAGACTCTGGGGCCTTTCAGAATAGGTGTATGCTGAGATCATGTGACACTTAAATTGCACACAGGTGGACTTTATTTAACTAATTATGTGACTTCTGAAGGTAAATGGTTGCACCAGATCTTATTTAGGGGCTTCATAGCAAAGGGGGTGAATACATATGCACGCACCACTTTTTCGTCATTAATTTGTATACATTTTTTGAAACAAGTTATTTTTTACATTTCACTTCACCAATTTGGACTATTTTGTGTGTCTATTACATGAAATCCAAATAAAAATCAATTTAAATTACAGGTTGTAATGCAACAAAATAGGAAAAATGCCAAGGGGGATGAATACTTTTGCAAGGCACTGTAATTCCAAGTTCCACCAATTCTTCATGGAAGTTATGTCACACATACAGCTAACAAAAATATATAGAAATGTCTGGTCTGTCCAAAAGTTACAACCAACTGATTGCTGCATTACCATAAAAATGGAAGAGGGAAGTGGAATGGGAAGAAGGAAAGGAACTGTCGGTGCTACATTAAAGACAAAAATTGGAGACATTTTTTTGTTGTTGTAATAAATAAAAAAGTATACCAGTTTCATCTAAGGACAAAAAAAATGACAGCTGCACCATACAGGTTGCTAAATAATTGGGAAGAGATTTTCGATGTGTCGATTCCATGGCACATGGTTTATGAACTGATGCACAAAACAACACCAGATTCAAAACGTAGAGTTTTTTCATTTAAATTATTATACAGAATTCTTGCAGCCAATAGAATGTTATGTACAGTTGAAGTCGGAAGTTTACATACCCTTAGGTTTGAGTCATTAAAAATCGTTTTTTCAACCACTCCATAAATGTATTGTTAACAAACTATTGTTTTGGCAAATCGATTAGGACTTCTACTTTGTGCATGACGGAAGTAATTTTTCCAACAATTGTTTACAGACAGATTATTTCACTTATAATTCACTTTATCACAATTCCAGTGGGTCAGAAGTTTACATACACTAAGTTGACTGTGCCTTTAAACTGCTTGGAAAATTCAAAAAAATGATGTCATGGCTTTAGAAGCTTCTGATAGGCTAATTGACATCATTTGAGTCAATTGGAGGTGTACCTGTGGATGTATTTCAAGGCCTACCTTCAAACTCAGTGCCTCTTTGCTTGACATCATTGGAAAATCAAAAGAAATCAGCCAAGACCTCAGAAAAAAAATTCTAGACCTCCACAAGTCTGGTTCATCCTTGGGAGCATTTTCCAAATGCCTGAAGGTACCACGTTCATCTGTACAAACAATAGTACGCAAGTATAAACACCATGGGACCACGCAGTTGTCATACCGCTCAGGAAGGAGACGCGTTAATGAACATACTTTGGTGCGAAAAGTCCAAATCAATCCCAGAACAACAGCAAAGGACCTTGTGAAGATGCTGGAGGAAACAGGTACAAAAGTATCTATATCCACAGTAAAACGAGACCTATATCAACATAACCTGAAAGGCCGCTCAGCAAGGAACTGCTCCAAAACCGCCATAAAAAAGGCAGACTACGGTTTGCAACTGCACATGGGGACAAAGATCTTACTTTTTGGAGAAATGTTCTTTGGTAAAAAATAAAACTGTTTGGCCATAATGACCATCGTTATGTTTGAAGGAAAAAGGGGAACGCTTTCAAGCTGAAGAACACCATCCCAACCGTGAAGCACGGGGGTGGCAGCATCATGCTGTGGGGGTGCTTTGCTGCAGGAGGGACTGCTGAACTTTACAAAATAGATGGCATCATCAGGAAGGAAAATGATGTGGATATTTGGAAGTAACATCTCAAGACATCAGTCAGGAAGTTAACGCTGGGTCTTCCAAATGGACAATGACAATGACCCCAAGCATACTTCCAAAGTTGTGGCAAAATGGCTTAAGGACAACAAAGTCAAGGTATTGGAGTGGCCATCACAAAGCCCTGACCTCAATCCTATAGAACATTTGTGGCCAGAACTGAAAAAGCGTGTGCGAGCAAGAAGGCCTACAAACCTGACTCAGTTACATCAGCTCTGTCAGGAGGAATGTGCCAAAATTCACCCAATTTATTGTGGGAAGCTTGTGGAAGGCTACCCGAAACGTTTGACCCAAGTTAAACAATTTAAAGGCAATGCTACCAAATACTAATTGAGTGTATGTAAACTTCTGACCCACTGGGAATGTGATGAAAGAAATAAAAGCTGAAATAATTCATTCTCTCTACTATTATTTGGACATTTCACATTCTTAAAATAAGGTGGTGATCCTAACTGACCTAAGACAGGGTATTTTTACTAGGATTAAATGTCAGGAATTGTGAAAAATTGTTTTAAGATCATGTCTATGGATCATTTAGCTATTTGATTTTCAATTTATGACCCCTTTAGAAATGTTGAATTTGGCCTTTACTACCACAGCCTAGAGAAACGCATTCATAAATGGCAAAAAAAGACAGTCAAAAAATACATCATAAGGAATAAGGTTTTGAAGTGTATGTCCTATATTTAGTATTTAGTCAGCCACCAATTGTGCAAGTTCTCCCACTTAAAAAGATGAGAGAGGCCTGTAATTTTCATCATAGGTACACGTCAACTATGACAGACAAAATGAGGAAAAGAAATCCAGAAAATCACATTGTAGGATTTTTAATGAATTTATTTGCAAATTATGGTGGAAAATAAGTATTTGGTCAATAACAAAAGTTTCTCAATACTTTGTTATATACCCTTTGTTGGCAATGACACAGGTCAAACGTTTTCTGTAAGTCTTCACAAGGTTTTCACACACTGTTGCTGGTATTTTGGCCCATTCCTCCATGCAGATCTCCTCTAGAGCAGTGATGTTTTGGGGCTGTCGCTAGGCAACACGGACTTTCAACTCCCTCCAAAGATTTTCTATGGGGTTGAGATCTGGAGACTGGCTAGGCCACTCCAGGACCTTGAAATGCTTCTTACGAAGCCACTCCTTCGTTGCCCAGGCGGTGTGTTTGGGATCATTGTCATGCTGAAAGACCCAGGCACGTTTCATCTTAAATGCCCTTGCTGATGGAAGGAGGTTTTCACTCAAAATCTCACGATACATAGCCTCATTCATTCTTTCCTTTACAAGGATCAGTCGTCCTGGTCCCTTTGCAGAAAAACAGCCCCAAAGCATGATGTTTCCACCGCCATGCTTCACAGTAGGTATGGTGTTCTTTGGATGCAACTCAGCATTGTTTGTCCTCCAAACACGACGAGTTGAGTTTTTACCAAAAAGTTATATTTTGGTTTCATCTGACCATATGACATTCTCCCAATCCTCTTCTGGATCATCCAAATGCACTCTAGCAAACTTCAGACGGGCCTGGACATGTACTGGCTTAAGCAGGGGGACACGTCTGGATTTGAGTCCCTGGCGGCGTAGTGTGTTACTGATGGTAGGCTTTGTTACTTTGGTCCCAGCTCTCTGCAGGTCATTCACTAGGTCCCCCCGTGTGGTTCTGGGATTTTTGCTCACCATTCTTGTGATAATTTTGACCCCACGGGGTGAGATCTTGCGTGGAGCCCCAGATCGAGGGAGATTATCAGTGGTCTTGTATGTCTTCCATTTCCTAATAATTGCTCCCACAGTTGATTTCTTCAAACCAAGCTGCTTACCTATTGCAGATTCAATCTTCCCAGCCTGGTGCAGGTCTACAATTTAGTTTCTGGTGTCCTTTGACAGCTCTTTGGTCTTGGCCATAGTGGAGTTTGGAGTGTGACTGTTTGAGGTTGTGGACAGGTGTCTTTTATACTAATAACAAGTTCAAACAGATGCCATTAATACAGGTAACGAGTGGAGGACAGAGGAGCCTCTTAAAGAAGAAGTTACAGGTCTTTGAGAGCCAGAAATCTTGCTTGTTTGTAGGTGACCAAATACTTATTTTCCACCATAATTTGCAAATAAATTCATTAAAAATCCTACAATGTGATTTTCTGGAGAAAAAAAATCTCAATTTGTCTGGCATAGTTGACGTGTACCTATGATGAAAATTACAGGCCTCTCTCATCTTTTTAAGTGGGAGAACATGCACAATTGGTGGCTGACTAAATACTTTTTTTCCCCACTGTAAGAAAGCTCTGGAAGTATTTATTTCATTTTATTTTTACACATATTTAACCCCCTTTTTTGGGGGTAGGCACAAAACTACCTTCATACTTCCATTATTTTTTTTAACCGGTACCGGTTACCTCCAGACGAATCCCAAGATGCTTGTGGGAGTCGTAGAGCAAAACGGAGAACACCCTCATTCCATAGAGGGGTCATAATAGTTTTTAGGTCAAACTGTTCGGACGCTACAGACGTTTTCATGAGAACACCGATTTTCGGGATGTCTCATGGTCTGACAAACACCGCTCTAGCTCTGCCACCTTTCACCGCAGATGCGGATGCGGTGGATTGACACGCATCCAATGCAAAAAAACAGATATCTCTAGCTGAAACTGACAGATATCTATGGGGAATTTTTTATTATGTTACTTAGATTGACGCACAGGTGCGTCAATTTACTCTAGGGGGTTATTGCAATATTCACAAATACATTTTCCGACAGGGTTTGATTGGTTCTTTCAAATGATTTTTTTCCCTCGGGGTTGAGACCCCTCATTGTTTGGATTTGAAAATCCAACCATTGTAATAGAAGGGGGAGGCGCTCAGGGGCTGTGTATGGCTGTGGGTGTTTGAGTGAGATAGACAAGGAGGAGAGCCAACCAGTAAATGCACAGCCCTCTTCATTATCAACGCATTGTGCCGACAACATCAAAGAGCCATTCCATACTCTGAAGTCAGGAGGACTTCAAGACTTACGTGTTAGCCAGACTAGTGATTAACTGCAATGGAAAAGTAACTGTTTGTCTGGCTACAACATAACACAATGTGAAGTCATATGGGGCAGAGTCTCACAAGCATTAGAAACAGCATTGGGTGTGAATACAATGGGAACATGTGGATCTGAGCAAATGTGATGTCATTAATGTTTGTGGATATGTACAGTACCAGTCAAAAGTTTGGACACACCTACTCATTCAATGGTTTTCTTTATTGTTTTACTATTTTCTACATTGTAGAATAATAGTGAAGACATCAAAACTATGAAATAACACATATGGAATCATGTAGTATCCAAAAAAGTGTTAAACAAATCAAAATATATTTTATATTTGAGGGATTGTGGAGGCCAGGTCATCTGATGCAGCACTTCGTCACTCTCCTTCTTGGTCAAATAGCCCTTACACAGCCTGGAGGTGTGTTGGGTCATTGTCCTGTTGCAAAACAAATGATAGTCCCGCTAAGCTCAAACCAGAAGGGATGGTGTATCGCTGCAGAATGCTGTGGTAGCCATGCTGGTTAAGTGTGCCTTGAATTCTAAATAAATCACAGACAGTGTCACCAGTAAAGCACCCCCACACCATAACCCCTCCTCCTCCATGCTTTACGGTGGGAACTACACATGCGGAGATCATCCGTTCACCCACACCAAATCTCACAAAGACACGGCGGTTGGAACCACAAATCTCCAATCTAGACTCCAGACCAAAGGATATATTTCCACTGGTCTAATGTCCATTGCTCGTGTTTCTTGGCCCAAGCAGGTCTCCTCTTCTTATTGGTGTCCTTTAGTAGTGGTTTCTTTGCAGCAATTCTACCATGATGGCCTGATTCACACAGTCCCCTCTGAACAGTTGATGTTGAGATGTGTCTGTGACTTGAACTCTGTGAAGCATTTATTTGGGCTGCAATTTCCGAGGCTGGTAACTCTAATGAATTTATAATCTGCATCAGAGGTAACTCTGGGTCTTCCATTCCTGTTGTGGTCCTCATGAGAGCCAGTTTCATCATAGCGCTTGATGTTTTTTGTGACTGCACTTGAAGAAACTTTCAAAGTTCTTGACATTTTCCGTATTGACTGACTTTCATCTCTTAAAGTAATGATGGTCGTTTCCCTTTAGCTTATTTGAGCTGTTCTTGCCATAATATGGACTTGGTCTTTTACCAAATAGGGCTATCTTCTGTGTACCCTCCCCTACCTTGTCACAACACAACTGATTGGATCAAACACATTAAGAAGGAAAGAAATTCCACAAATTAACTTTTAAGAAGGCACACTTGGTAATTGAAATGCATTCCAGGTGACTAACTCATGAAGCTGTCTGAGAGAATGCCAAGAGTGTGCAAAGCTGTCATCAAGGAAGAATCTCAAATATAAAATATATTTTGATTTGTTTAACAATTTTTTGGTTACTACATGATTCCGTAGGTGTTATTTCATAGTTTTGATGTCTTCACTTTTATTCTACAATGTAAAAAATAGTAAAAATGAAGAAAAACCCTTGAATGAGTAGGTGTGTTCAAACCCTTGACTGGTAGTGTATGTAAATGTGAAGTTGTGTATTGTTTTCGTCAATGTATGTTTTTGTTTGTCAAAAAAAACAAAAAGTTAATTAAAATATTACATTAATTGTCTGCTTTACTACAGATTGCTCAGGACTTCTACGTTATAAGACCGTGACTGCTCTGGAAAACTCACTGATAACTGGATCGCGGTCTTCAAGGACAAACTTTGCTTCGCCAGCCCAGAGAGAAGCAGGCCCAAGATCTTCTCTTTGAAGTGCAGGTATAGTTTGAAATGACCCAGCTGGTGGTGCCTCAGATGCTCATTTATTTTAAGCCTGAAACAATCAAGTTATTCACAAAACATTCTTCTCTACAGATACAAAAGGTGACATCGCTTTAAGACTTCTGCCAGTGGTCCTCCCAACACCAGTCTACAAGATTGGCAGGAAGACATTCCGACCCAGCTGCAATGAGACCAGAAAGTCCTTCATTGACTTGCAGCCTGTAAGTTTAAATAGTGGATAGGCATAGGGAGATTGATGGGGAAATTAGATGATAGCATTTGTAAACCTTAAATAAAAGGAACAGCATTCCAAAATCTGTTACGCATAACTGCACACTCCAAGACATTAGGAAAGCTTCCATCCAATTTACCCACCAATATTCTAAAATCTGCATGAAACAATATACGCATTTTCCCACCAGAGATGTTTCCAGAAAACTTACTTTTTGCGGATAAAAGACTGTGCGTGATGACATAGTGCACAAAAAGAATTACTTTGACGTTAAATGGGTTTCCATCGCATTTTCAACTCTACTGATGTTTTTTTCACAAACTGTTGCGTTATATAGCAAATGTGCCCACTCTGGTCTTGGCACATACAGTGGGGAAAAAAAGTATTTAGACAGCCACCAATTGTGCAAGTTCTCCCACTTAAAAAGATGAGAGAGACCTGTGATTTTCATCATAGGTACACGTCAACTATGACAGACAAATTGAGATTTTTTTTTCTCCGAAAATCACATTGTAGGATTTTTAATTAATTTATTTGGAAATGATGGTGGAAAATAAGTATTTGGTCACCTACAAACAAGCAAGATTTCTGGCTCTCACAGACCTGTAACTTATTCTTTAAGAGGCTCCTCTGTCCTCCTCTCGTTACCTGTATTAATGGCACCTGTTTGAACTTGTTATCAGTATAAAAGACACCTGTCCACACTCCAAAATCCACTATGGCCAAGACCAAAGAGCTGTCAAAGGACACCAGAAACAAAATTGTAGACCTGCACCAGGCTGGGAAGACTGAATCTGCAATAGGTAAGCAACTTGGTTTGAAGAAATCAACTGTGGGAGCAATTATTAGGAAATGGAAGACATACAAGACCACTGATAATCTCCCTCGATCTGGGGCTCCACGCAAGATCTCACGCCATGGGGTCAAAATGATCACAAGAACGGTGAGCAAAAATCCCAGAACCACATGGGGGGACCTAGTGAATGACCTGCAGAGAGCTGGGAACAAAGTAACAAAACCTACCATCAGTAACACACTACGCCGCCAGGGACTCAAATCCTGCAGTGCCAGACGTGTCCCCCTGCTTAAGCCAGTACATGTCCAGGCCCGTCTGAAGTTTGCTAGAGTGCATTTGGATGATCCAGAAGAGGATTGGGAGAATGTCATATGGTCAGATGAAACCAAAATATAACTTTTTGGTAAAAACTCAAGTCGTCGTGTTTGGAGGACAAAGAATGCTGAGTTGCATCCAAAGAACACCATACCTACTGTGAAGCATGGGGGTGGAAACATCATGCTTTGGGGCTGTTTTTCTGCAAAGGGACCAGGACGACTGATCCGTGTAAAGGAAAGAATGAATGGGGCCATGTATCGTGAGATTTTGAGTGAAAACCTCTTTCCATCAGAAAGGGCATTTAAGATGAAACGTGGCTGGGTCTTTCAGCATGACAATGATCCCAAACACACCGCCCGGGCAACGAAGGAGTGGCTTCGTAAGAAGCATTTCAAGGTCCTGGAGTGGCCTAGCCAGTCTCCAGATCTCAACCCCATAAAAAATCTTTGGAGGGAGTTGAAACTCTGTGTTGCCCAGCGACAGCCCCAAAACATCACTGCTCTAGAGGAGATCTGCATGGAGGAATGGGCCAAAATACCAGCAACAGTGTGTGAAAACCTTGTGAAGACTTACAGAAAACATTTGACCTGTGTCATTGCCAACAAAGGGTATATAACAAAGTATTGAGAAACTTTTGTTATTGACCAAATACTTATTTTCCACCATAATTTGCAAACAAATTCATTAAAAATCCTACAATGTGATTTTCTGGGGGAAAAAATCTCATTTTGTCTGTCATAGTTGACGTGTACCTATGATGAAAATTACAGGCCTCTCTCATCTTTTTAAGTGGGAGAACTTGCACAATTGGTGGCTGACTAAATACTTTTTTTCCCCACTGTATACTCTAGCCAACAGCTCGCACAAAAATCAAATCAAATCAAATCAAATTTTATTGGTCACATGCGCCGAATACAACAGGTGCAGACATTACAGTGAAATGCTTACTTACAGCCCTTAACCAACAGTGCATTTATTTTAAACAAAAAAAGTAAGAATAAAACAACAACAAAAAAAGTGTTGAGAAAAAAGAGCAGAAGTAAAATAAAGTGACAGTAGGGAGGCTATATATACAGGGGGGTACCGTTGCAGAGTCAATGTGCGGGGGCACCGGCTAGTTGAGGTAGTTGAGGTAATATGTACATGTGGGTAGAGTTAAAGTGACTATGCATAAATACTTAACAGAGTAGCAGCAGCGTAAAAGGATGGGGTGGGGGGGCAGTGCAAATAGTCCGGGTAGCCATGATTAGCTGTTCAGGAGTCTTATGGCTTGGGGGTAGAAGCTGTTGAGAAGTCTTTTGGACCTAGACTTGGCACTCCGGTACCGCTTGCCGTGCGGTAGCAGAGAGAACAGTCTATGACTAGGGTGGCTGGAGTCTTTGACAATTTTGAGGGCCTTCCTCTGACACCGCCTGGTATAGAGGTCCTGGATGGCAGGAAGCTTTGCCCCAGTGATGTACTGGGCCGTACGCACTACCCTCTGTAGTGCCTTGCGGTCAGAGGCCAAGCAGTTGCCATACCAGGCGGTGATGCAACCAGTCAGGATGCTCTCGATGGTGCAGCTGTAGAATTTTTTTGAGGATCTGAGGACCCATGCCAAAACTTTTTAGTCTCCTGAGGGGGAATAGGCTTTGTCGTGCCCTCTTCACGACTGTCTTGGTGTGTTTGGACCATGATAGTTCGTTGGTGATGTGGACACCAAGGAACTTGAAGCTCTCAACCTGTTCCACTACAGCCCCGTCGATGAGAATGGGGGGCGTGCTCAGTCCTCTTTTTTTTCTGTAGTCCACAATCATCTCCTTTGTCTTGGTCACGTTGAGGGAGAGGTTGTTGTCCTGGCACCACACGGCCAGATCTCTGACCTCCTCCCTATAGGCTGTCTCATCGTTGTCGGTGATCAGGCCTACCACTGTTGTGTCGTCGGCAAACTTAATGATGGTGTTGGAGTCGTGCCTGGCCATGCAGTCATGGGTGAAAAGAGAGTACAGGAGGGGACTGAGCACGCACCCCTGAGGGGCCCCCGTGTTGAGGATCAGTGTGGCAGATGTGTTGTTACCTACCCTTACCACCTGGGGGCGGCCCGTCAGGAAGTCCAGGATCCAGTTGCAGAGGGAGGTGTTTAGTCCCAGGATCCTTAGCTTAGTGATGAGCTTAGAGGGCACTATGGTGTTGAATGCTGAGCTGTAGTCAATGAATAGCATTCTCACGTAGGAGTTCCTCTTGTCCAGGTGGGAAAGGGCAGTGTGGAGTGCGATAGAGATTGCATCATCTGTGGATCTGTTGGAGCGGTATGCAAATTGGAGTGGGTCTAGGGTTTCTGGGATTATGAGGTTGATGTGAGCCATGACCAGTCTTTCAAAGCACTTCATGGCTACAGACGTCAGTGCAACGGGTCGGTAGTCATTTAGGCAGGTTATCTTAGAGTTCTTGGGCACGGGGACTATGGTGGTCTGCTTGAAACATGTTGGTATTATAGACTCAGTCAGGGACATGTTGAAAATGTCAGTGAAGACACTTGCCAGTTGGTCAGCACATGCTCGGAGTACACGTCCTGGTAATCCGTCTGGCCCTGCGGCCTTGTGAATGTTGACCTGCTTAAAAGTCTTACTCACATCGGCTACGGAGAGCGTGATCACATAGTCATCCGGAACAGCTGGTGCTCTCATGCATGCTTCAGTGTTGCTTGCCTCGAAGCTGAGCATAGAAGTGGTTTAGCTCGTCTGGTAGGCTTGTGTCACTGGGCAGCTCGCGGCTGTGCTTCCCTTTGTAGTCTGTAATAGTTTTCAAGCCCTGCCACATCCGACGAGCGTCAGAGCCAGTGTAGTATGATTCAATCTTAGACCTGTATTGACTCTTTGCCTGTTTGATGGTTCGTCGGAGGTCATAGCGGGATTTCTTATAAGCGTCCGGGTTAGAGTCCCGTTCCTTGAAAGCGGCAGCTCTACCCTTTAGCTCAGTGCGGATGTTTCCTGTAATCCATGGCTTCTGGTTGGGGTATGTACGTACGGTCACTGTGGGGACGACATCATCGATGCACTTATTGATGAAGCCAGTGACTGATGTGGTGTACTCCTCAATGCTGTCTGAAGAATCCCGGAACATGTTCCAGTCTGTGCTAGCAAAACAGTCCTGTAGCTTGGCATCTGCGTCATCTGACCACTTTTTTATTAACCGAATCACTGGTGCTTCCTGCTTCAGTTTTTGCTTATAAGCAGGAATCAGGAGGATAGAGTTATGGTCAGATTTGCCAAATGGAGGGCGAGGGAGAGCTTTGTATGCGTCTCTGTGTGTGGAGTAAAGGTGGTCTAGCGTTTTTTCCCTCTGGTTGCACATTTAACATGCTGGTAGAAATTAGGTAGAACGGATTTAAGTTTCCCTGCATTAAAGTCCCCGGCCACTAGGAGCGCTGCATCTGGATGAGCGTTTTCCTGTTGATTAATGGCCTTGTACAACTCATTCAGTGCAATCTTAATGCCAGCATTGGTTTGTGGTGGTAAATAGACAGCTATGAAAAATATAGATGAAAACTCTCTTGGTAAATAGTGTGGTCTACAGCTTATCATAAGATACTCTACCTCAGGCGAGCAAAACCTCGAGACTTCCTTAGTATTTGATTTTGTGCACCAGCTGTTGTTTACAAATATACACAGACCGCCACCCCTTGTCTTACCAGAGTCAGCCGTTCTGTCCTGCCGATGTAGCGTATAGCCTGCTAGCTGAATGTTATCATTGTTGTCGTTCAGCCACGACTCCGGGAAACATAAGATATTACAGTTTTTAATGTCCCGTTGGTAGGATAACCGTAATCTTAAATCGTCCATTTTATTCTCAAAAGCTTGAACGTTGGCTAATAGGATTGATGGAAGAGGCAGTTTACTCGCCGCCGTCGGATCCTCACAAGGCACCCGGATCTGCGTCCGCGATATCTCCGTCTCTTCCTCACGCGAATGACGGGGATTTGGGCCTTGTCGGGTGTCTGTATGATATCCTTCGCGGCCGCCTCGTTGAAGAAAAAATCTTCGTCCAATGCGAGGTGAGTAATCGCTGTCCTGATATCCAGAAGCTCTTTTTGGTTATAAGAGACGATGGCAGAAACATTATGTACAAAATAAATTACAAATAACGCGGAAAAACACACATAATAGTACAATTGGTTAGAGGGTTGGTTAGAGGGCTGTAAAACGGCAGCCATCTTCTCCGGCGCTGTCTACATTATGAGATTATTATGAATAAGGGTAATATTATTTGTATTTGTCAAACGGCAGCCAAGCATCGATCATCATGTCACCAGAATAAGACCCTCAACATTTATTGGAAAGGATCATCAAGCTCATCATCTTCCACACTCACCATCCTGTGAAGTTCATCATCATTTTTCAATCTGTAGCCTAATAAACTGCATGCTTTCCCAAGTCATAGTGGGAGGACCACACAACATATCATTGTGTAACTCCAAGTTTACTTTGATATGATGATTATTATATCAATATTTGCGCATAAAGGAGTTTCCACCGCCATTTCTCACATAATTAATTTTAACCACACAAAAAGATCCCACCATGTCGAACGAACAGATTGTCTGTAGGCATTTATAAAATTGTACCGGCATTTCATGTTTCCATCAGCCCGGCCGTGACCATCAGCCCAGCCCCAAATGAATGGAAGATGTAGGCATCAAACAGGGTTTGGGTTATAAAATATACAATATAAATTGTGTGTGATGGCATTGTCAGTGTGGTTGAGTACCTGCAACAGGATGAGGTGACCAGACCCTACCCATTTGTGTTGGCACTTGAGGACTGCTCACAGGTGTTTACAGTCATTAATGGACAGGCATTGGAGCAAGGTACACTGCTTGGGGCACTGGATGTGTGCTTCAAGTCCTATTATGTGTTTGATATCAACTTTCCCACTGTGCCCCAGCATGGGAATCCCTACAGACCACGGTGTATCAGCTGCCAGGAACAGAATCCCCAGCAGTAAGACTGTTGTGAGAATGTGTTTTTTCCACTGAACAATAGTGGATAAGTATCTGCTCTTGTATGTAGTACGGTATGTGGCTCGTTTGCCTTTAGTTCAACTACTACATTCTGGTACGCTTTCAATCTATCACAACAATTTATTTTAAATACAAATATTACATTTGGGGGATTGTGAAAAGTGCTTTATGAATGAAATACACTTATTAAGACTCAAAACACTTCAGCTTTATTAATTTCTAAAATGATCTACAAACAAAATTCCACTTTGACATGATGGGGTATTATGTGTTGATCAGTGACACACAACCTACATTTAATCTATTTTAAATTCAGGCTGTAACACAACAAAATGTGGAAAAAGTAATGGGGTGTGAATTCTTTCTGAAGGCTGTGGTGACAGCCTTATCCACGAAATGTTGGGGTTCAATTTGGCAGAAATATTTTCCTATAATAATGAATCTGGCCGGTTAACATTGATCAATGGGAGCACAGGGGTGTCTCCAATAGCGGGAATCGGTTTGCCCACATATAGGGATTGGTTAACCTACAATCACGTGATTGCAGGAATCGGATAGCCTGCCAGTAGGAATCGGATAGCCTACATCTGAAAAGTAATTTATAGCAGGAATCGGGTAGCCTGCAAGTAGGAATCGGATAGCCTACAACTAGATAATTATCATAATATAAATAATCGGTTTGCACACATGAGCAACGTAGTTGGATAAAGAGAGATTTGATTGACCAGTGGTCGGGTAGAATTGTGTCGGCTGAGAGACGTAGTTGGATAAAGAGAGATTAAATTGTATGTGTGTATAATGGGTTACTAGAGATTTGATAAAGTAACAATAAAAAAACTGAGAAAATAATAAATAAATAAATAGATAAAATAAAAATATATATACAACTTGCGCACCCACACGTAGACGTACGTAAGTGGTGTAAAAGGTATTCTGAGAAATGTTCAGTGATCCCCTTACGGATCATTTTATAATGATAAGGTTAATGGACTGTATGACTGTCTAAAGGGTCTGGGAAATAAAGTCTCAGACAAAGATTGGCACATTTTCTATGCTTTTAAAACAGTTTCCAATGAAAAATAATATTTCGGCACATTACATACAGTATTAATCTCAAAATAATATACATTTAATGAGTGTGAGGCAGAAAGTGAATTTCCAACGGAAATTGGTAATAAATACAGTATATACAGTAACATTGTTAGGGAAGACAAAAAATATAAACAATGCCTTCCAATAAGGAGAAAATAAAAGGGGCCAGTGGAATCCCAGTGTAAAATGGAAAGATTCATGGTACTCATGGGGTGTTCCTCAATATGCATATTACCGTGCTCCACACTCTCATGCTCCAAGTGCATTCTCAGAGGACGTTCTCTTGAGGAGGTTCTTGTGAGGACGAGAGTATGGAGGATACATAAAACAAGTCATTTGAGAAGCACTCGCACTCCCCCTACTGTTATACCTCATGCTGCATCTCCCCATTCACTGAACCGTCTTCCAGCCAGCCAGGACAATGGCAACAAGAGACTAAACAAGATATACACAAAGCAAACGTTTTACTTCATGATTATCAGCTAGATATATGTGAATTGTAATAATGTAGCTAACCAGATAGTATAACAGGCAAAAATGACCTAAAACCAATGTTATCCAAGGTAGATGTCAATTCTTCATGGGTAGCTAGCTAACAATTATTTGTGGCTAGCTAGCTAGCCAGTTAGCCCTATTGACTTACTATGGACTTACCCATTCACTAAACCTTCCTTCTTCTAGCCAGGACAATGGCCATAGAGACAAAACAAGATATACACAAAGCAAACGTTTTACTTCATAACTATCAGCTAGCTATATGTGAATCATAATGATGTAGCGAACCAGACAGTATAACAGGCAAAAATGACCTAAAACCAATGTTATCCAAGGTTGATGTCAATTCTGCGTGGGTAGCTAGTGAACAATTCTTTGTGGCTATCTGGCTAGCTAACAGTAGTAGCTAGCCAGTTAGATCTATTGACTTACCTATGGGCTTACGACCTACGCATACTACAGTGGGTATTGTAGGTAGGTAACCATGCCAAAATTAACACAGCATGTATTTATTAACATGTCAAGATAAAATATTGCAGTCAGGCAACATATGAGATGTGAATAGGCAACATTTCATTCTGAAGTCAGTTTATTTTCTCTCGCTTCAGCTCAAAAAATGGCCGCCATTGACTTCAAGAAAATGTGCGTCATTTTTAGATGGTTGGGTCATATTTCTTTGCATACTTTCCATTGAAGCTTGCATCGATGCATACTTCCAAATATGTACAAACGGAGTACACATTCGAGAAGTGCTCTCCGTGCTCCGTTTCACATACTTTGATTTGGAGTCATACTCCGACCCTCCCGTGCTCTAATATGCGTGCTCAAAGCACGGTAGTATGCATTTTGAGAAAGACCCATGGTCTATCAGTTGAGGTCAAATTTGTGTTGACAGTAGGTTGAATGGTAATATGTCATTAGTAGCTTTCAGATAGCACGCTAATAATGCGATATCTAAGTAATTTGAAAAAGCTAAGGTTTCAATACAAGGTCACATGACAAATACAAGTCTGAAAAGCATTTGGTTGCCATTGTTTGGTTTTATTATGCGCCTAAGCGAACAGAGGGATTGAGCCTTGGGACTGATATTAAATTAGAAGCTGCCATCTGGGGTTTGGGTTACAGATAATCTTCCTGTGGACCGATAGATAAGCCGCCAGTGACAGTGAGTGGTACTCACTGAACTCAAACAGGCTCTAAGGGACACAGTGGGAAAATTTGGAACAGAGTTATGGCTAATTGAATAGGATACATTTTTGTTAATCTGACGTGACAATTTCCAATTATTATTTCTCAATTCGATAGTTTGAATAACACCAGTGATTTAACCTTTTCACAAGTGAGCTCCAAATATCTCTAACGGTCGCCCCAGCTTGAGTTGTTTTATGCACGTGATGTCAGAATGCACTCACTGTTCCAAAATGTGATTGTTACACAACAGGACAGTTAACACGCGCTGCCTGCTAATTATCTATAGGCTATGTTTCAACTTAGCAATTTCAAATGATTTTCTAACAAGTTGTATTTTCTAACAACAGTTTGAATTGAGGTGTGTTCTGCCTCCTCATTAATTCATATAGAAGTAGGCCATTTCAGTGTTGCGGACAATTTATGTTTGAGGCTTTACTGAGACGGACAAACTTCCCTCTTCAAGGAGAGCCCTTCCCCATTTTTTCCGCACATCAAGTATGCAGACATTTGTGCAGTCTTGCACGAACTGGCACATTTTCTTATTGGCGCTCGCATTGATGCATTGTTGTTTTCCTTACAAATAATAATTTTGGACATGTGTGCATTCCTATCAACGTAAGTGCCTTATTTTCTGTATATCTTGTGTTCGTTTCTACTGTAGCATACAGTATGTATGTGTGTATGTACAGTTGAAGTCAGAAGTTTACATACACTTAGGTTAGAGTCATTAAAACTTGTTTTTCAACCACTTCACAAATGTCTTGTTAACAAATTATAGTTTTGGCAAGCCGGTTAGGACACCTACTTTGTGATTGACACAAGTAATTTTTTCCAACAATTGTTTACAGACAGATTATTTCACTTATTATTCACTGTATCACAATTCCAGTGGGTCAGAAGTTTACATACACTAAGTTGACTGTGCCATTAAACAGCTTGGAAAATTCCAGAAAATGATGTCATGGCTTTAGAAGCTTCTGATAGGCTAATTGACATCATTTGAGTCAATTGGAGGTGTACCTGTGGATGTTGTCACGATCGTCTAATGAGGAGGACCAATGCGCAGCGTTGAAGGTGAACATGACTTTATTCAACTAAAGCCTAAACACGAAAACAACAAAACAAATGACGATCATGAAGTCCTCAGTGACAACGACTGAACATAGAACAAAAACCCACAAACACAAGGTGAAAACACACAGTTTAAATATGGCTCCCAATCAGAGATAACGAGCCGACAGCTGACACTCGTTACCACTGATTGGGAGTCACACGACCAAACAAGGAAACAACCACATAGACAACCCAACCAAACAGAACACAACGAAACGAACACACCCTGGCTCAACATACAAAGTCCCGGAGCCAGAGCGTGACAGTACCCCCCCCTAAAGGCGCGGACTGCGACCGCGCCTCAAAGAACCCAAATAGGGGAGGGCTGGGTGGGTGTTGCTCCTCGGAGGCGGCTCCGGCTCTGGCTCCGGGCTTGACCACCATCCTACATCCATCCCCCCGTAATGGTCCCGGTCCGATCCAACCCAGCTGGCTGGATCTGGACTGATGACGCGCACCCCTAACTTGGCGCGTGAGGCAGGGACGGACCGGACCTGGCTGACGATACGCATCCTCGGCTTGGTGCGTGGAGCCGGGACGGACCTCCTCAGGCTGACGACTCGCCTCCCTGGCTTGGTGCGCGTAGCAGGCATAGGCTGAACCATGTTGACGACTCGCCCCCTTGGTTTGGTGCGAGTAGCCGGAACGAGCTGACCCAGGTTGACGACTCGCACCCTTAGCCTGGTGCGAGTGGCAGGAACAGTCCGGGTTGGGCCGGCGACGCACCCCTTTGGCTTGGTGCGTAGAGCAGGGACAGGCCGGGCTGGGCTGGCGACGCACCCCTTTGGCTTGGTGCGTAGAGCAGGAACGGGCAGAGCCGGGCTGACGAGACGCACCACAGGCTTGATGCGTAGAGCAGGAACGGGCAGAGCCGGGCTGACGAGACGCAACACAGGCTTGATGCGGAGAGCAGGCACGGGCCGCGCCGGACTGACGACGCACACCACTGGCCTGGTGCGGGAAGCTTGGATGGACCGGACTGTACTAGGGACACACACCACTGGCCCTACACCGGGATCTGGAACGGGCCGGACCGGACTGGCAACACACGCCAGTACCTCTCGCCGTGCCTCTACTTCCTCCATCCCCTCTTCGACCAGTGGCCCCCGTAACTCGGCGGCCTTCTCCAGCAACCCACTGGGCCGCTCTATCGCGGCCTCCTGCTGGTCCGACGTCGTGAGCCCCCCCCTAAAAATTTTCGGGGCGTCTCTCCTACCCATGGACCAGGTCTCCATATCCCTCGCCAGCCTCTCGCCCTTCTGCCATAGTGTCAAGCCCTTCTCCTCCTCACTCGGCTTGACCCAGTCCAGGAGGCGAAGGAGATCTGTGAGGGATCTCCCTGGCGACGGCTCCTGGACACGCTGCTTGGTCCCATCTTGGTGGGTTTTTCTGTCACGATCGTCTAATGAGGAGGACCAATGCGCAGCGTTGAAGGTGAACATGACTTTATTCAACTAAAGCCTAAACACGAAAACAACAAAACAAATGACGATCATGAAGTCCTCAGTGACAACGACTGAACATAGAACAAAAACCCACAAACACAAGGTGAAAACACACAGTTTAAATATGGCTCCCAATCAGAGATAACGAGCCGACAGCTGACACTCGTTACCACTGATTGGGAGTCACACGACCAAACAAGGAAACAACCACATAGACAACCCAACCAAACAGAACACAACGAAACGAACACACCCTGGCTCAACATACAAAGTCCCGGAGCCAGAGCGTGACAGATGTATTTCAAGGCCTACCTTCAAACTCAGTGCCTCTTTCCTTGACATCATTCAAAAAAAATCAGCCAAGACCTCAGGAAAAAAAATTGTAGACCTGGTTCATCTTGGGAGCAATTTCCAAACGCCTGAAGGTACCACGTTCTTCTGTACAAACAATAGTACGCAAGTATGAACACACTGGGACCACGCGTTCTGTCTCCTAGAGATGAACGTACTTTGGTGCGAAAAGTGCAAATCAATCCCAAAACAACAGCAAAGGACCTTGTGAAGATGCTGGAGGAAACAGGTACAAAAGTATCTATATCCACAGTAAACGAGTCCTATATCGACATAACCTGAAAGACCGCTCAGCAAGGAAGAATCCACTGCTCCAAAACCGCCATAAAAAAGCCAGACTACGGTTTGCAACTGCACATGGGGACAAAGATCGTACTTTTTGGAGAAATGTCCTCTGGTCTGATGAAACAAAAATAGAACTGTTTGGCCATAATGACCATCGTTATGTTTGGAAGAAAAAGGGGGCAGCTTGCAAGCCGAAGAACACCATCCCAACCGTGAAGCACGGGGGTGGCAGCATCATGCTGTGGGGGTGCTTTGCTGCAGGAGGGACTGGTGAACTTCACAAAATAGATGGCATCATGAGGAAGGAAAATGATGTGGATATATTGAAGCAACATCTCAAGACATCAGTCAGGAAGTTAAAGCTTGGTCGCAAATGGGTCTTCCAAATGGACAATGACCCCAAGCATACTTCCAAAGTTGTGGCAAAAGGGCTGAAGGACAACAAAGTGACCTCAATCCTATAGAAAATGTGTGGGCAGAACTGAAAATGCGTGTGCGAGCAAGGAGGCCTACAAACCTGACACAGTTACACCAGCTCTGTCAGGAGGAATGGGCCAAAATTCACCCAACTTATTGTGGGAAGCTTGTGGAAGGCTACCCGAAACGTTTGACCCAAGTTAAACAATTTAAAGGCAATGCTACCAAATACTAATTGAGTGTATGTAAACTTCTGACCAACTGGGAATGTGATGAAAGAAATAAAAGCTGAAATAAATCATTCTCTCTACTATTATTTCAAATTCTTAAAATAAAGTGGTGATCCTAACTGACATAAATTTACTTGTGAATCTTTACTAGGATTAAATGTCAGGAATTGTGAAAAACTGAGTTTAAATGTATTTGGCTAAGGTGTATGTAAACTTCTGACTTCAACTGTATGTATGTATGGACCATAATGTATTTACAGTTTTATTCACATGTTTTCAAGTGCTGGTGACAAATAATGCATTCAGATTATTGCATAGATTGTAATGGACACCTGTGATGTGTGTAAAATACTTTTTTGAAGGTTGTACTGATTATAATGAGCTAATGCTAAGCTATTTGCCAGCTATGTGTGGTGCCATGTTTGTTGACATTATACAATGCATTCTGGGTGTCAAGTAAACATCTGTCAGACCAAAGATGTTATAATGAGGTGAAGGAATGGGTCACTCATCTTTCGAGTAAACTTCCGGAAGTGAATGAAGGGAAGTGCATGATCGTAGATGACACACCCCCTTCAACATGCATACTGCAAACAGACCAAACTCATCTTGTCTCCTCTTATTATCTTTGGTTGACATGAAAAAAACAAGTCAAAGGGTGGCTACTTTGAAGAATCTCAAATATAAAATATATTTGATTGGTTTAACACTGTTTTGGTTACTACCTGATTCCACGTTATTTCATAGTTTTGATGTCTTCACTATTATTCTACAATATAGAAAATAGTAAAAATAAAGAAAAACCCTGGAATGAGTAGGTGTGTCCAAACTTTTGACTGGTACTGTATATGTATACACACCGACTGTACAAAACTCACAGGGCTCTTTCCATGACATAGACTGACCAGGTGAATCCAGGTGAAAGCTATGATCCCTTATTGATCTCACTTGTTAAATCCACTTCAATCAGTGAAGGGGAAGAGACCGGTTAAACAAGGATTTTTAATCCTTGAGACAATTGAGACATGGATTGTTTATGTGTGACATTCAGAAGGTGAATGGGCAAGACAAAAGATTGAAGTGCCTTTTAACAGGGTATGGAAGTAGGTGCCAGGCACACCAGTTTGTGTCAAGAACTGCAACGCTGCTGGGTTTTTCACGCTCAAGAGTTTCCCGTTTGTATCAAGAATGGTCCACCACCCAAAGGACATTCAGCCAACTTGACACAACATGGGCCAGCATCCCTGTAGAATGCTTTCTACATGCCCCAATGAATTGAGGCTGTTTTGAGGGCAAAAGGGTATTCATAAAGAATAAAGTATATTTTTTCCCAGTGATAGGGAGAGAGATAGGGAGAGAGAAATGGTATGGAAGGTTGGCGTTTGACGTGCTACACTACATGACCAAAAGTATGTGGACACCTGCTCGTCGAACATCTCATTCCAAAATCATGGGCATTAATATGGAGTTGGTCCCCCCTTAATATGGAGTTGGTCCTCCCTGCTATAACAGCCTCCACTCTACTGGGAAGGCTTTCCGATAGATGTTGGAACATTGCTGCTTGGGCTTGCTTCCATTTAGCCACAAGAGCATTAGTGACGTCGGGCGATTAGGCCTGGCTCGCAGTCGGCGTTCAAATCATCCCAATGGTGATCGATGGGATTGAGGTCAGGGCTCTGTGCAAGCCAGTCAAGTTCCTCCACACCGATTTCGACAAAACATTGCTGAAACAGGAAAGGGCCATCCCCAAACTGTTGCCACAAAGTTGGAAGCACAGAATCGTCTAGAATGTAATTGTATGCTGTAGCGTTAAGATTTCCCTTCACTGGAACTAAGGGGCCTAGCCCGAACCATGAAAAACAGCCCCAGACCATTATTCCTCCTCCACCAAACTTTACAGGTAGCGTTCTCCTGGCATCCGCCAAAACCAGATTCCTCCGTCAGACAGTTATTGTGCTGATGTTGCTTCCAGAGGCAGTTTGGAACTCGGTAGTGAGTGTTGCAACCGAGGACAGACCATTTTTACGCGCTACACGATTCAGCAGTCTGCGGTCTCGTTCTGTGAACTTGTGTGGCCTACAACTTCGCGGCTGAGCCGTTGTTGCTCCTAGACGTTTCCACTTCACAATAACAGCACTTACAGTTGACCGGAGCACGCTCATGCATGGCAGACATTTTATGAACTGACTTGTTGGAAAGGTGGCATCTTATAATGGTGCCATATTGAAAGTCACTGAGCGATTTTGAAATAGCCAAATCCACTAATTTGAAGGGGTGTCCACATATTTTTGTATATATAGTGTATATTAGCCTTCCGGATCTCTCAACATGGGTGCAGATGTACTTTCCAGGGGGGTCCTATCTAAGTGGAGACTTCTCTCCTCGTTGGTTGCCCGGATATGGGTCGGTTCGGCAAGGCCGACGTAGATCTTTACGCATTGCGAGAAAATGTGCATTGTCGCCTGTTCTTTTCATTGAGGGATCTGGATGTTCCGTTGGGAATGGATGCTTTCGCGTTATGGTCAGAAGTTAGGGAGTTATGGTCAGTAGTTTTTGTTTGTAGTTTTGGTAAGAACTTTTGTGGTTCATTAGTTGTGGTCAGAAGTTGTGGTCAGTAGTGGTCAGTAGTTTTGGTCCGTAGTTTTGGTAAGTAGTTGTGTGGTTTAGTAGTTGTGGTCAGTAGTTGTGTAGTTGTGGTCAGTAGTTGTGGTGAGTAGTTGTGGTCATTAATGACCAGCAGTTTTGTACGTAGTTGTGTGGTTGATTAGTTGTGGTCAGTAGTTGTGTGGTTGTGGTCAGTAGTTGTGGTTTAGTAGTTGTGGTTAGTAGTTGTGTGGTTGTGTTCAGCAACTGTGGAAAGTTGTTGTGGTCAGTAGTTGTGTGCTTCTGGTCATTAGTTGTGTTGTTCAGTATTTGTGTGGTCAGTAGATGTGTGGTTGTGGTCAGTAGTTGTGGTCAGTAGTTGTGGTCAGTAGTTGTGGTCAGTAATGGTCAGTAGTTTTGGTGAGTAGGTGTGTAGTACAGTAGTTGTGGTCAGTCGTTTTGTGGTTGTGGTCAGTAGTTGTGTGGTTGTGGTCATCAGTTGTATGGTTCAGTAGTTGCGTAGTTCATCAGTTGTGGTTAGCAGTTGTATGGTTGTGGTCAGTAGTTGTGGTTCAGTAGTTGTGGTCAGTAGTTGTGTGGTTTTTGTCATTAATTGTGCGGTTCAGTAGTTGTGTAGTCAGTAGTTGTGGTCAGTATTAGTGTGGTTGTGGTCAGTAATTTTGGTGAGTAGATGTGGTCAGTAGTGGTCAGTGGTTTCATAAGTAGGTGTCTCGTTTAGTAGTTGTGGTCAGTAGTTATGTGGTTGTTGTCATTAGTTGTGTTGTTCAGTAGTTGTGTGGTCAGTAGATGTGTGGTTGTGGTCAGTAGTTGTGGTCAGTAGTTGTGGTCAGTAATGTGAGTAGTTTTGGTGAGTAGGTGTGTGGTTCAGTAGTTTTGGTCAGTAGTTTTGTGGTTGTGGTCAGTAGTTGTGGTCAATAGTTGTGGTCAGTAATGGTCAGTAGTTTTGGTGAGTAGGTGTGTGGTTCAGTAGTTGTGGTCAGTAGTTTTGTGGTTGTGGTCAGTAGTTGTGTGGCAGTAGTTGTGTGGTTTTGGTCATTCATTGTGTAGTTCAGTAGTTGTGTAGTCAGTAGTTGTGGTCAGTAGTAGTGTGGTTGTGGTCAGTAACTTTGGTCAGTAGTGGTCAGTGGTTTTCATAAGTAGGTGTCTTGTTTAGTAGTTGTGGTCAGTAGTTGTGTGGTTGTTGTCATTAGTTCTGTCATTCAGTGGTTGTGTGGTGAGTAGTTGTGGTCAGTAGTTGTGTAGTTGTGGTCAGTAGTTGTGCTCAGTAGCGGTCAGTAGTTGTGCTCAGTAGTTTTGTGATTATGGTCCGTAGTTGTGTGATTGTGGTCATTAGTTGTGTCGTTCAGTAGTTGTGGTCAGTAGTTGTGCCGTTGTGGTCAGTAGTTGTGGTTTAATAGTTGTGGTCAGTAGTTGTGTGGTTGTTGTCATTCATTGTGTGGTTCAGTGGTTGTGTGGTGAGTAGTTGTGGTCAGTAGTTGTGTAGTTGTGGTAAGTAGTTATGTGGTTGATTAGTTGTGGTTAGTAGTTGTGTGGTTGTGGTCAGTAGTTGTGTTCAGTAGTGGTCAGTAGTTGTGCTCAGTAGTTTTGTGATTGTGGTCAGTAGTTGTGGTTTAGTAGTTGTGGTCAGTAGTTGTGTGGTTGTGTTCAGTAGCTGTGGTTGGTTGTTGTGGTCAGTAGTTGTGTGCTTCTGGTCATTAGTTGTGTTGTTCAGTAGTTGTGTGGTCTGTAGTTGTGTGGTTGTGGTCAGTAGTTGTGGTCTGTAGTTGTGGTCAGTAGTTTTGTGGTTGTGGTCATCAGTTGTTTGTTTCAGTAGTTGTGTAGTTCAGCAGTTGTGGTTAGCAATTGTATGGTTGTGGTTGATGTGTATTTTTAATGGACTATTAGGTTATAGACTGAGTTAATCATCAACATATAGTTAACATTCTTTGTGGCTAACTGAATTGTGTCATTTCACTGTGTGTGTGGGTAAAGAGGGAAGCTGACCCAGGGTCAAATTGCTTGCTCTTACTTAGATCCATGGTTGTCTTGTCATATCAGAGACTGAAACTGGCTTGGGCCTTTTGTTTCTATCTTCAAACCCAGTGAAAAGAGCCGGGGTTGAACAGAGTTAGGGGCTGCTCGGGGGTAGGTGGCTAGCCAAAAGTCCACTACGGATACCGCTCTAACGTGTTGATCATTGTTAGAGGCTGCTCGGGGGTAGGTGGGACATACATTACTAAAACGGCCTACAGTTACCGCTCTAACGTGTTTATCATTGTTAGAGGCTACTCAGGGGTAGGTGACGCATCAGCCTGGGTGAGGTGATGCACAAATTAGACAGCTAATCGGGACAAAAAAATAGGTCATCCAAGTAGGTGACACCATAAATTGGAAGTCGCGCCGTTCATCTCAGGTAGGTGAACGGTTGTGAACGCCACCAGGGCTTCAAAGTATAGAGAAATAATAAGATAGAGTAGGTCTGCTCATCTTGTATGGGAGAATGGTTAGCTTGAGCGGCTGTGAGTCATTCAGTGATTCATTCTGTCTTTTGGAGGAACAGGTCACGTGTACGGGGGTGATCATTGGTCAGTAGTGGTCAGTGGTTTTCATAAGTAGGTGTCTTGTTTAGTAGTTGTGGTCAGTAGTTGTGTGGTTGTTGTCATTAGTTGTGTCATTCAGTGGTTGTGTGGTGAGTAGTTGTGGTCAGTAGTTGTGTAGTTGTGGTCAGTAGTTGTGCTCAGTAGCGGTCAGTAGTTGTGCTCAGTAGTTTTGTGATTATGGTCCGTAGTTGTGTGATTGTGGTCATTAGTTGTGTCGTTCAGTAGTTGTGGTCAGTAGTTGTGCCGTTGTGGTCAGTAGTTGTGGTTTAATAGTTGTGGTCAGTAGTTGTGTGGTTGTTGTCATTCGTTGTGTGGTTCAGTGGTTGTGTGGTGAGTAGTTGTGGTCAGTAGTTGTGTAGTTGTGGTAAGTAGTTATGTGGTTGATTAGTTGTGGTTAGTAGTTGTGTGGTTGTGGTCAGTAGTTGTGTTCAGTAGTGGTCAGTAGTTGTGCTCAGTAGTTTTGTGATTGTGGTCAGTAGTTGTGGTTTAGTAGTTGTGGTCAGTAGTTGTGTGGTTGTGTTCAGTAGCTGTGGTTGGTTGTTGTGGTCAGTAGTTGTGTGCTTCTGGTCATTAGTTGTGTTGTTCAGTAGTTGTGTGGTCTGTAGTTGTGTGGTTGTGGTCAGTAGTTGTGGTCTGTAGTTGTGGTCAGTAGTTTTGTGGTTGTGGTCATCAGTTGTTTGTTTCAGTAGTTGTGTAGTTCAGCAGTTGTGGTTAGCAATTGTATGGTTGTGGTTGATGTGTATTTTTAATGGACTATTAGGTTATAGACTGAGTTAATCATCAACATATAGTTAACATTCTTTGTGGCTAACTGAATTGTGTCATTTCACTGTGTGTGTGGGTAAAAGAGGGAAGCTGACCCAGGGTCAAATTGCTTGCTCTTACTTAGATCCATGGTTGTCTTGTCATATCAGAGACTGAAACTGGCTTGGGCCTTTTGTTTCTATCTTCAAACCCAGTGAAAAGAGCCGGGGTTGAACAGAGTTAGGGGCTGCTCGGGGTAGGTGGCTAGCCAAAAGTCCACTACGGATACCGCTCTAACGTGTTGATCATTGTTAGAGGCTGCTCGGGGGTAGGTGGGACATACATTACTAAAACGGCCTACAGTTACCGCTCTAACGTGTTTATCATTGTTAGAGGCTACTCAGGGGTAGGTGACGCATCAGCCTGGGTGAGGTGATGCACAAATTAGACAGCTAATCGGGACAAAAATAGGTCATCCAAGTAGGTGACACCATAAATTGGAAGTCGCGCCGTTCATCTCAGGTAGGTGAACGGTTGTGAACGCCACCAGGGCTTCAAAGTATAGAGAAATAATAAGATAGAGTAGGTCTGCTCATCTTGTATGGGAGAATGGTTAGCTTGAGCGGCTGTGAGTCATTCAGTGATTCATTCTGTCTTTTGGAGGAACAGGTCACGTGTACGGGGGTGATCATATGACGTCAACACATTGAATTTCGGCCAAGCTTAGAGGGGATCATCACATTTGGGAAATATAAAAGTAAATGTTGATAGAGTTAACATTCCAAATGTGGGTACTTTTATAGAAGAAAATTCCTGTAGGTTATACGAATATTGATTGTGTGTTTGGGAAGTAGCGTTGTGTGAATGTGGTATGAGTAAATCTGAAGTTTGGAGAATGAGCTGGTGATATAATGATACCTGGGGGGTATGGTAAAACGAACTTGTGGCAATAAAGAATCATTAGAAATATGAATGGTTTGGTTAATATGAATATATTAAAATATGATGTATGTTATGTGCAGGTAATTGATTAATAGTGAGTGGATAAAAGTGGAATAATATATAAGTGCTGGCTTGCGACCCAAACACGTAGACGTACATGGGGGTGGGAGAAAGTACATAGATCATGTGATAGTTATTATAATGATTAATTATAATAGCTATCTATCATTTCAGAAGCAGAAGTGATATGGTCAAGGTATTTTAGTATATTAGGGGGAAAAATATAATTCATTTGAGTAAAGTCCTTAGATCTGTTTCAAATCAAGGAATGTAGGTTTGACTTGTTGACTGCTAAGTTGAGCTTGTGAGATCTGTGTCCTTCAAAGCTATTTAGTGATGAATGGGGTATGTGCCAGATACTAAAACTACAGATCCTTATAATTTGGATAAAGGAGGATTTACTTGTCATTTCAATGAAGCATAGTTCTGCATTACTGACAAAAATATAGATTTTCTGATAAGAGTGTAAGACTGGGATTTAGGAGTTTGGCGGGGTTTAAAGTGAACGACTCCCCGTATTCAACAGGGATAGGGGGGAGAAAGATAGTTATTTTCTGTGGCGCCGAATAAGTTGATAATTTGAAAACTACTGAGAATGTACAGTGGGGGAGAACAAGTATTTGATACACTGCCGATTTTGCAGGTTTTCCTACTTACAAAGCATGTAGAGGTCTGTAATTTTTGTCATAGGTACACTTCAACTGTGAGAGACGGAATCTAAAACAAAAATCCAGAAAATCACATTGTATGATTTTTAAGTAATTAATTTGCATTTTTTGCATGACATAGGTATTTGATCACCTACCAACCAGTAAGAATTCCGGCTCTCACAGACCTGTTAGTTTTTCTTTAAGAAGCCCTCCTGTTCTCCACTCATTACCTGTATTAACTGCACCTGTTTGAACTCGTTACCTGTATAAAAGACAACTGTCCACACACTCAATCAAACAGACTCCAACCTCTCCACAATGGCCAAGACCAGAGAGCTGTGTAAGGACATTAGGGATAAAATTGTAGACCTGCACAAGGCTGGGATGGGCTACAGGACAATAGGCAAGCAGCTTGGTGAGAAGGCAACAACTGTTGGCGCAATTATTAGAAAATGGAAGAAGTTCAAGATGACGGTCAATCACCCTCGGTCTGGGGCTCCATGCAAGATCTCACCTCGTGGGGCATCAATGATCATGAGGAAGGTGAGGGATCAGCCCAGAACTACACGGCAGGACCTGGTCAATGACCTGAAGAGAGCTGGGACCACAGTCTCAAAGAAAACCATTAGTAACACACTACGCCGTCATGGATTAAAATCCTTCAGCACACGCAAGGTCCCCCTGCTCAAGCCAGCGCATGTCCAGGCCCATCTTAAGTTTGCCAATGACCATCTGGATGATCCAGAGGAGGAATGGGAGAATATAGCTTTTTGGTCTAAACTCTACTCGCCGTGTTTGGAGGAAGAAGAAGGATGAGTACAACCCCGAGAACACCATCCCAACCGTGAAGCATGGAGGTGGAAACATCATTCTTTGGGGATGCTTTTCTGCAAAGGGGACAGGACGACTGCACCGTATTGAGGGGAGGATGGATGGGGCCATGTATCGCGAGATCTTGGCCAACAACCTCCTTCCCTCAGTAAAAGCATTGAAGATGGGTCGTGGCTGGGTCTTCCAGCATGACAATGACCCGAAACACATAGCCAGGGCAACTAAGGAGTGGCTCTGTAAGAAGCATCTCAAGGTCCTGGAGTGGCCTAGCCAGTCTCCAGACCTGAACCCAATAGAAAATCTTTGGAGGGAGCTGAAAGTCCGTATTGCCCAGCGACAGCCCCGAAACCTGGAGGATCTGGAGAAGGTCTGTATGGAGGAGTGTGTGCAAACCTGGTCAAGACCTACAGGAAACGTATGATCTCTGTAATTGCAAACAAAGGTTTCTGTACCAAATATTAAGTTCTGCTTTTCTGATGTATCAAATCCCCTGGAGAGTGGCAAAACAAAAATAATGAAAATGGACCCCAGAATCAATGGTACCAACCACAGCATCAAACACACCAGAATGGTGGACCAAG